>NW_027223752.1:170370344-170995344 GCF_028538775.1 Myotis yumanensis | reverse complement strand
AGATTACTGTGTGTCAGGTTTTATAGGTGCACTTACATCTATATATATAAAAATCCAGCAACCAGAATGCCTTAACGACCAGAAAGATCAGTCGCTATGACGCCCACTGCAGCCAGTGAACTGACCCGATTGGGGGGGTAGGGCTGGCCGGCCAACCTCTTGTGGCCCCTCCCCCCAGCTGGCC
The DNA here is from genome assembly GCF_028538775.1 of Myotis yumanensis. Lineage (NCBI taxonomy): Eukaryota > Metazoa > Chordata > Mammalia > Chiroptera > Vespertilionidae > Myotis > Myotis yumanensis. The sequence goes on along the minus strand of NW_027223752.1, from coordinate 170,995,160 downwards.
CAGTCCTGATCAGGCCCCAATTGGGGTGGGCCAGCCGGCCAACCTCCTGCTGTCTCCTCCTCCCGACAGGCCCAGCCCCGATCTGCCCCAGTCCAGCCAGCCTCACCCCACCCATGCATGAATTCATGCACTGGGTCTCTAGTGTTTTCATAAAAAGAGTTTGTCTTACTCAAGCTCATCTCACATTTCAGAGAAGATATTTATAAACCATTATCAGTGTCAATAAGAGAGCTATTTCCAATTTAAAATTTATAAGGTTGTACCATATATATATATATATATATTCTCCCAAATTGGTTTTAACTTTTCATATCTAATTTTTTAATAGAAATGGTCATGTAAAGTCTTTAAAAATTATGTTTACTTGTTGAAATTGCTACATTTAATGTATGCTGTTTCTATATTGAGAGAAAGAATATATGTGTTGGCTATACCGTCCCTACTTTTTAGAAAGGTTTTCTTTAACTTTAACTAGAGGCCTGGTGCATGAATTTGTGCACATGTGCAGTCCCTCTGGGTGGCCAGCAGGGATCGGGCCAAAACCCTCAGCCCAACACCGCCTGCAGCTCCTACCTGTCACTCCTGCTCATCCCGGCCCCACTGTGCCTGCCATGGGCTCGTGCCTAATTAGTCCTGCATCTGGCGCCCTCCCAAGGGGAGAGTGGCCTGTGGGATAGGGCTGAAACAGGCTCTCCAACATCCCCTGAGGGGTCTTGAATTGTGAGAGGGCGCAGGCCCCCAGAGAAAGCACAGGCCAGGCTGAGGGACCCCACCGGTGCACAATTGGGCCAGGGAGGGACCACGGGAGGGCTCCAGGGAGTGTCTGGCCCATCTTGCTTAGTCTCGATCAGCCGGACCCCAGCAGCAAGCAAACCTACTGATCAGAATATCTGCCCCTTGGTGGTCAGTGCTCATCACAGTGACTGGTTGACCAGTTGACTATCTGCCCCCTGGTGGTCAGTGCACATCATAGCAAGCAGTTGAGCAGCCTTGGCATATCATTAGCTTATTATGCTTTGATTGGTTGTTCTGCCGTTCAGTCTATTTGCATATTACCCTTTTATTATATAGGATTTTTACTAAGTAGAATATACACAATGAAGTGCACATATTTTTTATGTACAATATGTATACTCCCATTAAACTACTACCCAAGTTCAGTTACATTTCAGCATACAGAAGGCTCCCTTGTGCTCTCCCCCACCCCCATCAATATTCTTTTGGAAATGTAACCACAATACTGAAATATTTAGGTTAGTTTTTGCCAGTAATCACTTATTTTACAGCAAAGCTATTATCTCTCCAACTAAAATCTAAAATGAAACTTTTAACCCCACTCAAATATTACTAGAGGAATCAATCACCTTCTAGGTCCTATATTTTCTTTTTTTGCCATCTGGGACAGATCCTATTTTGACATTAGCAAGTGGCTTTATAACCTCTATTCTTAATTACTGTACCTCTTCTATAACTGAAACCTCAAAGAGTGATACAGAAATAGTCTATGATATTCTATCATACTTGTTTACTTTGAAAATGATTCAATACACAGTGACTGTCCCTTATTATTTCATGGATGTGAAGCACCTAGTATATAATAGGAGTTTAGGAAATATTAGCTCCTTTTTCTGTAACTGTGTGAATGAGAAGAAAGATAGGAACACAGAGAGCAGGGAGGTGAGAGGGAGGAAAGGAAGAAAAAATACAGATGGGGAGGAAGTAAAAAGGAAGGAAGGAAGGAAGGAAGGAAGGAAGGAAGGAAGGAAGGAAGGAAGGAAGGGAGGGAGGGAGATGGAAGGAAGGAGAAAGAAAGAAAGAGAGAAAGAGAGAGAGAGAGAGAGAGAGAGAGAGAGAGAGAGAGAGAGAAAGAAAGGGAAAGAAAGAAAGAAAGAAAGAAAGAAAGAAAGAAAGAAAGAAAGAAAGAAAGAAAGAAAGAAAGAAAGAAAGAAAGAAGAGAGAAAGGCAATTTCCAAATTCTTGGCTCAAAATACCCTAAAAATAAGAATCCTGTTTTCACATTTTATTTCCTTCTCCCCTGTGGCAAGAATAAAATATCTTCCCAAACACTGAATAAAACCACAAATGCAGCCAACATGGAAGAAGTGGCATGGCAAATGAAAGGGCAGGGTGGATTGGAGAGTGGAGCCCTGCCAGCCTTCACCCTCAACATCTGGTGGGAGAGGTCTGCCAAGCACAACACTGCCTTGCTGGCAACTATTTTGCCTTCTAAAGTTCTAACATTCTGGAGAGCCAAAGCTCTTAAACAAAATCATAACCTGATATTATTTTTAAAAAGGAAGGTCTCTTATAAAAAATTATCACAATCAATAAGCAATGAAATACAAATCAGCTAAATAATTGGGTATATTCATCTATGTGGTATCAGATGGCTAATGAGTAAAATTGTCACTGAATTAAATGGTGAAGGTGAAGATAGGCAAGTTACTTAGGCCCTTTTGCAAGGTGAGATGTAAATTAGCTGCACTAATCACTTTCAAATGGACCCTGACTGTCTTTCCAGTCTTACTCTACACAATTAAACAAATATTTACAACTTCAAATTAGCTTGGGTTACTCAACAGAGAGACTGAGCATTCTCTACCTTTTTATCAATTTTCATCATAAAGACAGCCTTCTTCTATTTATCTGTCTTCCTCTATGAAGCAACACTCAGGATATCATTTTCTTTATTAGTTTAATTGGTTCTTTGATAATAGCAGTGCCGTAATTTACTTTGTAATTCATGCCTCTTAATGATATGTATTCTTGAAAACTCACCCAGGGGAGTAAAGAAGAATGTAAAAGAGGAAGCAAGCAAGTAAGAAATATGTATACAGCTCCAAATATATATCAATCAGCTCTCTAAAATACCTACTGTGCAGTGACACACTACAATAAAAAAGGCCATCTCTCACTCATAAGACAGCCAGGTGAAGGATGTGCACTGGTTGGGAAAAGATCTAAATTCCTGCAATGTCAAATGCAGCCCCTCCAACACATCATTCACTGGGTTTGACGAGCACTCAGAGGAGCAGCCCTGTGCTATACAGATAGTCGGCTGCAAGGACACAGCCAGACACTGTCTTCCTTGTGTCTGTGGCATCCCTCTACCACCTAACACTGCTTGCTGTATCGCTCGCTTGTTATTCTCGGCAGAAGCATGGAACATTGCTGAGGTTCTCTCTCGTCTATGGATTTACAGCGAATAAACACAACTCTTTGTGCTTAAACGTGTTTGAGGCCTGGGCTGAGATCTGGATGTAAGTACAGCAGGGGCGGGGGTGAGGAGGGGGTGGCTTGCTGCTAAGCTCATGGCAGTGCCAGGCACAATGGCTGGAAAGGGAGCCTGGGGAAGTGAATAGAAGGAAACAGCTGTGCTTGCCTCTGTTTGAAATTCTGTCTTTCCCTGCCTTCTCAGAGAAACACACTCAGACGTGGACCTATATATATATACATACACATATGCTTGATCAAAGACGTTAGGTAGCATAATGCAATCATCAGAAAGAGGATGGTATTTGGCGTGAGACAAATTATTACCCTAAACAAAATGACCTCTTTCATCACTACTCAAAAGCTTGCTTGTTGTACTTGGGCTAACTTTGTGGGGAATGGTTTCTGATCTTGGCAAGAAGAGAAGATGCGGGGAGAGGCAGGGAGTGAGTACATAAAATGAGCTCTATGTACTGCCCAGAGCACATTACCTGGTGCCTGTAAAACCACCCGGCAGAGACTGTATGAAATCCGAACCCACTCTTCAAAGCCGATTTGGTAAAAATTAAACTTAAGTGCTCTTCTTTGCCCAGAGGAGAGCCAAAGGAGGATACCTGCAGCGGTGCCCTGAATTATTCAGATGAATGAAGAACCTTTTGAAGCCTGTTAGGGTAGTGCAGGCTGAAAAACTGAGCTCTTATTTTAGGATTTTTCTTAAACCAACAGCATTGTACTCAAAAGAGAATATTTTATAGTGCATGCTGTAACCTTCAGAATACATCAGTGGGGAGAGGCTGTGTGAGTGTATTTGTACATTCGTAAGTGAATGTGAGAGTGTACATCCGTTTCTGCATTCCTGAGGTATCCATTTTTTTCCTGTGGTTCTTTTAGTGAAGACATGGCCAAGGTATGGGGTGCAGCGGCAAGAGCACAGACTTTGAATCCCAGCACTGCCATTTACTATGTGCGTGACTCTCCCTGCGCCTAGGTTTCTGCACACATGAAAGGAAGACATTTACGTGTTCTGTGCAAAGCTGTACGGGAAAAATGAAATCATTTATACCTCCCAAACAATAGCATTTATCGCATGCAAACAATGTCAGTTTCCTTAATCCACAATAAAAAACCCCGAAGTATTCTCTGTAAGTATATTTTATATGAATGTCTGTTCTATTTTAAACATGAAAATATCACTGAGAAATCCCAAAGTCCCTCAAAGGTCAGAGTTTAATCAAAATGGATCATTTTTACATGTAAGACTATATCACATTTTTGTCACTTCTGTATGCATGTGGCAAGTCCCGAGGACTGTACTCTCAGATTCTGGGAATTTAATTAAAGAGCTCTTTTTGATGATGGGGACTCTGATATATGCATCTCAGAACTTTTAAATGTCCTGTGATGCCTACATTTGATGTCACCAACATTTGGTTTCATTCTTTGATCCTCTGCTTGAATTTAAAAGGTGCATATTACACAAAATATCTCAACTTCCATAGTTCAAATATATAGATTAATTTACACTAAAAAAAATCTGCGGAGAAACACATTAGTAATTACTGCTTCTAAACATCTGTCCTTTAAAAAAACAAGTTTTAAAAAGCTCTAATTAGGGCAAGTTTAGAAAATTTCAAATGGTTTGAGGCTATAGATTCAGAAACTCAAACTCTTCAAGAAAAAAGGTAAATAAAAACCCGCAGGTTAAGAAATGTAATTCAAAACTGGAATAGATGAGACATAAAGTCCATCTATGCCATATGATTTAGCACTTTATCTTATTAGCAAATTAATAAGAAAAGGTGCTATTGTCTTTTATTAGGTAAAAAAAGATGAATTAAATTGTTAAAAATAATAAATATAATTTAAAAATGTCCACTATCACACTCCATCAGTTGGCTAATAAAAAGAATAACTCCCAATGGGATAGTCTTGGTCATCCCTTGCTTAAAAGGTGAGCTTCCAGGAAATGAGAATCCCGATTTTATTCATCCTCAGAACCGTTCATAGGAGCATATAAATATTAGATAAATCAGATGAATTTTAGAGTTACCAAAATAATTTTTAAAAATATCCACCCAACCCTAATTTAAGGAAAGTAGCAGAAACTCTACCTCCCATTGCTGTTTTCTGTCTCTATAGTCTTTCTCAAATCTGGCTACACAGTGAAATCACCTTTGGCATATCAACAAACCTGACCCAAATTGAAGTAATTGTGCCATTTCTGGGAAACAAACCTCTTTAAATGAGAGAACATACCCTTCTCTTTCCTCTGTTCCTTCTAGCTGAATGTAACATGGGGACATGATGGCTTAAGGTGGGGTAGCAGCAGTCTTGGGCTACGAATTTGACTTTGGAATGAGACCATGCACATCAGAGCAACAAGGCAGAAAGAGTCTGGGCCCTGGCACTATGCATGTCACACCAGCCCACCTGTGAACTTTTACTGGAGAGAGAAATAAAGTTCTATCCTGTTCAGACTACCATTATGCAGGTTCCACCCCCCTCCCTCCTTACTCTTGGCACATACTAGTCCTAGACAGAAAGGTCTTAAAATGTACTCAATCACTCTTTCCTGCTAAGTGGGTCAAGTGAACACCTGAACGAAGTCTATGAGGTCTAATAATTTCTTCTTCTATCCTTTTCTCACTTTGATTTCCCTCCTAGGCAACTCGTACTTGTTCTTTGACTCAGTCTTCTCCAGCCATGTGTGCCCTCTCAATATTCTCCCACTTTTCTATATTCCAATGGCAATTATTTTCTGTACCTCCTTTATCACAAGATTTTAATAATCAGTTCAAATAATAATTGAATCCTAGATGACCACTAGTTCTGGCTTTTGATTCTATAGAGCTTTTTTTAAAAAAAGTTATATTTTACAACATAAATTTAGTTTTCTAGGGAGCAAGGATATATATGTCTTCATAGTCCCTACAGTCCAGATCATACATTGTATGTACTTGATAATACATATTTTCCAAAAGGAAGAAATTCTAAAAATGTACTTTCTCCATTTGGACTTATGTATCAACACCACCTCTCCTTTCATTATTATTAATAAATATGTCATCCTTAAATAAAGAAATGATTAATATATTGGTGGAAATATGTATATGTATATTTAGTCAATGAGTTGAGGTGAATTGAGTAACCAAAAAATATAGTATGGTGGTTTTAAAAACAAAATCTGTTTAAGAGTGACATGTTTTTAAATATTAAATATTCCTATAGTAAATAAATTATTATGAAAATTTAAAAACCTAGAGTTTCTTTTATATGACTATTATAAATACCTGATGTTGATGTGAGACTTAAGGAAATTTTAACTGGGTCTTTAATTAAGAAAAATAGTTTTTCTTTTTAATGCTTTTTTCCTAGAACACTTATAATGTCAGCTACTACATCATAAACTGTTTCTTTCAAATGTATTCCTATTAAACCATTTCTTTCAATAAATTTTAATGAGCCCTTTCTATGTATGACACCATGTTAAGCACCAGGAAAAACAAACATGTGAATAAAACAAGATGCTTGCCTTTATTTTGAACATAATTTCTACTAGAAGCAGATGGGAGGCTGAGCAAGATCCTCTACTCAAAGGTTATCTGTTGTGTTTTAATTAATGAGTTTAACAAATTACCCTGGTCAGATGGCAGGTGTCAAAAGACAAAGCCCAGCACCTATAAGCGTACTCACACATATTCATACACACAAATGCAGACACAGAGGCTCACTCAACTACTGATTTACAAAAATAGCTTGTTGTTTCATAATTATAAAGCATCCATGCAAGCACATTCCTGGATATTTAGTCAACATTGATTAGTTCTCTAACAGAAAACAGAATTATGTAATGTAAATCTGATGTAACTTTTGAAAAGTTGCAAATATATAAAAGATACAAAAGGCAAAATCTTACTTTTAGCCATTTCCTTGGCATCTCATACATTAAAAAACATATGGGATATAATGATCAACATAATTTGATGAACAAGAATAGATCCAGAGACAAATAGTGGGGTGGGGGGTGGTTAGACAGCAACTAAAGGACTTGTATGCATGCATATTAGCGTAACCAATGGACACAGACACTGGGCTGGTGGGGTCTTGCCCAGGGTGGGAATGGCTTCGGGGGGCGGGGGGGGGGGGGGGGCGGGGCGGCGAAGGAGTCAAGTGGGGAAAAAGGAGACATATGTAAAACTTTAGACAATAAATAAATTAAAAAAAACATATGGGAATCAATTGAAAACAGGAGATGTAATATCCTAAGAATTAAGTATATTAGAATTCATTGTTATAGACTAGGGATTTCCTTAAGGCAATGGTATTTACCACTTTTACTTTACTAAGATACTGTTGATCCATTACTGACTGAGCAGCTAAAAAGAAATGATGTGGACTTACTTCAATGCTGAAGTACCCTCTGTCAACATAGTCCCCTAAGAAGAGGTAGCGAGTGTTGGCAGGAGATCCCCCCACTTCAAAGAGCTTCATCAAGTCGAAGAATTGTCCATGGATGTCCCCACAAACTGAAATAAATAAATAAATAAATAAATAAATTCATTTTATGGCCACATTATGTTAAGACTCTGAATTAGATAATAAAATTATAAAATTTTAAAGCCAGAAGGAATTCAGAGATCATCTTAGACAAAAGATTATTTTGTAAAACAGGAAAATGAGAGAGAGATTCCAAAGTTAATTAGTAGCAGAATTGACTCTAGCATCCAGGTCTATGAATTCACAGATTTGCTGGAAAAATAAGGATAAAAATAACAATAATGGCTATTATTCTGCATTTAATAATTCTACAGAAGACACTGTGCTAAAAAATTTATACACATTTTCTAATGTAATACTAACAATGTTGTGGAATATACATTTCCTTTTGCAGGTAAGGGGTGAGGCAAAGGTTCAGGAATTTGACATAATTTATACACAACTGCACTCTGAATGTATAACTACTACATGTTACTATCTCCTGAAGAAAAAGAAATGTTGGTATGTATCATAAAATCTGTAGTTCATAAAATCTAAAATGCCATTAATTATAGAACACACTAGAGGCCTGGTGCATGAAATTCGTGCACTCAGAGGGGTCCCTCAGCCCAGCCTACACCCTCTTGCAGTCTTGGAGCTGAGAAGGAGCAGGCCTAAGCCATCAGTCAGACATCCTTAGTGCTGTGGTGGAGGTAGGAGAGGCTCCTGCCACCGCCGCTTTGCTCACCAACCATGAGCCCGGCTTCTGGCTGAGTGGTGCTCTCCCTGTGGGAGCGCACTGACCACCAGGGGGCAGCTCCTGCGTTGAGCATCTGCCTCCTGGTAGTCAGTGCACATCACAGTGACCAGTCGTTATGCAGTTTGGTTGATTTGCATATTAGCCTTTTATTATAAAGGAGATCATTACACAGGGTAGGCAAAAGTAGGTTTACAGTTGTGAGTACATAGAACAAGATTTTATTCTTCTTTTATTCATTACTTATTGTATGTATTATTTTCTGTATGAACAACTATAAACCTACTTTTGCCCATCCTGTACGATGTATCACTGAGACAGAAAAAGATTCAATTAAATTTAAATTCTAAAGAAACATTTTTATAAGATGAACTTCAATATTAGATGTTAAAAATGAAACAAGTAAATTGTGAAATGAAAAGAAAAACCATCCTGTAAAACATAGTACACAAAAATCACTAGGAATTATTATTCCTTAACTTTCTCACCTTCTCTTTTTAACCAAAATTCTTGAAAGAGCTATGTGGTCTTTTTTCAAAACCCACTTATTTTTTACTTATTATTAGAATTAACTACTTTGAAAGTCCTTTAAAAAAAAGTATTAAAAAGTATTATCTCCTTTATACAGATAAGAAAACAGTGTGGCTAACAGAGGCTGGTCAATGTCACTGTTAAATATGGATGACTCCGGGTTTAAGTTCAGATTTGCGTAATTCAAAGCTTTTGCTGTTAACCACCATGTTATAACATGTTCAACATTTTGTATGTTTTATATATGTATACACATTTAATATTTTAAAATAACTTTGTGATTAAACGATGAACATGATGTGGCTGTTTCTTGAACACTAAGAGATTCACAGAATGAATGTATCAGTGATTACAGTACTTTACCTGCCTGGGCTTCTGTAAGCAGTACACGTATTAATGTAGCAAAGGGCTTGGAAGAGTTCCTGGAACCTAATGTGAACTTCATAAATGGCTACCTGTATGTGATGCTATGCCCCTCCCCCCTCCATTCTCTGGCGTCCAAAGATAAGTACAGTACAATCGCCACCTAATGAGGCAAGCCGTCTGCTGGGTTGTTACAGTCTCCAATTCCCCATGAGACTAGGGTCTTTCATCTTCAATGTCACTTAGTTTTAACAGCACTTCCTGAACATCCAGACTTTGACAAGTTATTTTATATCTTCAAGTTCATTCTGCACCAACATATACCCCTACTTCCCACCTTCTCAGAGCTAATTATTTGCTTTTCAGTTCCAATGGAATATTGCTGGTGGGCAGGGTACCCAACTAGGTGCCAGCACTAATAGAAATATGGTGTCCAAAAGCATAAAAAACAGAATCACATACAGGGAATAAAAGCGTTCCTTGTTGCTCCATGATGCTGAGTGGCCTTATGAATGAGTGACGTCCACAGTGTACTGTCCTCAACAGCCTGGTCAGCTCCTGGAGACTCATGCCTATGGCTTCTTTTATGGAGTTAATCCATCTCATATTAAGTTCTCCTTTTCCTGCTGCCTTCTATTTTTCCCATCAATATTATATTTTCCAAAGGACCCTCCCTTCTCATGTTCCAAAGTAGGACAGCTTCAGTTTTGCCATTTTTGCCTCCAGCAATGCTTCAAGCATAATTTTCTCTAGGACTGATTTGTTTATTTTTCTGGTAGTCCAGATTATCCATAGTGGTCTTCTCCAACATCATATTTTAAATGAACCCATTTTTTTTTTCCTATCAGCCTTCTTCACTGTCCAGCTCTCAGGTTCTTACATAGTAATTGGGAATATGAGGGTGTGGATGATCTTAACCTTGGTCTTTAATGACACATCTTTGCTCTTAGTGATCTGTCCTAATTCTTCCACTATTGTGTTTCCAAGTCACAGCCTTCTCTTGATTTCTGGGCTACAGTCTTTATTTGAATTAACGACTAAACCAAGTTAAGCACAATCTTTAACAATTTCAATGTCTTCACTGTCTATGTTAAAGTTGTGTATTTCTTCTGCAGTCATGATTTTTTATCTTCTTGATGTTCAAATACAGTTCTGCTTTGGCACTTTCTTCTTTTACTGTCATCAGAAGTCGTTTCAAATCAGTGCTACTTCCTGCCGGTAAGTTGGTGCCATCTGCATATATTAAGTTACTGCTATTTCTTCCACCAATTTTCACTCCTACATCCCCTGAGTCTAGCCCAGTTTTTCATATAATATGTTCTGCACATGAATTAAACAAATAGAGAGACAAAAGTGCACCCTTGTCTGATATCTTTACCTATAGGAAACCAGTCTGTCTCTCCATATTTTGTCCTGACTGTGGCAAGTCTCACAGTACTCCTATTTTCTATGAAAAGAACCCTCCATCTATCTGAAGATTCTAAAAAATACTATATCTTTATTAACAGAGCTGTGCATATTTCCATTAGGAATGTACAAAGTTATGGCCTTCAATGAAATTGGCACATCAAAGATAATGAAATAAAATGTAGCGTTTCCCACCCCGCCCCGACCATTATTACCCTTATTTATTAGCCACCTAATGTGTCACAAGATGAAGGCTTTTTCCCCATGAGAAGCGGTCCTCCATTTGTTTTTATACTGGAGAAGTGAGAACAACTAGGTACACTGAGCAGTTGAAACCATTTGGTGAGAAGGTGGCAATGTGGTCATTATCTCCTTCTTGATTTTTTTCCCTAAATGGGGCAATCAGGTTGGTTTTGAATGAGGTTACTCTAACATCCTTAGGACAACCAAAAGGTGCAAGTGTGACCAACATCCAGCAATGCTTACACATTTATACCTGTCTCTATTTTACTACCAGGATATACACAAATTATGCTTACATAATCCACTAGTACCTAGTAAGAAATACCTAAGCAATTACTTTTGAGTAACCGCCTTTCAATTTTGCTTCCCTCCCTTGAAAACTGCAGCCCACATTAAATAAAACTTCACTGGAAATGATTCTCACACACAATGTGCCAACAACTTTTGATCTATGTCTTCTGAAGGAGAATACAGAATTCTGAAGTAGGAAACTGAAAATAACATACAAAAAGGATGTGTCTATTTCTTAGGGAAGGGAATAGTCTTTATTTCTAATACCATTGCTGGAGAGCTAGTGATTGAGCTTTTAAATCATTAAGGGTATTCAAGTATATATGAATATAAGTGCATGTGCGTGTGTGTGTGTGTGTGTGTGTGTGTGTGTAAAGCCACCCACCACAAAGGAGGAATTATTTGGAGATTAGTGGTCAGTATAGCAATTAGGGAGTCATTAAACAAGTTTAAGACTTTACTCACTGTAGATTACAGCAAAGTAGTGCTAAAGAGAAACAGAAATAAACAGCCTGGCCAGTACAAGGAGCTCTTTGTAGTGAGCTGAGTAAGGCCTTGTGATTGTCAAGCTGGGTAATGAATCAGTCACAGAGTAAGTCTATGAGTCCCTGAAACCAGCACACTGCTACGTAGACAAGATACTGGCCAGCATACTGAGGACAAACAGGCCCTTCAGAAAATAATCTCAGTCAGAAGGAGGAGGAAGTGGGAAAGATAACCAACTAGGACCAAGCCTTTGCCTTCTACCTCCTGACCAGAGAAATGCTGGTAACTCTCCATTGACAAGGGTCAGGTGTTCCAAACAACAACCATGCATACAGTGTGTGTGCAATTAGGTACGTATGTCTAAATCAGTGATGGTGAACGTTTTGAGCTCGGTGTGTCAGCATTTTGAAAAACCCTAACTTAACTCTGGTGCCGTGTCACATATAGAAAGTTTTTGATATTTGCAACCATCATAAAACAAAGATTTATATTTTTGATATTTATTTTATATATTTAAATGCCATTTAACAAAAAAAAAATCAACCAAAAAAAATAAGTTCGCGTGTCACCTCTGACACGCGTGTCATAGGTTCGCCATCGCTGGTCTAAATTAATTCAGTGAATCTGAAAAAAAGTATATCCATATTATTACTGAAATATTTTTTCAAAAAATTCCATTGTTTCTAAATTCACATGGACAATTAAATTACATTGGAAAATATAAACACTAGACAGTATTGCACATACTAAGATAAGGCCCCAATATAATTCCTATACAATTTATAGCTTTTAAAGCACTCTGATAAAGCTGTCATCCTGAGCAGAAGACTTATTTTTAAAAGGTAATATTAAATATACACTTTCATATAAAACTATTTAAAAACAGTTTTGCATTGATGCTCAGACTTACACATTGGTCCTGTTTACTTGCCTATAAAAAAAGGAAATTCATCAAAAAACATCATTGAGTCCATTTATTATTGACACTAACAAAAACATTATGTCACAGAATTCCAGGTTAAAGAAAGCTTATGCAAATTAGGACGCCTGGAGACAGGAGTAGTTGTTAAAAACAAACAAACAAAAGGCTGTCAAACAATAAACTGCAGGTAAAAAATAGATTTTTTATGTACCAGCATTTCAAAATTGCATCAATATTATGATTTAGAAGTCAAGTTCTTTTAATTCCTGACTCACTTATTTTTCTATAAAGAACTTTCAGTTCCTCCAAAATACTGGCTTTTATCATCTGGGAAGGCTTGCATGAAACAGAATAACTTCTTCTACAAGTTTTCCCAGTTTCTACTCAACTAACAGATTGTAATTTTTCTTTTAGAAAAGATGTTACTGAATTGCCAAGCAATTTGCAGCATTTGAGCTCCACTCTACTTTCAGCTTCATTCACTTCAACCCAACATTTTTCCATATTTCCCCAAGACAATAAAATTTCTAATGTTAAGGGACTGTCAGTATGTCTAATTCTCAGCATGAGGGGGTCAACCTGTTCAATTTATATGTTGGGTCTTTGAATCTTCCATCTGCTACAATTTTTTTTTTTTTTTTTGCAATTTCAGAGAAAGATCTTGTGTTTAGAGGTTTTGTTAGAAGTTAAACACAGTGGGTATCACAAGAACATAGTATGTGTTTCCCGCTGTTGGTAATCCAGAATTATGTAACCTTCAGTGGATGATAAATTCTAGTACAAACCAGCCAGAACAAATATGTGTACTTTAATAGCAGAATGTGTAAACTTTTTAAATCAGGCAATTCCTGAGATAAAAGTGAGTTTATTACAGCATTCATTTATCTCTAGAAATCTTCATCAACTATAAAACAAACTAACCAAGAAAAAAATAACAGTGGTATAATTCACTAAAGAGGTACACTTCAAAATAATTAAATTTCCCCCATAGTGAATGTTATTTTTCAAATGTTAAACAAATGTTAGGTACTTTGTAATACACAAAACATAAATTATCAACCAGGGAACTATAGTTTGATAGTATCAAACAATAACAAAAAGTCTCAAAATCAAGTAAACACAAATTTCAAGGTTTTTATTAAAAAGCTATGAAATTAAGTACATAACAATAATAGCATCAGTGTAGATTAATAGCAATAATTTCAAACACTTATTTATATTTATAATGCTAATTAACAAAGAGAAATAAACTGTCTGTTAGCCAGTATTGATGAAAAATGTAACAGGATAATTGCAAAAAAAAAAAGAGTGCACTATATTGTAGATTATAATAATCACAACAATCCAGTACTAGATGCTTCATAAATCCCTTAAATCTCAGTTATAATTATAATTAGATGTGGAAAGAAACTAAAATAGTCTGTGTTCTTAAACTACTTTATAGGACCAAGCATATACAACACCATGGTATGTCCACAGTGCTTATTCCAATCAGTAGAAACTTTTATTTTTTTATCCTAAAGATGAATGTTCCTGTCACTGAAATTATTTTTTGAAGTTTTTTCTTTTCTTCATGGATTGAATGCTTTACAAGATTATGTTTACTGGGAGAACTTAATTATTGAATTAGAATGCTCTTTTTTTTCATCTGTTATTACTATTTTTCATTTCAGCAACAATCCAGATTTTAAATAAGAGCCTAACTATTAAGGATTCATAATAACATTATGGAATTAAGTCACGATTTTGGCTGTGATATTAATAAATAATAACTATGTATAATACTTAAGTGGTATTTAATAAAATTTGGTCATCACTCTGTTCATGTATCCAAGTTTGGTCAGTAGTGGAAACTATTGTTTATTTGATATGTGGATATATTTACATTATGTAGTTCACTAAACACTTAATTTTCATCACAGTCAATCAAGAATATTGGATGAACACTATGAGTTGATTTAATTTCAGGCAAATGTAAATAAATTTGAAAACTTATGTACTTATATATATTTATTTACAAATGAATGCTTATTTTTTTCACTTTTTAAAATATTAATTTCAGAGAGGAAGTGAGAGGGAAAGATAGAAACATCAATGATGAGAGGGAATCATACAACAGTTGCCTCCTGCACACCCCCTACTAAGGATGGAGCCTGAAACAGGGCATGTGACCTGACCAGGAATCAAACCGTGACCTCCTATCCTAGATAATAAAAGCCTAATATACTAAGTGTCCTGTAGGCCGTTCAACCAAAGTGTAATATGCTAATGATATGCTAAGGCTGCTCAACAGCTCGCTATGACGTGCACTGATCACCAGATGGCAGTCGACTGGTCGACCAGTCGCTATGACATGCCCTGACCACCAGGGGGCAGACACTCTGACCGGTAGGTTAGCTTGCTGCTGGGGTCTGGCCAATTGGGACTGGGCAAGACGGGCCAGACATGCCCTGGAGCTCTCCTGCAGTCCCTCCCTGGCTGGCCAACCTCCTGTGTCTCTCCCAGGCCCTGATCGTGCACCAGTGGGGTCCCTCAGCCTGGCCTGCACCCTCTAGCAATCTGGGATACCTCGGGGGATGTCAGAGAGCTGGTTTTGGCCCAACGGCGGAATGACCAGTCACTGTGACGCACACTGACCACCAGGTAACAGACACTCAATGCAGGGGCTGCCCCTTGGTGGTCAGTGTGCTCCCACAGGGGGAGCACCACTCAGCCAGAAGCTGGGCTCATGGCTGGTGAGTGCAGCAGTGGTGGTGGGAGCCTCTCCCGCCTCTGTGGCAACACTAAGGATGTTGGACTGCCGGCTTAGGCCCACTCCCCGCTCCCTGCAGGGAGTAGGCCTAAGCTGTCAGTCGGACATCTCCCAAGGGCTCCTGGACTGTGAGAGGGCACAGACTGGGCTGAGGGAGCCCCCACCTTGAGTGCACAAATTTTGTGCACTGGGCCTCTAGTATTTTGATATTTTTAAAAACTGTTTGGTATCTGTGGCCACAGTATTCTTTCAATTTAGCTTTTTGCTTTTACCTAGATGTGTTATTTCTTCCATGAGGAGAGACAGCCTAGTGTAATGGTGCAGATATGAACCTAGACCTCTTGTTTTCATAATTGCTGTTTGTTAGTTTTTTGGTTTGTATGTGTATTCCTGCTGATTGACCTTAATCAATTAGCTGTGGCCTCTTAATCATTTTCTTCTTCATGCTCCCTGAATCAGCTGTATTATCTATAGAATCCAAGGACTCTTCCAATTTGCTTTTCCCAATTGCCTCCTTTATACAGACACATTCTACTCTGTTTTTACATTTCTTTAGACTTTGACTATCTTGCCACTTGTGTAACTAGGACAAGATACTTAATCTTTGCAGGAGACATCAGATGCCTCATCTATAAGGGGCGTCATAATAAACCTATTTGTAAGTAAGTTTTTTTAACTAAATGAAAATATATAAGGGAGGAAAAAAAGCTTAACATGCTGTGGCGCAGGAATACCCAGACACACAATGTGAAATAGTGGACTTGGCAGAGGTTGTCTACCTAAGAAACATCAAGGATGATTTGCAATCTTTAGCTAGATGATCTAAGTGCCTGCAATCAATGTAGCCACAAATAAAACATACAAAAAGTTACTCTATTATTTTCTACTTTTTATCCAAATGCATGTTATGGATTATACGTTGAAAGATGTTAAGGCTAAAATCAAATAGACTAGGTCTCATGCTCCACAAGTTCCATTTTCTAAGAGTGGACATATTTCCAAATGGCTTTAGTAATATTACCAATCTTGCAGTGGGTAACAACACCATGACGAATTTCCAGGTAGTCTTGTTTTCTATTGTGGCAAAGCTCATTTACAAGACCGCTCTGTTCCATGACTGTGTAATGGTAGTGATGTTTTAAAAGCTGAAAGTAACATAGTAATAGAAGAAACACAAGGTATTTCACCAAAAGGATGTTTTACAAGGCTCTTACTAGATTTTTGGAAAACTCAGTTGAGTAGGCAAAAAGTGAGTCATCTTCTATTCTTATCATAACACTACTCAAATTTTAACAATTGAAAAGATGTTGTTTTTAATATTTTTTAAACTCAAGGAAAGCAAGTTAATGATATGGAATTCTAGAGTCCACATATCCATCATTAATTTGGCAATTATAGGCAGTGGGGATATTAGAAATGGGCTTTACCTATTACTGACTTTCAAGTAATTAGCTATATTTATGTCTCCTGGTAAGTGAACAAAGCTAAAAGTACTATTCCTGAAAAAAAAATACTTAAATGACTTCATAAAAAGAAGGCATGGATTAAATGCTATCACTTGCTCAATAAAAAATATACAAGCTTATTTGTTATATGAGGCATATGTAAAAATTGAAGTTTTAATTCTTAAGTGAGCAATTTTTAAAACTATGTGAATAACTTAGACATCTTAGAACACATTCATTTAAAATTTAGTTAAGAAAAAGTACTTTCTGGAATATAATTTTAATAATGACAATAAGCTTATTTATTAATTCTGTCTAATTTTCCTTAATCTATCATTTTCTTATCATCCTTCATTAAGCAGATATTTCAGAATTAATTATTCAATTATATACCTGAAAAAATAAATAGAAGATATTTATTAAATGTGCTGTATTAAAACGATGAATAAATAACATCAAAGACTGAATAACTTTTTACTTATGTCAATTACATTGGGACAATAAAGACATAAAGAATAATATATAATTTTATAGTAAAGGAATAGAAACACAATTAATTCTTTTAGGAATCATCAGGTATAATTGGGATATAAGATTTACACATATGAATACGGACTAGATGGGGCTTCCAAATGCTTAATTTCTACTTATTTGACCTTTCATCAATAAGAAGATGGACCTTTGACCAAGGGCTTCACTCTGGTCTCTGGACTTGTGCAACATGGATGACTAAAAAAGTTTCAGAAGGGTCTAGCCTAGAGGCTCCCTAACATTTAAAATGCCTCCGAACTAGAGAAAAGAATAAAGTCAGACTCTATTCTCTATTTCCTAGAGATGTTTCCTAGGAAGCGGTAAGAAGCCAAAAACATGGGCCTTAAAATGTTTGCTGTGGCAGGCATGGAAGTATGGCCCTTTCCTTCTGTGTCATGAACAAGTAATTTTCCTCTCAGCAGCATGCTGTCACCCTGACCGCTTCTGAGCTGCCCCTGCTAACAGAAGACCAAGCAAAGACCAGTGTGGCTGAGGCCACACGTTAGTTTCAAGTGTGTTCTGTAGAGCTAAAGGATACATGAGAAGGGGTAGGATCATATTACAATAAGCTCTATTTTTATTATTGTTTCTTTTTGGTTTGTTTTTGTTTTTACCTTGGAGGCTTCTTTTTGTTTTTATTTTACCCATGTGAGGTTTCTTTCTTTCTAGGTGTAGTGTGTGTGTGTGTGTGTGTGTGTGTGTGTGTGTGTGTTGGGGCGGGGAGGTAGAAGTGGATGGTAGATATATTTCACTGCTTAAAACTTCTTTAGGAATATTACTGATATAGCCAGAGTCTTACAGGAAATTAGAAATTATGAAAATAAAAGTTGGCTGACTAAAAAAGAAGACTAAAGGGAAGTGACTAGCAGTGTTGATAAAATTTCTAGTAAAGTGGGAAAAGAAAAAGGGATCTTTAGGTAGGCAGGTATAAATGAACCTGCATAAGTGGACTACAAAATAATTGGATTGATTAAAAGGTATATGGGAAAGAGCAAGGGATAAATTAGAGTAGAAAGGTAACACTAGGTTATGAAGGGACTTGAATTTCAGTATGAGATGTTTTAAGAAGGAGATCAATCCCAATACTGAGAGGAGATAAATATGTCAGCTCTATGGAGAATCCAATGCTGTGGAAAAATGGAAAGCTAGGTTGCTTTTAATTAGAGATTCACTGCAATAACACAGTCATAAGACAAGGAGGGCTGGTATTACGATGATGGCAGTGGGAAAAGATACAAGGGGCCAGTCAGAACATTTTTATACATCCATACAACCACTAGAAATTAAGATGTAAATGAAGTCCTTCATTTGTGCCCCAATTCAATAAATATTAAATGCCTGCAACATTCCTACAATATCCTGTTGTGTTAGACCCTAAAAATGTAACAGAACAACTTAGACATAATCAATCCTCCATTGAAGCAAGTGTTTAATGAGGGACACTGGACTAAATAATAATATTAAAGTACCAGCTAGAAAGAGTTTTGTTTTTTCTCTTCTTTGCTTACTGTTATATTCCCAACACCTAGGATAGTACCTGGGACAAAGAAAATCCTCAATATATATTTCCCATACGAATGAGTGAACAAGGCAGTGAGTGTGGTGGACTTGGTGAACTTACCGGGAGGATGTGGTATTTAAGATGAAACCTGAAGACTGAAAAGGAGCTATTCACTGCGTGGTGGGGACAACAGGGTCTATTGCTCACAGCAGAAGAAACAACTTGGGACAAATTTAGAAAGTGAAAGAAGATCTGTAAACTTGGAGATTAGGTAAGAAATGAAAAGTAATGAAACTGTAAAGATTAACAAAAGCCAGAGAATGAGGGTTTTGTCATCCAAGTTAGCAAGTTAGAGAACTTCATCCAAAGAGGAGCCAAGGAAGGGATTTGGGCAAGAGGAAATATTCTTCCTCATTTCTAGTAAGTCACTATCTATCTTAGCCTAAAGCTCCTAATGTGTAGAATAAGGCAGTAGCAGTGACCATGTACGGTGACTGTGAAGATTACATTTGATAATGTGGTAGTAACTGGCCCAGGTTAGTCATTCAAGATGAGGTAAGTTCCCTATCTCTATGATACCACAGCTCCCTTCAGCTCCTCTTGATTGGATATATATATATATATATATATACATTTACAATAACATTCCAAAGTTAAAATATCAGTCTGGATGAAGAGTTTATATGTTAATATTTTATATTAATATATACCTTACATTAATATATTGCCTTCTTTTTTTAATGCTAGGTAATGGGTACCTGATGGCCACAATTACAAAGTGCAAGCAGGTGACATTACTTTCTTATTTATCTCTTTTCACACAACATGACTGAATCAGAAAAACATGCAGTGATATTTAAAATAGAAGTTACATATGAATAAATTTATATAGAAATTGCTATTTTGGTGTTGAGTAGCATATTTTTATTGCCACCGTTTTAAATTTCCATCATTTATAAAGTCCCTTAATTGAAATTCATTATAAAAGCACTTATATATTCACTGGTATCTAAGTTATTAATTTATGTACACAATGTTTTCCACTGTTTGTAAATATAATGTATTTAACATAAAGCATGAGTTTCAAGGTTTATCTTAAAACACAGAGAATCAGAATTCAAAATAGCCTCAAAGATAGCAATGAAGTTTAAATGCTTATTAGCATAGAGGTGGGAGGCTATAAGATATCGTAGACCTTAAGACACATGAAGGATCTGCTCCCTAGATCTTTGAAAATCCTATAATTCACAAAGATTACTAAGTATAGTATTCCCCCCATGAAATGCAGTCAAATATAAGACCTGGCTTCAGACATAAATGAATCTGGGCTTAAACGAAGCCTCCCTAATTTTCACTCTCCTATCAGCTTCTCTCTGCACATTGGCCTTATTTTCTTCTACTGCACTGGACTTACTCTATTCTCCAAGTCACATCCTGCCGGCACACTGAAGTAAAAAGCAGATCCACCAATTCCAGCAAATCTGCACCATGGAACAAGTGTGGTCCCCTGCTCACTCCTGAATTAATCACTGTGTCCACAGAATGGAGTGTACGCCATTTGCCCACTCCCAGTTGTTAGTAGGAGGGGGCCAAAGTCAAGTATCAAAGGGAGTATTTCAGGCAATCACAAACAATGTTGTGCTTAAAAAAAAAAAAATAGGCTGAAATTCTTGTACTTCTGTTTACCTTAAAGATAATTCCAGGAGCCATTCTAGTGCCTTTGCTAAAATTTTAAAAATTCTTATTTGAGCAATGTTGGCAGGACCTGGAAAACTCATCGAAACAGTTTAATATTCACTTTGTCTAATATCTGCACAGAACTTATGATGGATTCATTAACATGCCACTCTTGTTTATCTAAAGCCTTCTGGCTAAGTCATCACCTCATCATTCCTCATTTCCAATGGAATTGGCTATCTTTGCATGGACATTTTTTTTCACAAAAAATACACACACAGAGATATATACAGGTAAACATACATACAATACTTACAAAAAGAAAAAAGCCAAAAATGAAATTCAGACAGTAAGAGGTCTGCTAGCCTCATGCATGAGCTAAACCAATACATGTGTAATGACCCACTCTGAAAGGTCAAGTCTTTGAATGTAAAAATTGTGAATGCCAAGACCCTACTCTCCTACTGCATCCTATGATGTCTAAAGTATGGTGAAAACATTTTAAGTACCATGACTCATGTCTCTGAAGATGGCAGCAGTTTTTGTACTAAGATCAAGTGTTAGAAAGGCATGGAAAACTGGAAACGAAATAACTATATAAAAACCCACTTAGGGAATGATCTAATCTTAAATTGATTCAAATCCCTGTAAGGATTAGAAAATTCTACGTTAAGCACACTTTCCATATTTCTCTTTCCACAGCTGTCATTAACATGGTATTTACAAAAGACTTTCTGATTGAGATACAAAAGAGATAGGTTTCTTAATACAGTATTTAAGTCATATTGCTTCTAACTCGCACTCTATTTGGGAAATACGAAGTGGTTACTCTGGAAATATTGATGGTACAAAGACACAGATGATCATCATAAACCTCTATATCAGACACACCTTTTATTCACAGTATCTTCAAACACTTTACAAACCTAACAAACCCATGCTCATTCTGTAGTAAAGCTCTCAAGAGCAGATAATGCCCAATGGTTGTACAGAATGCAAATTCTTAGGTGTTTCAGTTTTATTTCAGAAAACAAATACATCTTCATCCTGGGATAATTCAAATGCATCCTATGTATGCGAAATCTAACTACGTGTGCTGAAAAATTGCCCAGGCAGTTAAAATATATAATGCTGCACTTACGAATGCTGCTGAAACAATATTAACATCTCAAAGTTGCCGAGATGTTGTTTATTCCATGTCTGAGGAAAGGCACTTCTAAGAGTGAGCAGGATCCACAGGGTCAACTTTAGATTTACAGCTTATATTGGTACCTGGTCAGTATTGCAGGACCTTTAAATGTGGGTCCAAATTTCCCCCCCCAGATTATTGAAATCTTGTTTTTCCTTATCTCAGCCCAAAGATTTTATTTGGGCTGTATGACTTCTTCACAAAAACCATTAGTGCCTAGTTACTGGCTAAATTTCAAAAAATCACCTGTTCTTAGATCTCCCACTTTCTCGCTTGCTGTCCTCTGCTTGTTTCTGGGACACCCAGTTCCTCCATTTTGAACTTGTCTGATACTAGATATTGAGTTGAATTGTGTCCCCCCAAAGGTATGTTCAAGTCCTAAGCACTGGTACCTATGAATGTAACTTTATTTGGAAATCGAGTTTTTGCAGATAGAATCAGGTTAACATGAAGTCAGACTCCATTAGGGTGGGCCCTAATGCAATAGGACTGGTGTCCTTATAAGCAGTGGAAAACATGGGCACAGAGACAGAGGCCAGGTAAAGGCAGAGGCAGAAAGGGGAGTCACGCTGTCACAAGCCAATAAAGTCCTGGGGCCTCCAGAAGCGGGAACAGGTAGGGAAGGTTCCTCACTAGAGGGGAATGTGGCCCTGCCAACACCCCATGTCACACTTCTCGCCTCCAGAACTGTGAGACAATACATTTCTGTGGTGTGAAGCAACTCAGTTAGTGGAATTTGGTTATGGCAGCCCTAGGAAATGAACACACTAGGTTGATTATTCAATTATTTGAGTTCTACTCATACATAAGAAAACATTTTGAGTTCTTAGGTCAAATAGTGTTTCTAAGCATTTTAAATGCTTAAGTTCAATTAATCCTCAAATAACATAAGAGGAACAACTATTATTCATCAACATTTTCCAGACATGGAACTGAGAAAGGTTAAGTAACTTGCCCACGTTGAAAACTGGCAGCGGTACATTCACACCCAGGCTCTCTCCTCCCTGGGCCTCTGCTTCCCAGGTCGCTCTTCACGTGAGCCACCACAGCTCTGCCAGGGAGAGAGGACTTCCTACAACTGCAGCATCCGCGTCCTGTCTAACTATGCTTCACGGGCAGATGTGTAGGCCACAACCTTTTCCAGTCTGCCCTATCCCAGGAAGAGTTAGGCTATGTGCCTGAGAGATGCCATAGAAACCCTTCTGAGAAAAATCCAGATGGGAGGAGCCTGGGTTCATCAGGATTACCTTGAAAAGGTCCTGTAAGCTTTAGATGACTGCGGACTGAATGTGTGGCATGTCTGTCCTCCAAGTCCTGATGCAACAGTTCACCCTGAACTCCATATTTGTAAACACACACCCACAAAACAGACTACCCTAAGGAAATATGATAAACATGACATGGGTCATGAAAACATGCTTTATAAGAAAAACAGGGCTATCTGGTCCAGAAAACAGAATAGATGGCCATATGGTAACTGTCCTTGAGATTCCAAGAGGCTTTTGTAGATGAGCCAGCAGGCTTATAGTCCAGATTTTAGTTTTTGTTTTGTTTTTCTTTTGAGGGAAGAATAACAGCAAATGAGTGAAAGTTAAAAGGAAGCCTAGTTGTCTACTATATAAAAAAATTCATTTCTATCAAGAAAACTGTTCACAATGGGAGGGAGGGTGTGATGAGCTCACCCACACTGGAAATATTAAGCCAAGCGTGAAGCACCAAGTTGCTGTTGTTATATCATCAGATCTCTGGGTCCTCCTGTCATTTTTGATTAATGATTCTTTTCACTTAGGGCAATTTACTTTGGGTAAACAGCTTGAACTCTGGTTCAAATGGCAGCCACCATTATCCAATTATTAGTCTCCCAACGCTATCACTTTTCTAAGATATGGAGCTAGTTACTTCAATGTTCTCATCTGTAAAACTGAAATAATAATATTTCAGTTTGCAAAGTGCCTGAGGATTAAAAAGCATAATGTGTTGTGACTGCCCTATTTCAGTGACCTGAAGACAAGGCCTTTTATAAGATACACCAGTATTTCAGATATTACTAAATAATTAAACAATGGCATATTTTCTTATCACTTAAAATCTTTTATACTTTATAAGACAAATTTTGATTAATATACGCTGAAATCTTCTTTCCATCAACTTTGACTCACCAGAATCCTTTTTCACATCAGTTACTGATGTTTGTTCACCAACATCATTATCTATGCTACCAAAGTATCCACAATGTGCTGTTTTCTAAGGCAGGGCTCCAGCATTACAACCAGCACTTTGTTGCTGGACTTCCTTATCTGGTGTATGAGAGGCAATCCTCTGCTTGTGTGTTGGCAAAAAAATACAATGGCCTTCATTAGCTTATGGCAGGGGTGGGCAACCTTTTTGTGAGTGCATGCCAAAACCAGCAAAATCTCTGACTCAAAATTCTTCTGCGTGCCAACACTAATTTTTTGAGAACATGTTATGCCTACTTGATATCTCTTAAGGTGTACGTATGTGAAGAACCTTGAAGAAATAATAAAATTCATTGGAGCGACGAAAACACAGTATATGATGATGAAAAATACATTTATTTTTTAATGTATACATGTACACTGATAGTCCGACAGAAAACTTTATGACCATTTGATATTATCAGTAGGACTTTTGCTGCTGCATCATTGATGACAGAGATTTTACATCAGGTTTATATTTCGTGACCTTCAGAGATATGCACGAGCTACTACTTTCATCCGTCAGGCTACTCCTATTACGAGACTTAACAAAATTCATCACTGAGAATGAAGATTCACAAGTGTATGTGGATGAAACCAAAACACTGGTCGGATCTAGGAAGGCAGGGAGAGTTAAGGCAGAGGCATAGAAATTGCTCTTCCCCTCTCTCGTCAATCCATGTCTATGATCTTTAAGATAATTTGTTATGTAAAATTATTTATTTATCTAAGATGCACCTATACTGAATTTATCTGAAAAATAAAAAAGTCGATATTAAGAAAAAAAATGTAAATGGAAGATTATAAGAGAGGGTTTCGCGTGCCAGCAAAAGTTACTGGTGTGCCATGTTTGGCACGCGTGCCAGGGGTTGCCCACCCCTGGCTTATGGTGATCATTATCTCTCAGGTCCTATTGAGCACATGGCTTTTGCTTTGTGTCAAAGTAGAAAATATCAGACAGTCCTTCAAGAGTGAATATTTTCTTCTCTAATATTAAATGTGTATGTACTTCACTGTCCTGTTTCTTGGCCGTTCTGTATATAACATTTAGTTTCGATGCCAAAGAACATTGTTAAAGGCACTGTAAACAGCAATTAAACTCAACACGTGCAGTTCCAACAATGCAGGTAACTCAAGGAAGGAGACAACGATATGAACAACCACGACCAAGTTTGTGCATGTGAGGGCAACGTCATGACGATTGTTAGACCAGTAATTGTGAGACCCAGGCAAATTTCAGAGAAGTTAGAATATGAAAGATGTACATTTTGAAAATGATGAAATATAGACTCATTTGATTACTGTATTATAGTTTTCTTTGATTGTCAGGAAGTGGCTGTCTTAATATGTACTCCTGCATTTCATAAAAGACGGACTCAATAAATATTGGCTTAGTGGAGTAGAAGTTAGCAGGCATATTACAGAGGGGATTTTCTGGTAGTGTCTAGAGTAGACGACTGCCAAATTACTTTCTGAACCTATGATACTTTCATCCCAAAGCAATTAAAAAGAAAGATGGGGGCAGAAAATGGAGATCTGACAGATATGACTTAAAATACATCTAAAGAACACATTACATAAGGAACCACACATCTGGTTGTTGCTGTGGCTGAGGAATGGTTTGCAGTTCCCAGGGACCATGCCCAGCTGCTGTGAGAAGGCACACCAACATGTCCCTATTCACCCTGGAATGCCTCTGGGAGGCCATGTCATTTCTACAGCTCTCTGAGGAACACCCCAGGGCCACCCTCCCCGCCATACCAAATCAAACCAAAGGCTAGGTCTTCCAGAGCATGAGGTGGGTTGAAGCCCCTGGAAAGAGCTGAGCCACTACCGTCTCTGGTCTCTGGTTTAAGTTCCTGCCTGTGTGTTATTTTTTCTTTTTGTCTTCTTCCCACATTAGTTTTAATTAGTTGATGCAATGCTGTTCCCTTTTCCCTATTTCTTCTCCTGATATAAATGTGTCAGGAGGATGAGAGCAATTTACTGCTCTCCATGGGCTGAGAGAGTACATGTACCAATTTGTGAAGTCCATTATAACTCACAGCTGTCAGTCCTCAAAGAAAATAAAATTTAAAAACCTGCCACAAACCAAATAAGCTCAAAAGAACAAGGACTATACCTTCATTATTCTGTTAGATAAAATAGGTTATTAATATGAGCAATTCAATTGAATTTCCACTTTTTTAAAGTTGAGATCTTACTGATATTAAAGCATTGCTTACACAATGTCACTTTCCTAGGCAGAAATAATCCATGGTTGCTTTTGACTAAATGAAAAAAATCCAAATTTTCCATCATGGTACCACCATATCCATTCCTCTCAATACAACCCCTTTCTATCTCATTTCTCCAGCCTCGTCTCTGTCAATCCCTTTGAGAAGAGGTGTAGTGATTCCAATCTTGGTTTTACTGCCATTAAATGCCTAATTTTTGGACAAGTAACTAAACCCAATGGACCCAGAGTTCTAATCTCTAAAATGAGGGTAAGACATCTACTCATTGGCTTAAATGTGTGATATTATAGTCACCATGCACACTATCTGACATACAGTACATATATATAAATGTACCTAGCAAAGCATCCCACCCTGCACTCTCACTTCTGTGAAATCTTATCAGGCTTGCTCTTTCTATACTTGTAATAAATAGATATGTAATTATATATAGTCACACGTAAGGTTACAGAGCAATTTTATATATAGTTATAAGGTTACATATGCATCTATCCTATATAATAAAAGGCTAATATGCAAATAGACCGAACGGCAGAACAACCGAACAACCGAACTGGTCACTTTGACGTGTGCTGACCACTAGGGGGCATGTGTGGAACATGGCGGGTTTGGCCGCAGTGGGATGGTGGAGCAGGTGAGTGGGAGAGCCAGATCTGCCCCTGTGCCTACTGCAGCCTCCCAGTCCAGGACTCTTATGATTACTTGTATAACAATGTTTACACAGTAACCAATATTATGCCTTGCATTTTCCCATTATGGGAGCTCAATAATATTTTTCTTGATTCCTACAAAGAATATGGCAGATGTGCTAACAGTACTTTAAGTATAAACCATCAGAGTAAACCTGAATAGAGCCCTGCTGTTTCTACAAAGTAGAATGGGTCCTCTACCCAAATCAGCCGGTGTTTTGTTTATTTGTTTTTATCCTCTAACTACTAAACATATAAAGAACTTTGAGTAACTTCATTCTGTTTTCTCCTGGCTTTGAATTTAAATCTGTCCCAACAATTCTTACTACTTGAAAAAAATATGCCAAGGTAAATAATACAATAGAATTTATTCTCCAAAGTCTTTAAACTTTAGTTTTCTCTTATGATATTTTTAAGCCTTCTGGAGAAATGATATTACTTTGTAAGTGTAGGTTTTATATCTTTTGTGTTGCTTTTCCAATGAAGTATGCATAGTACTTTCATATTTAACTGATAGATTTCTGACTAGAAGTGAATGATTAGGAGTAAGAATCTCCTATTCTAAGTTATTTATTTATTTATTTATTTATTTATTTACATGGCAATATTTTTAAAGGTAATTGATATTTATCTAAATCTCATCCTATCTCAGGAGATTACTTGTAAAAATGTCCATTTGTCTTTGACAAAGTGAAACTCATCCTATATTTCTCTTTGCAATTTACCCCTCAAGGTAACTTTGATTTAAGTGTATATATATCCATGCTGAGTCCTGAGTCTAAAATTCAGCACCAATGACTTAATAGCATTCTCATTTGCACAATACTGCCCTTTCAAGTCCTAGATCTCAGCAGACAAGTAAACTACATGCCCCATGTAGGTTCATACAGGCGTGTGTAGCGGTCTGGGGCAGCTCTCTTCTGTGGTACTGAGAACACTAATCATGAACTACTAGACACCAAGACACTTTCCTTTTCCTTCTGCATCCCTTTGTCAGCACTATCTTTCCTGGATAGGATGCATTAACTATGTGATTCAGAATAACATGAAAAAATGTGCTTACACTTGTGTTTTCATTTGGGAAGAAAAAAAAATTCAAGTTTGACACTTTTTCAAGTCACTTTTAGTAAAAGTCAAATGTATCTGACCAGGCCATATATATTGCAGTAAAGACAAAGAGAAATGATGCCAAAATTATCAAGCAGACAGTCTGCAGCTCTGAAAGCATTCCAGGTAAGTATGTACAGCACCAGAGTGATGGCTCTGGTGCTCTAGCCATCCACAGACACACAATTTTTAAAACATACAATTAAATTGAGCAGAAACAATATTACCTGCTTCTCGCATTCTATTCACATGAATAAAAATGGGTAGACAGGGATTTGAACTTTATGAGACACCATTCCCTTGTAGCACATTGGAAGACTCTGCAATTTTGATTATTTGCTTATGATTCAGAAAAGAGGCTAATAGGAAAATAATACAATCTCATGTCACAAGATCAATATTTTACCTGTCTGCTCAAAACCCTTCCGTGGCATCCTGTTTAAATTCAGTAAAGGCCCTAAATGTTCTGGTCCCCAGCTCCTCCTCTAACCTTTCTCTTGAGCACAACCTTTGCTTCAGCCACACTAGCCTGGCTTTCCTCAGCACACCAAGCCAACTCCCACTGCAGGGCCTCTGCACTTGCTATTCCTCTGCCTGAAGAATTCTTCCTTAAACATGTGCTCTTCTCTTCTGATGCTTTGTTCAGTACCCTGCTGCTGCATTATCTTCCCAGTAACCTTCCCTGATTTTCCATCGTCCATTCCCTACCAGACACATTCTGTTCCTTAACCTTATTTTGTCTTCCTTATAGCACTTACTACAATCTTGTACATTATATATTTTTTTAAACGTACCTATCAGTTTGCTTTTCTCCTCCACTAGAACACAGCTTCCTGAGAACAGAGACAGTTTTGTTCACTCCATGAGCATATGCTGCAACCCAACACATGAGCCTACACCTGATTCTGACATACAAGGAGGAGCTGGCTGAATTAGAAGTGATAGGAGAGCAGCAGTGTCATCTGCACACTTGAGGCAGTGAGAAAGGAGAAAGCTCAGTATAGTCCAAAGAGACGTCATAGACCTTCAGAATGAATGACAACAATAATGATAATACCTATCACACACCAACTGTCCTTTTTCCTTTCTTTCTTACTTTTTCCTTTCCCTCTGGTCTCAAAAGGTCTTTACTTCTATCCAGAGCTAATTAGTCCATCAGTGTTCCCATGCCTAATTTCTCAAGGTTCACACTCCAAAATTCATTATTTACTCTGCCTCTTATATATCTGGCTTCTCCTTTTCTACTGGTTTCTTTCCCTTTACCTATAAACACTGAGTCTCTTTCATGGTCAAATAGCCCTTGCTGTCCCTCTCATCCTCTTATGCTACTGTAGTACATTTCTCCTTAGTGGAGCTACTTCAAAGAGTGGTCTACCCTGAGTGTCTTCCCTCCCCTAACCACTCTCAACTGACTGTAACCAGACTGTCCTTGTCCCCGGCCAAACTACTCCTTTCTATGGATAGTTACTTCCCAATTGCCAAACCCCACATGCATTCGTGAGACCTCCTCTCCTCAGCTTCTATTAACACTATAGCCTTCTTGGTTTTTGTCTTGGTCCATTTGGGCTGCTATAATAGAATAACAAAGATGGGGTGGCTTAGAAACAACAGAAATTTATTTCTCACAGTTCTGGAGGCTGGAAAATCCAAGATCAAGACACCTGTAGATTCAAATCCCTGGCAGATTTGGTGTCTGGTGAGAGCCCGTTCTCTGGTTCTCAGAGACAGCCATCTCCTGGCTGTGTCTTCACATGGCAGAGGTGGCGAGAGAGTGCATTTTTTTTATAAAGGCACTAATCCCATTCATGAGGGCTTCACCCTCATGACCTAAGCACCTCTCAAAGGCTCCACTTCCAAATACCATCACACTGGGATTTAGGTTTCAACATATGAATTTGGAGGAACACAGAAGTAAGTAGTTTTCCACTTACTTTTCTAGCCACAATTTCTCAACCTTCTCTTTGATCCTCTTCCTTTGACTGTCCCTTAAATGCAGGCATTAGCCCCAGGTTTGTCACTGCCCCTCTACTAGCTTCCCCTTGACAATCTCATCCACTTCCGTGACTATACACTGCCTGTCGAGTGACGGCTCCAGAGGAGCGTCTCTAATCCTGATCTGGCAGCTGAACTTTAGAGACACGGAGACACGACAGCTAACTGGTAACTTTGCTGGGGTGTCACATAATATGTGACATACTGCTTCTCTAAAGTTCACACATTGCTGCAAACTATTAAAAATATATGGCCCAGCTGGTGTTGCTCAGTGGATTGAGCAACATCCCATGTACCAAGAGGTCACCGGTTTGATTCCAGGTCAAGGCACATGCCCAGTGATTGATCCCCAGTGCAGGCCATACAGGAGGCAGCTGACTGATGTTTCTCATCATTGATGTCTCTCTCTCTCTCTCTCTCTCTCTCTCTCTTTCTCTCTTACTCTCAAATCAATTTAAAAATATTATAATATATATGAAGGTTCTAGCTTTAATAAATATGTAGAAAAGCATTTTGTTTAAAGCTATGACCTTAAATTCATAAAAAAATATTATGCTCAATGCTAATCATGTCCCTTTGAAGTATGTTTCACATTTTATTTAGTTTAATAAACCCTTCATTGACATGCATTTTCAAAGTAAAATTCAACCTGGTCCAGATCCAAGTATCAGAAATCTAAATTTAGGAGAATCCAAGGTTAAGATATTTTTCTCCATTCATGTTTGAATATTCATGTATATATGAATCTTCTGTGGTTTAGTTTCTGCCACTCTAAGTTCCTAAAGGCATCTTCTCTGATTTACCTAAAACCACCTCAAAGTGCAGTCCAGGTTGTGCAGGAGGAGCTCTGCAGTGAAACAACCACATATCAAGTGTTCTGCACATCAGCCAGCACACTAAGTGATTCATGTTACTCATAATTGTCACAACGATCCCAGAGGTCAGTATTCGCTTGTTTACAAAGGAAGAACTAAGTAACGTGATTCAGACATACAGTTAGGAACTACAGGAATCAATATCAAAAGCAGAGACCACATTTTATTACGTACTTACTATCTGCCCTGCATTGTGCCTTAATTGTAGGATCTCATTTAATTTGTACAACATCCCTCTGAAACAGGTACTACTTTTATGCCTGTTGTTGTTTGCTTTTTTGTTTTAGATTTGGAAACTAAAGCTGAAAAGGGTTAAATAATTGGTGCAGGGCACATAGCTTTAAGTGATAGAGCTGTGGTTTGAACCCAATTTCTCCCAAAGTCTAGGCTATTCCCAGCAGACGCTCTGCTGTTAAATAAATGCAGTGAATAGTTCAAAATAGATAAGGTGTTGGATTTAGAGTTCAGGGTTATTATTTTCTGGCCAATAATTTCCCATTCCCTCGATTCTTCTTTAGAGCATGCAATTAAATTTTGGCTTAATTTCCTTTTACACTCTGTAAAAAAGTCACTGTATTATTAAATAATTTAAAATGAACTTGAAAAATATGGGCATTTTTCAGAGATGCCATGAATGAGAGTTTTTTGGCTTGCTGTAGTGTATGATCAAAGAATTCAGAAGGATGCCTTTTATCTGAGAATATCAAAGGCCACTAACTAAAAAAAGAAACAGAGTTCCTATTACACTAAGGAGAAAAGGCTGAGTCCACTGAAATATAATACAAGAATGTTGGCATACAGGTAATTCACAGATATTATTACCTTTGCTCCTTGAAATTGGACCAATCTGAATTATTTCCAAGAACAATTGTAATATCTTCAATTTATTTGTTACAACTGCCACTTTTCCCCCTTGGTATTCTGCCATACTTTATCCACACCCTACACTCCTCCCCGCCCCCCCCCCCCCCCCCCACACATACACATTTACAGATTCAAATCACACATTCTTATGTCATGCTCTTTTTCCTCTGTGGCTAATTACAACCCATACCATAAAGTAGCTCTTTTAAACCTAAAAGATAAAAATTAACTGAATTATGTTTCCAAGTTGTCACAGGTCTCCAGTTATTGTGGGGGCAGACGACCATTTCCGGAATGCAGTCACTTAAGTAACTTGGTGTCTTTTACTAAGGCCCACGCCTCTGCGTGAAATAGACACCTTCAGGTAATTTTACTGATTTTGGGCATAGTGCAAGCAGTATCAACCCCCTCTTAAAACGTTTAGCTCAACTCTCTCATCCAAAATATAAACTAAAGAATGCTTTTCCTTAGAATACATCAAAAGCAGAACTATTGTTGAAATACACTGAGTTAAATCTCATCATGATATCACAAAGTCAAGTGTTTCAGAATTTTTTTAAGTGCAGCTGGGGGGGGGGGGGGGGACCAGTGTCCTTTGAGTTAGAAATGAAATAAAAGCAAGGACTAGGAACAGTGACTAAGATTTATGAATTATCTGACTTGAATTAAATGCTTGGTTTTTAACAACTATATTAGGATAAGTATTCCCATTTACAATTTGTCTTAGTCTGCTTGGGTTGTCATAGTAAATGCATTAGACTGACTGGCTTACACAACAGAGATTTATTTTTCACAGCTCTGGAGGCTGGAAGTCCAATATCAAATTCTGCACCTTTCTCTCTTCCTCTTTTTTTAGGCCACTAATCCCATCACAAGAGGCATCATCTTGTGATCTAGTTGACCCAAAGGCATCATTTCCAAACACCATCACACTGGGCATTAGGGCTTCTAAATATAAATTTTGGGGGATACACACATTCCATAACATTCGCTCCGTAACATTTTATTGTTCTTCAATATGATTTCTTTTTTATGTAGAATTATTTCTAAACATTTAACTCAACTGACCTAGTTGGACTACTCATTCATTCATTAAATGTCTTTTAAAAGGGATGAAAAAGATGATTTCAAAAAATGAGTACTTTTGAAAATAAGTGATATAGAAAATGTTGCAATTTTATATCTTCGAAACCATTAGCACGTATAAAATAAATTGTTAAATTCTAAAAAAATTATTTAAGACAAAAGAGAAAAAATTGAAAGAGGCATCAGTGTAACTTTTGTTGAGCACTTAGGAAGTGTAAGGCACTGTCGTTGTTTACATGTATCACCTCATACACTTATAACAACACTAGTAACTAGACAAAGCTATAGGGCAAAGCTATCTGAACCAAGTCACTTTTCCCTGTACTTCAGCTGACATGATTTTCTCTAACCAGTAGTTAAGAACTGAGCAGCGCAAACTGAATCCTAATATTTTAATTCCTCATTTATCAAACTCTGACAAATGATCAGGCACAGTGTGAAGTTATAACTTAATTTATAATTAAATTATAATCACCCAAGTGATTGATGATAGCAGTTCAGCTAAAATTCCAGTCATTTCATTAGATCATTATTTGACAATGGCTAGGTGATTGAGTTTGCAATGTGCAAAACCTTGTAGTAAGGTCTTTATGTTGATTACCTCATTTAAACTTCACAATAACCTTATTACCCACATACAACTCTTACTCCATTTTAGAGGTGAGTAAACTAAGGCTATGAGAGGTAGTGTAATGGTCCTAAATTCACCACTACTCATGGTGGGAGCCTGGACTTGAAAGCAGGCTATTTGATTCCAGAGTCTGTGTTCTTGACCTCTAGCTTATACTACCCATATCAATATTTTAGGTAAAATGACAATGCACACACTTCCACTAGAACCTCACTATACAAACACTGGTATAAGGGGAATAAGATCATCAGAATATTACAGGATGTAGGAAGATTCAAAATACGCCTATAGTTGTTAGAAATACAAAGGTCAAACTATTATACTTGGTCAGTCTACCTAAAGATTAGTGGTTTCCTCTTAGGTATGAGTGAGATAGGTACAAGTTCTGTGCTTGTGCTCCTGATCACTCTTCAGCTTTCTCCATGCTTCAAAGATGTGGGTATGAATGAAGAGAGGCCAGCAAGGAGACGGAAGGCATCGGTTTAGACTGGTTTTGCTCTTTATTAACTTCATACCTCTAACTTTCACTTTTCTTATTCACTAAATGAAGTAAACACATATTCTAGTTGTCTCATGTAGTTATTGAGAAAACACATATTAAATTGCTTTGAGAATGCAACTTTGTATGCAATTATTATTATCACTATATATAATGCTATAGTTTAATAGGTTAGTTGAGATTTATCATTTTTCCCCAGTAATTAAATGGAACCAAAGCCTATTTAACTGAAGTTAAAAGGCATTATGTATGATATATATATATACATATACATATATATATACACACACACACATATACACACACACACACACATATATACACATATATATGTAGAATAATTAATAAGGCAGAAAGAAAGCAAAATATAGAACGTCTAAATAGTTATCAGGAACTGTGAATAAATGTAGATAAAGACAACAAATCAATTTGATTTTACCAAAGCTCTGGAAAAATTTTTTTTAAAGTTTGTTTAAATAGAAAAAACACATAAAACATAAAGGAAACATATGAGTGTAATCTCTTCTGTGGGAAAAGTTTCAGAAATTAAATGATAAGAATTTCTGCTAGGGGAGAAACCAAGATGGCGGCATAGGTAAACACGGGAGTTTGCTGCCTCGAACAACCACTTCAAAAATACAACTAAAAGACGGAACGGACATCATCCAGAACCACAGGAAAGCTGGCTGAGTGGATGTTCTACAACTAGGAGGAAAGAGAAAAGCATACCGAGGCTCAGAGGAGGCGCAGTGCTGAAGTAAAATACTAAGGTTCGGAGTGCATGTGGAGCGGGCTGGAGGCTGAGGGCGCGGTTGTTTTCAATCGGGAGGGAGTCTCAGGCTCTGAGCTCCAGTTCCGGGCGAGTCTCTAAGGACCCAGACTCATACGGGAGAAGCGGGACTGTCTGGCATCACTCAGAACCCTAGGGCAGCTTTCTCTCCGTGGGGCTTGCAGCGACTACTGGGACACTGAGAAGCAGAGCCTCTGAGGGCAAGACTGAGAGCAGCCATAATTGCTAATCCCGCCCTGTTGATCCCGTGGGACCCGCCCCACCCAAGCCCTGCAGGGAGGGCTGGATAGCCTCAGGCAAAGGCTAGATTAGCACCTCCCTAGAGATCCAGGAGCCAGGAAGCCCAGAGGTCAGAGTGGGACCATCCAGCTTTAAGCTCCGTGGAACCATAAAAGACACACTCAGGAGGCAGACTCAGTGAGCACCAAAGCCCCATCGAAGCAAGTCTAGCCCCAGAGGGGTGTCTCCAGCACAGAAGTTCTCCCACCGCAGACACAGCTGATTCTCACAGCCAATTGACCTGGAGGTCAATTCCTCACAGTGATAACTACAACAAGCAAGGCTTAACCACAACAAGACTGTGCACAAAGCCCACAAGGGGGTGCACCAAGAGTGTCTACCTTAGGTAATTGCGACACTTAGCACAGAAAGGCACTCTATCGACACAGCGAAGCATAAAAAAATGCCGAGACAAAGAAACAGGACACAAACGACAGAATTGGAGGAAAGCAAACTGTTGGATATAGAGTTCAAAACCACACTTTTAAGGTCTTTAAAGAACTGTTTAGAAGCCCTCGAAAAGACTGGTAAGACCGCCGATAAATGTAGTGAGATCCTCAAGAAATCTAATGAGACCCTCGATGTTGTGATAAAGGACCAACTAGAAATTAAGCATACACTGACTGAAATAAAGAATATTATACAGACTCCCAACAGCAGACCAGAGGGTCGCAAGAATCAAGTCAAAGATTTGAAATACAAAGAAGCAAAAAACACCCAACCGGAAAAGCAAAATGAAAAAAGAATCCGAAAATATGAAGATAGTGTAAGGAGCCTCTGGGACAGCTACAAGCGTACCAACATCCGAATTATAGGGGTGCCAGAAGATGAAAGAGAGCAAGATATTGAAATCCTATTTGAAGAAATAATGACAGAAAACTTCCCCTACCTGGTGAAAGGAATAGACTTCCAAGTCCAGGAAGCGCAGAGAACCCCAAACAAAAGGAATCCAAAGAGGACCACACCCAGACACATCATAATTAAAATGCCAAGAGCAAAAGACAAAGAGAGAATCCTAAAAGCAGCAAGAGAAAGAAAATCAGTTACCTACAAGGAGTACCCATACGACTCTCAGCTGATTTCTCAACAGAAACTTTGCAGGCCCGAAGGGAATGGCAAGAAATATTCAAAGTGATGAATACCAAGAACCTACAACCAAGACTACTTTATCCAGCAAAGCTATCATTCAGAAGTGAAGGCCAGATAAAGAGCTTCACAGATAAGAAAAAGCTAAAGGAGTTCATCACCACCAAACCAGTATTATATGAAATGCTGAAAGGTATCCTGTAAGAAGAGGAAGAAGAAGAAAAAGGTAAAGATACAAATTATGAACAACAAATACACATCTATCAACAAGTGAATCTAAAAATCAAGTGAATAAATAATCTGATGAACTGGTGATTGTAATAGAATCAGGGACATAGAAAGGGAATGGACTGACTATTCTTGGGGGGGGGGGGAGAAAGGGGTGTGGGGGTGAGTGAAGAGATTAGACAACAATCGTGCACCTATGGATGAGGACAGTGGGTGGGGAGTGAGGGCAGAGGGTGGGGTTGGAACTGGGTGGAGGGGAGTTATGGTGGGAAAAAAGAGTAACTAATGTAATAATCTGAACAATAAAGATTTAATTAAAAAAAAAAAAAAGAATTTTGCTAGAAGTAAACTTCAATGCTCCTCTTATACTTGGCCCTTATCTGACTTGTTTAAAGACCTTGTTGATCCTTTCTTCACCATACCACTCACCTTATTTCTTCTTTCCATGTCCAGTGCCATTGCCTGACCATTATTTTTTTTGTCAGAATTAATCCAAAAGCCTTTTAAATGGTCTCAACTCCTGTTTTCCCTTCTTTACTAGTATATGTATCGAACTTAATGCTACCACAATTGTCTTTATAAAGCAAGGACCGGACACCATCCCTGTATCTATCGAGGCAAGGTGCAGTAATAAACAACTCTCAAATCTCTGTATTCAGCTTAAAACAACAAAGGTGTGTATGCCTTGCTCAAATATACATTCATCTCTGGTTAGAAGGGTGCTCTACACATATAGACAACCACTATCTCAAATATACAAACAAAAGAGAGCTGGAAAAAGCCTTTGGTAGGTCATTAAATGCTCCATCAATTCTAGTAACACCACCATTCTCAGAAGTAACTACATGACCCCATCAAACCAGAAAGAACAGGGAAAAGGTGGTACAAAATGTGCAATTCTACTAAAATGTGCCAGGAAGGGAAGGCATTTTTGGTGATCATTTTCAATGATTACTACAGTCTCTTTCATTAAAAAAAAAAAAATGTAGGTCCCTATGGGCTACCAAATAAAGTCCAATTCATTCAAAGACCTCCTCAATTGGACATAATCAGGCTCGCTATTACAGCCTCCAAAACTCATTTCCAAACATACTCTGTCCAGTCCCTCTGGATGGTCCCATTCCCTGAATAGGAAAAGTACACAGCAGTTGCTCCAGAGGTTCTGTTCTACCAGCAATCATCTGTCTCCAACGATCTGTCTACTGAAATAGCATTCAACCTTCAACTACCATCTTCTCTATGAAGCATTCTCTGAGTCTACAAATTCATATTACTCACTTCCTTCTTGGCATTCTCATAATAGCTTTTTCTTTATTTAACTTTTGAAGTCTTCCATGCCACACAACATACATGGCACACAACATATTATTTGGGGGAAACATTAGTTAGGTTCTCTAGAATCCTAGTCTTTAGGAAGAGTCACTATTTATTTTTCATTTGTATATCTTACAGACTAGCCTACTATGCTATATACTGTTATATAGTCACAAAAGTTTGTTAAAAAAACAAAGTTCCACCCTGGCTCAGTGGTTAGAGAGTCAGTCCACACACCCCAGGGTGGCAGGTTTGATGCCCCCTCAAGGGCATGTACCAGGGTTGCAGGTTCGATCCCTGGCCCAGTGCGGGAGGCAACCAGTTGACGTGTCTCTCTCACATTTCTCTCTCTTTCTCTCTTTCTCTCTCTCTCTCTCTCTCTCTCTCCCCTCCCCCTTTCCTCTCTCCCTCCCTTCCACTCTCTCTAAAAATCAATGGAAAAAAATATCCTCAGGTGATGATTAACAAAAAAAATTTTTTAAGGAATTCTACCTATGAAAGTTTAAAATTATAACTAGAAGAATGGAGTATATCTGAATTGCTGAAAATGCAAACCTTAAAAATATTTTCTAAATATTTCTGTAACTCAGAGTTGGTACTTATATTTCTTTTTGAATACTTATAACTTAAAAACCTAGTATGAAATGTTTAAATTAATGAATTTATTCACTGTCCCACTCAATAAGCACTGATTGGACAGATCAATGATTAAACACATGTAACAATGCAATTAAATATGTGGGAAAGACATCAGGTCCTTTGATCTAAGATGAAACAGTATATAAGTAGACAGAGGTTATTATGGGGCTCTACAAGGAACAGATGAGAACTACTCAGAATTACAGGCACAATTGTTTAAAAGTAAAATAATGCATTTAAAATGCTGCCGGGTGCTTGAAACAATCTTCCATTTCATGAGCTACCTTTAAAAATGATTACT
The DNA here is from genome assembly GCF_028538775.1 of Myotis yumanensis. Lineage (NCBI taxonomy): Eukaryota > Metazoa > Chordata > Mammalia > Chiroptera > Vespertilionidae > Myotis > Myotis yumanensis. The sequence goes on along the minus strand of NW_027223752.1, from coordinate 170,956,543 downwards.
TCAGACTGTCTAACTGTCTACATTCTAATATAGTAGGTGTTTAATAAAGATATTTTACTTTATAATCACAGACTATTAAATACTATTCTACTCTTATAAATACTTTATAATTTAAAGACAGTAAGCAATTGTTAATCCTGATTATATAACATAAAACAAAAATCATCAGTGTCACTCGAGTTAATTTCTACTGAAAACAGGCTTCTCCATCATGCGGTAAATACCTGCACATTTTTTTCTCCTTACAAATCAACCAGCAAATATTTAGGATAACCAACCGTGGGCAGGCACCATATTACACACTGGGGAGAGGGACAAACAGAGATAAACACAATCCTTTCCTTGCAAGAAATAAACATAAATTTTTAATGGGAACACTGATAATAGGCCACCAAATGCTTGATTAAAAGTAAATTTAAGTGCAGTAATCTCGCCAAAAGGAAGAGTATGAAGCAGAAGATTGCACACTTCTGGTAATAAGAAAAGATTTCCCTCAGGAGTGATATTTAAGCTGAAACCCAAAGGGTGAATAAGACTTTTCTGGGTTAAAGGAGAGCTTAACAAATGCAATGAAATATAAAATCTCTAGTAAAGCTAGGGCATGGAGTAAGGGGAAAGCGCTCAGAGGAGGTTAGAGAACAAAGCAGCCCTCTGGGCATCCAGGGCTATCAAGCATTTGGATTCTGTCCAAAGGGTGCAGGGAAGCTATTGAAGGGTTTTGTGCAGGAGCAGGGGTCTGGCTTGTACGTGCAGAACTCTATGCGTGGGTCTGAGTGAGGCAGGCATTATGTGAAAGAAATAATTCAGGCTTCTTCTCAATATGGAACCTAAACAAAGCATGATATTGTACCAAAGAAAGGGGCTTCCCCTGTTAAGTTCAACTATCAGCAAGAAATGAAATACTATGTTTCTTTCTTTAAAAAACACAACACACACATTCATTTCAACAGCACACATACAGCAATGTATGATTCTGAAGATATCATACATTAGGGGCAAAAAAGGAATTGTATCTTGGGCACATGTAATATAACATTCTAGTCATCGCCCCACATGTGTTTGGTTAGCTGCTAAATGATCCCTGAACAAAGAGTCAGGTCAACAAAGAAGGGTGTCAAAACATCAACAGAGAGAGATCTTGTCAGAGCTTAATTAGGGCTTCCAAATAAGGAAACCAAACTAAGGATCCTACTAGCACTCAAGGAGGCATTCTTGATTTAGAAGAACCAAACTGCAGCCACTTGTCATCTAGCTAACAAAAAGAAATGTTTTACCTTGATAATGACCTCCTCCTGGTGGGCTTACGTCCACAAAGACAAGCAACATGAGAAGCATTTCAGAGCCACACTGAAGAGAGCCACTGTGTGCTCAGGCACACCTTCTGCAATGTTTCCCAGTTACCCTCCCCGTCACTTTTTAACACTAGAACAGTCTGAACAATGCATGGCTTCTCTGCTGCGCTTTGATAGAAATTATTCAATAAAACACATGGCCACTTTTAAGAATAAATTTAAAAATTTGCAAGTCACAGGAGGAAATTTTCCACCTAACAATGGCACTAACTCAAGTACCTGACTTGTATATTTCATCTATATCATGATGCCGCCTGCCTGCCTCTATGTTTTGAAGTAGTTCTTTCCTCCTCTTCAAATTACTTCATGGTCAAAGTGCTTTAAAAACTGCAAATGGTCCTGCTAGTCAGTAAGAAAAAGTATGCAATGCTGAAAGAGTGTTTGCTGTCCTGTGCAGACTTAGAGACTCTAGCAACAAATAAGCAAAAGAAAATGTTCAAACCCAAATAACATCCACAAGAACATAATTCTGACTAGGAAACTTACAAGGTAGATCAAAACTTAAATTCGTCCCAGCAATCAAGCAGCATGTATCAAGCAGCACAGGGAATCAGAAATGGTTCTTTTCCCAGGCTGGTGCAAATACTCTAAAGCTATGCAATGGTGGGGTGGGGTGGGGTTGGGGGGGGGGGGGGAGAAAATGTGTTATTTTCTACACATCTAAAATTCATACGGTTTAGTGGCAACATTTAAATGTTTTCTACATATGTACAATCCATATGGCCTAGTGGTAACATTTAAATGCCACTATCTAATCACAGCGATACACAGAGTGCCTGGTTTTAGAAATCGCAGGTTACGGCCTGACCCAGAGCTGTGTGATCATCATGACTCCAACTCTGACTGGTATTCTGCACCTCAACAAGGTTCTCCAACTGCTCCCGTACTTCCACTCCATGGATTTTAAATTAAATATGCACTACATTTGTTCACTGGGCGCTGAGGTTAGCCAATGTAAATCTGTTTGAGGAGGTATTCATTCCCAGAAGAACTATTTTAAGATTTGACTTGTTAAAGACACACACACACACACACACACACACACACACACGCAAACAAAACTCCTTTACCTCAGGGCAGAGAACTAAATGTCAATCTTGTCCTCTGCATGCTCAATACTGAGTGCAGGGTTTGTCACTAGGTATATGGTCGATAACTGGTTGATGAATTGAATGAATAATAAAAGAGTGGGTGAATGTGTGAATGAATGAATGAATGAGCAGGACACCTTCCTTGGGTCCCTTTTCCCTTGAAGAACTCAGTTAGGCATTTCTTTCTGCATCTTAGGCCTCAGACTGGCTTCAAGAAAGAGAAAAGGTCCTTCCTGCTTTTGCTGCCTCACCCACTCTTCTTTCTCATGGGAGAGGCAGGCATTCCAAGATCAGGGAGGTAGCAGTGGATCAGAGAGTGGATAGCTTTCATACTCAAATCTTTGTTAAGCCAGGAGAGATAGTTTCTTTCTCCTGGGAACAAATCCATTTGGCCCCAGGCTTCTAAGAGAAGGGATAATTACATGACTAATATAAGAAATTGTTAAGCTTAAATGATTTCTTTGTTGTAAGTTCCCACTTTGGGAAGCACATTACTTCAGTGCACTAAATGCCTCATTAGTACTTAAGGGTATATTAGATGAATTTTTATTTTAACTTGAAATAGATTTCATTCTCAAAGCAGGAAATACCTTTTAACTCAAAATTAAATGTGTCAAAGTAAATGCTGACAGAAAAAAATATCAAATTCATCAGAAAATAACTACACTACTACTACTACTACTAATAATAATAATAATGGCAGCAGCTAATATTTATTGAGCTCTTACCATGTGGTGGGCACTACCCTCACACCCACCCTCCCAGGTGGGTAGGTATCATTATCAGACCCATCCAGAGACATGGAAACGCTATCCAAGATTAAACAGCTGGAAGTCAGAGTGAGGTTTCACGCCCAGACAGTCTGATTCTAGGACTTGTTCTATGATCCAACTATGGCTTTTCCTATGAAAATACAAAACCTGATTTACTGAAGCAAGAAGGATTTCCAGAGATAAGCAATTATGGCATGGTTTCGATTACGGAATTCTTAAATGGTTCTTTTCAGTGTGTGGTCAATCCCTCAGCCCTGATTCAATTAGCATTTTATATCAATAATCATTACTAACTGAAGTAATGACATTCGATTATGTCACAGAATTCTCCCACATTTCAACCAGTGTGGCCTTCACAATTGGGTTTGGGCCCTAGGCCAACCCTACAGGGCCTGAACACAAACCGAGTAGAGATTAAAGAAAGAGAATCAGATTCGAAACCTATTCCAAAGAAAATTCAGAAGAATGCAGAGATAGGAAAATATATACTACAGGGACAAAGAACAAATCAATTTGGCTGGATTTGAAAGGTTTCTGAAGGAGAAGACAAGACAGGTGGGCCCAGGCCAAACTGTGGGAGGCCTACAACCAGCTTCATTAAGGCCTTTGAATTGTTTTCTACTCATCACTCTGGTGATGAGTCACTGCAGGTTCTCAAACAGGGGATGAGGAACACCAAATGGTATTTTAGCAAAATTAATCTACAAGATTTTAAAAAATGAATTAGAAGAGAAATAGAAAATGGGCAGGAAATAACATAGCCCCTTAGCAATCCGAGATTTAACATTCACAGTTTCCACTTTTCCCAAGTGATCTTCAAATGCTCTCTTTTCTACTTTTTCTAGGGCACCGAGACTGAGTTACGAGGTCGATTTGTGAAAGCGCATTGGTAACTACCACTATGCTTCCACTTCTCACTCAGGGAGGTTTTTATATGTTTTTTTTTGTTTTGTTTTGCCTAAACCAGGGTCCTGTTCTCAGTCATTCTCACTAAGTGATAAAATAGGTTTCTTCTCACAAAGTGCCTCCAAGTAAACCACAAGTGTAGAAATAAGCAGTGAGTTATAATAAAAAGACTGGTGACTGAATTGGGGAAGTCCTACACAGACCTCCCTTAGAGTTGTCCAGGCATTTTGCACTTACCACGTTCCAGGCATTGTGTCAGGAAGAAAAAGGTAACTGAAGTAGTTACGGAGAAAAGGGATACAAAAAGACATCTGAAAGGAATGGCAGGACCTAGTAGCCAACTAGAGATTGGGGATGAAGGGGAAGAAGAAATCAAGAGGGCCTCTAACGTTTCAAGCCTAGGAGACAGCATGCTCATGCCCTGAGTAGAGAAATAAGAAACCTAGAGGGACCCTAGCACCTAGGAAAACGAAACAGTTGTCTGCACACTGAATAAAGATCTCAAAGCCTGAGTGAAGGGAACTCCTGTCTGTAAGAAGAGACGCCACTCGGATAATTTTAGAGTTCTTTGAAACCCATTCCAAGGGACATGGGGTTTATTCAATACTCTTCTCTTCTGTTCTTTTAATATTTTAGATTTGGGCCACCCTGACGTCTTGATTTTCCAAATCAAAATTGTGTAGTTCTGCCTTTTATTTCAGAAAACACTTTATGAATCTGGAAAAGTTCCTGGATCATTGCAAAAACTCCCAGCTTTCATGACTAGTTTCTAGACCATCCTATTCTCAGTCAGTAGCTAACAGCTAAAGTTCTGTGCAGTTAAATAATGGTATCATGTTGATAGACTACATCATAATGGAGAGAGAAAGGTCACCGGTGAAATCACTTTGTTCATTTTTTGGGTTTTTATTTTGCAAGTAAAGCTTCAGGGTGACAAACATTCTGTGAAATCATTAAAGCTAGATATATACCAAGAAGGTAAAAAAAAAAAAAAAAGGAAAGAAAAAAAATCAGAAACCACCAGCAACCTGGTTAATTGCTGAGAATTCAAACTGAGAGAATTATTCACGATGACAGAGAACCATTATCTCAGTGTCCCCTGGCTGCTCCTGCATCCCCAGCCTCATCTGTATTCCCCAGGGGAAGAGCAGCAGTGAACAGAAATGTGTTATGTGGGAAGTTATTCAGATGGCTCACAAATGGAAGCCTGGTGGGAAGAGAAAAGCAGGAGCAGTATGCAGTAAGAACGGTTTAAAAAGCAGTACTTAAGAGGAGAGGGATTTTCTTTCTCACTCTGGAAAAAAAATTTGGAGGTGCAAATGGAAAACAGAATTTGAAAGCAACTGTGCATAGGAGTCACTCCTTTCAGTTGCAGTATTTGGGGCTTTCTGCCTATGTCCCATATCATAACAAGAAGTCTGGGAAAGAATGAGCATAGTTAAAACTAGGGGTCACATGACGGGCCAAAGTTCTCTGGGCCTCCCTGACCTCACCTGCAGCCTCTCCTGAGATTTCCCATAGCAAGTGCTCAATAAATAATGTCTGCAGGAACCAGTCAGTTATAATATTCAATAACCAACTGCCCAAACCTGCGTGTCCTATGAATAAACTGCCATTCACTAGACAGAGTAAAAGTTTTCTCATTCAAATGTTTGATGCAATGGAGAATGCAAGTTAGTTAAAGCATTTTAATCAGCTAAAGATTACTTCACATCTCAGTAATGTTTGCTAAGAACTTTTAGCCAATATCATCCACTGTATGTAATCTTCACACTGTCCTCGATATTCCATTTTATGAATGAGAAACACTAAAGCTCAGAGTGGTTAAGGAATTTAAATCCTGACAATATCAGTTGGTTTAGCTTACTCTGGGGTTGTGCTCATTTAATCCTCACACTTCCCTAAAAGCACTTCCTTTTATTACCTCCATCAAGCAGATGAGAAACTGAGGCTCAGAGAGTTTTAGGTAATGAGCTCAAATTCTCAAGGCTAAGCAGTCACACAGTCAGTCAAGATGGGAACCGATCCTGGGAGTCTGGCCCCAGGGCCCACAGAGAACTCCTGAGGAGGGAAAGTAACAACTAGAAAGTGGGCATTCTGATTCCGAAGGCCTTGCTCTTCTCACACACCAAGCTGAGTGAAGTAGGTGGTTTCCTCCCTCTGCTCCTCCTCATCCCAAGTTCCCTCACTGACCTACTCCTTCCACGCCAGGATAAGAACAGTGGCCGGCCCCTGATTTCATCTGGATTGACGCTATCTCAGGGACTGTACAGTAATCCAACCCTCCACTCAAGAGACAGGTCTACACTCAAGAAACAGGTTTAGTCTTATGATTGTTTTTTTGTTTTGTTTTGTTTTTACCAAAAGTTTACTTTCAATTCAGGGAACAGGACTGGTCTTTCTAACGTCACTAGAAAGATAGCTTTGTTTCTTAATGGTCAATAATTGTCTAAATGAACAGCTGTATTTTTATTAAGTAAAAGAGATTTGGAAAACCACACAACGGCCCTAATCTTAAAATTATTCCTACACTATATGTTGTACTGTCACCACTTTAAAAATTCACCCAACAAAATTTAGTCTTATTCCAGGTCTGCATAATTCCAGAAAGAAACCATTCAAAAACACACATTTATGGATGGAGAGCTAATTCTAAAATAGGTATCAACCAGGACTGCCTTTTTCGGCATTGCTCCAGATACCTGAAATATATACATCAAAACCATCTGTACTCCGGAATGGGGCCACTGCTATAAGCAGTATTATTCTTAGAGTTACAAAAATTGGAGCTATCTATAAAATTTGCTGTATGGTTTTTTATTGAAAACAGCCTGAGACAAAATGTTCTTGTATGCATCGTCATAATAATCAAAATAGGATAAAGTGACAACTACCTTTGGAAAGTAGCAAAGGAAAAGGTAAAATAGCAGAACAGAAAAATATGGTTGGTGCATGTCTGCTACATTCCACACTGTAATTTAGCTGCTATGTGCCATGTAATTTAATAGTGTGGTAAGCATAAATCTATATACCAACTGCAATGATGAAATGGCTGACAAAATTCTGACATACCTTTATTTGTTTCTCCATGGAAAGCCCATTTGGCAAAGACAGTTAGTAGTAAATACTTCTAATTCTTACAAACAAGGCTTGGCTCATATTAGGTAAATAACATTCTCTATATCCTAAGGTGTTTTATTTTATTTTTTTTAGAGTTCCACCCTGTTCTATTGAGGTATAACTGTCAACTGAAAATTATATTAGTTAAGATATATAGCATAATGTTATTGCAAGGTTTTTTATAATCTCAAAAAACAGGGGAAGAACCAACATGACTCCTTTAGTCTCTTCAAACTTTAATATTAATCCACATGGTCAAAAAATAATATACCCCAAATTATGTATAAATAAATTATTTGGGAATTAATCATGTTAAATGCAAAAAGAAAATATAGATAACTATGGTGGATTCTTCAGAAGTTAAAAATGTCTTGCAAGATGATTAATGATCCCCCACCCCTTGTTCATTTCTGTGAAGCCAGACTTTTCTTTGGGTTGCTTAAAACAGGCACATCAACCCTGTCAAGCAGCAAATGCCTTTTTAATTAATTAATTAATTAATTTACTAGAGGCCTGGTGCATGAAATTTGTGCATGGGTAGGGTCCTTGGGCCTGGCCGGTGATCAGGGCCCATAGGGGCCTCCTGGCTGCCATCTGCGGCCTCCCTTCCTGGCTGCCATCTGCGGCCTCCCTTCCTGGCTGCCAGCTGCTGGCCTGGGCCTTCCTTTGTTCCGCGCCACCCCAGGGTGGTCCGCACATGTCACAGCGAATGATCGAACTCCCAGTCTCCGGGTCGAACTCCCAAGAGGACACTTTGCATATTAGCCTTTTATATGTATGGATTGTCTAAAGTTTTACATATGTCTCCTTTTTCCCTGATTGACCCCCCGCAGCCATTCCCATCCCCAACGCCCCAATGTCTGTGTCCATTGGTTATGCTAATATACATGTACACAAGTCCTTTGGTTGCTCTCTAACACCCGCCCCCTGCCATTTGTCTCTGGATCTATTCTTGTTCATCAAATTATGTTGATCCTTATATCCCACATATGAGTGAGATCATGTGATATTTATTGTTCTCCGACTGGCTTATTTCACTTAGCATAATGCTCTCCAGTTCCATCCATACTGTTGTAAATGGTAAAAGTTCCTTCTTTTTTATAGCGGTATAGTATTTCATTGTGTAGATGTACCACAGTTTTTTAATCCACTCATCTTCTGATGGGCACTTGGGTTGTCTCCAAATCTTAGCTATTGGAAACTGGAGCAGCAAACACCTTTACACTACTCAGCTGGAGGAAAAGATGGTGGCACACTTTTGATTTTTATAAATCAATAGACATTTCTGCTTTGTGTATAAGCAGAATGTATTTGTTCTTTAAAAATATTTTTTAAATCATAAAAATGAGGGCGTTCTTTAGAATATGTGAGTGAGTGAAAGAACACAAATAGATCATATAAAGGAACAGGTTTTAGGAATATAGAGAAAATGAGCTTGGGAAATTTAGATTTGCTAACATCAAGAGTAAATCTGAATCCTCGTCAAACTTCAAAAGAATAACTCAGATTTCAAGGATTTCTTTTCTCCCTTACAAAAAGAAATAGTAATATTTTTATTGATTATTTGAACAAGCACATCCAAAAATCATAATGAATTCAATCACACATGATTCCTTTCTCTAGGTGCTATAATATTATATAATACATTATGCATTTTTCTCAGACTATAATTTTGGCATTTAATGAAACTAAACAGATTGCCTTAGTGTTGCTATGGGAACATTTATCAGATAGGAAGGGGCTGGAACATTTATCAGATGGAAAGAATTCATTAGCTCTAGAAGACTGGAAGTCCCAAGAATCATTTAAATATAGAGATTAAGAAAAAAAAAAGCTCAGTTGACAATTTGGTTACACAATCTAAAATCTCTTTTAACGCATAATTTTGGAAGCTGTGTAGATCCTGCAATCCTTGGTAAAGGCTTCTGAATAAACTCAAATACAGTTGCAAATTTCTGAAGACTCTAGGAAAAGGAACAGATGGAGTTCGAATGTAAGAGAAAACTCAGTTGCTCCCAAAAGAACAGAGGAGCCAGTGTCTTCACCAGCACACCATAATAGGAGTTGCTCTGAAGCAGGCATGAGGATATTTTTTTACAGGCAGAAGTCTGTAAATGACTTGCTATACATGCATTCTGCAGGAAAATTCTACCCTTGCAGTCCTCATTTGTTAAAAAATAAAAAGTGAAATATATCAGTTAGCTAAACAACTGATTTCTACTCTTTTGATGGTTTATAGAAAATAAACCCCCTCTTTGACCCTTGAAAATTACTTGCTGTCAGTCATCCACTCAAATGAGTGGCATTCCCAGGGACACATGCATGTACCCAATTATATACACAGCTTATAATGTCTTGGCCCTGAGATTAAAATTTCTCACAAGCAAATTTTTCTAAATTTAATTTAATTTTTAAAAAATATATTTTTATTTATTTCAGAGAGGAAGGAAGAGGGAGAGAGATAGAAACATCAGTGATGAGAGAGAATCATTGATCAGCTGCCTCCTGCATGCCCCTCCAGTCTGCAACTGGGGCATGTACCCTGACCAGGAATTGAACTATGACCTCCTGGTTCATAGGTGGACATTCAATCACTGAGCCATGCTGGCTGGGCTCTCACAAGCAAATCTGATGCATCTTCTCCTCTTCAGAATGTCTAGTTTACTTCTTCCTTTAGAAAATGGGCATGCCTTTGATAAACTCTATATTAGTCTGCAGTCCTTACAACTACCTTCTGTACTCTCCCCTGTATTCAGGGGCTAGAACCTTGGAAACTACATTTCTCATAATCCTTTGGCATTCTGAATAATGGGTTCTGAATAATGCTTAGCTTCAGCTAATGAAAGGTACTCATGTAATATTAAATGTAAAGGTGGGTAGAAATCATTCTTAGCCCCCACACCTGACATGGCCACTTCTGTGGGCTTTGCCAAATACTTTCCTAGTGACTGACAATTCCATGTTCCATTATTAGTGACCAGTAGAGGGGCGTGGAGCAGTTTTAACTTAGTCAGGGTTTATCTTCATTTGTGGATAACAGCTGTGGCTTCCTGCATGCTTGTTCACAATTTGCAATGCAGTGAGCAATGACAACAAAACACTTCTGACTGATACTCTACCCCTTCCCACAATTTTGTGGGTACTTAATTCATGATTTTAAATTTCTTCTCAGTTAGAAATATCAAGCATGTCTGTTTTCTATCCAGAACCCTTTCACCCAAGAAAAAGAAGCAATTTAGATCTATCCAATTTCAGAGTATTCATTAGTCTACAAGTCAAGGTCATGGGGTTTTGAAAGTGACCCCACAAAAGCTTGTAGCATAAGCATGGTGGTCTCTGCCGTTGTTTGGCAGAAGCTTTAAAGAGGACAGGTCATTATTCTCTTGTCCTTTCTTATCCCCACCCTTTCTACCGGGCTGAAGTCACCTTCTGGACAAGATGTGTTAATTCTCATTCTTATTCTCCCTCTCCTCCTCTCGTTTCTCCCTGTAGTCGGGAAAGGCCTGGGCCGGGTCATGGAAGCACAACCCTGGGTGTTGAGATACACATTTTGTTCCCCATTCCCTTCCTTTTTCTGGTTTGTCTCTGGGTAAATATACTGCAGTTTAAAGCTTCTGGATGAATTTAGGAGTAGAAGTAGGTAAAGCAGTTCTTCCCTTGTTTTTAAGTCTGCTTCAGAGGACCACAGAAGAGTCTTCCCTTTGACTGAGCCTAGCTCTTCAGGCACTGCACCGAGGTGTAGGGCAAAAGGCTCAGCCAGTACCTATCTATCATAAATGATTAGATTTCTCTCCTATTGCAGGGAAACCTGGCAGATGAGAGAACTCGTATATTTCTAATGCCACATCCAGCCCATCATTCTCTCCAGTGAAACTCATGCCCACTGAAACTCATTTTGACACACCTGAGAGAAAATATTAAGATGCTGTGTTTTTATATGTAGCGTTTTTATATTATACTAGAAGCCCGTTGCACGAAGATTCGTGCAAAAGGCCTTCCTTCCCCTGGCTGCCGGCACCGGGTTTCCTCCGGCACCCGGGACCCAGGCCTTTGGTCCGGCCACAGCGGAGAAGCCAAGCCTCTTCAGTCTTCAGTCCGGCCAGAGCCTTCTGTCTTCGCTCCATGCCTGCATATGCAAATTAACTGCCATCTTTGTTGGGTTAATTTGCATACTCATCTGATTGGCTGGTGGGCATAGCAGGCTGACACCAATTTGCATGTTTCTCTTTTATTAGGGTAGATGCTGTGTTTTTATATTTCTATATATATAAAAGCCTAAGTGACCAAACAACTAAACGACCAGTCAACTGGTCGCTATCATGTGCGCTGAAAACCATGCTCACTGAAATCTTTCTCCTAAACATTTCAGATTATGGACTCAACAGGGAATAATGTCATTTGTTAGGCTGTAAGCGCCCAGCCTGTTTTGTCTTCCAGACAGAAAGTATAGTGTCAGTCATCAGTGACTGACTGGGTCCTTAACGTGTTAATGTAGTAAATATTTCTCCTCTACACAAATAGTAAAATATTTGCTATGTCAATTTGTCATCAATGCAATCTTTGAGACAGCCACAGAAACAAGAACCCAATATCAATCCTTAAACATGCTTCATGCAATCCTTATCCTTTTATCCAGTCAGGTATAATTCTTAACTTTTTACAATTTGATATTAAACCCTTTTGTCCTATTGCTTTACCTCAAAATGAGAAGAAAAATCCTTGCACATCTGAAACTGCTTTCTTCTTTGATATAGTTATACTGTTTAAACTGGCCAAATATTATGAAACATATAGTATATGCGTTCATCAACAAAATTTACTCACTCTCAAGATAAGTGGCCATACTCAAGCACATAGCAACTGGTTATAAGTCAAATGAAAGGAATTTATCAAGTTATATACACTCAGACTGGCAACAGCTTTTTTTGGTAGTGACACAAGGCAAAATGTACATACATAAGTTTTCCTAAATAAAAACAACACAAAAAAAGTATTCCTAAGTTAAATAAGACTCATCTCACCTGGTTAATTAAGAGAATGGTGGCAGGATGACATAACGATGGAACAAACAACAGTTGCTAAATTAGTTAAGTAAAATTTCAAAACATAAGGGGGTGATAAAAATACAACTGGGTAGAAGCTGGCATATCCATTTGTCAGATTTCAAAATGATGAACTTGAGTCTGCATACATATTCTGACTTGAGTATTTTAGGATGAGACACATACAACAACCATTTATAAAAATTAAGGAAGTGCTCCTCAACAAAGAAATTCTTCTGCTACAGTCAACCAAACATCAACATATTCTCTTCCAACTCAGTATAATTTCAGCAGTAAGATTTTCCTTTCACCTTAACCAATTGTTAGCTTTTCTTTTTTAAAAAAAATTTAATTGATTTTAGAGAGAGGAAGGGAGGGAGAGACAGAGAGAGAGAAACATCGATGTGAGAGAGAGAAAACGATCAGTGCCCTCCTACATGTGTCCTGACCAAGGGGTCGACTCTGAAACCTGGATATGCACCCTGACTGGGACTTGAACTTGCCACCTTTTGGTGTATGAGATGACATTCCAATCAACTGAGCCATACCAGCCAGGGAAATTATTAGCTTTTCTCAAGTACACAAGTCAACAGTGTCTCTCTCATAACCCATTTTTGTGCCAAACTAGCATACAATTGCCCTACTGGAACAGTACATTGTACCATGCTCCAACCCAACAAAGTAGATTTTCATCATGCAAAATTCAGCCTCAATACAGACATTCCACATTTGTTTATTTTAGCCAATTCCTATTGTTTCCTAAGAATTTTTTTTTTCCTGAACATGCTCCCTCCCTCAGAAAAGAGTTAAAAAAAAAGAAAAACAAAACAAAACAATTTCCTGAATTCAGTATCTCACTGCCTAAGTCATACTGTAAGAGACACTCTGTGAGGCTCACCGCATGTCACACCCTGGCCCTGTAGTCCACACTGCACAGTTTATTTCTGTAGAGAATACGTCTGCTATTTTGTACTTGCATATGTGTTGTTCCCTTCCATTAAGCCAATCATCCGAAAGTACCTAAGCCAATCCTTTAAAAGATGGATAAAAAAAAAACTTACCTCTAAGGATTCCTAAGCAACATTTATAACAGGAATACATTTACTGACTGCTACTAACCATTTATATTTCCTTAGGGTGCATTAATACATTTGAGAGCCTGCTCTATTGTGACCAAGCCAAAACACTATAACTTATTTGCTTTATGCTATTGATGTTAACAAGAACTCTTTTAGAGAATAAGAAGACAATTATAAAAACTGAAATAATAGCACATGGCCGGTCGCTCACTCTTCCCTGCCTCTCCCTTATAATTAACTACAATTGCATATTTTAACCTGAATTCAGGAGAAAATTAGGTGAGAAATGATTTGCCTAAAGTCAAACTCCAAACTTGCACACTTTCCACAGAATATGTTATTTAGAATATCATTAATTGAAGGAAGTGGGACAAAGGCTGAAGTACATTTAGGTAGGAGGGATAATTTGGTAGGCACTATGGATGGTCACCATGATGACAGTCTGAGGAAGCACAGTCTTTACTGGAAAATAGAGACGATTCCTGCCATCACTTGGGGCTCTTGGTTAAGGTAACTTAAGCTTCTAGACACACATAGAACAACATGTCTTAGGAGGTAAAACCCAGTCACATGGTTACCAAACAGACAATTTTTTGATGTTGCTCAGCTAGGCAGCAATAGGATAAAGCAACAAAAAGGGCTCAGGAAATATGTACATCGTTATTTTTTTTTTTTCCTCTGGTGCCCTTGACCAGAGTCGAACCTGGGACCCTCCAGTCCGCAGGCTGACGCTCTATCCACTGAGCCAAACCAGTCAGGGCTATGTACATCGTTATTAAGTGAGTGAACAAGTGTTTATTTAGCAAGCGCCAAATATATTCCAGATACTGTTACAGACAATGGGAATAGGGCAATGGGAAAAAATAAATTGAACATTCTTGCTTCCCTTGAGCTTACATTCCAGTGAGAAAGACAGATTAAAAAAAAAAAAAAAGAGCTACAAAGTGCATCACTGGCTGGTAAGTACAGTGGAGGCAATAAAACAGGAGTGCCTGACAGCAAGCACCTGAGAAGTGGTGGGGGTTGAGGAAGAGGAGTCACTACTTTCTACAGAGCGGTCAGGAAAGGCCTCGCTGAGAAGGTGGCCTTTGAGCAAGGACAAGATGGAGGTGAGGGCTATAAGGATATACAGGTGAAGAGCTCTCCAGCAAGTACAGAGCCTGTGTGAGGAAAAGACAGGAGGCCAGTGTGGCTGAGGTGAATGAATGGGGTGAAGGGAGTGGAAGATCCAATTAGAGAGGAATCCTCTAGACTTCTGCAGTGGGAAGGGAAGCCACTTGAAGGATTAAGCAGAAGAGGAGTATAATCCTATTACTGTTTTACCAGGATTGCAGGGACTGCTGAGTTTAGAATGGGGGCAAGGGAGAAGCTGGGAACACAGATATAGGCCACTGCAACAACACAGGCAAGGCAGCCCAGGCCAGAGCAGAGGCAGAGGGGATAAGACATGACCAAATTATTGCCATACTTTAAACACAGGGGCATAAAAATGTCCAGACAGATTCTACAGAAGATGTGAAACAAAGAAAGATGTCAATAATATAGTTCTTGTTCAGTCAGTGTGGTCCAGTGGTTGAGCATTGACCTGTGAACCAGGAGATCAAAGTTTGATTCTAGATTAGGGCACATGTCTGGGTTGTGGGCTCATGCAGGAGGCAGCCAATCAATGATTCTTTCTCATCATTTATGTTTCTATCTCTCTCTCCCTTTCCTTTCATCTCTGAAATCAACAAAAGTATATTAAAAAAATATATATAGTTGCTATCTACCAAGAGAAAGAACAATAGGACGATTTATAAAGGCACATAAGAAGTGTAGTTTTGGACATGTTTAGATTTTGAGATGTCTCTTATACTGACAAATGGAGATAAGCAAGCAATTAGAAATAGAAAACTGGACTTAGAGAAAAGGATTGGGCTAGAAATGCAGATATATTTAGGAAGCGTCAGATTGAGGATGATTTTGAAAGCAAGAGAGCAGACGAGATATCCAAACAAAGAATGTGTAGACAGAGAACAGACTAAGGACAGCCCTGGGAACTCTAAGAGGAGGAAGAGTCACCACGGAGACTAAGAAAAAATGGCTGTGAGTTGGGAAAACAGGAGAGTGTAGTATCCTGAAAACCAAGAGGAAAGTATTGGAAGGAAAAGGGAGTGTCTACTTGCCAAGAATTCCAATAAGTGCAGTTCTAAAAACTAAAAATTGACTGAGCAAAAAATAAATGTGCAGGTACTGTAAAGCTGAATCCTATCTATGAAAACCACAGATACCACTATTTGAAAATTGGTTTTTAGGAGCTGTGCCATCCCACCCACTTGTCTAGCAAGTAAAATCTCTTAATATTATATTAGGTATTTGCACCAAGTCTTTTGCATTTGCTATATCTGCTTATACAAACACAATGGCATATATGCCAAATCCACCATTTTAGCCCGAAAAATCAGTGGTGAGCCCTAAACTAATTCTGGATAACCCTATCTTCCTCTTTATACTTATTTGCTGAATGGTCAATAATATTCATTAAATGAAACAATAATAAAGTTATTTCGTAGGCATTAATATCAACTGCAAACAGGAAATTGAAATACCCACTTTTCCATGAGGACAATTAATTACAATGAGAAACTACAGATAAGCAGCTATGCAATTCTTCCTCGGCACAAGAGTCAACAACCAGGCTTGCCTGTTCAATGCTAAAGACCAAACTGAGTGTCTAGTATAGTAATCAGGAGTAGGCAATTTAGGAAACTGAATATTTTACCTAAGTCCTGACAAAGCTGCTAGGTGAAATTCATCACTCTTATCTTCTACGTGGATTTAGCAGAGTGCCCAGAGAAGTGTCTCCAGAAGCAGTGCAGAAGAGAATGAATGGCCTGCGTGCCCAGAGCTACCACAAAGGGCCATGCAGGTCGTGTCCTGCACCACCACTGCAGAGGGCGCTGTTCACTAGGCGACCAGGTCATGGCATGCACAGTGCAAACCAGCCCAACCACAAATGGCAGCCTTGGGGAGGGGAGCACCAGTTAGCCTCTGACATTTATCCTAAAGTAGTCACAGTAATGGCACACACATGTTAAATACCCTTTGAGATCAATATAAATAAAAACAGGCCTACAAAGACATGCCATGCAGGAAAAGACAGTTACTAAATTATGGGTTTGATGGTTTTTACCTTGCTATGCGTGAATGTAATGTTTTCAGAACTTGATTATAAACTTCCAGAAGGCAGCAATTGATCACTTAAATGCAACCTTAAGGAATCCGCAAGAAGCACCATTAAGAAATGATGGTTGAGCCAAGGCTGGTAGGACTCACTTGGATGGAGCTTTGTCCAGTATACTGAAGGCTGCAGGTTCCATCTCCGGTTGGGAGACCAGTAGATGTTCTCTCTGGCATTGATGTTTCCTTCTCTCTCTCTCTCTCTATCTCTCTCTCTCTCTCTCTCTCTCTCTCTCTCTCTCTCTCCTCCCGCCCTTGGTCTAAGATAAATCAGCATGCTCTCAATAAGCGTATCCTCTGGTGAGAAATAAAAGAAAGAAATGGTGATTCAGAAACCATGTAAAAAGCCATGTTTTTAAGACATGCTGGTGATTTTTACCCTCTCAAATTTCAGGAGTCAGTTTAAATCTGAAGAGAAAAGACTGTTCATTTCACAGTGAGTGCCATGCAGCATATTTTAAATTGAGACAGAGAATTATCAGGCAGACCCAAGTTGTTTGGCTCATTTCCCCCATTTCTATAATTTTCTATGTAAAATCAGTACCTTTTTCCCATCATTTTCTTATCTGCAACATCCTCATCACAGCCCAATTTAGAACCATAACACAGGGTAACAGAGTGACTTTAAATCATCCACAGACGAAACTATAAGATTTCTGGACTGCCAACTGAAATTTCCAAAGAATAGTGGCCTTGAAACAAATCACACAGAATCTCAGTTATTTAAAGCCTCAAGACATTATTTTCCTCATAATTACATAAAACTACATAGAAAAGAACAAAAAATGCCTTCTGCTTCTTATTGAAAGTCACCCATTGAGATCAAAAGCCAGAACACACAGCAAAGCACCTGAGATGTTGGCTTTAATCTCCCTGACCCTTAAGGCTATAATTCCTCCAGATAATTTGCAAGCCACAGTTAACCACATAATAAACACAGAACATAGGCCAGAATTTAAAAAACAAAAGCAATAAACATTTTATATGTTAGTTAAAATAATTAAATAGAATTTAACTCCTTGGAGATGAGCTAACACCTGGGAAAGAGCACCAGAGGGTGAAGTGAAAGGTGGTGGGGAAAAAAAAGAAAATTTTAAATTTGCCAAAATGTCCACTGCGCTCAAAACAAACTCACACCTACCATCTGTTCTTTATGTCTCCGTATCCTTCTTTGAAATACCTGCACTAGGATTTTACTCAGAAAAATGATAGAATAATCAATATATGTTTCACCTACCTTCTCTAGAAAATCACCACACAGACTATACTTCATCTTTCTTTTCTTTTTTTTTTTTTTTAAATATATTTTATTGATTTTTTACAGAGAGGAAGGGAGAGGGATAGAGAGTTAGAAACATCGATGAGAGAGATGGATCAGCTGCCTCCTGCACGCCCCCCACTGGGAATGTGCCCGCAACCAAGGTACATGCCCTTGACCGGAATTGAACCTGGGACCCTTGAGTCCGCAGGCCGACGCTCTATCCACTGAGCCAAACCGGTTTGGCTATACTTCATCTTTCTTATCCCTTCCAAAATACCTTAAGGCAGCGGTTCTCAACCTGTGGGTTGCGACCCCTTTGGGGGTCGAACGACCCTTTCACAGGGGTCACCTAAGACCATCGGAAAACACATACATAATTACATATTGTTTTTGTGATTAACCACTATGCTTTAATTATGTTCAATTTGTAACAATGAAAATACATCCTGCATATCAGATATTTACATTACGATTCATAACAGTAGCAAAATTACAGTTATGAAGTAGCAATGAAAATAATTGTATGGTTGGGGGTCACCACAACATGAGGAAATGTATTAAAGGGTCGCGGCATTAGGAAGGTTGAGAACCACTGCCTCAATTCATTTCAACTCTTACTAATTGAGCTTCTACTATAGTCCAATACATCAGTGACATGACAAAAATCCCTGTCCTCACATGATTTTACTCACATGTGGAATCTAAAAAATAAAAATAAACTGATGAGCAAAATAGATCCAGAGACACAGAAGCATAGAACAGACTGCGGAACCTCAGAGGGAAGGCAGGGAAGAGTGGGTGGATGGGAAGAGATCAACCAAGAACTTGTATGCATAACCCATGGACACAGACTATAGGGTGGTGAAGGCCTGGGGTGGGGTAGAAGGGGTCAATGAAGGGAAAAGAGAAACATATGTAATACTTTCAACCATAAAGATTTGATAAAAAATAAAAAAAAATCCCTGTCTTCCAGGAGCTCACGTTCTAGGTAGCCAAATTTTACTGGGCAATGATTGAACCATCTGGGTATTTTTTAAAAGTATTAAAAAATTAAATCCCACTTCGAAAAAAGAACTAAAGTTTATAGGTATTCTTAAATATGCACCTATTTTGCTTACTGATCACATTTTCCCAAGTAGCTATCAATACTCAAGGGCAGGGAGACAGGAAGAAAAGCCCCTGGGTGGTTGTCAGTGGTTGACAATCCCGTTCTGCCCTGAGTGTAATCTTTCTGTGTCACTTTAAAGCCATCCGCTTTTACCTTGGGGTGTGAGTCAGGGTCATGTGGGGAAGCTTTTGTAATTTAAAGTTCAATCCAGACTTACAGACTAAGATCTTCTGCAGGGGGGCCTGGATACATGTATTCTTTTAAGCCCTACAGTTGGTTCTGACACACACTTCAGTTTAAGAACAATCCTTCTAGCCCTAGCTGGTTTGGCTCAGTGGATTAGAGTGTCGGCCTGCGGACTGAAGGGCCCTGGGTCCGATTCCACTCAAGGGCACATACCAGGGTTGCAGGCTCGATCCCCAGTGGGGGGCGTGCAGGAGGCAACCGATCAATGATTCTCATCATTTGTGTTTCTATCTCTCTCCTTCTCTCTTCCTCTGTGAAATCAATAAAAATATATTTTTAAAAAGACAATCCTTTTAACAAATTTTTAGAAGAAGGTTAACAAAGTAGGTGAATACAATTGGTAAAACAGAATTTCCTGTAACGCTCTACCACATAATAGTAGCAATAGTAATAATAATAATAATAATAGCTAAATCTTCCACATTTACTGTATGTCTTGCACTCTTCTATACTATTTCCGGATAGTCCTCATTCAGCCCTTACAACAACCATTGTTATCCCATTCTGCAGGAAACTGGAACATGGTGGGCTGAGTAACTTGTGCAAGGTCCCAAAGCTCAGTAAGCAGCAGGTGTGGGTTCTGAACCCTGGCACGAAGACTCTTAGGTCCCTGTGCTCAGTACCACTTTGTAGAGGAATTTATTCTAACCATTCATTAACTTACTAATTCATTTGGTAAAGAGGTATAGCTTTGAGAGAGACAGATGTGTCTCTCTTTTTCCTCTGTAATACTTAACCACAAATCTAAACAACTGTGTAATACCTCTCTCTGCTAGAATGTAAGGATCATGTGAAAATAAGCACGTCTCTGATGTACAGACTTAACTCAGAGTGTTAAGTTTTCTATCAAAGTATCAGTAGAAAGCAATGGGAGACAGGAAGAGAGAAACTACAACACCTCAAATCCAAAGTGCCACTGGATTCTCACAAGCCCAGAAGATAGGCAGCAGAGGTACCATCAACTGTATGTTGTAGGAAAATAGTCAACAGTAGTGTGCCCAGTAATTCATGCTCTATTCCCAAAACTTGGACTGTGGATTCAGAGACTTGTGTTAAAATCCCATTTCTGACACTTCATGGTGTGGCTTTCGGCAAGCTGCTTAACATCTTTGAAGCTCTGTGCTTTGATTGTCTCGTTTATAAAAAGATAGGGGGAGAAATGGAACATCTGCAATACTTTCAACAATAAAGATTAAAAATATAAAGAGAGGAAGATACCAATATTGCCTTTTATACACTTATATATCCAAACACTTAGAACAAATAGTGCCTGGCATGTAGTTGGCACTAGATTTGTTACTGAGTTGCAGTGCTGCTAAAGGCCTTAAATATGAAAACATGTATAAAAGTGCTTGGCATTGTGACTAAGACACACTGTTAGTCACAGCTCCTTTGAGCATAAATGTCCTTAAATGGTATCCTCACTTCCCATTCCCTTTAAAATCCTGCAAAGGACTCTCTGTCCCCTCCCCCCATTTCAGATTCCTTCTAAGCCATGTGGCCCCTTCTCCAGCGAGTCTTAGGAGGCTTAGACCTATTTCCATGAAATCACCTAGTTCACTAATGCGAAGGGGGGCAGACTGAATCTTTAAATCAGGACAGACTCTAACTTACACCAGGAGTTCATTTGCTTTCTCATTCCCACAAGACATATTAAACATAAGTCTCTCCTTCTTTCTAAAAACCATGGCATCACTTTAATACACTTTATAATGATCCTATAAAAAAAGGTTTAAAAATTACAGCACTGCTTTATTATTAGCATTCAGACTAATAAATTCAATTCATTACATAGCTACCCATTAGATTTCTTTGCACTGAGGCATAGTTACCTGAACATTCAAATCCAGCATTCCCAGATTTGTGAGAATCCATGCACACATACACTGAGCTCCACATGCTCTCATCCTTCTTCAGACTCCTCTTTACCACGACATTGCCTCCTACTGTGGGATCAGAGACATCAGCCAATGCAACAGCGTGGCTGAGATGCTGAAGATGGATTCTGGGCACCAACATCAGCTTTTAGGGGTTAAGGGAACACTGTTTCTGTTTGTTTGTTTATTGGGGGGGGAGGGGGGGGAGGTAAAAAGTCTCTGAGACCCAGCGGCTTGCTATGAGTAACCTGGATGTATGGTAGGCAGGGTGTTTACGAGACTTTGCAAAGCCAGTGTGCTAAGGAAAAAAATCCAAACTTCAGTAGGCCAGCTTCTTGCAACAGTAAAATGAAACAATAAATTACCTCCGCAGCTATATCCAGCTTTGGCAATCTATACTTTTATTAGCAGCTAAAAAAAAGAAAGATTATATTTATGCTGCATACTTATTCTTATGCACCAGGAAGAACAGGATGTCAGGATTTATGCAGATAGAGAAACAGGTGTGGACGTGTATTTTCCCTCTGTAATACTTGTCACAAATACAATTGTGTCATTTGTGTAATACCTGTCTCTGCTAGGATGTAAGGATCGTGTGAAAATAAGCACATCTCTCACGGATTATGGCACCTCCATATTTAGCACAGTGCATGACAGTATTCAGTAAATATTTGTTGACCAACTAACTGACTGAAAGAATGAATAAATGAATGACAGTTTGTAGAATGCAGATGTGCATTTTCTACTATACGAGTCATACTTGTAGACGGACTGCTTCCTTTGTGAGCCTACGTTTTAAACAACAGTTTACAACAGTTTGGTGAAGAGGTTTTTCCATACAATTTAACTTAATTTACTTAATCTTCATTTTAACTTTAATAAAAGTAATTCCTGATTTAGTCATTAGCTTACTCAATATAATATTAACAATAACCAGATCAATGCTAATCATTGATAACATTTATTGATGTGATAGCATTGCAAAAACTGATTGACCACATGCCATTAGCATCATTCCTATCTCACAGTTGAGGTCATCTTATCCAATTAGGTAAGGTGCAGGGATGTTTACAGGACAAAACAGGCAAATCCAGAATTTGAACCTAGATCAATCTAATCACAAAATCCAAGGTGTTAAACGCATGCTCTTCCAAATATAGATCATTGTAACAATAACTTCATAAGGAAAAAATGGAATAAGTGTGGAAATTATGCTTATGTAGGAATTAAAGAAAGCTGATTTCTCCTCCCAGCTCAGCTATTAAATAGCTGAATGTCCCTGTAATGAAAGGACCCTCTTTGAGCCTCAGTTTCTTCAGAAGTAAAAGGAGAGATTTGGCTGGGCTGGCATTTCCCAATTCTGTTTCTGAACGACTTTTGTCTGGTCACAGGAAAAGGAGGCATCATCATTCTGTTAACAGGCCTTTGTTTTGCCTTTGAAGATTTTCAAAATATTTTTTAAATTAAAATTTAAAAATATATGTTGTGCTGGCCATTGTTTTCAACGGTTGGGGCACCTCATCGGCCTGATTACTGAAGGGTCTTGGGTTGGATTCCCAGTCAAGGGCATGTACCTGGGTAGCAGGTTAGATTTCCCATCCCAAGGTCGGACTCCTGCAGGAGGCAGTCATCCATGAGTCGCTCTCACATGGACATTCTCTCCTCTCTACCCCCCCCCCCCCCACCCGCCCTCTTTTCTTTCCCTCTTTTCCACTCTCTCTGGGGGAAAAAAATCAATGGAATAAATATCCTTGAGTAAGGATTTAAAAAAATAAAAAATGTGTTGTTGACAAATAATTTGAAATCATTGAATTTGATGATTTCTAAGTTTTTAAACTCTTTTAATATTATATGGCTCTACTAAATACTTACATTTTGTTTTTGTTTTTTAATCATCACCTGAGGATATGTTTATTGATTTTTTTTCGAGAGACAAACATCGATGTGCGAGAGAAACACCAATTAGTTATCTCACTATGTGCCTGGCTGAGGCTCAAACCCACAACTTAGGTATGTGCCCTGATCAGGAATCAAACACACCACCTTTTGGTGTGCGGAATGACGTTCCAACTCAGCTACCCGGCCAGAGCTAAATACTTATGTTTTCAGGAATAAGATTGGCTTCTTCAGTGCTACTTATTTAATATTATTTCTTTTAAAATATGAACCTAAAAGATTTATTTTCAAGGAAGTGGATAAAAAACAAATTATTAGATGGATTAACTTTTTCCAATAAGATATCAAAAAATTAACTGAGGTTGAAGAATAAGTCACCCAAGAGTAAAGTCATTAGGTGTGTGTTTTATTTTTTTCTTAAAAAAAAATTAATAAATCCTTTGTATTTATGTATTCTTATAACCTGGCTTAAATATTTTCTAAAATATTTTCTTTTTTTTTTTTTCATTTATTTGTTTTTTTTTTATTTTTTTATTTTATTTTTTATTTTAATAATTTTTATTTCTTAAAGTATTACAAAGAGTATTACATATGTCTCCTTTTTTCCCCCCCTTGACATTCCCCCGGCCCCTACCCCCCGCCCCCCCCCCCCCCGCCCCGTGTCTTGTGTCCATTGGTTAATCTTATATGCATGCATATAAGTCCTTCAGTTGGTCTCTTAATCCCCCCACCCCAACCCTCCCCAGGCTTCCCACTGTAGTTTAACATTCTGTTCAATGTTGCTCTGCTTCTGTATCTACCCCTGTTCATCAGTCCATACTGGTCCCCTTTATTTGTCCCAACCTCACTGGAGTAGTCTCAACCTCACCAGGGCCGTCTGAGCCTCACCAGGGCCGTTTCAACCTCACCGGGGCCGTCCCTACCTCACGGGGGCCGTTTCAAACTCACCGGGGTCGTCCCTACCTCACGGGGGCCGTTTCAACCTCACCGGGGTCGTCCCTACCACACCGGGGCCGTTTCAACCTGACCGGGGTTGTCCCTACCACACCGGGGCCGTTTCAACCTGACTGGGGTTGTCCCTACCACACCGGGGCCGTTTCGACCTGACTGGGGTCGTCCCTACCTCACGGGGGCCGTTTCAACCTCACCGGGGTCGTCCCTACCACACCGGGGCCGTTTCGACCTGACTGGGGTCGTCCCTACCTCACGGGGGCTGTTTCAACCTCACCGGGGTCGTCCCTACCACACCGGGGCCGTTTCGACCTGACCAGGGTCGTCCCTACCTCACGGGGGCCGTTTCAACCTCACCGTAAAATATTTTCTTGAATTAAGAACATGTCCTCCCAACGTGGTGTGAAAGCCATTAATATGAGGCTGGCTTTGCCAAAACCGGTTTGGCTCAGTGGATAGAGCGTCGGCCTGCGGACTGAAAGGTCCCAGGTTCGATTCCGGTCAAGGGCATGTACCTGGGTTGTGGGCACATCCCCAGTAGGAGATGTGCAGGAGGCAGCTGGTCGGTGTTTCTCTCTCATCGATGTTTCTAACTCACTTTCTCTCTCTCTCCCTCTCTCTCTCTCTCCCTTCCTCTCTGTAAAAAATCAATAAAATATATTTTAAAAAAAAATATGAGGCTGGCTTTTAGGTATTCAAACCTAAATGTGAGATTTTACATAGTTTGAAGTGTTTAAGGGTTGCCTATGGGCACCAGTTTATGTGCACTTCATGATCTAAAGTAACATCACAGAACACAAAGTCAGAGTCTGGGGAAGATGAAACCCTCGGCTGGGAAAGGGAACAAGCCGGCAGTAATACCCCCACAGCCAGCAATCACAGCAGTTACTATGGGCCAGAGAGTGCTTTAAGAACTGTACAGATACTGATTCACTCAATCCCCACAGCAATTCAGTGAGACAGACACTGAAGCACAGAGAGTGTAAGTGATCTGAAGTCACAGAGCTGGGAGGGGACAGAGCTGGGATCTGGACGAGGCTCTGTAGCTGTGAAAGCGTGTGCTTTGTGAAATGGGGGTACAGGGGAGAGCCAGAGGATTGGGTAAGACTTATAGTTCTGGAAAATACTGAGAGACACGAAAAAGAGCTGAGAAATCTATAATGATGGAAGAAAAGGAATGCCCTGGAAGCAGCGATTAAAATCTGACTAAAGAAAAGAAAGAATTCCTAGAAGCAGCTAGATTGATACTCCTTGTTTTTGAAGCTGTAGCAATCAGCAGGGGCCTACAGAAGAAAAAAATCTCACTTCTGAGAAATGAAAGGACATGCTCAAGGTGATCGCTTAAATTGGAACTTAGAGCTGAATGTGGCAGACTCCTGGGAAACAGTAGCGACCAATTCAAGTGAATGAAACCAAAAGAAAGCGATGACCGGGTAATTCCTGCACCTTGCTGTCTGGCTCATTGTATCAATGAGAAAACCAAGGCATGGTCTTCACTGAAGTCACTTGCTCCAAGGTTATCCCAGCTGATTACTGATAAATTTACCATTCCCTTCACTAGACTACTTGAGTTTTCATCCTGAATGTTTCTTCTAGATTTAACACATTGTGTTATAATTCTAGTTGAGTGTTTGCTAAAGAAGACAGTGTCTAAGGAGACCAAAGGGGGTTCAAGCTGTCCATGATACACACACATTGATTTTTTTGTAATTCTGCAGCTTTACCCAATATTATAAGACATGCATAACTGAATCTGCTCTAAATGCTAGATGGAAAGAAGACATTTGCAAGTAATGGTCTCTGGTATGTGAAACACCTTCTATTTTTAAATTAAGAGGGGTGGCCAGGAAGACTCAGCAAGGAGTGGGGCAGACTGTTGTTTGCTCCTTAAGCACAAATATAATGAATAAGGTCGATTCTACCACACCGAGGAGTAAGTCTGGGAAAGGAAAAACATTCTATTTTATTTCACTTTCCACAGGAAATAGAGAATGGAGATCTGTGGTAGACTCCCCTTAGCATTCTGTGGTCTCCATAAAACCCTGCTCTCTCAAGTCTCAAGACATTTAAAGATAATTATGGGGGAAGATGAGGGAAGCTTTCCCAGCAGTTAAATAGGGTTAGTCATGGGATGGACAAACATCACGCCTCCTAGGTCATTACCTCTGCCCCGCTGCCAAATATGATGTAAGAAGCAGAAGAAAGCTCCAGGTCAAGGACAAAATAAGGAGGATAGAAGGGCTTACTCTATTTAAAGGTTAGTGGGGAAAAGTGAGTTAACATGTGATCTACAGGTGAGGCGAGAGTATCACTAAACCTATTACTAAAGGATAACTGTTAAAATGTGCTAAATGTATATCAATACACATTATATTCTAATAAAGGCAATAGAAATTAAATTATAAACGTAACATTGACATGATGCAGATGTAAAAAATCATCAACGTTCTCCATGGTTGTTGGAAAAGAAATAGTTGGCAGAACAGAGAAGGGCCGGGGGGAATCGTGGAGGAGACCAGCGTCCTGGGACTAACTCAGCACTAACTGGCTCTGAGTGACTGCCAGACCCCGCCAGGCCCCTGACCCCCAGTGTCCTGATCTATAAGGCTGGTAGCTGGAGCAGTTTCTAAATTTTCCAAAAATAAAACTGGATGACTATTCAGAGTAGGAAAATAATCACAGAAAAAAAAATTTAAATACTCTTTAAAAGTCAAGAGTTAATAATAGAGATTGACATGGCCAGTTAGCAGATATATGAGCAAATCACTAATCCTTAGCAGTGGTTCTCAACCTTCTGGCCCTTTAAATACAGTTCCTCATGTTGTGACCCAATCATGACCCAACCATAAAATTATTTTCGTTGCTACTTCATAACTGTAATGTTGCTACTGTTATGAATCGTAATGTAAATATCTGATATGCAGGGTGGTGTTAGGCGACCCCTGTGAAAGGGTCGTTCGACTGCCAAAGGGGTCGCGACCCACAGGTTGAGAACCGCTGCCTTAGAGGAATAATGAAAGTGTCATTAAATTATAAATTATTACTATGACTTATATACAACTACTGTAAAAATCTCCTTCTTACAAACAAAACAAAAACAAAACGCACATACAGTAAGAGAGGCCAACATCCAATAAAATATCAGTAGCTATGTAATTTTTTAAAAAGTATTTCTCTACTCAGAACACTTCTGAGACCACATGTATGGGATTTCCTCTCTACACACACTAACCAATTTCCCTACCCTCCCGATATCGACTGGGTGTCCTGACATTTAATTCAATTCTGATGCTAGTGGAGCACATCAGGTGCCAGCTGTATTGAATGGGCTCCCAGGATATGCAGTACAAAGTTGGGGTTCCCACAACAGCCCTTCTCTGCTCCAGTTTCCATAATTTGCTGGAGAGACTCACACAGCAAAGAGAAACACTGACATCTATTTACTAGTTTACTGGATATTACAGAAGATACAGATGAAGAGCCAAATGACGAATACAGGCGAGGTCAGGAAGGACCCCCACTCAGGAACTTCTGTACCAATGGAGATGGGGTGTCTCATCCTCCAGGCATGTGGATATGTCTAGTAATCCAGAAGCTCTCTAAACCCCTAATTTAAGAAGTTTCATGGAGGCTACCCACACAGGCATAATAGATTATTAACTCAATCTCCAGTCCCGCTATCCTTTGGAGCAGGGGTCTTCAAACTACGGCCCGCAGGCCACATGCAAATACAAATATTGTATTTGTTCCCATTTTGTTTTTTACTTCAAAATAAGATATGTGCAGTGTGCATAGGAATTTGTTCATAGTTTTTTTTTAAACTATAGTCGGGCCTTCCAACAGTCTGAGTGACAGTGAACTGGCCCCCTGTTTAAAAATTTTGAGGACCCCTACTTTGGAGGATAGGGGTGAGACTTGGTCTTTCTGGTGATCAGCCCCAACCCTCAAGCTACCTAGGAGCCCACCAAGAGTCACCTCATTAAAACAAAAGATGCTCCCATCAGCGAGAAAATGCCAAGGAATATAGAAATATGTGTAAGACACTCCTATCCCCACTGTCTCTCAGCAAGTTACAAGGGTTGGAACTCTAGCAGGCACCAGGGGTTGGAACCAAAAAATGTATTTCTTATTATGTGACAATTAGTGGCCTGGTGCATGAAATTCATGCACAGGGGGGAGGAAGTGTCCCTCAGCCCAGCCTGCACCCTCTCCAATCTGGAACCCCTTGGGGGATGTCCTGTGGGATCGGGCCTAAACCGGCAGTCAGACATCCCTCTCGCAATCCAGGACTGCTGGCTCCTAACCGCTCGCCTGCCTGCCTGCTCGCCCCTAACTGCCTCTGCCTGCCTGCCTGATCACCCCTAACCCCTCTGCCTGCCTGCCTGATCACCCCTAACCACTCTGCCTGCCTGCCTGCTTGCCCCCAACTGTCCCCCCTGCCGGCCTTCTCACCCCCAACTACCCCCCCCCCGCCAGCCTGCTTGCCCCCAACTGCCCCTCCTGCTGGCCTGATAGACCCTAACTGGCCCCTCTGCCGGCCTTTTCACCCCCAACTGCCCCCCCCCTTGCTGGCCTGATTGCCCCCAACTCCCCCCACCCTCCGCCAGCCTGCTCGCCCCCAACTGCCCCTCCTTGCCAGCCTGGCCTCCCCCAACTGCCCTCCCCTGCCAGCCTGATCTCCCTTAATCCCCTCTGCCTTGTCCCCGCCACCATGGCTTTGTCTGGAACGACATCCAGAAGGTCTCCTGGAAGGTCTCCCAGTCTAATTAGCATATTACCCTTTTATTAGTATAGATGATAGGTCAGAATATTTTACTTAAATTTCACAAATCCATTTCCTTTTCACCATGCTTTTTTCTATAGACACAATACTTGAAGCATATACTTAAAGAAGGAAAAAAAAATGTTTAGGTAAAACAGATCTTGTATATTTTAAAGGAAAAGAAACCTGTGGGGAATGGGGGTGGAGGGAGCTTTAGCTATAACAATACAGATTATTTTGTTAATGTCAGAAGTCATTCAGGGTATTGAAGAACTCACAAACATAAAACTAATGGCTCTAAAAGTTCAGGAAACCATCAAATGGTGGGAAGGGAAATCACACAATAACAAAAGTTGGGGTTATCTGTTATTTTGACACAGATGTTTTTAAAGGGTGGCAGGAGGAAACCATGATTAAGGTTAATAAAGTATCTAATCAAGATATTCACTTTGAAGTCATGTAACATGTACTCCGAGTAAGAAATACATTCACAGAATCAAAACTGCAAAGAGCTTTGAGATCATCTAAAATAATCTCCATGAATTACAGGAAGAAACTGTTGTCAGAATGGGCACCACCTCTCTGGGTTCCTGAATCCCAGTCCTACATGCATTCTCTCTGCTTTTAGACAATAGTTCTCACCAATATCATTATCTTCATCTTCCTTTTCCTGTGGGCTTGAA
Source organism: Myotis yumanensis (assembly GCF_028538775.1). NCBI lineage: Eukaryota > Metazoa > Chordata > Mammalia > Chiroptera > Vespertilionidae > Myotis > Myotis yumanensis. Next base: position 170,927,177 of record NW_027223752.1, on the reverse strand, counting down.
AAAGGGTATTCTTTTCCTATAGTAATGACAAGGAGATCCCAAACAAAACAATGACACATCTACTTGGAACCAAAACAAATGTCAAGGTAACTCATTGTGTGTCAGATGAAAAGTGGAATGATAAGAAAGCACATAAAACAAGACCAAAAAAAAAAAAAGAGTTTATATGAATTCTCTGGGATGAATTTTTGAATTTTCAATCATAAATCATCTTAGTGATTTCTGATTTGCACCAAAAGGGCAAATATGAAGGAAGCACTGAATAAATCAGCAAATACTTGATGTTTCTTAGCAAAAATTATTTTTAAATTTAGCAGAAAAAATAACATAATCCCTCCAAACATGACTATCATTATTCAGTATAGGCCACTAACATGTTGCCCGTCCATGTACAGAAGGTGCAGGGGTATGAGTGTATATGCATCAATGTCAAAGGTAATAAATGATAATTCTTTTTCCCTGAGTTCCTACTACATGCCAGGTATCATGTGAGGAACTTTTCAAACATCACCTCTAGTCTTGCAGCAGTGTAAGGTAGAAATTACTTCAACCATTTGTACAGGTGAACAAATGGAGAGGGATGTGTTAGGCAACTTGTCAGCACCAGGATTAAAACTTCTGTCTGATTCTAGAGCCAGAAACCCTTTCACTAGGAGACAGACCATTATCCTGACAACATTCCCCATACATACAGAATGCAGATGTCATGTGAAAAATCTAGAACACAAAATCAAACACACCCATGCTCCATTTGGGTTTTACTTTCTACAAAAATGTTCACATTTCATTCTTTGCCAGTAGTGTGGTGAATCCTTAATAGCATGAGCAGTAGGCCTTACTTAAACAGAAAGTCAAAATCTGCTCACAAAGAAACCTTGCCTTCAAATTTTAAAAATTTATTTACCATCATGATCACTACTGACCCTTTAACAAATTGATTCCATCTGACAAATACAGTCACACCGTCTCCTATTGACCTCTGCTGGACAGACTGCTGGTACTGTGTTCCCTTCCCCGTGGGCACATGCGACATTTCCCAGATTCCTCTGATCAGTCATAGTGTTTTATTTTGCTACCACTCTTCCTCTCTTTCCCGCCATCATTCTAAACTGGAAAATTACCCATCTTGAGTCAACCCCCTGAACCTATCTATCCCCAGGCTATACTCACAAGGGTCATGTCTGTTCCCAATGTAATGCTACCACCAGCCCCTTTACTAAATGAGCATTTGTCTTAACACTTACCTAACCATCACAACATTCATCATAAAGCCCAAGCCACTAGGGTCCCCCAGGCATCCCTCCCATCAATGGAAATATCCACATTAGCTCTCGTTACCTAGTTCTGCAGACTCAACCCAATTACACAGAAACCACCTGATTCTTATTTTGTCTGTGAAACCCAAACCTATTGGATGGATCTGGCTAACTCCCTAATCTTACTTCATGAGTCTTTTTATCATGTGCTCCCCCACAACTTTCTCCCATTCTAACCATCACCCATTCCCTCTGGTTCAGCTCACTCTCACTGTAGAAGCTGGAACGATGTCCAGGACCTCACAGGTTCCCTTGTAGATGATCTCAGGTCCTTGGGAGGGGACTCAGAAAAAAAAACAGCTACAGAGTGGGCCTAAGTCCCATCCACACCCCCACTACTTTTGGGGGAAAGGTTAGTCATCTTGTAGATACCATCCCAAAGAATCTGCCACCTGGACAAAGAGCTGTGACTCCACAACAGTCATGTCAGAGTCGCCGCTGAAGCAGTTCAGCTTATCCCTGGACAACATCACCTCTGGTCTCGAGCCTGTGACTTGCCAATTGTGAGAAACCGGGTGCACTGTCCTCCACAGTCGCATCACCTAACATGGTGGGAAGCGATGGCTGGTTTGTCCCAGTGATCTAACTAATCCGGCAAGGCTTGAGAGGTGGACGGAGAAATCACTTGCATTACTGCTATAGTCCTAACACCACCAAAGAAAGATGACAGGTTCTGGGACTTCTGGTGGATCCCTGAAGGCCTGTGAAGTTGGGCACATAGATGAATTCAGCCTCCAATCTCTGTCTTTCTGTTTATTTTCACAGGTTTCTCACCAAATGCCTCTGGGTTGCATAGTACAGCAAGTGGCAAATGTCACCAAGTCCCAACCGATGGTTTAGCAGCTGATTATTGATGAAGAAATGGTGACTGAATAATGAGTGAACTTGATGAAGTTGTTTAGAGAGAAAAGGAATGCTGCTTCTCTCCTTGACAAGAGGAGGACTGACAGACTTTCTCCTTGACTGATCTTTAACGGCTCCCCTGAGCCCTCTTCTAGTCTAGGCCTCATCCTTTGTTCCCTGTCTTCAGCCTGTCCAGTCAGTTATAGCAAGAATCCTCCCCTTCTTCATATCTGATCACCTGGCCTACCCCACAAGAATCCCCCCACCCTGATGTCGCCTCTGGGTAATTTTCCATCGACTGACCCCTCACCTGCTCTTTGGCTATAAATTCCCACTTGTCCTTGATGTGTTCCAAAATGAGCTCAGTTCTCTAGTGAAATCTCTTCCCCATATTGCAAAAGTTTAGGAATAAAACCTGTTTTCATCTTTTTTAGCTGGTGCATGGCTCCGGGTCTCTTTTCACAGGACACGTGGTCATAAGGAAAATTAATAAACTTCGAAGACTAAGACAATGCATGTGTGCATCACTTCGTTTGACAGCCATTACTGATTATCCCTGAAGGCAGTCACAGTGCTGCATGGTGAGGCTAAGTGGTGGGGAGAAGCAGAAAAAGTGTCGCCTCATGAACTGGGTAATCTGGTGATGAGGAGAGACCTTAACACATGATCGCACAGATAACAATATTACTATTATGGTAAATATTCTGAAGAAAGGGTACATGTAACTGGGATAGTCAGGGAAGATTCCCCCGAAAAACTAGGACACTTAAGCTGAAATCTGACTATTTGAGATTATTTGGTGTGTGTACTAGTGTAGGGTTGAGGGCACAAACCTCTTATTGAAAGGGAAAGTGACATATTAAAGGAACTGTAAAAATGCCAGTGTAGACTAGTCACAGAAAATAAAGAGAAAATAGGGACACAGGTATTGAATAAGCCTGAAAAGATATATAGGGAATGGAACATGTAGGACTTTCTAAACCATCTTAGAATTTGCAATTTAATGGAGAACAACTGGACACTATTGTACGTATGTGCTGAGCACAGTACCTGTATCAGGGTAAATGCCCAATGAAAACATTAAAAATATTTGAATCATCTTAAAGTGTCAATGCATGCTATTTGCCCCATGCATAAAATAAAATCCATTTATCAGTCATTTTTGGCCCTAAGGTGGCCAGTGGGGGGGGGGGGGTTGGGGTGGGGGGAGGAGAATCACTGGAAATCCCTGTCACATTTTTGTAATTTAAATGTCAGAGAGCATTCTACTGTTGCAACATTACCTGGGAAATGTAAAATCTAGATAATGTACATTTAATTGGTACTTTCCATGAACTGTTACTTAAAAAGTCAATCAGCCAAATTTGGAATGAAAATGTTATTTACGTCAGAATGGTTCTCAGCTATCAAATATGAAGAACTATTACTTGACATGGGACCCTCCCAATTTGGCTATTTACTTTTAATTTTAAAAGGTATCTTAATAGTTTATGTTTCACAGTTGTTGTTTTTCATTCTTCTTTAAGGGGTGTACCAACGGTATGAAAAATGTCCTCCCAAAAACCCAAATTTATTTTTCTTTAATGAAAATAGAAATTTATTTGCAATTTAGAAAGCATTATTAGAGAGCTTCAGGAAGAGAATCCGTCTGCTCCCTCTGGGTATTTACTTACATCCACAAGAGGGTAAATACAATGTCCACTGTATTATCCAAATTCATAGAGTTAAAAGCTCTCTATGGTCCTAGTCACCAAAAAATAGAATAGAACTAACAGTTGGAATACTAGCTACATAGCACAAAGACAAAAGCAGTGGTTCTCAACCTTCCTAATGCTGCGACCCTTTAATACAGTTCCTCATGTTGTGGTGACCCCCAACCATAAAATTATTTTCGTTGCTACTTCATAACTGTAATTTTGCTACTGTTATGAATCGTAATGTAAATATCTGATATGCAGGATGTATTTTCATTGTTGGCGACCCACAGGTTAAGAACCGCTGGATTAAAGCAATGATAATAAAGCAGCTACTAATTTATTGAGCACTTACTTTAAATGCTGTGGTTGCAGCATTTCACTTAATCTGAGCAACAGACAGGAGACTAACACCCACCTCTTCAAAGATGAGGAAGCTGAGGTTTACAAATGTGAGAGAACTTGCCCAGTGGTAAACAGCTAGGAAATTGCAGATCCTGCAGGCTAATGGAGAGAGCCATGATTTTAACCCTGATATCATATGTACCTCATACGGTGAAAATAAAGTTACTGTCAAACTGTCATTAAGAGATATACCTCAGGTGACCTGCATAGCAGGAATTAAATCACACTTTCTCATGCATTTTTAACATTTCCTCAATTCCGATTCTCAAGTAGAATGGATATTTTATATCAATAATGCAGACAATATACTTTTTAATTTTAACTTAGCTTTGATATATATATATATTTAATAAGTATTACCAGTTTATCTCTTGAAGAAGGCAAAGAAAGCAATAGTTAAAATTACATGAAAGTCCACCTTTGCAGGAGCTGATCTTTAATGTTTAAAACATGAGAAAAAGAATTTCAAAAGAATAATTTCTATTTCATGTTTATGATTACCTAATAATCTCCTACTCATCACATGGCATCCAAATAGACCATCAAATGTTACCACTTAATATGTGAAATTAGAATGTTAAAGAAGATGCTGAATATCTACAAGTTTCTGTGAACTAAAATAAGTTCTCAAAATTGGAGCCTGATTTTTAAAGGCAATGCCTCTATAAAGAAAGAATCAGATTATGCTAACAAAGACCAAAGCAAACATGCATATTTGAGAAAACGGAAAGTAAAGTACAAAAGGTCCTGTGTTTGAAATGGAAACAAATGTCTTTGCAGGTCATTTCAAAAATATTCTCCTTCCTAAGCAATAAAGGATGTCAGACTGATGGCAGTGTGAAGTACAACGGAATGTATCACATGCGTGCCACCAGATGGCATCTTAAATCAGACAGCACATCCAGAGATCAGGAGTTAATAACTGCATTTCCAAAATGGAATCAAACCGTGAATTCCAAGTAGATTTTTAATATTAAAATCTCTGGCACTAATCATAATATACAAAGAGCCCAACAGTTACTTTGTTTTAAATATAACAACAAAAGAGAAAAGAAACTATAAAGAAAGGCACTATAAAGTGGTGATTTTGATACTGATTTTTAAATATCATTTAAAATGGAGCTATAAGAACGTGAATTCAAGTGTAGCTCAATATTAGCTTCAGTATAAAAAAATTGTACAGATTTTTATATAGCTGATAAGATTCTCTATAGAGAAAAGACTTTTATAAAAAATGAAGGTTGTAGCTTTTTGAGGGGTTACTACATATAGTTAGATTTTAAGGCTTCTGATGATAAAGGTTTCATAATATTAAATGGTTTCTTTACTCTCTTGACTTGTGTATGGTAGCACAGCAAACTCATAGGAATTGGTATCAATAGTAAATTGAGTTATCTAGACTGCTGCATTTTTTTTAATTTTGTAATAAAATTATATATATTAAAAATGAAAAATATATAAAAAATGGAACTAGCCCTAACCGGTTTGGCTCAGTGGATAGAGCGTCAGCCTGCAGACTGAGGGGTCCCGGGTTCGATTCCAGTCATGGGCATGTACCTTGGTTGCGGGAACATCCCCAGTGGGGAGTGTGCAGGAGGCAACTGATCGATGTTTCTCTCTCATTGATGTTTCTAACTCTCTATCCCTCTCCTCTCCTCTCTGTAAAAAATCAATAAAATATATTTTTTTAAAAATGGAACTATAAGAGAAAAAGAAAGTTCGGTCAATAAGTTTAAGTTTTCTTCATTTTTATGTACAATTTTCCTTCCCATTGAACCTAACTCTTTCACAGGCCTTTATTTATTATAAACATGATGAAGGACAGTGCAGAGCAGATATAACATTAAGAAAAAAACATTAAGAAGAAAAGCTTTCAGAAAGAATAAAGCAGGTCAAGTTTCCTTTCATCTACATATACTAGAGGCCTGGTGCATGAATTTCGTGCACTGGGGATAAGGTTCCTCAGCCCGGCCTGCACCCTCTGACAGTCTGGGTGCCCTTGGGGATGTCTGCTCCTATAGGGAGTGGGCCTAAGCTGTCAGTCGGACATCCTTAGCACTGCTGCGGAGGTGGGAGAGGCTCCTGCCACTGCTGCTGCACTCACCAGCCATGAACCCGGCTTCTGGCTGAGTGGCACTCCCCCCATGGGAGCGCACTTACCACCAGGGGGCAGCTGCTGCATTGAGCATCTGCCCTCTGGTGGTCAGTGTGCGTCATAGCGACCAGTCATTCTGGTTGTTCCACCGTAAAGGTCGCTGGGCTTTTATTATATAGACTAGAGGCTTGATGCACAAAATTCATGCATAGGGTTCACCCCTTGTAGCCCCAGCTGCCTCAGCCAGTCCTTGCAGCCTCGGCCGGCCCTCGCAGCCCCTCACTGCCTTGGCCAGCCCTCGCAGCCCCGGCCTCATCTGGATAGTTATCTGGATGGTCGTCCGGAATGTCGTCTGGACGGTCATTCTGCTGTTTGGTCTAATTAACATATTAACTCTTTATTATATAGGATGACTCTCATGAAGTTTCAGTTCAAAAGCCTTGGTGTCCAAACCTTAAATATATTAAGGAATAGAATGAAACAATGCTATATCTATAACTTGCTGATAAGTGGACCACAATGTGTAATATGATCAGAAGTTAATCACAAAACACATTATACACCAAGCTAGAGTCAAACAGTAACCATATGAGAGCCCAGCTGCAGTGGCTCAGTTGGAGCATTGTCCCTTGCACTGAAAGAAGATTTGTAACCATTTTGAAATTTACTCATGGATCATGATTTCTATACATATACAATGTCTTACATATATCACTTAGAGTTTAATCTTAGGAAAATTGGACTCTTATGAGCATTGCGCCCCCCCCCCCCCAAAAGATGGACCTAAGTCCATTCCATGGACTCTTGGGTCGCTTCATGAGGCCATGGTCACTGGATGATACTGGTGGGGAGCTGGACAAAATCGAAAGAGGGAGAGAATCTATTTGACACCAAGACAAAATCAGAGCCAGGACTGAATGCTGAATGGCCTTCTCTGAGAACATTGTATATAAATCATTTTAACAATAGCAAGAATGTGTGCTTAAAGTCATTTAATTAATATTTAAAAGAATATATTTTGTATGCCAAGATAATCATTTTAAATAGTGATAAAGCAGCTGCCTGAAAATTGAGTATAATTTTTTCCCTTACTGAGCCACCAATTAAATGACAGATTCTTCTATGAGAAACTGTTCTGATAAGTTCATGGATTTTATTTATCCAGTATCTCAAATGTCCAAAATATTCCACTTACGACAGAAATCAACAAATAGCTATATTTATGAGAAAAGAACAAAAGAAAAAGATAACTGCTATTTAAATGATTACACATCCACAAACATACATAAATACATATTGTTTTAGAGGTTTCTAGATATTTCGATTACAATACTATCATAATTTACTATGAGCAAATCAACAGTGCATTTACATTAAAATTATGTTGAAATACAGGAACAGCCATAAATCCATATCCTCAGATGTTAACATTTAATAGGAAAATAGCATGAAACAAATATATATATACATATATATATATATGTGTGTGTGTGTGTGTGTGTGTATATACATATACATATATACGTATATATGTATAGTCCAATATTGTTAATTGCCACATCGTATGAAATTTAATGAATTAACTTCTACCCCTAAGTAGAATGGGCATGGACATGGTTGAACTGCCTGGGCTTTAAACCCAGTCCTGGCACTTTCTGGAGCCTTAGACAAGATAATTTCTCTGAGCTTCAGTTTCCTCATTTGTAAAATGGAGCTGATAACAGTACTTCCTTCATAGGGGTGTGTGAAAACTAAGTCAAAAAGTACAGAGTTTACAATAGTGATCAGCAAAAAACAAGAACTGAACAAAGGTTAGCCTTACAACAAAAACAACTCATTCATTTGTCCCTCAAAAAGCTATAAAAACAAGCAACAACTATCATCTACTGTCTTCATAGTTTCATATATAAAAAGAAAGCAATCTCACTAAAATGAAAAAAGTTATTTCACTCTGGACTAGGGAAAACTTTGGCGTAGACCAGTACCAGTATTTGGGAATGTCCATTAAAGATCATAAACATTACTGGCTCACAGGAGAATAAAATCGATGGAGTCTGAAATTATTAGGGATACCTCAATGAGAAAGTAAAATATGAGATGAGATAAGATTGGAAACATGGACTTCATGTGGGCAGATAAAGAAAAATGCATCCACATTTTTCCTTTGAGGTACCTAGGAAACATGTCTTTCCTTATCTGGAAGCATTTCAGTATTGTTTGAAATATTACTTCTCTTAATACCACAGTAGTATTGATTACAATATATTTAAATTTTCTCCAAAATCACTAGAATATTATGACTGCAATGGTTAACTTTCAGACTTTAAGAATAACAGTTTTGCCCTGGCAGCTGTGGCTCAGTTGATTGCAGTGTTGTCCCAAGCAACAAAGGGTCTTTGGTTGGATTCCCAGTCAGGGTACTTGCAGGTTGCAGGTTCAATTCCCACTCTGGGTGCCTACGGAAGGCAACCAGTCAATGTTTCTCACTCACGTTGACATTTCTCTTTCTCTCTCCCTTCCTCTCTCTCTAGAATCAATGAAAAACATATCCTCGGGTAAGGATTTAAAAAAAAAAAGAATAATCATTTGGGGAATTTTTATCTTCCTATGAAAACAACTATAGGCATTACTTTACCAATGGTGCTTAGACACTTCACTGCAGTATTTGTGAAAAGTACTGTTTCATGGAAACTGAAGAGAACAGGGTACACTGTGTCTTAAAGCAAAGTATCTGTTCCTGCAATTATAATGTAATTGTTTTGACTGTCAAGTGTTTCCTCTGGGCGGTGTTATATGTTTATTGATGTTAGATCATTACTGACTTGTACATTCACACAAGTGCTGAATTACTATGGCTCAGCTACTCTTAATATAATACTGTATTCATTACCACACAATTCACTGAAAGATGCTTTTGATCCAAATCTTCCTTTTTTTCTTTTATAAATTGCCCCAGCTGTAGCTTTCTATATTCAACTCTCAGAGTACTTGTAAAACAATATACTATGAAGGTTTTCCACTGGGAAACTGTATGGATATATAAACTCTATGCCCCAATATGTAATTAAGCACTATTGTTTTGTCTTGCCTCCCTGTATTATAACAATTCATTTTTATTTAAAATACTACAGGCCCGATGCACGAAAATGTGCAAGAGTAGGCCTTCTTTTCCCTGGCTGCCAGCAGGCACCTGGGATCCGGGCTTCCCTCACAGCCCTGGCTTCGTCCAGAAGGATGGTCTAATTAGCATATTACCCTTTTATTATTATAGATAATAAATTATAATCAGTCAAAATAATTTCTTCCTTCTATTTCTTGAGAACTATTACAGCATTCTTAGTATGTTTTCTTCAGTAATAAGCAAGAACAAATTCTAGTCAAATGAACTGAAAACGCCTGATAGTTTAAGCCTTAATGCAGAGGTAGAACAGTGTGGGTAATATGGAGTAACAGCTAAGCATGAATTACACAGATGGGTGTGTGTTCCAAGCAAGGCTGTCAGCTTATTAGCAGTGAACCTCAGACCCGGTACTTTCTACCAGTGGTTCCCACAGTGTGGTCCCAGATCAAGGGCATCACCACCTGGGAAACTGTTAGCTATTCACATTCTCAGGTTCAGCTCCAAACCTACTAAGTCAATAACTCTGGAGGTGGGACTCGGCATCCTGTGGTTCATGAAGCCCTCCAGGTGATTCTGATCCGTGTTCAAGTTTGAGAAACACTGACAAACTCTGAGACACCCTTTCCTCATTTGTAAGATGGGTTTCCTAAGATCAACCTTGCAAAACCAGAGTAAACAGTTTAGGGAAAAGGACTTTGGCTCTCACACAAACACTTTTTATCGTTATAATAATAATATTAATAATAATAATTGTAATTATTATTATTAATCAAGGGCCCAAATTAAGGGAAATAAGAACATCAAAATGATGAGCTGCTTCCACAGGCTGGGACTAAAGTGTGCTGACAGCCAGCAGTGGGCCAGTTACCAAAATAGGCCGCTGGCTACAGGGCAGGCCCTGAAGATTTGGCCACTGAATTCACAAGTGGGCAAAATGCCTCAGAAGTAATATTTTATCCCCATATAAACGAAGGCCGTGTTGCTTTGATAGTGACAAACGATAGTATGAGGAGAATAAACAGTGACCTTTTAGGTCTCAAAAGACACTGGATTCTTATCCGCACTTAGCTCTCCCCAGAGTAAAGGCATGGGGAATTCTCCTAATTGACGTCAGCTGCTGTAAGGGAAGGAATGCCGTGACCTTAAACTTGGCCACTGGTCCACTCTCACATCCAGGAACAAAGCCAGAGGGTTCTCCTGGCAACTGCCTGACATGCTAAATGGCAGGCGCAGCCACTGAGGGAATCCTTCGCTGCCTGAGGGACAAATCCCCCACTGCAGGAAACAGACAAACCGGAGAGATTAGCAGTTTGCCCAGCTGATGCTGGCCTATCCCCTCAGCTCAGAGAGCAGAAAATTTCTAAATCACTGTATTCAGAATCCTCAGCTGCTGGACTGCCTTGGCCTTATAAATGAGGAAAATGTTCTCTGCTAAGTCAAAGGGAAAACAGGAAAATATGAGCACTTCAAGGAGAAGTGTAGTAAATTAGACAGCTGCGTAAACTATCTTACCATATTCCAGAAGTCTTAATAATATTGATTAATCGGACGTTTTAACTGTCATTTTTAAAAGGCCCTGTAATCAGAATCGGATCCAAGCCTCCTACCAGGCCAAAGTCATCATCTTGGTCCCCTGAACAAGCACGAGAGGTTCCTAATCAACCCCTCTCCCTCTCACTGCACACCCCACTCCACTCTTCTCATCTTACCTAGCAGGCTATTCTAGCCACACTATGTGACTATGTGGCTCCTCTGCTCAAAGACACCCCCCCACCCTTGACTCCCCAGTGCTTGTAGAACAGAGTCCCGGTGTTTATGTCCTACCTCTGGGAGACTAGTACCTGGCCCTGGCAGCCCAAACTCAGTCCCACTCCTAGCCCACCCCACACACCCCTCTGAGATCCTGAGAAGCCACAGTAAACCTCCAAGAGCACCCCTTTCCACTTTACAAAAAATACCAGTGCCTTTAATATGCTATTGTCTCTGCCCAGAATATCCTTCCCTAGTTTTTTCACAGTAAAACTTTACTGGTCACACACTATCCCATTCAAATAGCATGTAGTGTCAGGCCTGTGTTGGCTTCCCTGCCTTCCTTTTCTGAGTTCCCACGCTAGTTTGTAGGTGCCTCCATCATAGTTCTTAACAAACTATACAGTAATTCTCTCTTTATGTATCTGACCCCCAACTAGACGACCGTTCCAGTCAATGCCTATGTCTCATGTGTTTTATCACTCCCAGTCCCTACCCTTCCAAATGAGTGCTCAATCCAGATTCAGGCCAGGTAAAATCCCAGCTGTTTGACAGTTTAACTCCAAGATGGACTATAATAATCAATAGGCACTGACTGCCATAGACACCTGAACCATTTGGAAGGTAGGCAATCCCTTTCGCTTTAACTATATACAGCTGGATACCTTTAATTAGCTTGAATAAATTCAGGCCACATCCTTTAATTTAATCAATAGTTTGACGTACATATCCTTGGGCAAAGAGCTGTTTGAGTTTTCTTATTACATTCTAAGCCCTTGGAGAGCAGAAACCAGGTCTTGTTCAACTATGTATTACCCACAGCACCTGCACCAGATAAATGTTCAATAAAAGGTTGTTAAATTGAATTCCCAGAATGAGTGGTGTCTTAGTTTGGGCTGCTGTTAACCCAAAACCGCAGACTGGGTAGATTAAACTACAAACATTTCTACAGCTATGAGGCCAGACAGTCCAAGATCAAGATGCTGGCCCACTCAGTGTTAGGTGAGGGCCCTGTTTCTGGTTTGCAAATGGTCATCTTCCTGTTGTGTCCTCACTTGGAGAAGACAGAGAGGCTCTCATCTCTTCCCTTTCATATAAGGGCACTAATCACATCATGGGGTTCCACCCTCATGACCTTGTCTAACCCTACCTGCTTCCCAAAGGCCCCATCACCAAATAACATCACCCTGAAGCCTGTGGCTTCAACACAGGAGTATTGGGGGACAAAACACTCAGTCCATAGCAAGTTGCCCTACTGATATTCCACCACATCTTTTAATGTTCCATTTGTATATTTGCAAGGAAACAAAGATATTCAATTCAATTTTTAGAAAAGAGTCAAACAGGGAAAAGACATTCCTCACAACCTGCCTCCAACACAGAAGCACAAACTTCGGACATTCTAATCAGGCAAGTTAGTTTAGAGAAGAGAGCACAACGTGCCTTATCCTCCCTTGTTTCAACTGGGGACCCATAACTGATCCCCATCTCTATTCCTAAAGGGGAGGTTACTGCTAATCTAATCCCCTGCTCCAGGAGGTCGAGGTACACAGAGCTTTCTCTCCTTCTCCAAAGCAACACTTGTAAGGAGCCAGGTTGAGACGGGCAGCTCCTGGTCCTTCTGTTTTCTCCAAACTGAAGCATACTGAATTTTAAGAGAAAAATTCCTAAATGAACACAAACCTTTCACTTGATAGGAAGGGTGAGGAAGGAAGATGAGGGCAGCTTTGTACATTTAAACATTAAAGAAATGCTAAAGGAATGAAATAATGCCCAGATTTCAAATAAGAAGAACACTCATTCTAGTTTTGTTTTTGTGGGGTTTTTTTCTTAAAATGGAGGAAAAACATACTCATAACTTCTCTCTAAACATTTGAGAGTAAAACATTTTTATTAATAAGAAATGTAGGAGGGAAGGAGTAGACGGAGAGGTGGGAGGGGTGTATAATTATAAAATATTTGCTATTTGTTTCATTTGAGAGTTTATGTATCTACTACCCTTAAAGTTGAATTCCACACCAGAAGTTACTGGCCAGTTTCTACCAGTTTTAGGAATCTGACATATGCGGGTGAGAGACAATTTTAATACCACTTGCAAAGTTCCTTATGGTCAGACTTCAGGCATTTCCTTCCTATTTTGAAAGTTCTTGCTTCTTTCCTCTTAATCTTTTTCTGAAGGTTCTCATTGGTAACTATATTATTTCCCCTCTTCTCTCCTTCCCTCTATTTCATCATCTTCCTTTTCTAAATTGTTTAAGTTCTCCATCTTCCTAAGCGTAGAATTCTGAACTAAATCAAAAATACTCTATCCTGAAGATTTTTAAATGTCAACTATGTCTTTTATTGCATAGCCTAGCGTCAATAATTAAATGTAACATTACTGATTCTTATCCAAACAACAAATATTCTATGTTTAAAAAGAAATATACACTGCTGGTTCAGCTGTAAAGATAAAATAAAACCTCAGAACACATTCCTACATCATAAAATTGTATCGATAAATTAAAAAGTATCTTGAAACACAGAGAGATTGTAATTTTCTCTGACCAATGCACCCTGCTTCTACTGCACAATCCTCCATGTTTCAGCTTTTACTCAGAAATTCATGGTTGGTATATGAAGCTATGAATTTAATTTCCTGTTGAATTCTATGCAAAAGATTTCCCCCCCTTTTTATCCAAGTGTTAAAATATATTCTCTTTTTCTCCACTCCCTCTGCCACTTTTATTCCACATCCTGGTACTCCCAGAAAAGAGGGAAAGAGACCCCTTCCATAGACTCCTCAGGAGGCTCCCGGGGATCCTGCCTTCATTGTGAAAGGCAAGCACTCCTCTGGAGAAAGGTGCTTCCTGCCTGGGTTCCATTGGATTAGTGCTACAGATTCCGTGATGTCTCCACAGCTACTTTTGTCACTATCTAAAAAAAACTGTGTTTTTTTCCTCCCTCCAGGGAAAGTAACACATAATTGAGTCCTGATTTCCAAAGTCTCTCAAAATTTGCCAAGCTCTCCCCTGGGATCTCACTAGAAAGAACCAGGTGTGATCTTTACTGAATAGGAGGGCAATTAGTCTACGGACTTCAGAAAGGCTCTGGGATAAAGCATCATAACTCTGACTGTTCCAGAATCCTCCCTATATGTTCCTTCATGACAAAGCCTCACCCAACAGAAGAGCCGACGGCATCCCAGAAAATACACTTCCCTAAATATCTATTTTACATGTGTCTTTTTAGCTATAATGATCACCTCCATTAACACCCAATGGAATCATAAGTGAATTTTACATGAATTCTTTATTAAAAATCACACATTATCATGTGAAGTGGAGGAAAAAAAAACCTCATAATGAAATATCAAGCCATTCACTCTTACCCAAAACAAATAAGCTTAGTGATAAAGTTGTCATGTAAAGCTTATATATTACCCTTAATTTATAAGGGGAATGTATAGTCAGTTTTTAAAGTAATTTTTTTGCTAGCAGATTCCAAACTAATATTTAGTTACTAAAAAAATTTGTATGTTAGTACCTAAAAAAGTATAGCATGTTCACATTTGTTTTGTCTTCATAATTTAACAGTGTCAATGAGTTGGAGATAACAGTGCATAACTCCATTTTAACACATGGAAAGGGGTTCATAATGATAGCGGCTGGTCCAACACGAAGTTAACACAACCGGAGTTGATTTCTCCTGCTGCCTAGCACCAAACACATTTATTATTTTCCTGGATTATAAACAAGAAAAATAGCATTTGCCAACAACAAGAAAAGTAAACATTGTCCATTTCTTTGGAATAGAAATCATTAGGGACATTTTGACAAAGGAAAGTCTAGTCTGGTATTCAATAGAGTTTATCTTTCTCTTAACTGTCACATTCGATTGTGTAACTTGAGGCCAATAATACAAGTGATGATGATCTGGAAGAAAGAAGCGATCAGCAGTGTAAATGAAATATGTTTAAATGTCCCCTTTATTTTTAAAGGACAATTTTTTGTCTCTAAATAAGTGTCCCTTCCCCAGAATGATGACAATTAAGAAAAAGAACTGTTTCATAGCTTCTCTAAAAATGAAAACTTGCAAGTTTACTAATTCAACGAAGGGTAGATCAAAAGCTCTAATATTTTATCCTCTATATCCATACAAACATTTTATGACAAGATTTAATTATTGTGGTCTAAGAGAAGTTACATTCAGGCAAAATATGTTTCTGCCCTTTAGAGGGAACAGAACAAAAACACTCACAAATGAAAGACCCATTTTCTAGGCACACAATGCTATAGAAAGGAGAGGCATTTGGCCTTCTGTCTCAACTTCAGGGGTTCTCTAACTCTAACGTGCATCAGAGTCGCCCAGAGGACTTGATAGAACACATGGCTGGGCCTCACCCAGGAGAATCTCACTCAGGGGTTCTGAGGTGGGGCCTGAGAGTTTACATTTTAACAAGTTTCCAGGTGGTGGTGGTGGTGGTGGTGGTGGTGATGATGATGATGATGTGAGTCTCGGGATGACACTTTGAGAGCCACTGCTTTAACTCAGTCTCTTACTCAACCACTGTGGAAGCCTCAATACGATATGTCTAATCATTCTAGATGAATATCTTGTGTGCTGTGTGTCAGTTAGCTTTACTGACAAATAATACCATTTCTTAATTAAAGTATTACTTTGGAATATCTTCATCACCTCTAAGTTGCACACCATTTTTTAAAGCATCACGAAATTATAGATATTTAATACATTAAAATATTTTTATATATGTATCATATCTTTAGTTCTTAGATAACTATGCTATTTGAAGACTTGATGTTAAAAACAACAAAGTATGGATGCAAGTGGGCAGTCTCCACCCTCAGGTCTTACCTGTGACTGGTGCATCGATATCCAGCAAATTTTTTTCCTGTCGAAGAATGGAAGCCCCCTCTGTTATTATTCTCAATGCAACACTCTCTTCCAGCCGGCCCTCCTTCATGAGATGTGCCTTTAAGATATCCACACGAGGTTTCCCATCGTTATCAAACACTTCCTTTGCTGTAAGCCGGTGACTTGGAGGAAATGGGACAGCTGAAAGAGAAAAAGTCAGAATCCTACATTAGCCAAAACTCAACAACAAAAGATTCAGGAATAACCACCAGATATCTATCCTAATCACTAACCACCTATTAGAGTATTTTAAAAGTTCCCACATTAAAATGATCAAGGGCTCTCAAAAATTAAAGACTTCCTTTGATTCCAGATGTAATATGATTGCTTGAAAGGAAGTTGGCAGTTATTTCTTGCATCTTGAAGATGCTGATTGACTTAATAAGAAAACAGGATATGTGCTTCTATTAGGCAAAAATCAATTCAGCAAAAGAAAATCTTTCCTATAGATCCAACCATAACCAACTTGAGCAAAGACATTTCTCCACTAGAAAGCAGACTCCTTCACTGAGACTGGAGAAATGGGAAAAGCTCTGGAGACTAGATCGCCCCTTCACCTGGAGTCACATCGCTGAGTAAATGTATAGACTCACTGTTTAAGGGGAGAACAGGAATCTGAGAGCAAAAAGGCAAAAATGAACAGCACCAGCATTTGTGTGTGTATGTACTGAAGGAACATCATGAACAGTAAGAGGACAGTATGATGTCAGGAAGGAGACACAGGTATTTAGGAATATGGTACAATGGCAACCCTCTTACTGTGCAGACCTACACCCAGCCATTCCATCTTCCACACCCCCAGGCCTTCTTAACAGTAAGAAGCTCTCCTACAGCTACTGTCATTCTTCACATCGGTGAATACATCTATTTCTCCACTCATTCAGCTGGAGGATGTTCGGTAAACAACCACAATGAACCATGACAGGACTCCCAGGTCCATGGGCAGAGGTGGTATCATGAATATTATATTTCTCTAAATGGTCAATACGCTCCTTCAGGAAGGGAAATTCATTATTTCTCTATTTCACATGAGGGTTCATTTTTGGACTATTCAAATCTATTAGAAATATCTGAAAGGTGCCTAAACACAGCTTCATCTAATTTTCATCTGCCATATGCATTATGCCATATGCATAAGAACATCCCCTTATGACGGTTCTTCTCTGCAAAGGTACACCTGATATTAAGGAATAAACCTAGCCCTCGAAGAAGCAAGAATGATGGCAGACCTAGGCCAAGAAATTCTGTGCACTCTAATAGCACAGATTAGTTACGCAAGAGAAATTAGAACCACTTAAGTGAGAAGAAAAATCAGGAAATGAACCTGTACTAATGGAAGCAAGTTTGATTTTCCTAACAATCCAAGCATATCTACTTAACCTGCTGCCCAAAACGAAGTGGCAGTGGCACACTCCATGGAACAGTGTGTGGCTTTTGTGGTCAGACAGACCTGAGTGCAAGCCCTGGCTCTGCTCCCTCACCAGCTGTATGACCCTGGGCAAGTTAAACATCTTCCTATGGCTTCTGTTACCTCTCCTGTAAAGTGGGGATTATATCTACCTGACGATTGTTATTGTAACTAAAGCAAATAGTAATAGTAGCCAATATTTATAGAGTGTTTATTTTATGCCAGACAATGTTGGGGTAATAAAGTCAGAACAGTAAAGCTGTAAGATGAGTAAGACCTATGTACATGTGTTTATATGTAAAGTTATTGAGTCCCCATAACATTACCGTAGGAGAGAAACTTGATGCTCAAAAATAGGAACCTCCTTGTCCAAGATAAGCACCTAGAGATGTATACATAGACCCACTGAGTATAATCTCTGACGGTCTGATGCCAGTATTACTGTGTTAACTACTCTGCAGTGTTTCCTAGAAAGTACTTAAAACAGTGCTGGGGAAAAAAAATAATGAGCAAGTCACATTTTAGAATTGAAATTCTAACAAATACTGAGTGGTGCTTCTTATAAAGACTACTTTATTTTCAAAAATAATTTTAATGACTGATAGAATAGCTTTATAATACAGAACATGATATAAAAGACAGAATGCATAATTCCAAAGCATATTGTGAAATTTAAAAAAATTAAGAATCAGACAAAGAGAAGAAAAAAGAGGAAATCTGGTCATTCACCTTGAGGCATTTGGAGATTTTGTTCATCCCGTTTCTTTGTCTACCTCCTTTTTCTTGCCTGATACATATCTACATATCTTTGTTAAGAAAACATGAAACCATTGCAATGGCCACAGTTTTTTAAGTCTTCATGTATGGTTTGAAATTAGAAAATACCTGGGGACTCCTCAAAGTTTCCCAGATATAGGATAGGGGTGGAAAGGGGAAAACTTCAGAAGGACACATAGGGTAAAGACAAGAGCTGATTTATTTTTTATTTTTTTAGCGACTTACCAAGATATGAGTTGGACACTGTGGAGGTTTAGGTGACTCTGCAAAACTGTCAGGAAGAATTGTAGGAGAACCAGAGGGAAGGAGGCTGATTTACTGACAGGCATATAAAAGCAGTGGATGTTTGCCAGGCACTCACTGGCCTTGCTGAACTAAGGAGACCGAAGGATTAAACCTGAAATAGCCCAAGCATTTAAGAAGGTGAGAGGCCAAAGGAGAGCACCCCAGGGAGGCATCACCTTCATGAAGTAGACTTTCTCCAAGTCCCTAGACTCTCTCCAAGGCTAAGATCGCTGCAATAACAGATGCTCCACTCTGCACAGCAGATCTCCTACCTCCCATAGTTGCTTATCCTGAGGTAACTGGCTAAGGCAAAACCGCCTGCTCTGAGATACCGGAGCCGGTTCCAAGTAAACAGGAGCACGAAGGGAGAGAAAAGACCAATCAGAAGCTCTGTTCCCAAATGGATGGTAAGGGCACTGATGAGATGGGCGCTTTACCAGTGAACCAGATGCAAGGCCTGCAGGGAACCAAGATGGGCAGCAAGGATGCCAAAGATCAAATGCAGAGATGCTGTCAGTGGAGAGAAGTTTTCTGGCACAGAAATCAGAGTGGGCTAATATTTGTGTGTTTGTGCACCCTTTGATTTCATAAAGAAAATACCAGTCTTACAAAGGTCACATTTATTTGCTTTCCCTGTTCACCTGGACTCCTACATGCTGACCAGTGCCAAATATTGAGCAAAAGCTACTTAGACTGAAGAAACCAATGTGCTTAGTAAACACTTCTTTCATTAACTTGTAGAAGTGGCTATGCTTGATACAATAAAATCGGATTCCCCTTCCCTCCTTTGCTCTATTAGCAGCTGCTTTCATTGCTACATGAGCAGGCCAGGACTCAAAGAATTAAGTTTGTGTGTGCTAGTAAAAATTCAGAAATAAATTGTTGGTATTTGGGCTGAAGCTTTCCAAAAACGATTTTCTGATAATTACCTATTAAGTATAGGATATGGTGTTATAATAGACTTCTTAGCAGCATTCTAAAAACAGAAACCCTCTCAGCTTTCTCCACTTCACGATTCCCACTCAGGTGTTCCCCCCTCCCCTCAAATACAACAGCAAAGTAGCTAAAATTTGGGACCTATAAGTCCTTGACTGACTCCTAACACAAACCATCACAGAAGCCTTTAAAAGGCAAACAATATACTTGACTAGGACTGAGTTCCCATGTCAATGATTATGGAAATCTGGCAGAGTCTGATTCCCAATGAACTGGATAAGATACCGCTTCTTTTCTATTTATCGTTGCCACCAGAATTCTTCTACCTGATATAGAAACAGGTTACCGGTCTGGGAACCAAAACCATGTGCATCCAATATTGGCATCGATATAACAATGACTGAAGTTGTTGGCAATTATTCATTCACCAGGAGAACAGCACATTTCAGGTCAGAAAGCCACATAGCCATGGCCTGAGTATTCCCAGCCCTGGGATATGGCTGACTATGGGGACCATACCTTAAGGGAGAGTCAGGGGTCTCCTCCTACAACTTGGGCTTGGTCAGTTCTAGACAACCACAGTGTGCCTCCGTAGCCATTCTGAGCCACGTTAGCCACTACTGAAGGGATTCCTATTATTTGGTAGGAAATATTCAAGAGTCATTGTCAACGGTGATGCCTTCACTGGGAGGAAAAGCAGGAAACCTGCTGCCTGACCTCTCCCCAGAAAGGCTGTCATAAATGCTGACAAGAGAGAATCACATCACTTCAGAGAACATTTAGCTGAGTGATTTTTTTCAAATCTTTGTTTTGCTTTCAAATGATGTTGTTTTTTTCTCTCAAATAAAATGACATCTGAAAACTCAAGTATACCCAAAGGGAAAAAGAACCAAAAGCAGCTTGCTTGCCTCCCTTCTCCTTTAGGATGGCTCACAAAATCTTGGGGCTTTTTGTGACAAAATTAGAAAACTCCCAATTTAGACTGACCCCTGACCTCTCTCATATTAAAGAGGAAATTGAAGCCCAGAGAGAGGATAAGTGAACTGGTCAGGGTCAAAAGCTTCGTCAGGGCAACACCATCACTCATCTTTCGGTCTCCTGGTTTGTATTCCAGCACTTTCCCTTCTAGATCTGCTCTGGCCAATACGGAATTGACTAGACAGGTATGGCTGTTCAACACGTGGGAAATGGCTTGTCCACACTGAGATGCACTTCAAGTCTACAATAGGCACGAAATTTACAACACCTCAGACCAGGAAAAAATGTAAAATGTCTCATTAAATATTTAGTATTGATTACACACTGAGATAATAAGATTTGGAAGATATTGGGCTAAAGAAAATGTATTACTACAACTAACTCCAGCTATTCCTCTTTACTTTTTTAATAGAGCCACTGGAACTTTTAAATTTGCATAAATGGCTTGTATTAGATTACTGTTGGCCAGGTGCATCCTTCTCAACAAGTAAATGAGAACAGAGTGAATGGAAATTGTATTCTATAATCTTTCTTCTTTTCCAGCTTTGGTTCCTGTAAAACTTCCAACAATCTCAAAACTGGCTGCAGAGTGGAACTGCCTTTAAAAACGAATGATGCCCAGGCCCATCTCCTGGAAACCCTGATTTGACTTGGCTGGGGTGGGGCCAGGGCAGGGGCATGTTTTTAAAGAAATCCAGGTATAATAATGTAAAGTCCAGAATGAGATCCGCCGACCTCTACCATAAGTAAAGGCCTTTTAAAACCAGGTAGTTCCAGATGTATCACAGAATTGTATACCTGAAACCTATATAAAATTTTATTAACCAATGTCACCCCAATAAATTCAATAAAAAATAGAAAAAAACACCAGGTGGTTTAACACCCCCCATCCCCCGAAACATGGTCCATGTCAATCAACCACAGCAGATGTAATGTCTTTGCAAGTCCAGACATGTCTATTTCATCCCTCCCTGTAATCTGAACGTGTGCAGGAACCACTCTTGTCCCATATATCATGTGGCTACTGTCTGCACAAGGGCTGTCTAAGATCTTAGGTCAGCACATGTTAAGAGAACAGCTTAAGGATATCACATGTCAGAGGCAACTTAAAACAAATTCTGGCCTGATGTCCAAATTGACACTCCTGCTATTCCCTCCTGGACATTTGTGTATGTCTCAAACTATGATTCTAATCAAACCATGTTGTTTAAATCAATCAATAATCAAGCACCTATTAGGCACTTATTCACTACTAGCCTTGTGAGAAGTGAATGGCAGAGGACAAACATAAGCAGACCAGACTCTGAAGAGCTTACTGTGTGTGCTTGAAATGGCTGGAAATGTGTTAAACTGCAAAACCAAAGAACAAAATTTAAAGAAAATAAGAGATAATGTAAGCACTAAGAAAAAAAAAAAGTCTTTATCTACCTTAACCAGGTAACTGTCATGCATCTTAAGTGGAAACCATCCCCATTTCTTCCATATGCGCCAGAATATTTACGAATTTAAGTTACCATAAATTTTCTTTACTAACCCAGAGATGTCACTAACAAGTCTGATTTAAAAATTGGGCGACCCTGCCCTAACCAGTTTGGCTCAGTGGATAGAGCGTCGGCCTGAGGACTGAAAGGTCCCAGGTTCGATTCCGGTCAAGGGTTGTGGGCACATCCCCAGTAGGGAGTGTGCAGGAGGCAGCTGATCGATGTTTCTCTCTGATCAATGTTTCTAACTATCTATCCCTCTCCCTTCCTCTCTGTAAAAAATCAATAAAATATATTTTAAAAAAATAAAAATAAAATAAAATTGGGCGACCAGAGTTGATATGCGAGGTTTGTGGCTATCGACATGAGTGGCATGTGGGGGAGGTCTTGCGTCTATAGACGCTTATGGAGTACAAAGGGTTAAGGTTATGCCTAGGCTCCTAGAAACTCTTAGATGCAGTTGCATATTTCTTTTGTCTAAAACATAGAATAAATATCTAATTTTTCAGATGGATCCAAAAGATGAGGTTCTGCCTTTAAGGTAAGTAATAAAAAATAAAACATGCTAACTATAAGATACAATATTCCAGCTAAAATACACATAAGTAGCTCCATTATCAGTGATTAAAATACATGAAGTCTGATGCTATTTCTGAATGAAGAGCAAAGGGATCCGCAAAAGGAAACACTAGTGACTTTTCACTAAATTTTATTTGGATTCAAATATTAAGCAAGCAAGTAGGTTTGACTTATATTTTTAGGGGATTGAAAAAAATTCTATCAGTATGGAGATACATGTTCATCCATTCACATAATGTTTATATGCAAAGATATACAAATTATGTTGTGAAGGAGAGAGTTTAAAACTTCACCTCAGCTAGCCTCCAAGAAAAACTGTAGAAACTTATTAGGATCCTACTTATGCTATTCCTATAGATACTTGTCACTTGTTTATTTGAAAGTCTCTGACTTTCATTATAGATATTAATGCCTGTTAAATTAAAATATCCTTGCCCATCTCAAGTGTGGCTGAATATTGATCTTGCAAACAAAAACATCTGGTCCCGCTTAAGCTAAAAAAATTCTTCACATCAGGTGTATAAGTAAAACTCCAATTTATTAATTAACTGGTACGGGTTTGTTTTTTGTTTTTTCCTACTGCTATGATGACCTTGTCCATCCTTTGCAAAGACCTCTTTATCACCCCCCTCTGAATAGTACCATGCAAATCCTGAGCCTTAAAATGTGTTCATTATTAGACACAGTATATGTACTGATCATTTTCCTAACAAATAATACCTCATTTGGTTGTCCTGAAATTTACATGCAAATATAGCACAATGGTATTTTATGTAACTTCTCAAAGGTGTTAATAAAAAGGCACTATGGTACTCAAAGCATTTATTAAAATAGGTGATCTTTTTTGCTTTGGCTTACAGAATTTATATTATACACAGTACTTTTTTAACCTAAATCTAAAATGTGCTACAAGTAATTCTTTAATAAAGATAAAAAACTAATTTAAAAATTACTGTTCTAACTATAAGGGATTAATAAATAATTAGTGAAAAATAGTACCTCAATAGTACAACTAGAGAATTTTTTATTATCTACATTTCAAAATAATCTAAATATGCTTATTGTTCTATAGCTGCTCCTTATTCTTTGCATATACAGCTTTTCTCATTCTCTGGCCATTATGCAATGAGTCTAACTCAAGGACACGGGAAAGGGTGACAGTCCACACCCGCTCCACAGTAGTCTTGGGTAGTTCTATCAAAAACCTCCTTTTAAATTTTGATTCTTTGGTTAGTTCATTTAATTACTAGAAAAATTGAAAATGGGTTACATAATAAATTATGTAATAATGATTCAACATGAAAGACTGAGAAAAGTTTTAAGTGTTTCAAAATATTTCAGCATTACTAAGAACCTCATATAAAAGCTGATTTTTTGTTGTTAAAATATAAAAGTTATATGCACGAGTCCAGTGATTAACATAGGGGCCATGCCAGTTAAATTATTTTATACATGTACATGTACATGACAAAAACAAAATTATATGCACTGGCTTTGATATGTGATATATGATTGATATATGATATATATGATATATGGTATATGATATAAATATGTGATATATGGTATGTATGATATAGATTAGGCTAAGAATTTTAGTTAAATATTAAATGTTTTAATTTAAGTTAAACTAAATACTTTAAAAATTTTAAATATATAACTGAAAATGTGTTGTTTTATAAGGGTTTACTCTATAGTGGTTTTTAAATTTAAAAATGTATAGTCAGCCTTGACACTGGCTCAGTGGTTAGAGCATTGGCCTGAGCACTGAAGGGTTGCAAGTTTGATCCCCTCAAATATATTAGATCTCTGTACCCAATGAAGTGATTACAGCAATATTTTCAGCAAGTAGTATTTATAGCAATCTCTAGAATAGCAATCTTAAAGTAATGTATAAAATTCTACTCACTAGGATAAATTTAAACAGAGGGCATTTTATTTGTTTATTTTTTGGCCTTGAACAGTTTTTTTTTTTTTTTTTTCCTGGAGCTATGTCACAGGAACAGATTAAAATCAAGAAGCAAACAAGAAATTTTAAGGCAAGTAAAATTTATGTCCCAAGTGACTCAGTCCCTTTGAACGTGATAATTATCCCTTAGAAATGAAGAGTATCCAGGGATGCTAAAACTTTATTAACCCAAGACACACTTTACTATTCAGAAAACCTCAGCTCAATGGCCTAAGATATGAAATATAAGCAAAGACTTTACCTATATTTGAGTTGAACTATTTTATTAGCAATTCTTTAATAAATAAAAACTTTAGTAATCTCTGAATTAGAAATACCAAACCTGCAACATATATGTGCCATCTTAGCCTTCAATCCTAAACTTCTAAGTTGATATGAAAAAATCAATCTATGCCCACACACAACTCTTTCCTTTCAAGTTCATCATTCAGCTCTAGATGCCCATGTATTTCTATGCACACATGGCCGCCCACGGTCCCCTTCACCTGTGGTTAAAACACCTACAGGCATCAGAATAACTTTTGTAATAAATGAATACACTTTCTTTTCTTCAAAAGGTTTTGGTGAAATGGCAAATCTATGTCCCAAATGATATGGAATAATGTAAATCCTAAGTGGCAGTTTAAGGATGTTACTGTGTTACCATATTTGCATATAAACACTTATTGTTTTTTAGAGAATAATAAATCTGGCAAACAGCCTAATACCTGTGTGCCACGGTACAACAAAGATCAAAATATTTCACCTCAGAGTCATTCTCCCAAGAGTCAAGGCAGGAGCTAAATTCCCAGGTTTGTATTTAATTCCTCCTGCTGTGGCTCAGTGCTCCCTACTCCCCAGAGGCTCCATAGTGAAACATCAGGTCCTCTGGGCCTCTCCATGGTTCAGTAATACTTACACTGTTTGCCCCATTCTGATAACCAGACTGCTCTCATCCACTCTCTCCGGTCCGCCCTAAGAACCATCCACTCACATGAATAATACAGAAGCATACAGGAGGTCCCAATGCTCACCCCTCAAATGTATACTGCCTGAATCATAATCTTCACATGTCTATTTAAAAATTAGAATCCTTTAGTGAATACCATCTACAATTGTATCCTCTCAAGCTTCACTTTCATTTGTTTCCTTTAAAATATACATCAATTTTGATTTTAAGTCAAACGTGAATGTCTTAATCTACCAAGTGGAAAATGGCTACTTTCATATAAAGTTGCAACAGACTGCACTCCCTTCCTCAATAAAGAATCACCCTTAAGAGAGATTTTTTGCTCTTATATAGGGCATATTTTTGCATAGAAGAAATTTTCAAATAACTAGGGAGACAGATTGCTGGGATTACAATACCAACTGCAAATTTATAGGTAATGGCAAATCTCACTCTTTAAATTAACCAATCAACTTCACTATTCCCAAAACATCAGATTAAGTAGAATGATTAACACTCAAGTCCTACTGAGAGTCTAATCCAATGGCCTGACATTTGATAGATGTTCACACAATATGTTTCTGAATGAGTTAAAAAATAAACTTTTTTTTCTCCTCATTCACTCAAAATTTGAATAAAATTTCTGTGGTACTAGAAATAGGTTAAGAAGATAGAATTTTTTAAAAATGGTCTTGTTCGGATCTAAAAGTATGTAATTATAAAAAGGATAGTCAATAGCCAAAATAACTCAGAAATTGACACCTTCATTTAATAAATGTCTCTTTTGCAATACTCATTACAGAAAAGAGACCATGGGTGCCAGATGGCAGCGGGGGAGGGGGGGGGCAGCTAGAGGCTCATCCCCAAGATGAAACAGATAGACACTGTCTAAAGTGAGCAACAGAAAAGTGCAAAGGGAAGGGGGGAAAAAGCCACCAGAAAAGTTGGAAGTACTAAATGTTTTAATGCCATATGTGAATACAGGGTCATCAATAAAATGTGTTATTTATTATGTAAAATTGACCCAATAAAAATAATACTACCTTGTTAGAATAATGCTTGGGTGCTTTTAGCTCATCAAGTGCTATCCCATGGAATTTCAGAAAGCAGTTCAAATATTTCCTTTCAAAATACCATTTTTCTAGTTTATAAAAATGCTATTAATATGTATTTACGGAATTTAGCTTCAGTAAGAAAGTGCATTTTATTAGACTAACACTTAATCAGCATCTCTAAGTGTCAGAAATGACTCGGGAGGAGAAATGCCTCCTTTCCCCTCTGTTTAGAACCTGCTCAATGAATTATCACCCCCACTCAGAGCAAATCCAAATCTTACTGGCAGACACAAATGAAAAATTTATTGTGAAATGTAGCTTTCAAGAATACCTAAAAACTAGGTTATCTAACTCATGCTAAGCACACGAAGAATGACAAACAGAACATAATCCCCATGATATATGACTTTGGGTTATGGTTCCCCAAAACATCCAAAAAGTTTCAGTTCCATAAATTTGTCATTGTCCAAGTTAAAGACACTCACTTAGGCATGATGGTGAGTCATTTACACAGCACTGTGAGTGTTTTCCTTAAAGTTACAAGTGCAGAGTTCACAACTGGCAGACTAGAAAGATGGCATTTTTTTATTACCACAACATTTAAAATAATTTCTTGCCATAGTTTCCTACTCAAAAAAGAATTATGATTAAATACAGAACTACAGGTTATACAAATGTAAGATATAGCATATGTCAGATGAAAAATAATGCACACACACAAATCAAATGGTGTAATAGGGTATATTACTCAACGAATGTGCATGTGTGTGTGTGTGTGTGTGTGTGTGTGTGTGTTTAAGTCCCATAATATATGATACTGCTCCACTTATTCAGAGGTCTGATCCCCATCATCCTCACCAACCACAGCTCAATCACTCACCCAGAGGCAATAAAAAATTGAACATAGGTGAGAACATTCACCACAAAACCTACATCCCCTATTCCACAGGAAAGAAATGGAACCTTCCCAATAAACTAAAGAGAAAAGGATGGTGACCTAGCATAAGTGAGCATTTGTGTATACAGTTCCATATTTCACAACAATCCTAGGGATATCAGGGCATAGTC
Source organism: Myotis yumanensis (assembly GCF_028538775.1). Lineage (NCBI taxonomy): Eukaryota > Metazoa > Chordata > Mammalia > Chiroptera > Vespertilionidae > Myotis > Myotis yumanensis. The sequence continues at coordinate 170,899,576 of NW_027223752.1, read as the reverse complement.
ATGGTGTTTATGATGGTATACATTCCACATTTCATAAATGTAACTTAGTCAACAATAACAAACAATACACTCTGTTAAAAAGAGGAAAAGATGTACTATAATTTTCATATATTTTCATTAAATACAACTTCAAATGATTTAATGTTTAAAAGAGATACATTCACTCAAATGATAATTTCACTGATAATTTCACTTTCAGTGAAATGTCTCCTCCCCTAATCATAACACACAAAGGTTTATATATATATATAGCCAATTCCTTTTGAAATAAATTTCAAATTGTGAAAAGGTCCACATTCCTAATAGAGTACATTCATTCATAATGAAACTCAACATAGTCTTTCATTTGCTAATATCCTATATATTAGGTGTATTCTTGAAATGATATGTAGAGTAGGATTGGAGAAAGAAAAATGTCAGAGATTCTATTCATTACATTACAGCAAACAAACTAAAAGCAACTTTCCTTTATAAGCCTAAAGTCTGAGAACGTAGAGAAACCTCTGAAGTTTTCTGATAATATTCTTCAAAACAAAATGGTCAAAAACATCATGATTTTTTAGAATGTCTACATTTGTACAAAGAAATAACTTTTACTTTGCAGTGACGGCTTCAACAGTGCGAACTGCAGGAAAAATACGAGAAATGTAAAAGAAGAAAGAAAACAATTGGTTTACCCCCCGAGGAAGACAAATTTGAGTTCAGCTCACCAAATTGTCACATTAGACTGTATTCTTTTCTTAAAAAGAAGCAAAATCTTAAATAGCATGTGAATTTTACTAGAAGCAGTTTCCCACAGGTATTGGCAATACTTACTCCCCACAAAGACAAGGGGGACCCAATTACTACTCTCATGCCAAATGATAAACAAAATAAATGATAATCAGTCCCCAACCTCTTCTGAACTCCCTTACCTCTAGACTCTAATTACTATAAGGGTTTCTATGCACAAGAGACAAAAACAGTCTGTCCTAGAAGCAAAGACAGAATCTTGAATTTGATTCTCCACAAGAGGCCATTTCAGTTGCATTTTGCCAACAAGATCTCTCTCCTCTCTCTTTCTCTCTCTCTCTCTCTCTCTCTCTCTCTCTCTCTCTCTCTCTCTCTCTCATCCAAATAATTCCCCCATCTAGATACAGCTATTCAAGTAACAAAATGCTCTTCACGAATAAACACAGAACAACGTGGATCACTATAGAAACTACCTACTGGCCACAAGATCTATCACCACCTCTACATACAGGCAACAAAGGAAGAAAATTACAGAAAATTACATGGCAATCATCTATATACATAAAAGTCTAAGCGATCGGCCAACTGGCCGACTGGCTGGCCGGTAGCTATAATGCGCACTGACCACCAGGGGGCAGACGCTCAACATAGGAGTGGAAACCACAGGCATGGAAACATGGAACAGACTGATGAATCTCAGAGGGAAGGGGGGGAGGGCGGGAAGAGATTAACCAAAGATCTTATATGCATACTAGAGGCCCAGTCCATGCACCAGTGGGGTCCCTCTGCCTGGACTGCACCCTCTCACAATCTGGACCTCTCAGGGGATGTCAGAGAGCCGATTTTGGCCCAATCCCCGCAGGCCAGGCTGAGGGACCCCACTGGTGCATGAATCAGTGCACCGGGCCTCTAGTTTATTTATATACATTCATACAGTGAGGATACAAAGTTAAATCATCAAGAACTTGACAAAATTATATTATGTAAAAGTCAGTAATTAAAGGACAAGCATTTAAAGAAATATATTTTTCAAAGTATAATTACTGAAAGGAAACACAAAAAAAAACAAAAAATAAAGAAAAACTGAATACTTTTAAGAAAATATACAATTATCATTAGGGAGGAAAACCAAGCTATAGAAAGCATCAAGTAAATAAAAGGGTTTGTGAAACTGTTGAAATCCTATGGCATTGTTGTATGCTGCACATTTTTCTGGGGAGAAAGTCCACAGTTTAATGATTGTCAGAAGGTACTTGACCTAAGATTTCTGCCTCTCAAGGCTTCCTCGCCATTACTATGGTAACCATTGCAGTCTAGTTCCTCAACTATGCTCTTTAGATTATTAAGATAACTAGAGGCCTGGTGCACAAAATCTGGCACTTGGGGGGGTGCCCTTAGCCCAACCTGTGCCTTCTCACAGTCCGGGACCCCTCGCTCCTTACCACCCGCCTGCTTGCGGCTCCTTAGCGTTGCCATGGAGGTGGGAGAGGCTCACACCACTGCCACTGCGCTCACCAGTCATGAGCCCAGCTTCTGGCTGAGCAGCACTCCCCCTGTGGGAGAGCACTGACCACCAGGGGACAGCTCCTACGTTGAGTGTCTGCCCCCTGGTGGTCAGTGCGCATCACAGTGACAGGTCATTTTGCTGTTCAGTAGATTTGCATATTAGCCTTTTATTATATAGGATGGTCAGAGTATTTCTTCAAATCCTTACTTATCGCCTCTTAATTTATTTTATCCCAAAACCCAGTGGTCTGGCCATGCCCAATTATACTCAGTACTCTAAGTATTCCAAGTAATTGCATACCTTTCTTCAAGCTTTTCAAAGATAAGAAGGCAGAGGGGCTAACAGCAGGAACTCAGAAGCCAGGTTTACATCCCAGCTTCACCAAGGGTATGATCTCGGGCAAGTAATTTAACTTCCCTATGCTACAGTTCCTAAGTCTGTAAATCCAGGATAAAATACACTAATATTTATGAAGTGCTTGGAACATTGCTGGTGTAGTAAATAGCTCATAAGTAGCCACGAAGATCAATGGTTACTATGGTAACCAGCAAGTACCTTGCTCACCTCCTAAAGCATGCCACCTCCTAATCATCTCTATTCAAATGTCACAATTTCAGAAATAACCCAAAGCCTACTTTCCATCTAAACTCCATATCCTGGAGTGTCCAGTGCTTTATAAAAAGTCCTTTGATTACCAAAACACGGTTATTTTGTTGTTGTTTTCTTACTCTGTGTTTGTTTTGCATTTCTCTTTGCCTTTAAAACAGAAAGCACTTGCTGCCTGTATTAATTTTCATACTTTAGTACCCAGAAGATACCACACAAATCATTGAAAAGTTTTATGCTAAGTTCAAGAAATATCCATAAATCTGACATTATGTACTTAAATATCATTTAATGTAACCCCCTATTTTTCTAGTTGAAGAAACTGAGGCTCAAAGAATGAGTAGTAGTGATAATAACAATTAAAATAATAAAATATTCACGGACACATAGTACTTCCTATATCCCAGACACCATTCTAACATCTTATATGTGTTATCTCATTAAATCCTCACAAAAATCCTGTGATGTGGATACTACTTATCCCATTTTCCATGTGCAAGAACTGTGGCACAAGGAAATTAAATGCCTTTACCAAGTTCATACAGCAAATAAGTAGGGGAATAGCGGGGTTCACACCAGGTCCCCAGGCTCAACGCTCAAGTGTTGTTGTTTTTTTAAAAAAACAAAGACAAAATAAAACACACCTCTATTGTTGAAAGTATTACATATGTCACCTTTTTCTCCCATTTACCACTTATAGTTCATCCCTGCCCCCTGCCCCAGGCCTCCACCATCCTATAGATCTAGAGACATGGAAGCATCCAGAGTTGTGCTTTTAATCCTTGCTCTAGTGCAGTGATGGCAAACCTATAACACGCATGTCAAAGGTGACATGCAAACTCATTTTTTTGGTTGATTTTTCTTTGTTAAATGGCATTTAAATATATAAAATAAATATCAAAAATATAAATCTTTGTTTTACTATGGTTGAAAATATTAAAAAATTTCTATATGTGACACGGCACCAGAGTTAAGTTAGGCTTTTTCAAAATGCTGACACGCCGAGCTCAAAAGGTTTGCCATCACTGCTCTAGTGTCTCTAGGTAAGAGGTGACTTCTAGTGACACTGGTATACTACAAGAATTTTTAAAACATGCAATCCCTGACTGTTCAGTCAAGGGCACTGACCTCTTTTCCCATAGATTGTCAAACAAAAAAAGAATGACAACAGCTGCCCGGCCAGAGTCGCTCAATTGGTTGAGTATTGTCCTGTGCACCAAAAGGTTGCCAGTTCGATTCCTGGTCAGGGCACATACCTAGGTTGTGGGTTCTATCCCTGGTTGGGGCACACACATATAGAAGACAACCGATCAATGTTCTCTTTGTCCTCTCCCCTCCTCTCCCTCTCTTTTTCACCCCTTCAGCTCTCAAAGCATGTCCTCAGGTGAGAATAAAAAAAAGAAAGAAAAGTCAAGTTGACCTTTAAAAAAAGACAACAGCCAACACAACAATAGCCATCTGGTGTGAATTAATAAAAATTATCTCAATTTGTTTTTCAGATTAAAAAATTAATATAATTTTTGGTGTGCCACTGAACTTAGTAACTAGTTTTTGTGTTCCATGAGATGAAGAAGGTTGAAAATTGTTGAACTAATCCAATAATTTAAAGATAATTAAAGGCACAGCCCAAAGTACACACCTAGTTCTCTGGAATCCCTGGAAAAATGACCTTTCCTTTAGAGTTTACTATTCCCTACCCTGATAAATACAGCAATCATTCAAAAACATTGTCCAATGATTTACTGATATATGATTCACATCTCATCACATAATTCTATAAATGCAGTAATATTTATCCAAATGCAGTTCGTACCTTGAACATCTTATTTAGCTTTTCTGTTTTCTTATTTAATGGCTCCCAGTTTGAAAAAGACTAAAGTATTACAAGGAAAATTTGGTTCACTCTCCAGCTTGTAAAAGGCACAAGCTTTTTGTTGTAATTTGGTTTCTCAGGGCTTGGTCCAAAGTATTTCCACATATGAGTTCTGAGCGTGGGTTCTAGCCAAAGCCCAAATGTTTACCATCAATGACTGTCAGCCACCTCTCAGACTGGCCTGAGATTTTGTCTCAAGTTTGCCTCCCCAATCTTTACTCCTTAAAAGGCTGATAAGTCTTCCAGTCATTGACAATCCTCAGAAAATTTGAGCAGAATGAGCTCTAAATGCCACAAAATGCAGTGGTCGTGAATTCTGAAGTCCCTAATCACCTATCTTCACATTCTGACTTTAACAGTTATTATCCTTAACCCCTAGAGTGCCAGGGAGCACGATCGTGCATCTCCTGTCTTTCGCCAAAAGTGCCGGGAGTAAAATGAGCAAAAATGCCTTGGCAATTTTAGCAGAGTTCCTAGGATATTTATTGGTTGGCACTCAAAGTTAAGAACTCCTTGAGAAACCACAGTTCCCTCACCTGTAAGTTGGAGATATTTACCTCTCAAGAGGCTGTTGAAAGGATAACAACAAGACCATACTTGCAAAAGTGCTCAGTGCATTCAATACTTGGTATGAAGTATGAACTCAACTTTAAGTACGTATATTTTTATTATTTGTTATTATTGTGCTTCAGTGAATTCCCATAGGATATATTTTTGTTTGTTTTGTATGCCAGCATTATGTTGTATCATCTGAAAACTCTCATTTACATACTGCACATTATTATCTCAAAAAACCCTGAGTATTATATGAATGTTTGTACCATATATGCAACCTAATAGGAAGGAATTTAATCTTGCCAGCTAACATTAAATATGGCCCCAAGATGGCTGTCTGATTGTAGCAGAATAGCAAGAACCTAGGAAAATTCCTGAGCAAGTGGAATGAGGAAACTGAGACAAAGAAATTAAACAAGACCAAACAGTTTGGGCAGCTAGCAGTCAGCTTATGAATTGCAAGATCCTGTCTTCCCCAACCAAGGACACTTAAGAGCAAATGGTTTATACCTCTCCTCTCTAACCAGAGAATACATAGCTTAAATCATCATGGCCTGGGAAAATAGAGAACAAAGAGCCAATTAATGCTATTTGTGCCAAGCTAAACCCAAGGACAGTTGAAGTCCAGGGGACAAATAACAAAACCCCCAAAAGCATTTGGATGGTATCACTTGAAAGGGGAATATTAGGCAGGAAAGATAGCTGCTAAGACAGGAAGAGGGGAAGGAGAAAAAAGGGGAGTTTATCTCACCCACTGAACAAAGAAGTCAGCAGTCTTAGGACTTGCCAAGATAAAATCGCCAGATGTTCTCGTAAATTCTGGGAAAAGCTGCTACAATGTAAAAGGGAGACTTTGAAATCTAGCCTATCTGGCAGGGGGACCTTGAAACCTATCGGGGGGGGGGGGGGGGGAGCATAAAATCCTTCAAAAAACCCCCTCCCCCCAGGCAGGCGCTCCGACTAGCTGAGCTGTCCATTTGTGCTTTATGTCAAGTGTATTCTTAATAAATCCAGTTGCTCTGCTTCCTTAGTAAGTTTGCTTGCTTTGCTTCAACACTGTTTTCTGTCATTCTTTTGAATTCTTTTTTTGTGAGCATGACAAGAGCTGAGGAGGGGAGAGCCACCTCCAATGAGATGGCTCTCCAGGAACATATTCTAGAATTGTATTCATCATATGGGCATATAAAAAATTCTTATTATCAGTATAATGGGACTTCAGTGGAAGGTTTAGAGGAGCAATTCACATAGAAGCCCAAAAACCACTGGGCATTCCAAAAACATCAGCATTTTTTTTTAATTCTCCCCCAAGGATATGTTTATTGATTTGAGAGAGAAAGGAAGAGAAAGAGGGAGAGGGAGAGAGAGACATTGATGTGAGAGAAAAACATCGATCAGTTGCCTCCTGCACATACCCCAGAGATCAAAACCACAACCCTGGTATGTGTCCTAACTAGGAATCGAACCTGCAACCCGTTTGGTGCACAGGATGACGCTGTAACCAACTGAACCACCCAGCAGGGCCCAAGAACATCAGACTTTATGTTTACAGAAGCATTTTAGGTTCTGGGCTAATAGACATTTTATAAAAATACATTTTCAGGGGGAAAATAAAAGCTGTAGAATGTCTATGTTAAACATGGTTAAATGAGCTTATTTATGTCAAATTTTCTGAGATCTGAATATGCTATTCTATCTTAAGACTATCTAGGAGGAAAACCAATCATGCCTCATTTCCCAACCTTTTTCCCAAAAAAATCAGTCTTCATGAGACTCTATGTTTTGTGAAAGCCTACTCTAAACAAATAACCAATTCAACTATTTTGACAAAGTGAGTCAGTCAGTTCACACAGACATGAATACTTATTAACAGAGGATATCAGTAAAATTGGACCAAAATTTAAATCAAAATTATAAACATGTTAGTTTTAGCTAAAGACATAGTACATTTAGCTTTCAATTTCCAAACCAAAATAAAATTAAAAGAGTGGGAAACCTGACATTTACTCATATATTTATTTATTCATACTTGCATCATACTGAATGGTGTACTGCCATACAATAAAAGTAAACATCTTTTAGTCTATAGTACACATGTTTATTTTATGGTTTATGACCACAGCCATCTAATGTTGGTTTAAGTTCAATGTGGTTTAAAGATACTAAATGGTATTAGGTGTCTTCACATCAATAATGGATAAATAAATTCCTCATAAGCTATCTCAATTCAAAATTTCTCTATTTGTGTTAACTAGACTGCTCTATTAGGCAGTGAGAAATGTCATTTGGAACTAAGAACTATTTTATGAATATAAGACTTCCGACTTAAAAAATTATTAAACATTAAAATGCATGTGTACATGCTTTACATTTTAAACATTTCTTTTTATATGTATGACTTAATTCAATCTTCACAATAATGCTATGTGATAGGTATAACTATGTTCATCATTTTATAGATCAAGAGAATAATAACAATGAGTTCACATTACATGTTGAAGACAGCACAGCTAGTGTGGAGGCCAAGACATAATCCCTGAGTCTTGACTCCAAATCCCATGCCCTCTCCACTAAAGCTCAGGACATTAATATGAAAATTCCTGCAAATTGTAGGTTGTCAAAGGCAGGTGCTATTTTTCTTTAAAATGCTAATTAAGGAAGAAAAAAAACAAAGAAATCCAACCAAAGGAAAGAAAAGCTTTGGTTTTTGACAGACAGGATGTGAGTCTTTCTCCCACTCTCAAAACCACTATTTGGCATTCAAGATCTGTGACTAGGCAGCAAAGCAACCTTTAAACATGTCAGTCAAACAAACACGGTCAATTATTCAAGTGTTTACTCAAACTAATTACAATGGACTTATGTTCTCAAATAAAAGAACTGCTCCTTATTTCAAGGACTTGCATTAAAAAGTGTAGGTAATGCAGTTGTGGTTGTCCCAGGGCTCTGGACCCCCCACTACTTAGGTTCAGCTCCTTTTTCTGCTCCCTAACAGTTCTCCATTTTTGGATGATTAATCTCACCATGCCTGAGTAAAACGTGAATGATAATAGCACCAACTGCCTAAGGCTATCGTGAAGATTCAAAAATACATGTCACTAGAGCGATGACTGACATGTGGTAAGGGCTCAATAAGTGCATACTATTATTACTGTGAGACTTGTTAAAATGAGAGCAAAAACAAACAAAAAATACAGTAGCTCCCAGAATTGTGATTTACCAGGAAAGAGATTAGGAATTATTATAGGCCTTTATTCAGAGAGAACTCCCAAACCACAACATACATTTGGCCTCAGTGTTGCTAAATGTCGCCATGGAGGAAGTTCTATTTCTACACATTAGATAAACAAAATTTAAAACTCAAGAATGTGACTCCTCCCATAGAAGAGTAACTTGCAACAGCTCCCTGTAACTGGCCAATGTGACCTAGAGAATGATTCAGGGAAGTTAATTGATGTGACTAGCCAGCAAAATCACCTGACAGAACTCACTGAATAACCAAAGATCAAATGCAAAGAAATCCATATTTTGCTATGAAAGTCTCATTTGGATAAGCTCTGACTTCATAGAATTGCAAAATCATTGGCACACTGGTTAGGCACAGGCCTACAACTAGGTATAACAATTTTCCTCCTAGTCATTTCCTTCATTTTCATTTAAAGTAATTCCTTAACTAAAATGAAAGAGAAGATATTAGAACACAATTTTTATTCTAATATCAAAAGCAAGTGTTTTTATTCTTAATGTAACACAATGTAATCAAGTGTAACTATGTACTTCTTTGCTAAAAAAAAAAAAACTCTCAAATTCTTTTATTAGATTTGTCTTGTATATACTTAACAGGTTAAATTTGTATCACCAAATGTAGAGGATCTTTTATTAAACAAATATCTTAGTTAAAAGAACAAAATCACTAGGTCTTGAACTTTTGTGCCAACAATGACTATCAAATAGAAGAATCTAATAATGAAGGTGCTTTTTGAGGTGATTTTTTTGACTGACTCACATATGAATGCAAAGGAAAGACATTTCACCATTAATAACTCATACAGCATTACATATGATGTCTCTTTGGGAAACATATTTTTTCGTCATTGTACCATGTCAGGGAAATAATAACATGGTCCCCAAATGAATTTCAATTATATAAAGTACTAGAGTCCTGGTGCACAAAATTTGTGCACTTGGGGTTGTCCCTCAGCCCAGCCTGTGCTCTTGCAGTCCGGGACCCCTCACTCCTTACCACCTGCCTGCTTGCTGCTCCTTACCACTCAGCTAGCTGTTCCTTAGTGCTGCCATAGAGGCGGGAGAGGCTTCTGCCACTGCCACTGCATTCGCCAGCCATGAGCCGGGCTTCTGGCTGAGCAGTGCTCCCCCTGTGGGAGCTCACGGACCACCAGGGGGCAGCTCGTGCATTGGGTGCCTGCCTCCTGGTGGTCAATGCGCATCATAGCGACTGGTCGTTCTGCCATAATGGTCACTTAGGCTTTTATTATATAGATTTCCTCTCCTTTGCAGAATGAATGACATTGTCCCAAATTAAGGAACTGGTAATGATAACAAACGAGCACCATTACACTTTTCTGAATCCTGTATTTTCTTTACTTTTGCTAGCCATGGGCTATAAATTATATTTAACCAATTTAACTGATCACAATGTTGTAGGTTCTGCATTCCAAAAACATATGAATCCTTCAAAACTACACTCTAGAAATGCTCATTTGCTGCAAAATGTCCTGTTGATAATAGTCTACTGCTAACATTGCCACATATATCTATAGAAAATTGTATCTGAAAGCATTTTGCAAGTGAAGCTACTGAAGAATCCCTTTCCTAAGTGTTATCCAAATACTAATAATATACCTTCAATAATCAGGGAAAATAATGTTTCAATAATCATACAAGCACAAATCAATTAAATTGTACTAGCTCTAAGAAATATTTCTAAAATATGTTGCAGGAATTAGTTATAGTATGTAAACTGAGGCCAGACATTCTATATGGATTTCACTGATCCCTGGAGCACTTTGCTCTGGAGTAAAGAGTTTTGATTACTTGAGTTTGAGACCTAGATTTCCTGCAACCATATAAAAAAAGTGTTTATTGTCCCCATTTGACAGATTAAGAAAAAGGTTAAATATGATGTCCAAGTTCACGCTAACATTAAATGACACAGTTTGGATATACACCCAAGTAAATCTGGTTTCAATTCTTTGCACTATATCATGCTAAACTACCTAATTTATTAAATAAAATTGCTATTCAAAATACCTTTCTGAAACATACTCCATTTTTAGACTACCAAATCTAATTCTGTCTCTATGCTGAGTGAATGAGATAGTGTGAAACATTTACTGGTCCTCAAGTTAGCAGGCTGATAGATTCAGGCAGAAAGATTCAGGCAGGGCTCCACAACTGAAAGGCTATATTCAACTTCACTTTTGAATTGCTCAGTATCCTTGTTTGTAAAATGAAGGAGAAAACCAGAGGCTCCAGATTCCTTTCCATTTTGAAAATACAAGCTACATAGAGGCTTTGCGTATTCGCCTCTGATATAGTATAACCATTTCATCTGTTTATTCAACCCCAAGGACACCCCCCAGGCTACAGTTGTGGAAGGAACACTTTTAATTCAGAAGTCAGTATAAGGCAGCCTGTGCATTCAGTTGTACAATGTGGGTATTGCACAAAGTGTCTGGATGAGTCAGAAGCTGAAGCCAAAATTCTGTCTCCACTGAATGAGTCAAACCTTGGACCTTTTCCACTTCCTACAAAGGGTGGATGTAGGCCAACCAGTGACCCTTGGTGATCCTAAAGGGATATACACGTTAAGTAAGGACTGGTTTGTTGAGGTGGAATAAGAAAATTAATTTGATGGTTCCAGTACTCCTCTTGACTTCTGGAGCTTGAGGCTAATCTCCCTTCTTGAAGAAGATCTCATCAAAAAGAACACTTAGTAAATAAGCATTGGTGGAAGGAAAGGGAAAATAGAAAGAAATGGGAGAGTTATTAAGTACTCTAAGAAAAAGTCCTTAAAAATTGCATTATTTTAGAGAATTTTTTTTTTTGGAGTTAATATGTGGAAAGTTAATATGTGAAGCATACTCACCCGCCCTCATGTTAAACTTTTTACCTTCACTTAAAAATTAAAAAAAAAAAATTGTTACACCCAAGTTTTCCCATAGCTCCTCACTGTATAAGGAAGCCATGGGCAAACTACGGCCCGCCCGGCCCGTTTGAAATGAATAAAACTAAAAAAAAAAAAAAAGACTGTACCCTTTTATGTAATGATGTTTACTTTGAATTTATATTAGTTCACACAAACACTCCATCCATGCTTTTGTTCTGGCCCTCCAGTCCAGTTTAAGAAGCCATTGTGGCCCTCGAGTCAAAAAGTCTGCCCACTCCTGGATAAGGTCAACTTTTGTTTTCACAAACACTAGGAAGGCTGAATAATAATTACCCACAGTTTAAATTCCTTTCTAGAAACAATTCATTTAAAGAAAACAAACAAACAAAAAAATAATGTGTAACAATGGAAACTATAGTTCATCCAACATCCAGATAAGATAGAAACACAATAAGAATATTTCAGCATTGGGGATTAAACTATAAAACTGCTCTCTGGGAAAAAGAAACAGAACTAATGGAGTGAATGGATGTGAAGAAAAAAGTGATAACTTTTCGGGGCTGAAATGGGCAGAATTATACTTGGAAAAAAAGTCTCAAATCAGACATATACAATCAGCAGGCAACAAAGAATGTTCTCTACACTACATACCTTCCACAGCTTTTATTGGATACCCATGTGCTCCTTCATATCACAAATAAACACAAGGGACTTTAAGAAACATCTGCTGGAAACTTGAGTGTATTCATACATTTAAAAAGCTTTTGTTAAGAGCCTATTATGTGTCAGTCACTGAGCTAGATATTGGAGAATCAATGTTAATATTCCCACTTTGCTGCATGGCATAAGAATGGGGAATAATGGTCAGATTCACTGCCACAAATCTTAAAATGCTAAAATTTTATCATTTTGTGCTTAAAATTTCCCTAAATATTTTATCAATATATCTGGAAAATATGCTATTTGAAGAATAATTTGAAAATCCATTAATAGTGTGGGCTCAAGGGATGGGAAAATATCTTGCAGGCAAATGGAAATGAAGAAAAAAAAAAGCTGGGGTAGCAATACTTATATCGGACAAAATAGACCTCAAAGTGAAGGCCATAACAAGAGATAAGGAAGGCCACTTCATAATACTAAAGGGATCAATACAAGAAGAGGATATAACTCTGGTAAACATATATGCACCCAATGCAGGAGCACCCAAATACATAAAAAAACTCCTGGAAGATAACGAGGGAGAGATCGACAACAATACAATCATAGGAGGGGACTTTAGTACCCCACTGAATCACTGGATAAATCCTCTAGAAAAAAAAAAATCAGCAAGGAAACAGCAACCTTAAATGACTCACAAGATCAGATGGACTTAATTAACATCTTAAGAACATTTCACCCCAAAGTCACAGAATATACATTCTTCTCAAGTGCACATGGGACATTTTCAAAGATAGACCACATATAGGAGCACAGGCAAAGTATCTCCAAATTCAAGAAGATTGAAATCATATCAAGCATCTTCTCAGACCATAATGGCATAATATTAGAAATAAACTACAATAAAAACAATCAAAAAAATTCAAACACTTGGAAGCTGAATAACATGCTATTAAACAATGATTGGGTTACCAAAGAGATCAAAGAAGAAATTAAAAACATCCTGGAAATGAATGACAATGAAAACACAACAATCCAAAATCTATGGGACACAGTGAAAGCAGTCCTGAGAGGGAAGTTTATAGCTCTACAGGCTTACCTCAAAAAAGAAAAAGAAAAAATGGTCATAAATAATCTAACTCTACAACTTAAAGAATTAGAAAGAGAGCAACAAGAAAAGCTCAGAGTGAGCAGAAGGAAGTAAATAATAAAGATCAGAGCAGAAATAAATAACATAGTGACAAAAAAAAAAAATACAAAAGATCAATGAAAGCAAGAGCTGGTTCTTTGAAAGGATAAACAAGATTGATGAACCTCTAAGCCAGGCTCACCAAGAAGCAAAGAGAGAGGACCCAAACAAACAAAATCAGAAATAAAAGAGGCAAAATAACAACAGACCCCTCAGAAATACAAAGGATGGTTAAAAAATACTATCGACAACTCTATTCTAACAAAATAGACAACCTAGAGGATATGGACATATTCCTAGAAAAATACAACCTTCCAAAACTTTATCAGGAAGAGTCTAAAAATCTCAATAGGCCAATAACTTTGGAAGAAATTGAAGCAGTCATCAAAAAGCTTCCATCAAACAAAAGCCCAGGGCCAGACAGCTTCACAGAGGAGTTTTACAAAACATTCAAAGAAGAACTAACACCTATCCTCCTCAGACTATTCCAAAAAATTCAAGAGGAAGGAACACTTTCAAGCTTATTCTATGAAGCCAGCATTATCCTAATACCAAATCCAGATAAAGACAACACAAGAAAGAGAATTACAGGCCAATATTCTGCATGAACATAAATGTCAAAATCCTCAACAAAATTCTAGCAAATCGGATCCAGCATTATATCAGAAAGATCATACACCATGACCAAGTAGGATTTATCCTGGGGATGCATATATGGTACAATATCCGCAAATCAATAAACGTGATACATCACATAAACAAATTGAGAGATAAAAATAACTTAGTCATATCAACTGATGCAGAAAAAGAATTTGATAAAATCCAGCACCCTTTCTTGATAAAAACCTTCAGCAAAGTGGGAATAGAGGGATCATACCTCAATACAATAAAAGCCTTATATGACAAACTACAGCCAACATCACACTCAATAGGCAAAAACTAAAACCATTTCACCTAAGAACAGGAACAAGACAGGGATGCCCACTTTCACCACTCCTGTTCAACATAGTACTGAAAGTGCTAGCCACAACAATTAGACAAGAAGAAGAAATAAAAGGTATCTAAATTGGAAAAGAAGACATAAAGCTGTCATTATTCACAGATGACATGATACTGTACATAGAAAACCCTAAAGACTCCATCACAAAAGTATTAGACTTAATAAATGAATTTGGCAATGTAGCAGGATACAAAATTAGTGCCCAGAAATCTATAGCATTTTTTACACCAATAGTGAACTTATATAAAGGGAGATTAAAAACACAATCCCATTTACCATTGCACCAAAAAAATTAAGATACTTAGGAATAAACTTAACTAAGGCGGTAACCTGTATGTGGAAAACTACAGGACACTGAAAAAAGAGATAGAGGAAGAAATAAACAGATGGAAGAACATACCATGTTCATGGATTGGTAGAATCAACATCATTAAAATGTCCATACTACCCAAAGCAATCTACAGATTCATTGCACTCCCCATTAAAATACCATTGGCATATTTCATAGACCTAGAACAAACTCACCAAAAATTTATCTGGAATAAAAAAAGACCCCAAATAGCTGCAGCAATCCTGAGAAACAAGAAATAAGTAAGAGGAATATCAATAGCAGATATCAAGCTGTATTACAAAGCCACTGTTCTCAAAACTGCCTGGTTCTGGCATAAGAACAGACATATAAACCAATGGAATAGAATACAGAACCCAGAAATCGACCCAAACCACCATGCTCAATTAATATTTGACAAAGGAGGCAAAAACATACAATGGAGTCAAGACAGACTCTTTAACAAATGGGGTTGGGAAAACTGAACAGATACATGCAAAAAAATGAAACTAGACCACCAACTTACACCATACACAAAAATAAACTCAAAATGGATAAAGGACTTAAATGTAAGATGGGAAACCATAAAAATCTTAGAGGAATCCACAGGCAGCAAAATCTCAGACATATGCCGAAGCAATTTCTTCACTGATACATCTCCTAGGGCATTGGAAACTAAAGAGAAAATAAACAAATGGGACTACATCAAAATAAAAAGTTTCTGCACAGCAAAAGAAACCATCAACAAAACAACAAGAAAACCCACTGCGTGGGAAAACATATTTGTCAATGTTATCTCCGATAAGGGTTTAATCCCCAACATTTACAGGGAACTCTTACAACTTAACAAAAGGAAGATAAACAACCTAATAAAAAAATGGGCAAGAGACCTAAATAGATACTTTTCGAAACAGGACATACAGAAGGCCAAGAGACATATGATATTCTCAAAGTCACTAATCATCCGAGAGATGCAAACCAAAGGACAGTGAGGTACCATCTCACACCTGTCAGACTGGCTATCATCAACAAATCAATGACAAGTGCTGGCGAGGATCCAGAGAAAAAGGGACCCTCATGCACTGCTGGTGGGAATGCAGACTGGTGCAGCCACTCTGGAGAACAGTATGGAGTTTCCTCAAAAAACTAAAAATGGAACTACCATTTGACCCAGTGATCCCACTTCTAGGAATATATCCCAAGAAACCAGAAACACCAATCAGAAAGGATATATGCACCCCTATGTTCACAGCAGCACAATTTACCATTGCTAAGATTTGGAAACAGTCTAAGTGCCCATCAGCAGATGAGTGAATTAGAAAACTGTGGCACATCTACACAATGAAATATTATGCTGCTGTAAAAAGGAAGGAACTCCTACCATTTGCAACAGCATAAATGGACCTGGAGAGCATTATGCTAAGTGAAATAAACCAGTTGGAGAAAGATAAATATCACATGATCTAATTTATGGAATATAATGAACAACATAAACTGATGAACAAAAACAGACCCAGAGACAGAGAAGCATCAATCAGACCATCAAATCTCAGAGGGAAGGTGGGGGGTAGGGGTGGGGTGGGTGGGAGAGATCAACCAAAGGACTTGTATGCATGCATATAAGCATAACTAATGGACACAGACACTGGGGGTGAGGGCGTGAGTGGGAGAGGGGGAGCAATGGGGGGGGGGGGGGGAAGAACACCTATGTAATACCTTAATCAATAAAGAAAATAAATAAATTAAAAATAATAATAATAACGTGGACTCACATAATAAGGAGGAAATCAGTTTTTAAAAAGTGCCTCAGTAAGAAATGTGTCAAATACACCTAAGTTGATGATAAATTTCCATGTACACACAGCCACAACACAGATCTTAACAGGAAGGCACAGAAATGCCTAAAATCATAGTAATAGACAGGGAGGAGCAAAGTAGGTTTACAGTTGTGTGTACGCAAAATACAGAGTTTATTCTTGTATTCTTATTAATAATTATTGTATTATTTTCTATATGGACAACAGTAAACGTACTTTTATCCCACCCTGTATTTAAAGAAAATCTGAAGGTAAAGTTAGTGATTTAAAAAGTACTTAGAATATTGTTGACATTATTTCCACTAAAAAACAACAACAACAATACACACTAATATTAATGCCTCAATGACGGTCAGTAGGTATATCTG
Source organism: Myotis yumanensis (assembly GCF_028538775.1). Lineage (NCBI taxonomy): Eukaryota > Metazoa > Chordata > Mammalia > Chiroptera > Vespertilionidae > Myotis > Myotis yumanensis. The sequence continues at coordinate 170,882,817 of NW_027223752.1, read as the reverse complement.
TGACATTTCCAAATCATACTTCCTAATAAAACCATCAATATTTTATATTCATATTCTTCTACTTTAGAAAAGATCACCCAACAATGGACAATACATACATGATATTTTAATAAAGTATTTTCTCCCCTGAAAAAGTATTTTACAGTATAATGAACATTGCAGATAAGAAAAAATAGAGTTAAAAGTGAAGCATTATTTTCAAGAGACAGCTTTTAAATCAAATCTTAAGAATATTAAAAACTAGCATGGAAGGAAAGACAAAAGAAAATTAATCTCTTCTTAAAAATAATCAGACTGTGATGGTAAAACACCATTATTAAGTTAAACACACATTCTCTCTTTCATGTAACTTTTAGTGGACCAGCCTATAAGAAAATACCATTTATAAGTTATTTCAAAAGGGAAATTAAATCATATTATTTGAAACTCTCTATGGTGAACAATAAAATTTTTATTCCTCAAAGCTCTATTTTCTTTATATTAAAGCAATCTGAAAAGCAGTCAACACCTAGAATGAAATGAATATTCAACACATGTTACAGTCTTCAATACTGGCATCTTGGGAGAGACCAGTTTAACAAATGTATTTCATATAACAATGCAGACTGATTTTTAAAATGTATTCTTTAAGTTGTAAAATGAAATGAGAGAATTCAAACTAAAAATCAGATTTGCAAATTTCCTTCATTAACGAGTTACACAAATGCATAACTTTATAGCATTAAGAATGGAATTAACTTTACATGAAATGTGGCCAAATGAATGTTATTGAACATCCATAATGATCATTTTCCATGAAGTTAAATAATTATAATCATGAGTTTTGATTAGCATGCTCTGGTTTCTTGCATGCCATGTTATCATTATAATCAGAAAACTGAAAGGAATTTTCTCCAATTAAACATAAAACAGATGATCACACTTAGAAAGGAAACATGTTTCATTGACATAAGACTACAAATATGTATGAATATCTTTATCATAAAGGAAATTCGATTATTTAGTATCCTAATTTTCACAACAGACTTAAGTTGTCAAATCCTTTGAGAGAAGCTCAAAGAATTCATAAAATAATATCATGTATAATCAATGCTTCGGGTTTTTTCACCATTACTTCATACATGTTTTGGGTCTTCTTTTCCCTTTTGTTCCTTTTATTTATTACAATAATAGCCCAATGAGAAATAGAAATTAATCTATTCCTATTTCACCAGAAACATTTCTAATTTTATTTTAATCTCCTAAACAGCAGTAGTGACACTGAATTTTATTTAACAGAATTACTGAGGCTTCCTCAGCTAGCCATTAATAAGTTTCAATAAGAAGATCTAGCCTTTCTGATACTCAAGGAAAAATATAATTGCCTCGGTTCAGCTGCACTGTGGAAACAGCTTTTTTTTTTTTTCCTTCCTGGTGTCATTATTCTTCCCATCTACTACATGTAAATTCAACACTTCAATTGTTTTACTTCTCCAATTTCCCAACTGACATGAGGATAGCATCTGTTGTCTAATGTCACTCCTTCCACATTCTCTACCAATAACTCATATATACTCATACACAGTCAGGGGTTATACTACCCATTCATATTAAATTATGCCATGTATGCTAGCACTTCAGTAAGTTTGATAAACTTATAATTTACCATAATACCTGCATTATAAGATGTTGCTAAACTCAAATGATCCCCTTTGCCTTAAATTTCTCCTTTGGTTTTATGGAGATTGTTCTATTTGAGTTAAACCATGAGAAAATGTAAGTGTTCTATTCCAAATCATTTCACATCAATCTTGTACCAGAAATTCCAGAGAAGAGAAAATTTTTATTATAAAAAATGAAGTCAAATGGAATGAACCAAGAGGTCACCAGTTCAATTCCCAGTAGGGGCACATGCCCAGGTTGCAAGATCAATCCCCAGGAGGTATGCAGGAGGCAGCAGATCCACGATGTTTCTCTCTCATCAATGTTTCTATCTCTATCCCTCTCCCTTCCTCTCTCTCTAAAAAAATCAATAAAGGAAATTAAAAATTAAAAATTCCTCCTATGAAATGACTTGCTTCTTTTGATTCAAGGTTTCATATATATTTTCCACTAGTTGTGAAGTGGTAAAAAGCACTAAATTAACTATACATTGAATGAAATATGAAATGCGGTAATAGAAGACTATACTAGTCATACTATAGTGCTACTTATAAGGGACTCTCATGGAATTATATGAAACTGCATCTGTGGTTGCTATATGTAAAATAGATATAAGTCTGTTCATATTAACATGCTTTGTATAACATTTTAAATCAATGTAATTATTTTTAATTTTTGTTTACTGGAGTTTCTAAAGTTTGTTTCAAACTTTACTCATCATACTTTGAGAATTAAAAGGCATTCTACACCCTAACCAGTTTGGCTCAGTGGATAGAGTGTCGGCCTGCGGACTCAAGGGTCCCAGGTTTGATTCCGGTCAAGGGTATGTATCTTGGTTGTGGGCATATCCCCAGTAGGGGGTGTGCAGGAGGCAGCTGATCGATCGATGTTTCTCTCTCATTGACGTTTCCAACTCTCTATCCCTCTCCCTTCCTCTCTGTAAAAAGTCAATAAAATATATATTTTTAAAAAGGCATTCTAGTTAGCATCCCTTCAGAGATACAAACAAAGAAGCAAAAAAAAAAAAAAAAAAAAACCACGACAATTCCAAATTGAAACTCTAAATCCAATGCTTATTTTTCTAAAAACATAAACATATCAGAGATTTCAAGCAGCCTACTTTTTGAAAAGCCACACACAAAATAAGTCCAACATAGGCACCAGGCACATAGAAATGTAAGGCGAACTTGTGGTTCCTGAGTGTCCGCCCTTAAGGATGACCCTGTAACACCCGAGTGGACACATTTCTAGTAAATAACAATGTTCACAACTCCAAACATATTTACTATACAAACATAATATATAATTGCATCACCTAGTAACTTTTTAAACTGCTTCAAGGAGCACAACTCACTTCTCTCTGAAAGCAAAGGCATGTCTTAGTCACCACCTGACAGCCAAGATAATTTAAACTTCACACCTGCTTTCTCTCCTAGACTGTGCTCTTCACACTATCTAGACACATGTAAAATAGGAAACACCCACCCAAGAGGAGATGTCCAATGAATCCTTAATTTGTTATTGCTTTCTTCAGAGATCTACCCTATTGAATTTTCCTTATTCCTTCTCATAGATATAAAACAACCTATAATTAATTTTAGGAGCCCAGATTATAAGTGAAGTCTGAAAAACACTTTAAACCATCATAAATATTTATAAAACTTCTTAGACCACTGAGGAAATCATTGCTCTGTTAGTGTATATTACTTTAGGAGTCATTTGAAGTAACAGCAGTACCCTTGCATTTATCATCAAAGATGAAAGGAGGACCCAACATTATAAGGCTCACCAGTTAGGCACAGTGCTGGATGCTTCAGCACGTACTATCTGATCAGATTCTCATGACAAACAACTTTATTAGGGAAAGCGAAAAATAAATAGTAGGTCAGACAATAGTAGGTCCCTTTCTAAATAATGGGATAGCACAAATACTGGAAATTGATCTTCTACACAAAAATAAAAGCCTAGAGGAGTATTTTTTGGATAACACTGGGCAAAAAAACTAAACATCCTGGGATTCTTTTCCTTAAAAGTGAACATCAAGAGAATAATATTGTAAAAAAAAATTATTTAAATTTCTTTATTTAAAAATACAAAAAATGCTTATTAACATTTTTTTATGTTTTCAATTTTCTCATTTCAATATACTGAGCCAATGCTCTCTTATAATTACTCAGATGACTGCCTGTACTTCTGGTTCAAAAACATGTAATATTAAGGATGAACTGTTGAGAATTATAAAATCTGTACATATGGAAATCTTCACTGTTAAAATCTGTAGTAGTTACTTATTCTGATACATCACATATCAAAATAAATCCACTTCTTCTCACAGTCACTGCCAGCACCACCACCACCAGGACCACCACAGGCATAGAAACATGGAACACTGATGAATCTCAAAGGGAAGGGGGGAGGGGGCAGGGTGGGAAGAGATTAACCAAAGATCTTATATGCATACTATAGGCCCAGTAAAACAAAAACCAAACCTAGAATAAGCTATACCAAAAAAAAAAAAATCTCCAAGACTTATTCAAGAGCTTTTGTTAATTTCTCTTTTCTTTTTTCTTTTCTCTTCTTGTCTTTTATTTCCTTCTTTTTTTTCCTTTTAGTGTAGAGAAAGGGCCACTTAATTTAAAAAAATATATATGAGAAACATCTATAATAATAAAAGTGTAATATGCTAATTAGGCCGGATGTCCTTCATGACATCCTCCCAGACGACCTTCTGGATCAAGCCGGGGCTGCGAGGGAAGCCCAGGTCCCAGTTGCCTGCTGGCGGCCAGAGGGAAGCCCGGGTCCTGGGTGCAAGAGGGAAGCCGGGGCTGGCATCCAGGGAAGGAAGGCCTACTCTTGCATGAATTTCTATATATATAAAGCCTAAGCGACCAGCCAACTGGCCGGTAGCTATGATGTGCACTGACCACCAGGGGGCAGATGCTAAACACAGAAGCGGAAAACCACAGGCATGGAAACATGGAACAGACTGATGAATCTCAAAGGGAAGGGGGGGAGGGGGAAGGGTGGGGAGAGATTAACCAAAGATCTTATATGCATACTATAGGCCCAATGCACGGATTTGTGCACTGATGGGGTCCCTCGGCCTGGCCTGCGGGGATGGGGCCAAAACCAGCTCTCCAACAACCCCCAAGGGGTCCCAAATTGTGAGAGGGCACAGGCCAGGCTGAGGGACCCCACCGGTGCACAAATCCGTGCACTGGGCCTCTAGTATAACATAAGTGGACAGAATTCATTTTCACACTGAACCAGATATCCAGCTTTTAAAACTTTCCACCCCTAACTCCACCCCAAACACATAAAAAATACGTTCAATAACAATGGGACACTAAAATTGCTCTTTTTGGTCACTGTTTTTCCAGTCCTTAAAAATAATATCACACAAAAGATTAACTTCATTTTTCCCTCATTTCTGTATGTTTGAGTAAATATGCACTAGAGAAGGGCACACCTTATACTCTTCATATTGCCCAACATCACATATGGAAATCAGATTATTTTTCCCAATTGTTATTTTATTCCTAGGTCATGACCACCTATTGGCAGGTATCCAGGAATGGATGATTCATTGCACTGATGGAAATGTGGTTCATAAAAATACCATTTATATCAAAGATAGGCAACTGTAGGAGGATAGAATGAGGACCTACTCTTAAACAATAAAAAATATGAATGAATAATATTAAAAAGGAATATGCTCAAGCCTATTTAAACACAATCATTCTTGTTTCAATATCTCTGATGAAAGATATGTTCTACACTGAAATAGAGATATCAAGCTGGATTAGCTGTAAAGACACATACAGTTAAAAATTTTCATTATCTATGCCTATCATGGAGGTCATTGGTGCACATAATCCAAAAAGTATTTGTATATGAAAGACATTTGTGTATCTCTGACAGTCTACTAATGCACATTATTTTCAATAAAATTATCAAGTCACTCTGTAAAGTCTATTCAGGTCTGTTTGCCCAGGCTCCCAAACTTGTCAAACTGTTCCCATTAACGCCTGCATTACCTCCATGCAAGAGATGAACTAAGTCATCTCTTAAGCTAATGGAAAGATTGGCTTAAATTTGACCTTGGCTCTCTCTTTATAATTAGCTGATTCATTCCCTAGGGGAAAGAGGTAATTAACTTACTGGGTTCAGAACTTCCTTAGGAAAAAAATATAACTGACTCACTTAAAAGGGCTTTCCTTTTTTCTGAAGATCTAAAGCAATCTCAGCTTTAGATAGAAATGATAATTTATAAAATTCTTACAAACATATTAGCTACTTGGCTCCACACAAATAGCCCATGACTTGGTTTAGGCCAGAGAGACCTAACACACAGATAGGATAAATGATAATGGCAAAATTATAATGCCACTTACTAGATGAAACAAAATCGGAATTCAAGTTTCCTGACTCTCGATTTAGTTCTCTTCCCCTGACTCCACAATACTATGTCCATAAGAAAGTTATTGCAAACATTTATAGTGTAAAAACATTTCCAACTGAGGCCATGTACTAGCAAAGCAATTCCGGACACACATATAAAAGCATCCATTCTGGAAAAATCTCTATGAAATGAAACCTTTATTTTTCTCTTCAATCTCCTTCCACAAACCAAAACTTTAACATTTCTCAATAACACACTCTTAATACAATAACACTTAATGTAATTATTTAATATTATTTTAATAGCAACACACCAGAAACAACATATAACTTTGCATCTAAAATAGTCTCTTATTTGCCATACAAAAATACAAAATAAAATAAACAAATATAAATATAAGCATCTTCTTAAATAAGAATGACGTTATTTTTCCGAATTGCCTAGAAAATGAATGATCTCCACTATCTTTAAACACAAATCTATAAAGTTATTCCTATAGGAGAAAAACATTTTCAAAGAGAAAACAAAATATTGAACTGGTAAGTACTAATACCCCAAATCAAACTAAAATTATGAAAATACCAAAAACTGAAATGATTAAGAATAGTATGAAAGATATGCAGCACAAATACTTATACGTTGGGTGACCAAATAATTTATCATCTAAATCAAGACATTTTGAGGAACAAAAGGGGTGCTATTAATAATTACACTGAGACAACAGCCATAAATCGGAATTGTGCTGGGAAATAAACAGGATATATGACCCCTTTAATTTTATGTCTTCACCAGCTGGATTTTTTTCAAGGATTCCTAAGCATCTTGATTTTATTTTTTTTAGGTCAGAATTATTTTTCTCTTCAATCCCTCCTACCCCTACTTGTCTTTTATAATCCAGGAAAATATTAGTCCAACCACTTAACTCCTTCTTCTCTACATGTCCAATTTTGTCTTAACTAGGGCAAGAAACATCTATTAGTCTGAAATCCCCTTTACAAGCTATTACTTCTACAATGGCAGCTTTATGACCTCTGTGTTTCCATTTCAAAATGTCATGGCCAGAGCCTGGAGGAGAAAACAGCAGTCTGGTTTGTGCCTGAACTCATACATTGCTCTGTATTTAAAATCACCTGAGAGTGGACTTTGAAAAAATCTGCTATAGCTAACTTCAGGTAGGTACATGACAAATGTAACATTTCCTGAAATTCAATATTCGAAATATAAGGAAAGTTGGGCGGTGGGGGGTAATAAAACTAGTCAATATTACAAATAAGAGGTTTCCCTATACAAAGTATGGTTAGGGTGTCTGAAAACATTTTCGTTAACTATTCATGCTTACAGCCTCCCAATAGTTTCTCATCTTTACAGAGTAAAGCCCAAGCCCTCACAAAATGTTATATGATTTTCCCTCCCCGCAACCCCTGTGACAAAACCTCTTTGGCCCCCCTCTCTTCCCATCCTCACCTAGCTCACCAGGCACCAGACAACCCAGCCCTCTGCGATTCCCAGAACCACCAGACATGCAGCTGCCTCAGGGATGACAACCTTCTGGCTGCAACACCTCCCATGTGAGCCCTCAGCCTACTCCCTCACCTCCGGAGGTCTTCCTCCAATGTCACCTCTACAAGGCCTTCCCTGACCACAATATTTAAAACTAAACACCCCAGCATTCCATTCCCATCTTACTTTGTAGCTCTATTTTCCTCCATAAAAATCACTATTCAATGTACCATGTTTTGCTTAATTTTTTTTGCTGTCACATTCCCACTTAGAAAGCAAGCTTCATGAGGACAAAGATATTTTTTTTTATTGAATGTCCTCACTACTGTGTCTCCAGTGCCTAGAAAAATGATGTCACTAAAAACTAAAAACAAAAAAACAAAAACTCAATAAAACACATAAATAAGCTAATAATATAAGACATGTAACACTAAATGCACCAGGCTCTACATACTGGCTGGCACATTGGTCACACATCCTCTACAGCCTTGACTACCTAAAGATGATTTAAAATTTACCTGCTGTCTCTGAAATACAGAATTCTTTGTATTTCAAAGAATTTATTGATTCCAGAATGTTTTTATCAGTAACAGGTTAAGCAAATTATAATTTTATTATGTGTTTAAAGTATATTCTAAAAGTAATATTAAACCTATACATTTTATAAGAGTTAAGGGGAAATTAAAAAAGAAAAAGATTCCTTTATGTATCTTATATATAAAATACAAGTAAATATACATAAAATACTGATAGAAAAAGAAAGACCTTCCTTTTTGTCTCTGAAACATCTGAGATAAATATAGATTTAATAGTGAGAATTCTGTGTCAAACTATATAAAAATGCAAATATCAACATCAGAAATATTGGTAATCAAATTTTCAGTTTTCCCCATCAAGATGAATGAATGCATATGAGAAAAAAAATGATATACAAATACAAAGTTTGTATTTGCTCTGAATAAAAAATATGTATTGATAATAAACTTTGCTTTAAATACTGTCATATTGATGTTGACATACCTAAAATTTTGAAATTCTAACATTAAAATAATATTAGTCTTCTTTCCATGTGAAGAAAACCTTATAGATATTGGACCTGAGCTTTCAAGGATCTTAGTATAGTTGGTGAGCAGATTTGTGCTGAGATGGCTCTGCTAAGGCCCGAGTTGTGTACTTTCTGAGAATCCAAGCCCCAGGAGCGCGCGCACACACACACACACACACACACACACACACACTTTCCTTCCTTTATCATTCCTAGTTGTGATTACATCCACATCTAGGCAAAATTTCTCAAAAGTGATAAAATAAAAAAACGAGGTCCTCCTGAAATCCTGATGTGCTTCGTTGGGAATCAACCTCATATTTTAATTGCTCCAGCTTCCTTGAGATGGTAACATAATGACCCAAGTCGGAGGCAGCAGACCATTGATAGGAGTAAGCGTTTTGTTAGATAAATGAGTTCCTATAAGGGTCCTTTCCAATACTGTCAAAAAAGCAAAACCAGTTATATCTAAATCAGTGAACTCACCAGTTTGAATATCATTAAATTAAAGTTCCAAGTGAACCGCCATGTTTCTTGCACTATAGTTATTAGAAAGTCCTTATAACCTGGTACAGCTTTCTTAAGCATGGTTTTATTCAAATATCTAACATGGAAAGGTCTTCTGTATTAAAACAAACACATATATTTGAAGGAGGGTGAAATGTTTGCATGATTTTTTTTTTTTCATGTAAAGCCTAAAACTTCAAAATGTTTTCTGAGGTACAAGGGGCTCTCAGAGCTGTCTCTCTCACAACCCATTCACATTATTGTCCTCCGCAGCCATGGTGTCTTCTAATAGAAACCCTTGAGGAATATTGACATCAAGAAAAAGTATCACTTCAAGTAGGGATAAGACAATAGACATACAACTACAAGGCTGTTTGTAGTTCAGCAGAATTACTTTTGTATATGATGGACAATGCATTGTATCAAAGATGCAAATGTTTACAGTTCCTTTACAAGAAATCAGGGTCTAATAAATAAGCATTCCAAATAAAATAAACATGGTCCTATTGATAAGTCCAATGTTGAAAATGCAAATGTCTATAGGGTAATGATATATAGGTATGTACATTCATACATACACACACAGAGAAACACATTTACCTATTACATATATATTTATATTATACACAAACATGAATTATATTACTTAATAAAAATCATATGGCCCAGCCAGCATGGCTCAGTGGTTGAGCGTCGACCAATGAACCAGGAGGTCACAGTTTGATTCCCAGTCAGGGCACATGCAGGGATTGTGGGCTTGATCCCCAGTGTGGGGCATGTGGGAGGTAGCCAATCAATGATTCTCTCTCCCCATTGATGTTTCTATCTCTCTCTCCCTCTCTCATACTCTGTAAAATCAATAATAATAATAAAAAAAAAACTGTATGATTATGGGAAGAAAGAAAACTCAGACCATTCTTAGTGCCTCTTAGGAAAATAAATGCTCTTCAATTTCTTAAGAGATTGATTGGGTTATATGTAATTTAAAATTCAACAGAATCTTTCCCTTGTATTTGATTCCTGCTTTCTTTTCATAATCTGTAAATTCTTCCTTCTTGTTTCATATGCAGGATTGTGTTGTCTTATCATGGTGTCATAGTTATTCATTAACTATCTCTCACTCAATAGTGCAACTGTTTAAAAGGTAAGAAATACTTTAAGGATCAGTGGATATTTAAATTAGTACCTCACACACAGAAGACCACTCAGTAAGTATTTGTTTGATTAACTAAGTAAATAAGTGAAAGGATTAATAAATAATTATAACTTCTCTTCCTCATGTTCTAATTACACTTGTGGTGCTTCGAGGAGAGTGAACAGGATTCCTCTCCCATCCCACAGGCATTTCAGGGGGATTATCTCCTCAATGAGTGAAGTTGCACTTAACTAAATAAAGTTAACTTATAGAGAACGTACAATTTAATATAATAAATAATTTTAAATAAATGCAACCTTCATTTCCTGACTAAAGAACAAATATCTAAAACAATTTTTTTCAAGGGAGCCAGAACACAATTTGTTTTTCAAGATATTAATTCTCTAGTTCCTTAAACAGGGAATTCTTCTTGAAATCACCATGAGATTACTCTTTCAAAGAACACCTCCAGACTGTTCAGAACCATAAAAATCTCAAATTCTAAGTGGAAATGATTGAAATGCTAATATGTGGAGAGTCTTATGAGAATTAAATCACAATTCAAAATTATGAATGGACAGCATCCATTGTGTCTATAAAATCTGTACAAAAGAATGAAATTTAATTTAAATAAAAAGCATTTCCATCTTAGATATGGAAACTTAAAATCTAAACACTTAAATAACATAATAAGCCTTGATTGAACACACTATGCAATAAGGAGTTTTACATTTTGTCTTTTCAAATTGTTTTAATTTAGGACTCTTTCATTTTGTTCATGAGAAATCAAAACAAAATTTCTCCATGCGTGTCTGAAAAAAAAAAAATGCTTCAGGACAAGGGTCTATATTCAAAAGATGCTTTTGTGAATTAGAAGCACTTGCTAAAATTCACAAATAGCCAACTATTAAAGATTTACATTTGGAACGAGGAGAGGACCAGGCAACGCTAACAGAGGTGAACTCTCTCCCTGGTAAAATAGTGTCCTTTTGTAATCACCAGGGAGCACTAGTAACTATTGTGGAAGAGAGCCATTTACTTAGAAAAAGTCTAGAAGCAGATATAAACTCTACAAAGATAACTTCTCTAGGAAAGTCCAGTCAGTGCTGTCCCCCTTAGATCTTGGATTTGATTTTCCAATCAACATACTGTGAGGGACTCTTTGGGAAATCTACTTTTGACTGGACACTCAGCACGCAAAGTCCTACCAATCCACTTAACAGCACTGAAACAATAAGCCATTCCTACAGCAATGTTATATTAGCTTGCAAATGGCTGAAGTATAAACAAAAATGGTAAACTGAGTCATAAATAACTCTACCTCTCCAAATATGTACTTCAGAATGGTACAAAACATAGAATTCCTTTTTAGGAATCAATGGCAAAATAATTCAGGACAACCTAAGAAATGAGTAACAGAGAAGCAACACACTGAAATACTACATCTTTTAGAAGATTTGTGTTTATTTTTTCCTACATTATTGACATGTACACAAAAACAAATACATTTTGGAGATGATGCCTGGAAGCTTTCAATGGAATTGGAAATGTCCAGTCCCAAAGGAAAGAGAGCTTGAATTTTTAGGCTAGTTCTAGGAAGCCAGGTAACTACTGAGGGCCCTTCTACTGCATGTTCATCTGGACAGACTGTTCTCAAGGATTCACTTACCAAGTGCACTAGAAATGGATAAGCATTCCTGCAAAACTGTCATTTTGTGAGAGCCTCCTCTCTAACTGGCACTTTTCAAGAACCATATTTGTTTATTTTGATCTACTCATTCTTTACAAAAGTAAATCTTGACTTAAACAACTAGGGAGTTGGCAGTACTCGACCAAGAAAATAAATCTAAAGGCAGCATTAATCTAAATTGAGACTTGAGGAGTTAGTCACAAGCTGGTCCAGCCTCTACTATAATTGCTGGGTGAAATGCTGAGTTAATTGCTCCCTTCCGTGTTATATGTTATTCCCAGTGTTGCCCAAAGGCCGGTAAAAAGGGCAGCAGGAAAAGGGAGAGGAGAAACGGAGGGAACTAAAAGGTAGGTAGGTGCTTTCAGAGTGACAGTAGTTGCTTTTCCAGGCAAAGAGGACAAGAAAGGAAAGTGAGAAGATAAAAACAGAGAATTAGGAAAGGATGGAAGAAAAAGCCCAAGAAACAGGATGGAAAGATATTCAAAGGGGAAAAAATCTATATTTGAAAACATGTATCACTAATCTTGCTAAATGGTCTTGATATATATTTTTGCATCCATTAAAATCGTTTTCAAACCACAAATTGATTTTTTTAAAAATAATACAACTTCCAAGAAATCATACTGGTTTGAGTTATAAAATACTTTAGTCAAAGTACCTTAAATTTTACATACTTGACAATACTTAGACTTTAAATTTTAATAATCTTTAGGAACTTTTTATCATAAGTCAAAAAACAAGTTTTTTGGGGTGAAGGGGGCCTAATATATGGTCATGGGAGATGATTTGACTTTGGGAGGTGGGCATACAAGTGCAATGTACAGATCTTGTAACATAGAAATCTATACCTGAAACCTATATGATCCTATTAACTAAAGTCACCCCAATAAATTTAATTTTTAAAAAAGTTTATATCAGTCAGATTTTTCTTCCCCAGAAATAGGTCTGAAATTCTATCTATCCCCACTTGCAGGTCCTACTTTTTTAAGAGCAATATCACTTCTACTTGAATTTCAGTTTACATTGACTTTAAAATATATCTTATGGATCTCTAAGAAAGAAAATAATACTGCCAATTAATTTATAATTTCCACTAACTGTAAAATGCATCCTAATTTCAGAAATGTGTAAAGAAAAAAAAGTATATGTTAGAATGAATGAAATTTCTCAACTGGCTGTCTGCTTCCTATCCCCTCTCCCAACATCTCCAAACCTTACTCTGCCTTATAAATTATCTGCATATAACAAAGCTGTCCAGCTGAAAAGCCACTATGTTTCACTTTTGCCTGCATAAGATCTAAATCAGAGATTAATAGCATGCAAAGGTTTTCACAAACCGAATCCAATCAGTTCTCTGGTCTCACCGTCTGCCACTCCCACAACATCACTATCTGGGAGTCACAATGAGGCTCCCTACTTTCCATAATTTCAGCATGCTCTTTTCAGGACTTTCTATGTAATGTGTGAACTGTCCTTTTCCATGAACTGTCTCCCTTCCCCACCTTTTCCATCTTGAAAAATCCTACTCACATTTCACAGCCTGTCTTTCATGAAGCATTTTCAAAACACAAAGTCATTCCAAGGTGCACATGACTTTGGATCATTTCAAAAGAGCCCGTTTCCAAATCTTCAGTTCTCAGATTTCCTCTTTCTTAAAACTATTTCTTGAGCAGACTCTGGTTCTTTTTTACCAACACCTCTGTCCTGTGCTTTCACCTCTGCCCTTCTCCACTTTAAAAATCTTACAATAATGTACTGCTCAGGGCTTAAACCCCTCGAGACTATCAAGCAACTGGAGACAACTCAGACCTCTCCTGGAGGGAGTCAAGTCAGAAATGGGGAAGGCAGCCGTCAGTCATCTGGTCACTGACTCATGGCCAGACTCCATGCCTCTGACCTATCTGCATGTCAGACTACTTACCTATCAGTCCGTCTATCTTAGAATTAGAAATCAGAAATGAGATGTTTGGAGAAAGAGGCATAGTTTATTTAAACTGAAATCACACTTTTTCTTACCAAACGGTAAGCTGATTTGGCTTATTAACTTGACAAATGAAGACTAGCTATACGAATTAGATAACATGATGGGTATTTTCCAATTTGAACTCAATCTAAGGTTGGAGACTTTGACCAAACACCTATATAGAAAATATTTAAAGCACATATATAACATCATAGGCAAGAAATTATATCTTTTATAGATGTAGTATAATACTTATCACATCTTATGATAAACACTTGTTAAATGTTTATCTCCTTCGATTGGCCTTGTGACTTACTTAAAAAATAAACTGTGTGTTCGTTATATCTTATTCTCTTAAATATCTCACCTACTCAGATGTTGATAAATTTCTGATGGGTTATTGGGTAAATCAGAGCTACATTAATGGCAATCAGACTGTTGAATAAATAAAAGAAGCCCTCCCAACCATATGTACTCATTCCCTCCTCCTCACTCCCATTTCATTTTACCTGTCACTAATTCAGCATTCTATGCTAACAAAAGTTACTTCTATATGAGATATAGAAAATATATCTCATATTTTCTATAACATCAAAAGCTCCCCAGACCTCTGTCATCACCTCAGCACCTAAGGTAAATCTGACTTAATATTTCTGGGTGAATTACTAATTCAAAATTAACACATAAGCCTTTGCTCTTTGGAACACTGGTACCTAATTTAATATTACTGCCATGTGCTTTGGCTCAGATAGAGAGGGTAATTCCTAAAAAGAAAAAGTACTGTCAGTATATGAACATGATTCCACTGACTCATCAGGAGCAGGGCAGGCATGCTGAGTTATTTTTTCCAGTAGTAATGATGAATTGTGCTGAGCGAGCCATTTGGTTCCTCCTGGGATCAATGGCACACATTTTTTACATAACCTGCCAGTTTTTAAGATATAATATTTGGCCAATGAGTAGAGCTGGAATTTTTTCTTCTTCAAAATACTGTAGTTCTTTTACTCAAAGTGACAACATTAAGAGCCAAAATAAAATAACCAAAATCATACACAGTAGGAATAAATGCTTCATCTTTTGTTGGGAGCCTTTAGACTTTCACATCTTCTCTTATTCCTTCATACACAGTCGATTTGGGGTTTTAGTATCATATGACCGACTACATGTAAACCAAATACTAATCAGTTGGATTTTTAATGCTTTCCTTCCAATTGCTTACTGGTCAGACTAATGACCAGATTCACAAAAAGGAATATATCACTACTTTCTAATCCTATGTAATAAAAGGCTAATATGCAAATCAACCAAACAGCAGAACAACCGGTCGCTATGATGCGCACTGACCACCAGGGGGCAGGCACTCAACATAGGAGCTGCCCCCTGATAGCCAGTGCACTCCCACAGGGGAAGCGCCGCTCAGCCAGAAGCTGGGCTCACAGCTGGCAAGCGCAGCGGCAGTGGCAAGAGCCTCTCCCACCTCCACAGCAGCGCTAAGGATGTCCTACTGATGGCAATCGGACATCCCCCGAGGGATCCCGGACTGTAGGAGGGCACAGGCCAGGCTGAGGGACACCCGCCCCGAGTGCACACATTTCATCCACTAGGCCTCTAGTTTCTATATAATACCTCCTTCCTATTCCTCCTGAGTTTTAAATTAGTTTTATGGCCTTAAATTTAAAACCTATGTTTCTATGAAAATTGAAGTTTGGTGTGTTTTTTTTGTGGCCCACATAAACTTAAGCCTTGTTTATTTGGCCCGTGTTAGCCTTTGAGTTTGACATGCTTGATTTAAAGGGTTTCAGCGGAAACTGATATTCCAATTCCATTCCACCAACACAAAACACCAAAATGACATTTTTCAGTTCACTACTGCCTCATTATCTCTCATTTTCTTATTTATTATTTACTAGAGGCCTGGTACATGAATTCATGCATGGGTGGGGTCCCTTGACCTGGCCGGCAATGGAGGCCTATGGGGGTAGAGGGGGCCGGCAGGCCAGGGGGAGGGGCCGAGGGAGGTTGGCCAGCTGTTGGGGGAGGGGCCGTGGCCGGCCTGGGGGAGAGGCCACGGAAGGTTGGCTGTGGGAGTGCACTGACCACCATGGGGCAGCTTCGTTGAGCATCTACCCCCTGGTGGTCAGTGCACATCATAATGACTGGTTAACCGGTCATTCCGGTCATTCAGTCGTAACGGTCGCTTAGGCTTTTATATATATAGATTATTATTTTCACGTATTAGGCTGTCCGCCCCCAAAATAAACTATCTAAACTTAATATAAACTACATAAATGTGGTTTTGGTTTTATTTTGTTTTAGTTTATGTCTACTTTCAAAGGGAAGACCACCCTCCTAATAGTAAACTCTTAATCTACAACATAAATTAAGAATGGCTATCTGGAAACATGAATGGAAGAGTACCAGGTAAGAAGGATGCTATACATGATATTAGCATGGCCAACCACCCTTGTTTGGCTGGACTGAAGAAGAAGCTTTGCCAATGCATGTCTTTCAGAGCTAAAATCAGAAAAGTCCCCTGCTCTGGGACCTACTGTTCCCCCTACTTGGCACAGCAAGCTTACACTTAGATCTTCAGTATCTCTTTATAAAGCAGTTAATTAAATCATAAATATTTTAAAGAGAAAATGTATGTGTTTCTCAAGCAGTTCAGAATAATCCTTATTTTGTTTGCATATTTTAATGAAAATATGAATAAACTCTAAAAAGCTTTGGAAAATTCACTCTGTAAATTGGGGTATTTAGCCTGCAATGTTTACTTTTCACTTTCTATTACCAATTTAACTGGTCTTTATGTGTGAGTTTAAAGTCAAGAAAAATAAATAAAATGAACTAAATTATTAAGTACTTAAACCAATGAAACTTTTGAGAAGTACTAACGGAGGGATTTGGGGGTCTTTTTTAATTAAATGCTTTAGGTTAGGTAAACTAAAATAATCAAGTTTTATTTTTTGAATCACAAAGTGGCACTAAATTATTGGCAAATTATTAATATTAATAGAAATCCTTTTTGACATATAAGTTAAGGGAATTAAGAGTTAAAGTGAGAAATTTACTTGCTCAAAGTGAAAACTGTGCAAAAATAAATATTAGTGTGGCATGGTTACCTTTCACTTAGGCATATCTTTTTGCCTGAAAACCAAACTCTCCTGTGGTTTGTTTTCTAATGTTGAAGTCACAAAGTCTGAATGCTATTCTAAAATTATTAAAGAAGCCAAAGACTAATCTGTTTAGAAGAAATGTGAAGAGTTATTCATGAATAATTACTGCAAACAGGCTTTTACAATAAACTTTTCAATCATACATATATTACTGATGAATAAAACAGAGATAATTGGTTTTTAACATATATTTTTAATGCATAAAATATATTATTTGAGAGATTGCTTCAAAATAATAAAACTTTTAAAAAATCATATAACTGAATTTAAACTGCCCAAATTATACGTAATTTATATACTTTAAGAACAAAAACCTTTTAAAACAAGCTATGTCTATCTAACTCATTTGGAGTGTGGGGCTAAACTGCCTTAGAAAAAAGTTTTAATAAAAATTACTTATTAAAACATCTTATTTGGGCCTCAAAGAACACTCCTGAGGTTGTCCATTCTCCCTCCCAGTTAGCTGAAATCTTTGCCACTTCAGACTTGTGAAAGGGTTACCAGACCTATATGTGCACAAATAATACCAGAATTCTACACACGCAATACAGACAGATAATGTGTACATCTGCATCAGTGTCAGCGCTGACATGAGTGTAAAATCACATGCACTAGATAATGATTGTTAATTAAAACATTCTCCTCTCACTAGGTTATAAGCTTCATGAGGAGAGGGGTTGCTTCTTCCATATCCTTAAACCCAAAAAAGTGCCCAGGCACACATAGATGCTCTGTAAACATGTTTAACTAATAGAACATATTATAGCTATTGAAATTTTTTTGGAATAACCATAAACAAATATTTGTGAACTTTAACAACCAGTTGATAGAATCAGATTTGTTTTGGGGTAGCAACTTAGCATATACTAATATTTACCCCAAAGCAATATCTATATATATAAAAACCTAAGTGACCAGCCAACTGACTGACTGACTGGTAGCTATGACACGTATTGACCACCAGGGGGGCAGATGCTCAATGCAGGAGCAGAAACCACAGGCATCGAAACATGGAACAGACTGATGAATCTCAGAGGGAAGGCGGGAGGGGAGAGGGCAGGAAGAGATTAACCAAAGATCTTATAGGCATACTAGAGGCCCGGTGCACAGATTCGTGCACTGGTGGGGTCCCTCGGTCTGGCCTGTAGGGATCAGGCCAAAACTGGCTCTCTGACATCCCCCGAGTGGTCCCGGATTGCAAGAAGGTGCAAGCCAGGCTAAGGGACCCCACTGCTACACAAATCCATGCACTAGGCTTATTATAATCATTGGACAGCCAATGGGTCTAAAATTGTTTTATCTCATATTTGGAAGTTTCCCATATTTAAATTTAATTCTATGTTCTACCTTTAAAGGATGTAAAAGGAGAGCTATTAGAAAAGTCAAATTCCTCAGGGCCTGATTAGAAAGATTAGTGATGATTCATCCCAACACTACAGAACAGTGACTGCAGACACTGGGCCAGGTTCTACAAAAGCAAAGAGAACTAGACAGATGCCAGCCCTGTACTCATGGAGTTGGCAGCATTGTAGTGGCCCTCAATAACAAATAACCTAAGGAACAAGTAGTATAATTACAAACTAAGGCAAGCACTATGAAGGAAATGGGGTACAAAGACAGAGAGTAACAGGGGAAATCAACTTTAAGCAGTGGAGTCAGGACAGGCTCTGCTGAGGAAGTGACATTTCAGTCAAGATCTGAAGGATGAGAAAAACTCAGTCATGTGAAAAGCAGAAGGAAACACATTCTAGGCATAGAAAATAGCAAGTGCAAAAGCCTGAAGTAGGAAAGAGCTTAGCATTTAGAAGAAGTGAAAGAAGCCTTGTTGACTTGAGCAAAGTTCAAGGGGACTGGGGTGGAGACACCATCTGTGGTTGAAGGAGTAAGCACCAAAGAACGTACATTCACCTGTAACAGGAAGCCATTAAAGGATTTAGGTAGGGGATCCAACAGAAGAGCTATCTTTGCCAAGTGGGGATGAGACTGGGGAGCAGGATGGGAACTGATGGTGGTCAAACTCGTGACTTGACTCATTTATTAAATTTCACCATCTGCATAAGGTAAGGGAACACTTTTTTAAGTTGTTTCTTTTCCTCTGAATTGCTGAAAATTTTTTCCCCAAATATCCCTGATTCTCTACTACCAATGCATTTCAAATAAATATAATCAACATGTCCCTAAGAAAAGCTGTAGGCTCAGAATGCCATTTTTTTCATCTTTATGCTTCTGCTTACTAATTTTGTGAAGACAAGTTTTAGTGTCCTCACCTATAAAGTGGGGATAATACTAGAACTTATTTCATAGAGATATTATGAAGATTATATCACACAATCTGTGTAAACCTCTTAAAACAGTAGGCTAATAAGAACCCATATAAAGCACTTGGCAACTAGATCATTATACTCAGAAGTAACAGTTATTAAAAAGCAACCTCAGGAGTCTTCCCTTATTGTCTATCCTTTTTCTATTAGTTTGAAAATACACTTTCTCCTGGAAACCTCAAGTCCAGCAGAAAATATCCCAACAACAATTCTGACTTCCCAGTTAATCAAGCAACACATTTCCATGAGTGGGTGAATAGAACATTATCATTGTGTCAGCTGAATTATCTGAGTTTGGGTATTAATGTAGACATTCCGTTAGTGATAGTTAAACAATTTCCACACAAAATAGCATGAAAATATAATATAGAATACACTTATACTAGAGAAGGCAAACTAGTAATGAGCTTGCACAAGGATTAGCTTGACTACCCATATATATATTTTTACATATATATATTTTGATGCGCACCTGACGCCCTGGCGGGGCTGTGGGTACTAGACACTGCTATCTTGTGGCTGGGGGTGCCGCCATCTTTGAGGGTGTGGCAATCAATTAGCATATTCCCTCCTTATTGGCTGTGGATGCTGCCATTTTTAGGGTGGGGCAGTCAATTAGCATATTCCCTCCTTATTGGCTGTGGGCACCGCCATCTTTGTGATGGCAGGAGGTTCGATTAGCATATTCCCTCTTTATTAGATAGGATTCCATATATAAGTGAAATCATATGGTATTTGTCTTTGTCTGGCTTATTTCACTTAGCAAAATACCCTAGGTGCAACCATATTGTCACAAATAGTAAGATTTCATTCTTTCTAAAGGCCAAGCAATATTCCATTGCATATAGGTACTACAACTTTTTTATCCACTCTAGACATCAACTTCGTAAAAGAATAGAGTATGCATGTTTGCTTTTGCTCATCACAGTACCTCCAGTGCCTCAAAGTCAGAATCTTATTGGGCAACTATAGTAGATGTGCCAGGGCACCACCCAGATCCACAGTCAGGACTCCTTTTCAGAAGCAAGGCTCTCCTTCTCCCAGATTACAGGAGTACTGGCTGCTGACTATAACTGCACCACTCAAGGCTGCATCACTGCCCTGGCCAACAACACAGGGCAGCAAAAGCCCTTGCTTCAAACTCAGGATAAACTCTGAAGGACCATCCTAGCTCCACTGCTCACCATAGGATCGGCTCACACCTCTATTGTAACTGCACCACAGTTCAATTCTGTCTCTTTCCGGTCTTCGCCCCCAGTCCCCCATTGATGTTGATGCTGAGTGCTTGTCAGCAGACTTCTCAGCATCAGACTCCATTCCCAGCAATTCAACCTAAGACATCACCCAACAAGTACTGGTAGAATAAATGAACAATTTTGCCACTAGACCCATACACACCTTCTTTCAAAAGAAAAACACACATGCTTGAAGCATAGGCAACAGTTAAACTGGTAATGAAAATGTGTGTAAACTTTAAAAATACAGTCATACCATTTCAGTTCACTATTTTATTTAATGTTATCAAACAAAAGTAATTACTACCTGAACTGATTTATTATCATGTCCTTCACTCTGAGACCAGAAACCAATTAAAAGGCCAATGACATTAGTTTTATAGGAACCTCAAGAAAATTATTTTTATTCTTATAGAGAAAATAATGTATGGGTAAAATAAATGCCTTAAACAAATCCTTTTTTTTTAAACTTCCACACCCTATTACTTATTTCATAAGAACAGACCTAATATTTACTTACAGATAAAAATGATTTAATTCAAGAAATAAAAAACTCAGTTTCTTTATGACAAATGTGTATATTGTTTTTAAATTTAAAGAGTAGCTTAGTGTAATTTAAATTTATTGTTTTATAAAGTAATGAAAAATTGAATATATAAGAAAGTTTCAGCTCAGGTTAAAAAATAAGTAGAAATACTAAAAATGGAGGTTCGAGAAATATATTCAAGCTTATTTTCTTCTACATTAAAAAAAAAAAAAAAAAAAAAAAAAACCTCCCCTGGGGCCATTTACAGTCTAAAGTGCATAACTTAGAGTTGGGATTCAAAAATTATAGAATTTCTACTTCAAAAATCAATATTTATCTCAGACCACAAGCTAGAATCTTAATTGTTTTTGTGGGAAGCTCTTCAATTTTAATGGATGTAAAAAGAGAAGTTTCTCTGTTCACCAGAAACTAGAATTATTTCTCAAATATATCCTCCTATCACCTATCCCTCAACTAGCCTTCGGAGACTTAATGCTCTATCTGACCTAAGATGTTTTGAATGTCTTACACAATTACTGCTATACTGGCATTTTGATGACTCATAATTATTTTTAGGATCAAAATCTAACCTAACCATCCTCCCATTTGCCAGTATTCCCTAATACAGTGATGGCGAACCTATGACACGCGTGTCAGAGGTGACACACAAACTCATTTTTTTGGTTGATTTTTCTTTGTTAAATGGCATTTAAATATATAAAATAAATATCAAAAATATAAGTCTTTGTTTTACTATGGTTGCAAATATCAAAAAATTTCTATATGTGACACGGCACCAGAGTTAAGTTAGGGTTTTTCAAAATGCTGACACGCCGAGCTCAAAAGGTTCGCCATCACTGCCCTAGTATAACTGAGACATACACACCTACTGCTGACAATTAACTTGATCTACCTACAAGCAGTATTATTCAAAGAAAGTTTACTGAAGGTCAGAATACATATTGTGAGGATCAACTGAATCCCAGAAGCAGAACTTGAAACAAAAGTTTATTTCTGCCAATTACAGCAAGAGGTTACATCTGTATCTTAGATTGTACTGCCCTCCCTTGCACCTTATTATATGCAAATAGAAACATCTCACTCTTGGCATAAGCAAATAAATAAACCATTTTCTTAAGAAGTGATGATCTCACTGAATTCTACTTTCCAACAGAATTTAAATATTTTGTTCAATATATTCCTCAAACCACTAAAGCACTTTGATGTCACACTTGATTACTCCCTTTCCCTTTCTCGGTAATGTCAAAATCTCAATAGTATAATTAAAAGCAAACAAAAACATCACAATAGTCTCATTTAAAGCAGACAAACACACCAACAAGCAAAAAATAAAATAAAAGCCTCCCTTCACAAACAAAAGAAAATCAATTCCAGGAGAAAACAATTCTACCCAGATATAGAAGAGGATCTAGGAAGTGTTAGGACATTTAATTATCACAATTTGGAAGCAAGAAGCAATGGAGAAAAGCGAGTAGATGGTAAACATGAAAATAACTGCTAAATACTAACTCATGAGTAGATAAGAAAAATGCTAAAAATGGTCAACATTTTAATGATTCATCCCTGCTTTCCCAACCATCCTCCACTCATACTATTAAGATAAAATATGAAGACACATGAAGGCAAGCATGGGCCTTGTACACAGAACAGGCACTCAGGAGGAGAAATTCACATTCCAACTCTAGCTAAACTAGACTCATCTAAGTCATTACTCCTTTAGGCACAACAGGGGTTGTTTCTACAGCTCTCCTCAGAAATACAGTAGAGGAAAGCATGTTTAAGAGTATGAGACTACAAGCAAGATCAAAGCAACAGTTAAGATTGTGAATACTCTGAAAAGCTTTTGGTCCTTTATGTACACAATAGATTTCTCCTTTCTCCAGAGAACATCACTGCACAAAACCAAGAGGGACCACATACTTCAGCTGCAGCTACTGGGAATTACCAAATTACATAAAATTAATGGGATGTGGCTCTTTGCAATGAATAAATTTGTAACTAAATGTTGAGTGCCTTAAGCTTTTTATTCCACTGGGTGAACTGCTAGAGTAATCAATTCAATGGGGTCTGTAAGAGCGGCCCATTTCATGTCTGATGGACAGCTTTACTTTTATTTCCCTCCTTATTCAAATTTCTTTCTGTGTTGAAGAAAAAAACAACCAAGTTGGTCTCTGAATTTAAATCTGGAATGCTGGAGGTTCAGATATGCAAATGGGATAAAAACAAAACAAACAACTAGGATTTAGAGAGCCTAAGGACACAAAAGAATAAAAATAAACATCAAAAATATTAAACTGTCTATGAATAAACCAAATTTTTTCCACTTATTTAAAAATGCAAATTTTGTAATATCCAGAAAATATTTCTAAAAGTTAAAAAAACAAAAACCCATGGGTGTAATTTCTGTGGTTTAACCTTAGAAGAATACAAACTAATATGGATCCTTGTTCCAGGTCCAAGTGATCCACATACAAAACTTCAGAGGCAACATAAGCCCCAAAGGAATGTAAGCAAGGCTCTTCCTACAAACAGATGGTGGGCTGAGTGAAAAAAGAAATGGCCTAGGCTTTTCTTCCTGTAAACAGGCAAATCTCTGCACTCCTACCAAGTCTCTGAAGTGAAGAAAAGTCATTTCATCTACCAACTGACAAGATCACTCTTTTTAGCTACCTCACAGTTTTGACAAGAAAGCCACATAAGATGATATGGTACAGATAAAAGGAATCCGTGATAGTAGTGGCAGAATTCAACACTGTCTCTAACACACAGCCAGTGCTCAACAAGTACTTGTTGATGAAAGGATGAACATTTTCAAGTAATTTTTACAACCTAAGATCAAATTGCCAAATTATTCCAATATGTAACATTATATTCTGGAATGTTCTAGTAGCCTATAATAATTGCCAATAAAGACTTCACAAACACTAACCTAACAAAAACTCCCTGAGGTAGACTCTTACTATCAGAATCGACTTTGTCTATGAATCTCTACTTGCAGATGAAGAAAATTACCTAATTCACAATACAGGGTTAAATAATTTATCAAAAATCACAGTCTGTAAATGGATTCAATTCAAACCTTTAAAAAAAAAAAAAAAAAGCTGGCTCTGGTAACCATGCTTTTAAACTAAAATAAATTCATCAATACATATAGTCAGTGGTTAATTGGTGAGTAAGTGTATCTGCACAAACATTATAGTACAGGACCAAAATAGTATATTCAGAGGAAATCAATTTGGGAGCATTGTTAATTGTGCTACATAGTCATAGTTCTTTTATATTTTGGAGCTAATTCAACATCATGGTATCTAGTATTTGGCCTCCTTGTTCTACTCTTTTCTCTACTTTCAAAATACTTCCTTCTCCATAACTCAGATTTACTCATAATGGCATATGTTAAGTAATTTTGTTTATATCTGAAAATACTTACATATGTGGGGAATTCTTGACCAAAAAAATCATAGAAGAAACACCTAGGTTATATGAATGTTGTTTACAGACAGTTATTAGTTCATTAACAATTTATTTACTACTGACTGAAATAAGCATTATATTAAGTTCTGAATAGGGCTAGGCTAGCAAGTAAACACATACCGTAAGTATCTTAAACGTTAACTAATACACAAAACATACTTACATAAGATAACCTGGACACTTCTTAAAAAATCACTTATTTCAAATTGAAAACTGATATGCTTACTAGTTGAAAAAAATGTTCTGAAGAGAGAAGAAGGGTCAAATTCTTGGAAGAGAAGTACCAGAGACTAGAAATGAAGTTAACTCCATGTGTTCAGTAAGAAAAATATAAGTTTAATAAAAAATAGTAAAACTGGATTCACCACTCATTTCTACATCAGGATTTACATGCCTCCCAGGCTATTGGTATGTATCACGTTCAGAATTAAATGAAGAGATCTGTGTTTCTGATCCCTTGGACAGGCGCTGCTGTCACTGAATCTATTCTATTGCCACTAATATGGCAACTATTACTGGGTTACAGTGAGCAGAAAGGTTGATGGTGATCATAGTAGTGACTTGAAACCAAGAGTGGTTGCCCTAGCCAGTTTGACTCAGTGGATAGAGCATCGGCCTACGGACTGAAGGGTCCTGGGTTCAATTCTGGTCAAGGGCACATGCCCAGATTGCAGGCTCAATCCCCAGTAGGGGGTGTGCGGGAGGCAGATGATCAATGATTCTCTCTCTCTCTCTCTCTCTCTCTCTCTCCCTCTCCCTTCCTCTGAAACCAATAAAGAAATATTTTTAAACCAAGAGTAGTTCAAAACTTTGGAAAATCTTTAAAGCAAAACTGTCTTCTCTTATCTCCACCTTCATAACCTACAACTTAGAAGAATCTTGTTCTCCCCTTCTGCTCATTTTCCTAAAATTGCCCAACCCCCAACCCTGTCAATCTCTTTTGCCGCCTTACACCATACACAGGCACACGCATGTACACAAACAAATGTGCGCACACATGTACACATACCCTCATGAACATAGCACAGGCTCTTATTCACATGCCTCCAGATATAAAAAAGGGCTTTCTGCCCTTTTTAAGATCTAGGCTGAGAAACAGCACATTGAATTATAGACCGGGGCTCTGAAAATAAGTATATGGTTAATATTTCTGGGCCAAGAGTTAAACATCCTGAATCAAATCCCAGTTCTTCCCTTCATGCCTGTGTGGTCTTGAGTGGTTATTTAATCTTTCCAACCCTCACTTTTCTTATTCACTAAATTTTGGATGAAGAAATGGCTAATACACATTCCAGTTCAAAACAGTTAATTCTTGAAAAAATAAAAGTGAATTCAAAGGGAGACAGAATTGTTTTGATTTATAGATAAGGTGTGGTTTTTTTTATAACCCTCACCCAAGGATATACTGGGTTTTTTTTTTTAAATTGGTTTTGAGAGAGAGAAAGAAACATTGATATGAGAGAGAAACATCAATTGGCTGCCTCCCTTATGCACCCAGAACAGGATCAAACCACAACGCAGGTTATGTGCCCTGATAGAGAATCAAACCCACAATTCTTTGGTGTACAGGTGGACGCTCCAACCAACTGAGTCACCCAGCCAGGGCTATAGATAAGGTTTTGATGTATTTTTTAATAGGATAAAAAATGTTCTATCTTGTAATGGTTGGATCACAGTCTCTTACTGAGTAACATGTAGGATTCCCTCTGCCAAAGGCAAGATTACTTTTTCCAAATATTGGTAACATTAGAAATATTAGAGGAATACATCAGTCACTCTGCCTTCAAGCTACAGTCATGTGCCCACAGAATGATATTCAGTCAATGAGGGACTGCATAGAGGACAGTAGGCCTAAAAATCCTTGTCACCTAGTGATAGTACAAAACGTTACTCACGTGAATGAGATGCTGGTGTAAATAAACCTATTGCGCTGCCAGTTACATAGGTTTAGCAAAAGTATAGTACCTACAATTATGTGCAATGCATAATACTTGATAATGTTAATAAGTGACTATATTACTGGTTTAAGCATTTACTAAATTATACTTTTTATTGTTATTGTTATTTTATTTTTTAACTTTATTTTTATTGTTGACATTACAGATATCCCCATTCCATCCCCCCACTTTTGCCCACCTCCACCCATTCCCCAGCATCTCTTCCCTCTGGCCATCACTACACGGCTGTCTGTGTCTATGGGTTATCTATATATGTTCTTTGGCTAATCCCTTCACCTACTTTCACCCAGTTCCCCCTCCTGCTCCTCTCTGACACCTGTCAGTCTGTTCCATGTATCCATGCCTCTGTTTCTACTTTGTTTGTCAAGCTTATTTTGTTCATTAGAGTCCATATATAAGTGAGATCATATAGTATCTGTCCTTCTATGACTGACTTATTTCACTAAGTATAATAATCTCCAGGTCCATCCATGATGTTGCAAAGAGTAAGATTCCTTCTTTTTTATGGCCACATAGTATTCTATTGTGTAAATGTACCACAGAATTTTTATCCATTCATCTACTGATGGGCATTTGGGCTGTTTCCAGTTCTTGGCTTTTGTAAATAATGCTATAATGACATAGGGGTGCATACATTCTTTTGAATTGGTATTTCAGGATTCTTAGGATATATACCTAGAACTGGGATTGCTTTAGAGCAGTCATGGCGAACCTATGACGCGCGTGTCAGAGGTGACACGCGAACTCATTTTTTTGGTTGATTTTTCTTTGTTAAATGGCATTTAAATATATAAAATAAATATCAAAAATATACATCTTTGTTTTACTATGGTTGCAAATATCAAAAAATTTCTATATGTGACACGGCACCAGAGTTAAGTTAGGGTTTTTAAAATGCTGACACGCCGTGCTCGAAAGGTTCGCCATCACTGCTTTAGAGTGTACTCTTTCTACTTATTTTTAAAATATTTGCTGTCAAGTAGTATGCCATGTTACGTTGCCATATGTTTCCCATGTCTCTTGATTGCATCAATTTCTCTTGTGCTTGATTTAATCTCATATTGTTTTGTACAGTAACATACTGTACAGGTTTATAAGCTAGAAACAAAAGGCTGTGATGTTCTCCCAAGGAAATGGCCTAACAACGCATTTCTCAGAACATTATCCCCATTGCTAAGCATGCATGACTGTATCTGATTTTTAGTTCTGTCGCATTATTTTAAAATATGCTTCCTGTAACCAAGTGTATTTCTTAAAATGTGTTTTGTAGAAAAGTCACACCAGGACCAAGATCCAATAACATGCATGTCTTTCCTCCATCGCACAAAAGTTAGAGTCTACACACTTCTACGAATCACCTCTATTTTTTGCTTAATAATTTTTGTAATGTTAATGAGAGAAAAGTGAAATGGGGAGGGTATGTAATTAACCTCTTCAATCTGCAAGTTGAACAACCTAGAAACAGCATACACATGGAGTGCTGATTTTAATAAAGTCCCTGGAATAAGAGGAAGTAAGAAATAATTTCCTCACCACCATACTAATGAGGACTGGCTAACAGCACAATTAAAGAGTATGCTGACCTCAGGAGACAAGAGAGAAGCTAACAGCCAACAGGGGATACATTAAAGCTACACAGGAAAACAACACAGAGTAGATCCAGTTATTTGATTCAATATGCAAGTTCTATATTTTGAGAGTGTAAAATATTTTAGTAAGCATTTCTTGAAGTAGTACCATACATGATCCAGTTTAGTTCAATAAGAAATCAGTTAATATTCAAGTCAAAGTGGCACCAAATCAGAGCTCTCTATTCTGCACCAAAGTACCTGCCTGTAAAATGTTTAAAGTCACCAAATTGATGGTTCTGTAAGAAATGGCTTTAAAGGAAACAATTTAAAATTATTTCAAAGCTATGCCATAATTTTACACACATCACTGAGAAAAAAAAGAGAAGGGTAAAAAATTTACTCTACCTATGATTTTTGGGCTATCATAGCCAACAGCCTGCATGTATTTCAAACACATCTTGTGAAATTTAATGAGATCTGTGAGTAGTTTCTCCATATTTGTTTGAATGGATTTTTTTTAGAAAATGGCTTCCCATCAAGGCTTTACACAAATAAATAAAAGGAGATGCAATCTGATTATACAAAGAAAAGGCTCACAACCCACAGGACACTTTCCAACCCCGGGGTCCACACTCCCCCAAGTCTCACTCTGCCAACTGCGCTCACCCTGTGTTTAACTCACATCTTTTCCCACAGAGCACAGGCCCCTCTTCATGCTGGCTCAGGCTTAGTGGCGCCATCCCCCGCAATATCCTCGAATAGAACACCTGGGACTGGTTTCTGTTTTTTCACCTTAGTATCACTAATAGCGACGACAATTGCTCTCAATCACTACATACCATACACTTTTACCACTACTTTATTTAATTCAATTCACTACAACATCCTGCAGGGTGTTTGTTTGTTTGGAAAAAGGTATTGAATATAGCTCTTATCTTCCAAAATCACGACCAGCACCCTCGACCAGGCTGTCTTCAACCGTCTCCTAAAACATTTCAAGAGCTTCTATCCTTACTCTTCTATTTATCCGGTTTATCTGTAGAATACTTATCTTCCAAAACACTGTTCAATATATATTTTTGAATAAAACCTATACTGGTTGCATCTATTTTCTATTACAATATCTTGCAAAGTGGACTTGTACCAAGGGGGGAAAAAAGGCTCCCATGGCCAACTAGGTTCTAGACATGCTTGCAATACATCCCTCTTGGGAACTCACCATATAAATTACATATTAAAATCTCTTTAGTTTTGAAGTTACCTTTCTTTAATCTAACATATCCCATACTTGTTTGATCATGAGGACTTCTTTTCCCAAAACATGATATAATGGTGCAATTTTGGTAATGGTATTATCACATATCAACAGCAAACACTTCTCCGGCTTTCAATTCCCTCTTCCATCTGTGTGAACCCGTGGTTATCCATTTCCCACCAGTTTCCTTTACCTCTGATGTAGACAGTCTGTGAGTACATTATACTCAGCTTTTTCACACCCAGATGCTCATGTGACCTCTCTGACCATGTCTGCCTCTTCTGTCTGTACAGTTAACTCCAGCTTAGTCTTCGAAGCCTGGTACAAGGCATAACTGATCCATTAATCTTCCATCAAACTTTTCTAATGATGGCATCCTACACTTTCCCATGGCCAACATCTTTCCCAATTAGAGAGCAATCTCCTTAAAGGAAGTACCTATGTTTTATCTCAGAATCGGTGCTTTCTTCACTTCCAGCAAATGTGCATGAAGTAAGATCTGAATGAGCTAGTGTTAAGGGCCATATTATTGATTATCTGACACAAAGAAATGTCCAATTAAAGAGAAATATCAACTGCAATCCACACACTAGAATACTGGTATGTTTTTTAAAAGCATCCTGAAGTATACAGGTCCTGGCATCTTGTCCACGGCCAATGCTGGACCCAACACAATCGTTCCCAGTTTGTCATCATCACTGCCAAGACTAAGTGGATGAAGGGCAAGCATGTGGTCTTCGGCCGGGTGAAAGACAGCATGGATATTGCAGCAGCCATGGAGCGCTTTGGGTCCAGGAATAGCAAGATCAGCAAGAAGATCTCCATTGCTGACTGTGGACAACTCTAATACATTTGACTTGTGTTTTATCTTAACCACAAGACCATTCCTTCCTTCTATAGCTCAGGAGAATAGACCTTCACCCCTATCTGCTTGGAATGTTATATAATCTTCATGCTCTCGCCGCAATTCATTGTGTTCCATATTTTCCTTATCCCTTCCTAGTCTAGGTGAATTGCAGAGTTAAGTTTATGATTATGAGCCCTAACCGGTTTGGCTCAGTGGATAGAGCGTCGGCCTGCGGACTGAAGGGTCCCAGGTTCGATTCCGGTCAAGGGCATGTACCTTGGTTGCAGGCACATCCCCAGTAGGGTGTGTGCAGGAGGCAGCTGATCAATGTTTCTCACTCATTCATGTTTCTAACTCTCTATCCCTCTCCCTTCCTCTCTGTAAAAAAATCAATAAATTAAAAAAAAAAAAGTTTATGATTATGAAACAAAAACTAAACAACAACAACAAAAAAGGAAGAAGTCAGTGAGCTGCTACTGTTTATTCTAATCCTCTTCAACCATGGCATTCAAAATGATGTAAAAACAAAGCTTTAGGCCATTTTCTATAGGAGAGAAAAAAGCACAAAACCACCAAAAGGATTTGCAAAGAGAAGAAACAGACATCTATTTTCTCGTCAAAGATATTCAAACTTAAATAATTAGCAATAAATTATAAGTTATTTGTTATTTAGAGTTAAAATGCTTCTTTTAATCTACGTAAACAAAAATTCCTTATATATTACTCTAAATGTAAAACTGAAAGTTAAATCAGTGTAGACACAGTAATTGTGTGTGTGAAACATACATGTGGCTATTTTGAGGCCTCCTGCTCTATGGATAGACTTGTAGGGTTTTGTCACTTGGGATTTATAAATTCATTTGGTTAAACTGTGGTGCAAATGAGACAAAAGTGAAAAGGATAACCCCTTCCTGAGCCAATTAGTTTAACCTTGAATTTGTAGCATTCTCTTATAATCTTAGCCTTGGTCTTCTAGCTGCCGAGAGAGAGAGAGAGAGAGAGAGAGAGAGAGAGAGAGAGAGAGAGAAATTCCCCAACCTTACCACAAAACCAAAGTATATAATATAAGCACAACAAATTTGCTTTAAGAGTGTGTGTGTGTGTGGGGGGGGGGGGGGGGGGCGGAATCAGTTTGCATTCAAATGCAAATCACACAGAAACCCAGGAATCTAGCTAGAATAAAGTACTTCCTGCCATAAGGCCAATTTGTGGAAAATTGGACATCAATTACTTCTTAAAGCCTACCTGTAAGGAGATGTGGTAATGTCCTCCTTAGATGCTGGAAAAGATGTATAATCTTAATACATGTCTGCTTCCTTGCCATCACTGAAGATCTTTCCTCACCAACCCTTTCTTTGTCACATTACAGTATTTTGCCTTTGCTACTAAGCACAATCTGAGCATCATTTCTGTAATTATCATGAACAAATAATGTTAAAAAATTTAAGCAAACCAACTTATTATATTTACCCCATATTTAATATTTTTCACTCACTTTGTGACTTATTTTGCATTAGGATACAGTAGAAAATAGAAACTATACCAGGTATTCCAACAAAAGAAATTTAATATAAGAAATTATAATAGTTGTTGGAAGGCTACAAGAGGAAAACAAAAACACTGAACTAATAGAAAGCAAATAGTAGCAATAAACTTATCAATGATTATCAAGTGCTACTATATATATATGCTACTTTACTAGGCACTGACCAAAGAAGAACAAGGACTATACAAGCAATGTCCCAAGACAGTATATGATTAATTACTCATGAATGGTATTGGAAAGGAGCTTAGAAAGAGCCAAGACTAGGAATTAGAAGACTGAAGTTCTAGTCTAGCCACTATCTGATTCTCTTTTGGCCCTTCCAAAGATGTAAGACTTCAGTAAGACTTAGTGTAGATGACCAATAAAGCTCTAACATCCTATGATACTTTACAGTTCAGACAGAGGAGGAGTCACAGGAAGGAAGAAATATTTAAATGTATATATTCATCATTGCTTTTAGTAAATAGTAAACATCCTATCACATTCTACTGTACACCCACCTGGTTCTGGTGATGGGATTATTATCACCACTGTCAGTGACTGATGGACTTAAATCAACAAAATTGATTGAGTTGATCTTATAACAGAGATATGCGGTGAATTGCCATTTGGCATTTCTAAGTATTATCTGTCCTTCCCCTTGCCCTACCCATAAGACACTAGAAGATGCAGATCTGGATTCCAATGGCTACATACTGACAAAATTGTCAAACTTTGAGTTAGTGCCATTCTATTTATTTTCTTACGGCTGTATCTCATTGGTAGCTATTCTTTACAATTCAAACCTGAATTGAAATATCATGAAGACATCTGACAGAGATTCATAAGTGTTCAATAACACATAACATGCGAAAAATAAATTATTGCTTTTGGGAAATTTTAATATTTTAAGAGAATGCAGGTTTTACCACAAAGTCAGATGATTTCAATTTCCTCTTTTATAGACATTTTATCTACCTTTGACAGAATTTTATACACAGTTAGCAGAATAAGACAAATTTAGTGTTACCTTTTAATTTTATGTCATATAATATAAAATATTATTCTAAAAATGTACCTTTGCTATCATTTGTCATTAAACGAAAGCAATCATTAAAAAGTATGACAAATTCTCTTGAAACAAGATTGCTAAGTATTTTTCATCCATTACTAAAGGAAAGATGAGTGTTCCTTTTTTAACTGTATTCATTTCTTACTGAAATATCAAAATTAAACATAAACAAAAAGAGTAAGCTAAGTGAAGGAGGTATTATTTTATGAGAGGACAGTATGTTAACATTCCAATTTCTGCCGAAACCGGTTTGGCTTAGTGGATAGAGCGTCGGCCTGCGGACTGAAGGGTCCCAGGTTCGATTCCGGTCAAGGGCATGTACCTGGGTTGCGGGCACATCCCCAGTAGGAGATGTGCAGGAGGCAGCTGATCGATGTTTCTCTCTCATCGATGTTTCTGACTCTCTATCTCTCTCCCTTCCTCTCTGTAAAAAATCAATAAATTATATTTAAAAAAAACAAACAAACAAAAAAAAAAAAACATTCCAATTTCTTGATATTTCACTTTCGTTATCAGAACTGAGTTTTAAGAACAGGACAGATCATTTATAGCAGACATTGCCTTTTAATTTCATTTTATGCAAACTTTTAAAATATTTACATCTATTTAAATTAAAATTTACAGTATCAACTTTCTCTCTTCAATTGTATGGTATATTAAACACAATTTTAATACAACAAAGCTAAAATACCACAAAGAAAAATAAGTTTAATATTTTTATATTATATCACATTTTTAAAAATCTTTATTGTTGAAAGTATTACAGATGTTCCCTTTTTCCTCCAATTGACCCCCTCCTTCCAATTTCCTCTCCTTGCCCAGGCCTTCACTATACTATTGTCTGTGTCCATGGGTTTTGCATATATGCATATAAATTCTTTGGTTAAATTCTTCCCACCTACCCTCCCCCCCACTTCACTCTAAGAATCTTCAGTATGCTGCATGCTTCCATGTCTCTAGATCTATTTTGTCAGTTTATTTTGTTCATTAGATTCCACATATAAGTGAGATTATGTAATATTTCTTTATCTCTGACTGGCTTCTTTTGCTTAGCAAAGTACTCCAGGTCCCTCCATTCTGCCTCAAAGGGTATGAGATCCTTCTTTTTTGAAGCTGCATAGTATTCCATTATGTAAATGTACCACAGCTTTTGTATCACATTTTGAAGAGTTTCCCTCGATATATTTACAACATAAAACAAAATATAAACAACAAAAATTTTCTAGTTACTTTTTCATAGATTATATAGCAAATTACTGTGTCTCTAATTTTCTCAATGCCAACTGAATAGCCTTTTAAGATTTGATTTTGGATGATTCTAGATTGTTATACTGAATTTGCTGTAAGGTAACAAGATAGTAGATTATTGAATACTTTATAGTCTCAATTTTTAAAACAAGGGGAGAATGATCAGAATTTGAGAGGCAATTAGATTTTTAACGTAAATTAGTCTAAATCTTCTCCTTATAGATTAAGTAATTGTCAAATAAGTTAAGCACCTTGGTCAAGGTCACACAGTTGGTGTAGTGTAGGGATAAGGCCTAGTGTTTGAGTCAGACAGACTTGGAAACTAATCTACACTCTAGTCCAGTGATGGCGAACCTATGACATGCGAACTCATTTTTTTGGTTGATTTTTCTTTGTTAAATGGCATTTAAATATATAAAATAAATATCAAAAATATAAATCTTTGTTTTACTATGGTTGCAAATATCAAAAAATTTCTATATGTGACACGGCACTAGAGTTAAGTTAGGGTTTTTCAAAATGCTGACACGCTGAGCTCAAAAGGTTCGCCATCACTGCTCTAGTCCTACTGTGCTATGCTATACATGTTACTGCATTGTCATAGGCTAAGTTTCAGCATCTGTAAAAAGCACATATTGATAAGCATTTCAAATGTTGCTGTGATGACTAAATTGGATAGAGTATTACCATGGTACAATAAAAGGATGGTAAACTATGTGAAGGTCCATCCTAATTAAAGAAATAGCTACATACAATCCAGGTTTCTTGTTTTCTTGTCTAAAACTCACCAGGATGATACTCTGTTTAACTTGCTAATGGCTTAAAATTTTAAATGTTTTTTATGCATAATTTTAAAATGTACCTTATATGAATCTCATAAATTCAAAACCGTACTTTTGCCATCTACCTATTAAATTAGCATAATGAGGTAACCTGAAGCAACTTGAACAAAGCTTTACCATTCATTAGCCTCTGCTTTTTTTTCCTAAGTGAGGAAATATTTTTTCCAAATCCAATGTTTTAATAGGATTAATGAGTGAATGTAATTCTCTCTGAAAAATACAATGGACTGCTAACCTTTATATTAAAGAGAAATGTTTTTTAAAGGCAACTGAAATATCTCAGTTGTGATTAGCAAGTGGTCTTTTTCTTGAACAATTACTTTAATAAAATGATTAAAAAATAAAAAGTTGTTTCTTCTTCCAAATAAAGTATCTTTATATACTCTAAGAAAAGAATTCTTTCAATTTTATAAGAGAAACTATACTTCTTAATCCAAAAAATGTCATATCATTTATCTTTAACTTTTTATTATGTGTTAATATTAACTTATGAGGAAGAAGTAGCAATAGTCTTCTTAGTTCTCAAATTATCTCATAAAATCATGTTTATATAGAGACATATGTGAAAAGATGAAAAGAAAATTACAGAAAGTCCTTTATAGCTTCATTTACCAAAGAAAAAGAATATGCACACAAACATATTTTTTCAATTTCCTTTTTTTCCCAAAGATAAATTTCTTCTACTATATATGGTACCAGCAGATGAAGGGCTTTAGAGGTTTTTACTCATGTTTTGCTAACTACAAAACTCAATTCCAGAGACTTTTTCACTGTGTGAAAATATGAGCAACACACAGTATTCTTAGTTGCCAAAAGTAAATGGAAACATCCAAATAAATTACACAGGACAAAAACTAAGTTGGATCCAACAATGACTATTCCTTTAGAATATAGTACACTAACATTTCACCCCTTAGAATCAGGGACCATTTGTTAAATGTCCTATTATTGTTAACCATGGGCATTCTCTAATGCTCTTCCTGAATAATAGAAAACAAAACTGTTGTGGAGATTAAAAGCAATGTGAAAGTCCCAGATGAATCAAATACATACAGTAACAACTGCCACTTCAATAAAGTACATTCTAACACCCTCTTTCTATCCTTTCCCAAGAGGTTCAAAGATAAAATGTATATTGATTTTGCCAGCTGGAAGAAATGTTTGCCATCCCCAAAAGCCAAAAAACAAAAAAACAAAATAGGATCTCAATCTCTGCCAATAAACATCAAAGCATGTAAATATCAAGGCTGTATCTATGGAGGTAAAGAGAGTCACAGGACAGTCATAAGCCAATGCCCTACCACATTACTCAAAGAATTAAACAGGTGTCCCTCCAGAAATTCAGAACCAGATTCTCCTGCAAGAAAGGTGCTCCCTTCAAAAGGTCACATCTTGCTGAAAAATGCAGAGACCCCATTTCTCATTCCTGAAACTGTGATTTTAAGACAAATGCAATTCTGAGGAGTAGACATTATCTCCAATTTCCAGGTGAGGAAACTGCCTCTATGCACAATGACCGTCAGTAGTATACCGTAGAATCCAAACCTAAACTTCAAAAGCCACATCTTTAGCAAAAATAACCATAACAGTCTCCCTACTACCAGTACACTGCCATTTTAAACTGTTCTTATTCTCCACCTTAGTCTCAAAACAACACATTTTAAACACTGTTGTTGAGTTTATTTTTCATTTGATACTGGAGAGCATGAGTACGTTAATGAAGAAAAATCTTCCCAGCATCCTGGCTTTAAATCCAACTGTAGTACAAAAATGGGTATATTGTATACATTATATAATCTTTAGTTTTTACAATCATTGTACTGAAAATGCAAAAATGAGATGCATAATACGTACTAGATCTTATATCCTTAAGACCGACTAGAGCAGCGGTTGACAACCGATGGTCTGCAGACCACTGGTGGTCCGTTAGGTCCGAAAGGTTGGCAATCGCTGAACTAGAAGCTATCCTTTATTTAAAAATCATATATTTCTATCTGAATACAATAAATATTCATGACAACATGTACAAGGAAATGATACTTAATTACCCATTTCTATAAAATGACTGGTATATAAATATATAATACATATAAGTAGCAGTTGCAAACTAACTAGATGTTACGCTACATATGTAAATATGCTAGACAATAACAGCATACCTTCCTGTAGTGCCTCTGTGTATCAGGCATAGTTCTAGCGCTTTACAACTATTAGCTCTTCAGTCCTCAGAACAGCCTATCCTGGGTAATATGCAGGGCCCCTTGTTAAAATGGCAAAGTATTTTCCTTTCCTGTGAAGATCTGCAGAGTGAAAGCAGAGTGAAAGCAGATCTTCACAGGAGCCCAGGCCTCTCCTGTCCCTGACACTGAGCATGTGCACCACTGGCTAATCTGACTCCCTAACCCCCAGCCCAGGCTGAACTGGAATCAAAGGAAGGCAGAGGAGGCAGGAAAAGGGGCAGACCAGATCCCTTCCAGAGAAGAGGGAGGCAGGAGCAGGTGAGACCACAGAGAGCCAAGGCTTCAGGCCCTCAGTGCCTGCCTCATAGTCCCATCTGACTTCACTACAAAACAAAGTAAAAGTTGTGAAAAATGTCAAGATGTAACCACAGAGCAGTAAACACCAAGCGCAGGGCTACACTCTGAGTGCCAGACCATGTGCAAGGTCACTGGTTCCCTGCCCATGAAGCTGCCCTGGCCCAAAAGAGATATACTATTATTATCTCCATTTTCCAGATGAGGAAAGAAAAGCACAAAGAAGATAATTAACTTCCCCCAAATGGACCCAGTATATAAGTGGCAGAGTCAGGATTCAAACTCAGACGGGACTCGAATAAAATCCTGACTCTGGTGTCTATAACCATTACAGGACACTAAATGGAAATTTAAAGAACTATATTTGTGGTCTCTAATAATCTCTTAGTCTACTATCTCTAAATGACTATTTCTAGTCTATCCATATCAAGGAGGCACAGATACATTAGTTATAAAATCATATGCAAAAATACTGGAAAAAACCTAAACCTTATTCATCTATGTAAATGAGACCCAAATACACATAGGTGACTATTTGCTGATTTTCACTTCCAGAAAAGAAAAAGGGGAGGATGATATTATATGCATCAGCAGTACATACAGGCCTCATATATTGATACCTGCACTTCAAAGATTTGGTAAGTCATATTAATGTCATATTTATATAAATGTCATTTTATATAAACATAAGTATTATATAAAAACAGCATTCTAAGTATGACTTTAATGTTTTCAGAAACATGGGCATAACTGTCAGTACTCTAACCCCAAGCAATCATATGACATCTCTCTGTCACTTTCACATCTCTTTTCCGTACATCCTTCCTCCTTCCTGGACATTATCCTCTATGACCTCAAACACCTGGTAGCAACATCCTATGTAATTATAAAAAAGAGTTTCCTAATACCAATCAAAAATGCCAGTGTCCTAATCTGTTCACTCATTTATTCAATGAATAGTAACTTAACAAACCTGATTTGCTCTGTAGACTTTAAATTGCATGTGTGCAGATTATCTGTTTAAGCTAACACCTAATAGATAGATTATGATAACATTATGATTTAAAGAAGAGCAATAGCACTTAATCCTCCACCCCACATTCACACTATTCTGGGCTTTCCAATAAATCTATCTAGTATCATATCAGCACGTATATGTGAAAGGAAGAGATGAAAAGATAGTGCCTCTCTCTTATGATCCACCTTAGAAAAAGAGAACTCAGGTCCAATTTTCTTGGTGGGGATATGGCAAAGATCATAGCCTAGAAAATTTTAAAGTACAGGCATCCCTTGATGGCTATAGTCACTCTTCTTCTCTCCCACCTCCAATTTGTAATCCTTTAATTTCTATAGGAACAGGCATTTTAGAGTTATACTCATGCCAGTTAAGATTTAAAAAAAAAAATCATCCTATCTTTCAAGATATGTATCCAAAATGACCTACTCAGTATGACTCAATCTCCTCCGACTCCCAGTAGAGTTTGCTCTTCCAGTTACAGTTTAGTAATTGGTACTAAAGGTATTGGTTTGCACTAAAACTTGAGGTCAGGGGCTGAGTCTCCATTAGCTCTGCATTCCACAAGGGAACCTAGCACATATTAAGCACTTAATGAATAAGGAAAGAAATAATTATCAGATATAATTCATAAGTTCATCATTTCAGTTTTTATTCTGGATCCACATCTGTGATCAGCAAATAAATATTCTCTACCTGAGAGAAAATAGTTTTATTTCCATCTTTAAAAAGACTATCTTGCATTTTAAGTTTTTAAAAAGCAAGAATCATTGATTTGGTGATTGATCTGGTACTTCCTTCAAACCCCCAAATGTTAATTTTTATAATAATTAATGCTGATAGTTCTCGGCAACATCTCTACAAATAAAGATTAAAAATATAATTTGTATTATTTTAAAAGTATGCCCTCATACCACTAGAAAACTGGAACAGTGTTCACTGACGTCATTCAGACAAAAGTAATCAGAGAGAAAATTATCTAAATGGACTTTGAAGATTAACTTCACTTAGAAAATTGAACAAGATAAATCAAATAAATATGAATTAACTGTTCCCTCAATTAGGCTAAATGTTAAATATTGAGACTTGCCCTGTGCAACTTTTGCTCCTATAGCCACTATGATTGTCTATAAATTTTTCATTCAGGCACTCAACCAATATTTAATGACTTTAGCTTGTTTCTCTCTCTAAACTATATCGTTCTTGAAGAAAAACTTTGCACCTAATTAATGCACAACCTTACATGTAATTGACAGCATGTAAGCAGTATGGAAATAAACAAACCTTTCCACTCCACACTACTGTAACATAAAAATCAAGAGTTCCAGGACGAGGATGGAAAGTTGTATAAGAAAATGTTTTTTTCTGTTGAAGAG
Source organism: Myotis yumanensis (assembly GCF_028538775.1). Taxonomy (NCBI): domain Eukaryota; kingdom Metazoa; phylum Chordata; class Mammalia; order Chiroptera; family Vespertilionidae; genus Myotis; species Myotis yumanensis. The sequence continues at coordinate 170,842,938 of NW_027223752.1, read as the reverse complement.
TCAGAAATCTTCAAATTTCACAAAACTGAAATCACTAAAATGGAAATCCTTGTTAATCCAATTTTGTCTCCTCCCTCACCCCCAAGTAGCCTTCCCCAACTCACTGCAAATCAATCCTCAGAGATTTATCTTAAACAGGCCTCCTAAGACTGCCTCTTTTTTGAAATCTAGACATCCATTTCCTTAGTGTTGTCAGTCACTTCTGGAACACAAGAACTAACTCACTACACTGCAATATTTAATAACCAATAATCCCAAGTATTTGTGTTTGTTCTCCTGTAAAGCACTGTGGCAGAATATCTTGCTCTGTAAAATAAGGGGGAAAGGGAATGCCAACAACTTAAAGAGATGGCACATTGGCTAAGGACAGTGATTTTCAACTGGTGTGCCACAAGAATTTTTAACACATGCAATACCTGACTATTTAATCAGGGGCACTGACCTCTTTTTCCTTAGTTTGCAACTAAAAAATAACAACAGCCAACACAACAATAGCCGTTGGTGTGAATGAATCAAAAGTATACCTATTTTTTTTTTGTCAGATAAGTAAAGATATATTATTTGGTGTGCTGCAAATTTTTAGTAATTAGTTTATGTGTGCCATGAGGTGAAGAAGGTTGAACATCACTGGATAAGGAGAATCAGCATTTACATCTAAGTTCCAACTTGACACCTCTACTATCCCTTTCTTCTCTCCTCTCCAACTGAGCTACCCAGCCAGAGCCAGGCTATTTTTAAAAAGACAAAATATATAATGTCTCCATGTTATATCAACTGCTTTTAGGTGAAAATTATATTTTTCATTTTTTAGTTATTACATTTTTTCAGTGTAACATAAGTAGTTCACCTCGAATTTACTATCTCCTAAGTTCAAAACAAAGCCCTGCACCATGACAGCAATGAATAGGATAATGAATCCTTAAGTCACTTTCCTCTGTCTTCTATCTACATTAGGGTCACTGAATGGTTAAAATAAATTGGTGAATTACCAAAATGTCTAACAATTTACAATCTTTTCTGTCCTTAGTATGGTACTGATCTTTTGTTCACCAATTTGGCTATATCAAGGTTTTTATTGAAAACACGTATTACAAAATATAACAAAGGCACATGTATGGATTCCTAATAGAGATTTGTTAATAGACCAATATCCATATACTGTTATTTTTCTATCAAAGCAGAGTCAATATCCCTAGTTAACTTTTTAAAAATTATCCAATGTGAGTAGGGTTTCACACCAACCAGGAGCAAGAATGTGTTCAGGTTACAATATTAAAGTCAATGATGCCCAATCTCAGCTATTGTTCATTCTGGAAAATCACCACTAGCTGGATGATTTACAACAGGTTGCTAATTATATGAAAGCATGTAAACATTGCTAGAAATTTCAAATTTCCAGCTGCTAGAAGTGTAGCTACACGTGCTGGAAAGTGAAGCAATCGTGATCTCTGGCCGACACAGAAGGAAAATATTTGGCTAGAAAGGTTGCCTTTTCACTAGTGTTTGAATTCACTGATATCCAATAAGCCATATCCATGACAGAAATTTCCATTTAAATGTTAAGGCTGGTGAAGTTAAACTGAAACGAAATGATTGCAGAAATTTAATGATGGAAGTAGTCAACAGACCTGTTATGAAATAGCTGTTTGTGCTGGGAATATTTGCCCAGTGGGATTATCTGGTCCCATGAGTAGCATAGAAATCTTAAGGTTGTGTCCTAGTGGATTAAGTCATGGAGGATAAGAGAGACAGGGAGGTCACAGAAAATGGGCACTGAACTAAATACTTTTAAGTATATTAATTTGTTCAGTATTCTCATTAATGCTGTAAAGTAAATGTATAACTGCTATGTTTTTCACACATGAGGAAACAGAAGCTGTGAAAGATTAATTTTGCCAGGGTCACTCAAGTAGGAAGGGGTGGGATTTGAATCCAAATACTTCTGATTACAGAACCCATCTTAGCCCTGCTGTGTGCCTTCCACAAGTTGTTTAATCTTTCTGAGACTCAGTTTCCACATCTTTAAAATGAGTTCTAAAGATACTTCCATGTTATTATTCACTCCTGATTCTTGTAGTTTTGTTGTCTTCTTTCTAATGCCTTTATCAATTTATGGTGGAAGGTTGCTTAATAAAGATAAGGTATATTAATGTTCCAAAGGGAAAAATCATTAAAGAAATATGTTTGGCCCTATCTGGCTTGGCCCAGTGGACAGAGCATCGGCTGTGGACTCAAGAGTCCCAGGTTCAATTCAGGTCAAGGGCATATGCCTGGGTTGCAGACTAGATCCCCAGTAGGGGGAGTGCAAGAGGCAGCCAATCAATGATTCGCTCTAATCGTTCATGTTTCTATCTCTCTCTCCCTCTCCCTTCCTATCTGAAATCAATAAAAATATATTTTAAAAAAGAGAAAGAAATGGGTTTGTTAGCTACCTTCACTCCAAGTTAGAGAGTTAGAGGTCTCCATCTGCCCATAGGAGGTAATTTGTCAGTGATCCAGGTTCAGTGATTTAATCCAATGAGCAGATCATTGGCCATTGTATTTGACATTTAGGATCTGTTTTGAGTTGGTTATGAAGCCCACAATTATTTATTGTTTTGTGGACTGTGTTCACCTTACCTATAGTGTGCAAATTAGGGACTAGTAGTTTAGTACACAAACAGCATCACACAAGGTTGCTCTAATAATTAAATGAGTCAATACATACAAAATACTTAGAACAGTGTCTGGCATGCAGCATGCTTTATAAAGTACTATTTATTTTGATTATGTTGGATAATGTACCTCTTCATCAATGAAACATATAGAACATTACATAATTCCTCACTGACAATATTAATGTTTGTGTAAAGAATGCATGTTTAATCAGAAACATAACTTTTATTTATGCTTATTATTTGTCTGATTACTGATTACACATTAATTGTATTTAGAATGTATCCAAGATCATTTTGAACATTTTTAAAATCATCTTCTATCTAGAAAATTTAGAATGTTTACCACAAGTAACAGGAAATAATTCCTCTTAAAACTCTGTTAATACATGAAACAGTGTTCAAAAGAAATTTACTAATATTCTGTCCTACTTTTCCAAACACAGAAAAGTTGTCTGTAATCAGTATTCAGTAAGTATTTCTGTAAGAACAAATGAATATATAAATGAATGAATAACTCTTTTAAAAGGAGGCATGATTCCAGTAGTAGTGAAGTATCCAAAACAATACAAAATAACCTAGGAAAACAAAATTCCAACTTGACTCAAAAGCATAAATCTAAAGTGCAAACACTAAATTCTCAAATTCATTGATGGCAAAGGCACTGTAAAATATAAAAGCTAAGGAAAATTTAGCAAACCTTCCATTAAAGGAAGTGGACATCATAGAAGTTATGTAAGGAAATATCCAAATTAGTTATCACTGAAGTGAAGGAACTATGGTCTCTATTTTCAAGTTTTCTGATGAAGCAATGAAACACTAACAAAAGGCTCCAGAGAAAAAGGCAGCTGCACTGCCCATAAATAAGTCTTCCTCTCAGAAGGTTAATCTACATGTTCCCTCAAATCTGTGCTCATTTCAGGCAATGACAGAACTTCCTGGATGCAAACAGTAGACACCATCTAAACTCCTCTGCTTGGATGGGAAAGGTGTGGCTTTGACACAAAACCATAAATAACCCTCATCCTGGGGAACTGTTCATTCCTTTGAACTTTCTCTCTTTATTCACTTGCTGTTGAGCTACACCACTTCTCTGCCACCATGCCCTTCCAGGTCTCCTCCTCCCCCTCCTCGTGTGAGCTTTCCTTTGATAAAACTCAGACTGTAGAAAGCTTCCCAAGGAAGTATTCAGTTTCCTTTCTTGAAAGAAATTCAATCTCTAGAAAACCAAGTCTCCTTGAGAAGAAACCCAACAAACCCCTCCAAGTTAGGATTTTCACCTGGGTCTTCTCTGTGCTAAAGGAAGCATCTGGTATACCAGTATGCCCAGAGTCAGAAGGTTTCTGGTTTTGAGTCTTCAGCTGACTCACTTTAGAGAGCAGATTACACCTTTAATCTCTGCTCTGGGTTTCCCCATTTACCAAAAACGGGAACCAGAGGTTTTCTTCAGTTTATATTTAAATACTTCTATTACTCTGTCCACTTCCTTCTCCTCACTCTGAGGAAAACAACACAGCAAGTTCTTTGCTCCTCTTCTACCATCACTCTCCACCACCCCGCATGCCAACCGTTTCCTCTCATGTGTCCTTGCGATAAATTCAACTTTGGAAACTAGTTAGAACATGGGTCATGAACCCGGCTGTTATGAACCTTACTGTTGAGCATTTTCTTTACTATTTCATGGTTTCATTGTTCCTCTCCCAGTTGACAGGTAGGCAATCATTCACTCAACAAATGCCCAGGATGAGTCTGGCCAGATCACCAGGGAAATCAGTGAATCCCAGCAACTTCAGCCCCCTCCACCCCCATAGACCAGTGTGGACACTGTCCTCAGAGCTGCCAGCTTTCAAGAACTGTCTTTCATGAGAGCTAAAAATGAGTATTAGCTTAATAAATGTGCTCATTTGAGCGTATCTGGCATGATGTAAAATGTACCCTGGTTAAGATTATAAAGCAACACCAGACTTCTTCACAGTGCTACACTGAAATCATTATATTCATACAATTTAGAAATTCTGAAACATGTTTTAGATTCCTTGGATAAAAAACAACCACACCATCCTACAAGATGCTGACTTTTCATCAAGCAGTAGATCCAGACTGGCAAACCAAAATAAGTATGTGAAGCTTCTGGCATATGCTCCCTCCTCTGAGATTGGTGCATTCTGTATCAGCTGCCACTCTATTAGCCTCAGGTCCCTACTACTGTCTATGTGAGCCACACACTGGTTTCCAAAGTATCTATAGTAATAAAAGCGTAATATGCTAATTAGACCGGACAGCCAAACGACCTTCCGGACGAAGCCGGGGCTGCAAGGACCAAGGCAGCCACCACGGCTGCAAGGGCTGAGCCCCTTGCACGAATTTCGTGCATCAGGCCTCTAGTACGTTAATAAAAGGCTAAGAGCTGTCAAGGCAGAGAACTTCAGATATTTCCAGACCAATTTTAATACTAACTACTCTTTTCTTTCATGGCAGAAACTGCTTTCAGCCTCAAGTCAATTTTAGCTAGATGACCAGTTTAGAAAGCATTATTGTGAAAATACAGTTTTACTGATGCCATTTTCTCTTAATGACTCATCTTCAGCTGCACAGGCTTCTGAAGACAGGGCAAATCATACCAATAAGAAAGGTGAAAAATCGCTATTTTAATAAAGATCTTGGCATCATGGGGTTTCATATTATCTCTTATTTAAATTTTCCCTTAGATAATTCTGAGAAAAGAAATCTTGGCTATGTGTTGGGGGGTGGGTGTACTAGTATATGAAGGGTGCATTTGTATAGTATTGGAAATGTAATAACTTAAAACTTTCTTAATATACTGGCTTCCTTTCTGGTCTTACAGAGCACTTCAACCCAAAAAAAGAAAATTCAAAGTCTAACAAAAAATCTAAATGACCTAATAAATCCATTCCTCACAATAGCATAGCTGGATTCCCAGGAAATCTTTTACTTTCCTTGGTACTATTCTGGTCTATGTGGGACTACTCAAGATATTTCTAGAATAAAAGGTATGTCATCTAAATAATGTTAGACCTTTCAAATGACCCTTCATCAATAGAGGCAAGTTGTGATTCAACCATCAAGTATGACCCTGATGAGCCAAAGAATTTACTAAAGAATGGATGCCAGTAGTACACTGTAGCTTTCTATCTCTCTCTAAAATGTAAGTCCAAATTATCTGCCTCTTCCCTGTGACAACCACCTGTGTTCATGTGTCCTTGCGATAAATTCAACTTTGGAAACTAGTTAGAACATGGGTCATGAACCCATCTGTTAACACCTTACTGCTGAGCATTCACTTCTCAATTATCATCATCAGCCAAATTATCCTCTATTTCTAATTAACATTGTCACCTGCTTTCTGATTACTCCTATCTAGAATAAGCTAGAGGGAAAGATACATTAAAGTAAATTATTTAATTATTTCCACTGTCCTAGGGATACATGAGATCTTAAAAGGAAAAAAAAAAAAAAGTTAAAAGCATCACTTTCACAGAAAAGTGCCAGCCAATACCATAGGAACATAGGATTTTTAGCTCACAGGTTTAAGATAACATCATCACAAACTTTTACTGAGTATTTACTAAATAGCACTTTCTAGCTAAACACTTTATATATTTTTTAACTTAATTTTCATGAAAATATATGATAGGTACAGTTAATATCTCCAATTTAGAGATAAGGAAGCTGAGGTCTTAGCTACCTTAGTTATTTAAACAAGATTAAAACAGGTAAAAGTGTCAAAGTCAAGGCTCTCTTAAGCAAATTAGGGTAACTCCTTCAGGAATGATACAATTCTTACAGTCAGTTTTCAGTCACAGTAAAAGGATATTGGGGAATGATTCCACAAAAGGAGGTAACAGAGTACTTATCTAACCTTAAGCACTCCAGAACCAAGTCCTTAAATTTGAAGCCACAGTATGACTTTCTTTAGTATTTATTATAAGATATTGTGCTTATCTTAATGTAACAATATAATTCCACAATTTTTTTAAATATATATATATATTTTTATTTCAAAGACAAAGAGAGAGGGAGAGAGACAGAAACATCAATGATGAGAGAGAATCATTGATCTCCTGCCTCCTGCATGCCCCACACTGGGGATCGAGCCCAAACCAGGGCATGTGCCCTGACCTGGAATCAAACCTCGACCTCCTGGTTCATAGGTTGATGCTCAACCACTGGGCCACACCAGCTGGGCAATTCCACAATTTTTAGAACTGTGGCAGAATTTAAAGGTATGTCCCAAACAATGGCATTTCTTCCAACACATTTGCAAACGTTACACAGTAATAGTTTTTAGAACATCAGCCTGAAAAAAGCATGCACTACCCTCTATAAATTACTGATATGCAACTCTTTTCACTTTAAAATATTAGATTTTTATTTTCTGCAAAGATATCAACGATTCCACTGTAAAACACTGGCCAGAGATTCACATTAGTTTAGAAATACCTAATTAACTGTGGGCCCTGCAAATTCCCAAATTAATTATAGAATCATCATGAGTTTTCTCACATTCTTCAAAGGATCTCATTTTGAAAATACTTAAACCATATGTGTGCATTGTTAACCCCAGGAACACATATATCAAAAGTAAGAATCAAGCATTAATGTTTATCCTCCCCAGAAATACTTAAACTAATCTACTCTAACTACTTAAAACTTTCAATAGGATTAAAGTATGAAATAATCAGGGAGATTATTAACCTTGCCATATAATAACCAAAAAATTATTTTCAAATATTTTTCAAAATTTATTCACAGTGAGTTACATATTGACTGATTTTTAACATGTTTTTTATATTAAATTTTCTTTTTTCTTTAGTAGAAAATAAAATAATTCACCAATCCCCTCCCCATTTTACTAATATTCTTCTATGTTTTACAGAAGCACTCTAAGTGAAGTCAGTAAGAGTACATATAACCCCAGGCTTCACCTTCATCCATATTACAAAAAATTTCTAGACTGGTGTAGTCTCAATTCATAACCCTAAGATCTATTCCAATTAAAATTCCCCAAAATTAAGAATATACGTGAGCCCTGTCAAGCGTGACAGGTTAGAAAATCGGCCTGCACATCGGAAGATCCGGGGTTCGATTCCTAATCAAGGGCAGGTACCAGGATTGCAGATTCGATCCCTGCACCCCCTTCCCCAGCCCCCCCTCTCCGAGCTTGGGATGTCTGGGAGGCAACCAACCGATGTATTTCTCTCACAAGGCATCAATGTTTCTCTCTCTCTCTCTCTCTCTCTCTACCTCTCCCCCAACCATTCCACACTCTCTACAACAACAAAATCAATGGAAAAAATATCCTCACTCCTCCGATGGATTAAAAAATATACATATATACATATATATATGAAATTATGTAAATTGTTGAAGTCATTAATTTATTTAATTTTTGCTTAGATTTTTTAAACTTAATTTTTAGAGCAGTTTTAGGTTCACAGAAAAATTGAAAAAGACCTCGAGGTTTCCCATGTACTCTCTGCCCCGGACAGATACAGCGCCTCTATTATCAACATCACTCACTAGAGTGATACATATAGCTAATTCTTTTATGTTGAAAAATATAGTACTTAGCTACAATGAATGCTTATTTTTAAACTAATAACAAAAGTAGCATGTCATATTTTAAGGGCTAAAAAAAACTTTAGTGGTTACCTGATTTGAGCTTCTCATTTTAAAGGAAGGAAAGTGAGAAAAAAGGCAGATTAAAAAAAAAAGTTGCTTTAAGTCATAAAGTTACATGCCCGCTAAGCATCTGAGACCATGATGCAAGTCTCCTGACTGTTGCAGTCTTCATTTCCTGGAACTAGAGCATGCTCCATAACTTTCAACTATACATAATGCCTTCTAAAAATAAAAAAAAATGCAAATCAAATTGATGTTAGCTATGACCACCTTACTCCTGTAGTTAGTGGCCCAGTTACCTGCTAAGAAAATTTGCATTAAGCTCTCTGCCCAGGGTTGACCCAGTGGCCCTCAGATGCTCTGTTAGATAGTGGGGGCTCAGAGGGGCCTGAAGGGAGCAGGGGGTGCTGGAAAGCAAGCAACTGGAGAGAAACAAGGCTGCGAATGCACCACAACCACAGCATACAGCAAGTGAAGGCATTATGGCACACAGTGCACACACCCAGGTGTGCTGGGTGTACACACTTGAGAAAATGCATTTCAGCTGCAGACTTACATCACACATTCTTAGGGGTATTTTCATTTTCTTCAGCTCTCAATCTTACCAAGCAAAATCCTTAGACAAATATACATTACTGAGCAATAGCTACTATACAACATGTAGGAATATGCAATCTTCCATCCATCTGAGAAAATCTTAAATTTATAAATCACTGAATCAGTACCCTTTAACTCTGGTTGAAGGTTCAAATTATCTGAAGATCTTATAGAAAACTCCAATGCCTGGACCGAATGCCAGATCAATTAGATCAGCATGTCTAAGAGTGGGGGCCTAGGTACCAGTGCCATTCTGCAAAACCTCCAAAATACATGTTGCATCTCATTCAATAATTCAGTCAACTCCTCCTTCATAGAGGGCAACATGGTAGGCATTGGGAATTTTTTTTTTTAATAAGACAGATAAAAATGTATTTTTTACCTTCAAGGAGGGGAGTTTTCTAAAATTCTGGCTTCTTGTTTTCCACTGTCAACGTATCCATTTAACCACATTATCATCTAACCCGCATTAGCGTACTGCATATTATATCCATTAAGGTACCTACCATTTAATGGTTTTATAAAAGTGGAACAAAAATCTAGATACGCTATGCAAACCATCTTTTCCTGATTGCTCTTCTCATTTTACCAAATTATTAAGTGAGGTCAGTTGGGTTGACACAGAAGATGGTGAAGAGAGTGATTTAATTGGTGTGGCACAACAATTATGGGGAAGTGTCTCTTTCCAAAACTATCTTTCCACAAGACTATCTAAATGCACTGATTCTCATACTAATTCACATATTTTGCCTTCAAATATAGATTTTGAAACAGGCAGAAATTTTAATATACCTTCACATAAAGTATTCCACTTATATTAAATAAATTAAATAAAGCATATATATATATATTTTTTTTTTTGGATAGAGGTGCTGCTTCTGTTTATATTTTTTAAATGACTCAGCACTTAATCAATAAATGAGAAGTTAGTGTAGTTCACAACTGCATTTGAATTCTTGGAGTTTTTAAGTTTAACAGGAATTCAATTTTTTTCATCATAAAAATAAAAACTAAAGTGACTTCTGAGAGTTAAAAAAAAAATTCCTCTTGAACTTCATGAAATATTTTTTGAAAACCAGGAAGCATTGTTTAATATGTAGAAAAATGCACATAAAACTCAATGTATTATGATCACTGTCCCTCAGTCTCAGAGTTAATCTAGAATCTAAATACCCAGTTGCACAGGCGAATGACCCTCAATTTCTCACAATGGTTTGTAATTCAAATAATCATTAAACAAATAATTTATCTTACCACCCAAAAAAGGGTAGCAAACTCAAATACCTGTAAGAGCCAGGGGAGGCAAAGTAACTGAATGTGTATAGGGAGGGTAAAGGAGATAAAGGAAGCAAGGTGGTTCATTAAAAGAGGGAGCAATGGAAAGTCAGATTACATATGAAAACTTTTGAATCCTGCGTGTTAGAAACTAATGCAAAATTATTTAAATCTCACTGTAGGCCAAATACTTCTCTATAAGCTGGGAGGCAGTCTCCACCTCTGACCTAGATGACTAAAAGAAAAAAATGTTTGTCCTTATGGGAGGAACAAAAAAAAATTTACATTAGTTTTCCATAAGCATTCATTGAACTTTGTTTTCTTGTTGTCTACAATTTGTCAATTCATATGCAATAAATAACTCATTAGAGTCTGCTTTACTTAAGGTATTAAACATCATTCATCTTGAGTTTTTCTAACTAAATGGGCCTGAGCCCTTCCTTAAGAATGTTCTAAAAACTACGGAACATAAGAAAGAGAAGATGGAACCTTTTTTTGCTTGTTTGTTTAATGAATGGTGATTCAGGGAATGGATAACGGAACATGAATCACTTGGAGACATGAATAAATATAAACAACAGTGAATTTGTGCTCACTCATGCTTTCTCTCTGTCAACATTTTGGGGAAGAAGCTGAATGAAAGGTAGGGAGTGGCTAAATTCCAAAGAAAGATGACAAATCAAATAAAAAACAGAAGATTAGCAACAGATACACAAACATTGCCTCAAACCAAACATAACCCATTTAACATGATTCCAAAAGAATAAAATTGAACTATCTAACAAATTTCTTTGTTCATTTGCTCATAAATACCTAATTTTGTAATCCAGGTGAATAAACCAAGGAAAGTGACATGGACAAATACCTCTATAATAATGCAGTTTTCATGGTCTACCCAGAAAAATAAATAAATTGTATTCTCACAAATGTATTTGTGATAGCAAACTAGAGGGTAGGTGAATTTACAAGTCACCTCTTCCTATGGATCATCTACTTTTATGTATACAAGAGAAAGTAGAATAATTATACTCTTCACCAGGTTTACTTTTTTTTTTTTTTTTACCAAATGACATAGAAAGAGTGAAAAATATAATTCTACACTATTTTTAAAGTTTCTTACTTTCCCCCATTTACTCTAATCTTCATCAAAACATTGTATTTTCAATCAATGCCTTTTATTCCTTTCCTAAAACTCTGCCAAAATACATAATGCCAAAAATAAATTTTTAAAAAATAGTATTTATTACATATATTCCTATACTTTTTAATTATATGTAGAATCAAAGGTATAAAAAAGTACATACAATTATAAATATACTTTTTCACTGAAGTTATTCCATTCAGGCTATGTGAGGGCTGCTACTTTATTATAAAATTAGTTTCACAATTACAAATTGAGTGACTAATGTTTCTCATTTAAAATCATGGTGATATCAACCTAATGTACAACAAGCGCAGCATAAGAAAAAAAATTAAAAACCTAGAACAAAGAATTACCTAATAAAATCACAAAGGAAAGTCAAAGTTGGGACTAACATAAAACAATGGCTTTAGATTGATGACTGAGATGAAATGCTGAGAAATAAGAACACAGTCCACACTGAAGTCTCCCAATTGAACCTGAGTTTGACTACTGAAAGGATATTAAATTAAGGGTTATTTATATCAAACACAAACACATTCACAGAAGATAAAAGAACAGATATTCTAAAAGGAGAGAATAGATAGTATGAGCTCGATAATTACTGATTACTGATGTCCTTGCTCATCTACAGAATCAGACCAACTAACAATTGTCTTCAAATTAGCCAAATGCCTTAAGGACATGTGACACCCTCCCGCCACATTACCACCCCAGGCTGTCCTTTTCTGACCACTGATAGAGGCTGTCCTTTTCCAACCACTGGTTGAGCTGCTGTGTAAAGCCAATAAACATCTGCCTTTGCCCTGCGGCTTCATTAGTTACCTAGAGATAAGATAACATGTACAAGTCATACTGAGGGAGAGGACTCTATGAAGTGAAACTCAGTTGTGGATTGTCAAAAAAGACACATTAGTAGATAATTCATATACTGCACAGAATATATACATTAGGTATAGGAAAAGTTAATGATTCATTTACAAGTTTATTAAAATTTTGTTTTTATTAAATCTAAAGATTTTCATAAGTCAATGTAATACACAATGTGTATGAATTAGCCATAAAAGTAACTAAAGATGTTTTCCAACCCATTTTATTCAGTGTCTAGGAACTGTTAAAACTTGTATTACGTGCATTACAATTCAATCAAGTAATCAAGTAATCATGCAGAAACTGCCATGACAGCCACTTTGAGGCCATAAGCATGAGGTTTAATAATGGAAGTACTGGAAGCCCACACTCCACTGAAACTGGAGGAGGAAGGTGTCAAGGGACTTGAAGAATGGTTTCTAAAGGAGGTGACAACTAACCTAGCACCAAAGTGAAGGAAGTGGGTTCCAGGCGGATGTAAGACATGTACCAAGTCTGTGAAGCAACAGGGGGCCTGGTAGAGAAGCAAACAGGGGCCCAGTAACAGAGAACTTGGACTTTGTCCTTTACGTAGAGGGAAACCACCAAAAGAATTTAAGCAAAGAAATAATGTGCAAGGCTACTTCTAAATGGCCTACTTTCGCTACAAACTGCCTTTCCATTACATACTGGCCTAACAGTTAAATCCATATTACATCTAAAACCAATCAAAGTCCAATTGGTCTTCTAATATCTTACTCCATCTTTTATTAAGTAACTAATTGATTCAACAAATATTTTTTTGAACTTCATGGAAGTGTGTTTTGAAGAAGAAAAAAAATGAGGAGTGGAGTGGACAGTCAAGATGAACCAAGGCACAGAAACAGGGACATGGGAAAGCACGTGCATGTTCTGAGAAAGCAAATAACTGAGGGTGCTTAGAAGTACAGTAGGATTTCAGACTAAAAAAAAAGTTAGCACATTACTCCCTTTCTGGAAAAATATCTGCACACAATCATCAGTGAAAGAAATCTGAGAAAAGAGAGCAAAACTCTGTCAAATTTAGTGGCTACATTCTTCAGGGGATACATACTGGTTAGGGAGCCTATACTATAGCAAGTGCGGGGAGAATTCTCATCTCTCAGTTCTTATTCTGACTCCACAGTTCAATGGGACTGCAGGCTGGGATCAACTCAACACATACAGCAATCTTTAGTACCTAGATGTAGCAGTACCATTATACAGAGCTGCAAGCCAGAGGGTCCACACACACGACAAAGAGTCACTGCAGTCACTTACCTATGAACTAAATACAGATTAACAAAACTTTATCTCGTCTCCATACCTAGACAAACCTAAGGAAGATTCAAATCCCGTAACATCCTAATAGAATATCATTTACATTAATGTGCTGAGACACATTAGGATTAATATGCAGGGGTGGGCAAAAGTACATTTACAGTGGTTCATATGGAAAAAAAACCAATAACTAATAAATAATAATACAAGAATAAATTCTGTTTTGCATACTGCAACTGTAAACCTACTTTTGCCCACCCCTGTATTATTCTCATAGTCACCCATAAGTAACATACCTACAAACCAAATGTCCAAGACTTATGTGTATTCGAGATGTCTTCTTCCTTAAGCAGTTATGGGAACAAAGCCAAGGATATTATTATGATTTGATTTCTATGTCATTTTCATGAACCCGATCTTAAAAGAATCAAATGCCAAGATCGGCATTTGATTCTTTTAACGGAGTGGCTCATGGGACTTCCTGCTAAATATTATCTGTCAAAAGTTATAAGCATTATTTGTTTAACCCAGAAGAAAAGTGCTATAAAACTATAGAAGGGCAATCACCAAATTTATGTATGTCTACATATGTCAGTATTTTCCATTTTTATTGTTACTTTTTAGCCATGCTATAGTCTGCCTTCAAAAACTTTGCCAAGAAGATTGAGCCCTCTACTGTGAGATTCCACAGCCACTATCCTCATTAACTCACAATCCCGCTCTTCCTCAATTCCCTCTCCCTTGCCTCCTTTCTCTGAGTTTTAAGCATCCCTCCTCTTTGCCAAGGTGAACCTTACAGCCATTTTTTAAAAGTGCCTCTTTGCTAGCTCTATTTCACTGTGTTATCAACCATACAGAATAGTTTTCTTACATTTTCAGATTCTCCTTGTGGATTGGCTCTTTTTCTCTCTTCCTACAAAAACTTTCAGGCCTCCTCTATGGAAAGTAAAGAAGAGAGGGAGGGGAGGGGAGGAGACAGAGGAAAAAAAGAGATCTTTCCCTGATCCTGTTCTCTCTCAACACAACACATTAGTGACTTCTTCCCACCCCCGCCCCTCTGAATGTCTTGAAAATGAACACCACCCCCAACTCCACACATTCCTATTTTTCCACATGCCCATTACTCTAACCTGCTGGCAAGTCAGAAACTGGGTCATCCAAACCCATTTGGTTCTGTCACCTCATGCATGCACTCAGTTACTAAGGTCTCATATTTAGTTGCTATTTCTACTGTTTGTCTCAAATATATCCCTCAGCCAGTATATTGCTTTGGGTGCTTTTTACTTTCACCTAAAATATGGTGAGTGCTCTCTCCACCTTTATCTATCCACTGCCTACACAGGTTATAATAAATCTTTCCCAACATAAATTAGACCATTCCTTACTCAGAATTTAGACCATAAAGTACCCTACAGCCTGATGGTAGAATAACCTCCCAAAAGCACAGCAGGAACCATGCCACTGTCCTGCTCTAAGTCTTAACTAGCTCTACATTCACAAGTGACTTAAGTGTAATCTTCTTAGTTAATTAGAGCTTTGCATTTGGGTCCAAAACCATCTTTTTAAATCTACTTCTTTCTTACTTATATTCTAGATTTCAAATAACATTAAATTATTATTCCCATCCGTGAAAGTAGGAATATAATGCTATTCACTTTGGCCTTCTCCTATCATATACATAAGTGTCATTTTTTTTAAAGTGTTCAATAATAATTATTCAATGGACCACTCATAGAATTAATACCTAATGAGAAGAAAAAAAAGAAATATAAGTTCCATGTGATCAGGAAATGTTGAGATAAGTAAATATATTTAACTCACTGCATAAATGTATTTAACTGCTATACCCCCATAACCCGAACACACCTCTTTGTATTAACAAGCACAGGTTAAGTTGAATTGTTGGAAATGTAGGGGTACTGTGGTACTAACCACTTTGTTTTACAGCTGTGAAACACAGAGAGTGTACTGCTGTCATAATTAAGCACTTAAACATGAAAATCATGAGGAAGATAACACACAGTATTGGTAAGGGTCCAAATATGGCAGTACTCCAGAGATGCATTATCACTGGAAGAAAGGCTCTCACTTAGCCAGCTTCTATAAGCTGGCCATAGGTCTTCCCTGGAACATGTTAGCATTTCATCAATGTTTGTTCTTCCCATGGTAACCTCTGAGGCATACAGCTGAGGATTTCATTAAATGTTTGGAGGCATTCCTACAAACCTACTTATTTGCACATAGCACTTGAGATAGAAGTGAAAATGCACTTTTCCTGCTTCAGAGTATGCTGCATTGCAATCAAGTTCTTTGAGGAACATCATGTAGGGATAGCAATTTTCCAAAATGAAAAAGAAGGTGCTGAATTACAGCATTTTTATCATCTAACATCTGGAACTTTTAAAGTAGTTACAGTGACTGCATAAAAAGAAGCATGTATGAGATCCATGAAGAACTCAGGCCATTCATACATGTGCATATGTACCTACACAAGCAAACACATATTTTAATAGTGAAAACTTTGTTAGTAGCTGTAAATGGGCCTCTCCATCTATTGCTCTATCACAAAACATAGAGGGCTGTCTAACATTCTAGATAAGAATGATCAAATGAAACTTCCTTCAAACTCTGAGCTATAAAGGAAAGGCTCATGCATAAAGCTATGTTTCTCAGAGACAGAAAACTATTGCTTACCAATTATTTGAGATGCATTATGCTATGAGAAGCAAGGCAGAAAAGCTATTTCAAACAGACCTTGGTCTATTTAAATGGTTATATGATTCAAACAGACCTTCTTGGTCTATTTAAATAGTTATATGAAGATATATCTCCTAAAAATGGCACATCTGCATCCTGGCAAAAGGACCCAGCCAACGTCTTTTATACTCCTTTTATTTAACTTGAATAGTTTTTATAGGTTGGCTGATCCAGTGCCTGACTCCATGCATTAGCTTTAACAATTGGTTAAGATCCATTTTTTTTATTGATTTTTTTATAGAGAGGAAGGGACAGGGATAGAGAGCTAGAAACATCGATGAGAGAGAAACATCGATTCAGCTGCCTCCTGCACACCCCCCACTGGGGCTGTGCCCGCAACCAAGGTACATGCCCTTTACCAGAATCGAACCTGGGACCCTTCAGTCGGCAGGCCGACACTCCATCCACTGAGCCAAACCAGCTAGGGCAAGATCCATTTTTTAATTAACATAATTTGCATTCAAATAAATCATGGCCCAAAAATCCTTTTTGTAAGTTTGTACTCTAGATTAAATATAATGTGATTCTATAAACTTATATGAATAGTTCCAAAAACTACAAGTGAAAATCATTTCAATAAATTTTGTTAGACCCTGTATTATATGCTCTGCCAAGTTTCTGGCTTCCAAAGCAAGCAAGACCTGTGGGCCTATCAAATTTACTAGAAAACTCACTCATTTTATCTATATCAAGCCACAGTTTCCTCCAAAAGAAATTATCGTGTGGCTAATATACACCTATTTATATATATAAAAGCCTAAGCAACCATCACAACCAAACAAATGCCTGCATGGGGCAACCAGGCTGGCAGGGGGTGTAGTGAGGGACGACCAAACGACTGAGCAGCAGGCTGCAAAGATGGCAGTGCCCACAGCCAATAAGGAGGGAATATGCTAATTGACTGACACGTCCTCAAAGATGGCGGCGCCAATAGCCACAAGATGGCGGCGCCCAGTCCCCTCAGCCCTGCAAGGGCGGCAGGCACGCGGCAAGACCAGGCCCACCCCCAGGAGGGGCCGGCCGCTCCGTGTGCCTGGCTCCAGAGTCCCCTCAGTCCCCTCAGCCGTCCAGGGCTGGCCCGAGGCACAGGCAAGCTTCTGATGGCAGCTACCCAGCCACACAGGGCCACCTGAGGCTTAGCCACCCAGGGCCGGCCAAGGCTTGCGCTGCCGGCAGTGGCAGCAGCAGAGTGTGATGGGGCATTGCCTTCCCCTGATCACCGGGTCACCTCCCACCCCTGAGGGAACCCCCCCTCCAGTGCATGAATTTTCATGCACCGGGCCTCTAGTGTGGGATATAAAACAAAAAGCAAAAAACAACAAACAAACAAATACAGACAACAGTATAGTAGTTACCAGAGGGGTGAGGGAAGAAGGGGATACTCAAGGTAAAAGAGATCAAATATATGATGATGGAAGGAGACTAGACTTTGGGTGATGAGTACATGATGGAGTATTCATATATTGTATTATAAAATTGTATGCATGAAATTTATGTAATGTTATTAACTAATGTATCCCAATAAATTTAATTAAAATAGTAAGTGCTATTACTAAACAAAGTCTATATTGTTCATTGGTACAACTCACCTTTTTAAAACAAAATTTAAAGTATAACATACTGCTATTATCTTAGTCATTCCTAATAATAATAATAATATAATGATGTAGAAAAGAAAAAAATAATATAATTATGTAATGATTATTAATTCACTAATAGTAATAATGATATTTTCTTTATTAGTACTTAGACCTAATTTGCTTCAAAAAGACTTCCCTGACATGCCACAATGCACACCTGCCAATTAGGCTAAATATCTTGACACTTGTGTGTGGATACTTTACTCACCATTCTTACCTGATAATAAGATAATATTGAAATGCTATTTTTAGATATCTCCTACAATATAGGGCTTCTAGCTCTAACATACTATAGCACTTAATAATACTACAACCATTTAGTTAATGCCTTCAATGTACTTGGCTTGTTATATTCATTACTTCATTTAATACCATAACTACCTTAAGAAGTATTATTAATTCCATGTTATATTTGAAGACAATGTTCAAAAATTATAAATAATTATAATTATAACTAAGTAGCATCAGGATTTGAATCCAGTTCTGCTAAGCATCACAGCCTAGGTATCATCCAGAGATGGACTGCCTCATCCTATCACATACAAAAGAATTGGATAATACCTAGGACAATAAGGTAACCAAATCAGGATTCATTTATCTATTCAATTGAAGTTTATCCAGGAAAAATATTTTTGACATTAGGGATCATTAGCACACTTGCCTTTAGTACTGATACTCCCTTTACACTTAGAGTGGCAACAGCCCAAAGATGATATAGTCTGACAACCTGGGTTCCAATCCCAGTTCCCCATGACTTCTCCATGCTTCCATTTCCTCACCTGTTCATTGTGGATAAGAATGCTATCTACCTTAAGACTAAATGAGTTGATATTTGTAAAGTACTTGAAACAGCACCTGGAACTAAGTAATTGTTTGTTGAACAAAAACACTCTCTATGGGTGGATTGTATCAAAGCTGCTTAATGGCAAACTATTGACAGCACAACATGAACTTTATTTATAGAAAAACAACTTGTAACCCATAAGCCTTTAAACATTCCCTTAGTGCAAGGGAGCTAGTAGAAAGCTTGGACAATGAGCAAACACTTCACAGGTAGGAATGAAGAGCTAATAGCTGGAGTCAAAAGGGAGTAGGAGAAAAACTAAAATGGCTTAAGACAATTTCCAATCATTTGAATTAGTATCAGACCTTATCATCCTTTGTTCATAATAGGTAGATTTTTTGATCCTTCAATTGATGACTGAAGTAATAGATTTAAACATGATACATATTACTTGCTATTTTGAAAATACAAACTGGCATATATTACTTTCTAAATAAAGGTTGTTTTTTGTAACTTCCCAACACCTGCACAAGGGTTTCTACGACTCTTAGTTTAAGGAATTAGTGAATACAATTTCTTCACTCTAAGATCCTATTTTTAATAGAGAAAAATAATTAAAAATACTCATTTCTAATACAACTCACATTTATGAAACTCAATGCCAAGTCTAAGCAGTTTTATTTCCCCCCTTTTCAAAAATAAGCTTCAATATATAACTAACCTCTAGGGTGAGAATGAACGAAGGAGTGGAATAGAAGAATTTTTTCAAAAAAATGGCTAAGGGTGCTACCATCTCTTTAGGAATGACAATACCTGTTAACACTGAAGATTGAGAGAGATAGAGATTATAGATAGATAGATAGATAGATAGATAGATAGATAGATAGATAGATGATAGATAGATAGGAAGAAAAGATAAGGTAAAAGAGAGAGGGAGGGGGGAGGAAAGGGTAGATGAAAGGAGAACATTATATATGAGAAAATGTACTTAAGTACTAGTCTGTTCTACAGTCTTGACACAATTATTATTGAAGGACATCCCAGCTACTATTTTGGTACAATGTCTAAATTTTCAATTATTTTATTTTAAGTAATCAGACTGATTATCTGCTGCATTATTTGATAATTCAGGGCATAATTTATTCTGTATAAATAGTAAACCAGCGTTACTTATTGATTTCCCAATTTCTTCTTTAGAAATGAGATTCTTTCAGTGTTCACAAATATGTCTTCTTTAACCTTTTCTTCCATTTATTATACATTATGGCATGAAAGTCATGGATTATATAAAAATAATATTTAATATATTTTCTACATTAGTAAAATCTCTGGGAGTTTTTCTGCCATTAAGAAAGCTATCTTTCCCACAAATCTAGTCTATATAATTCTATATAATAAAGAGGTAATATGCAAATTGACCCTCACTCCATCATGCTGCCACAAGATGGCTGCGCCCACAGCGAAAGCAGGGCTTCCGTAACACAAGATGGCTGCACCCACAGTGGAGGCAGGGTTCCCATAACGAGCCGTAACAAACAATCAGCAGGGACCTGAGGCTGTATGGCGCCGGGCCGGGGCGGGGGAACTGAGGCTGCACCCCCTGCCCCGGCGCTGGGCTGGGGGACCTGAGGCTGCGCCCCTCGTCCAGCAGGGCTTGATGGGGGACCTGAGGCTGTGCCCCCCACCTGGCGGGGCTTGACAAGGATGGGGCAGGCCAGGTCTGGATCTTGTGCAATTTTGAGGTGCACGCGGGTGGGCGGGGACTTGACTCTGGGTCCCACAGCGTGCCCCAGACTCTGACAGGAGGAAGATTTTCATATACATTTTACTAATTTTGTTTCATCTCTGATACTTCTATTATAGAGAAAAGGCAAATAGCAATATTAAAATATTTCCTCTAATTAATTCCCTTTTAATGTGCACAAACTTCGTGCACCAAGCCACTAGTCTATTGATATAAAAGCCTAAGTGACCATTTGACCGTTAGACCACGATGCATACTGACCACCACAGGGCTGACACTCAATGTGCAGGCATGGAAACATGGAACAGACTGATGAATCTCAGAGGAAAGGGAGAAGCGGGGAGGGCGAAAAGAGATTAACCAAAGATCTTATATGCATACTAAAGGCCCGGTGCACAGATTCATGCCCCAGCCAAAACCGGCAGTCCGACATTCCCCAAGGGGTCCCAAATTGTGAGAGGGTACAGGCCAGGCCAAGGGACCCCACTGGTGCACAAATCCATGCACCCAGCCTCTAGTTCATTTAATATTTCATTTCATAAAGCACTTTCATCAAGCTAGACTGAAGTGTCATTTAGATTATTACAAATCTAACAGGTGATTTATTATATTCCAAGCCATTTTGAGCTATTAGACAATTTATATCAGATCAGATGTGTGAACAATAGCATTTAAAACCTTTAAAATCAATCACTGATATCTAATTTTTTATTTCTTAATCATAAGATGTTCAAAAGTTTAAAAATAAAACTGAGTGGTTTTCAATAATTGGGCTCCAAAAGTTAATCACTTAACATGGCTTGCAGGCCTTTCATCTGACCCTGTTTCCTCGTTAGCCTCATTATTTCCTCATAACGGTATACATTCAGCCACAGAGAACATCTTTCTGTCCTTCAGTCTCTCCTCAGCCTTGACCTCAAGCTTCTGCCACAGACTATTCCTTTAACCCCCCCTTCCACAGTTATCCCCATTGTTACAATTGAGCCAGTATTGATACATTGCTATTAACTGAGTGCATAGTTAAGATCAGGGTTTACTCTTCATGTAGTATAGTTGTGTGGGTTTTGACAAATGCATGTCATGTATCCACCATTACAACATCATACAGAATAATGTCAATTTATTAAAATTCCTCTGTTTTACCGGTCCTTCTTCCCTCCTGCTCTCTCAAGCTCATCCTGAACCCCTGGGAATCACTGGTGTTTTTATTATCTCTCTAATTTTGTATTTCCTGCAATGTCATATAGTTGGAATCATATGACATGTAACCTTTTCAGATTGGTTTCTTTCACTTAGCAATAAGCATTTTTAAGCTTTCTCCACTTCTTTTCCTGGCTTGATGGCTTCTCTCTTTTCACATCAATAATATTCCATTGTCTGGATGTACCAGTTTATCTATTCACTTATTGAAGGGCATATTGGTTGCTTCCATGTTTTGGCCACTATAAATAAAGCTGCTATGAACTAAACTTTTTATATGGACATAAGTTTCCAACTCATTTTGGCAAATATCAAGGAATGTAGATTATTTTTTTAATAACAAAGCTAACATCTAATTTTTAAAAATTTCCTAATTTGATAGGCCTCTTTCACTTGCATTTAGTTATCAATCTTTAGGTAACTAAATATGCAAGAGTTTCTAATTCTTCTTGCCTCCTCAGAAGTATATCCATTATCCAGGACAAAGTAGGGAGCAGATTCAACTCACACATGCATACTAGTACATTCTTGTTAGACCAAAAGATCAGCCACCACTTCCATGAGGGAGAGAAATGCACACAAAAAATTAAATGGATTATTAGTAAATGTGCTCTGGCTTCATCTTTTCCAGTGACAACCCTCACCCAAATTAAGTCAATAATATTTATTACGTATCTATTATGGGCAAGTCACTTTTTGGCTGCAAAAAGGGTCTCCAGTTTCTACTGCACAATGATTTAACATTGTTCAGAATTCTTTCCATATCAATGACATACAATGTTCTCCTTAAAAGAAATTTCCAGGAAAACTGAAGCAATCAGTCATAATACTAAGAGAGTGACTATATTATAGTCTTGTAAAGTCCTCTTCCTAATCTTCCTATGATCCATCTTGATTTCTCTGTTACAGCCGAAATAAACCAGAAATTTTTGCCAAGTCACAATGTTGAACCTGCCTAATACATAAAAATGCATTTTTTAAATATGGAAAGAAATTCACTTTTTAATTCTTACATACCAGCAAACCAAAAAAAAATGAATACAGAAAAGCCATTAGTGCAAAATTAAGAACAGTTCTTTTAGCTATGACTTCAAAATGCAATACTTTGGAATAGTTCCATTAACTACCCAATTAACTGCCCAAGGAGAAGCCTGATGCCCTGCACATAATTCCCTTCACTATGCTCCCATTTGCTGTGGTTTAGATAAACTTGCTCAGAAAAGGACCTCTCTGTATTGACCTCAAGACTCTCTCTCTCTCTCTCTCTCTCTCTCAAGAACACTATGCAAGTGGGATATCAGTTTCATTACATTATGTCCTGAGAACCTGAAGACCAACCCATAGTTCTGATGTGTGTTTCCAATATCATAGGTAGGATTTGCATAAGGCGGTCCCAGTTTTTGCCTGTGGTACTTTCATCTTCAAAGTATCCTCATACAGGCAATAAGTTATGCAGTCACTATGGTCATAAGCACCCTTCCCTCTACCCATTTACATTACACATTCCTTACTATCGCTTTAAACAACCACCCCTGTGGACACCTAGCCCCTTCGTGCTATTGACTATCAAACCTTCCAAATCTTTGACTATAAGAATTCTACATCCACTATTTTTCATAACACACTATAGTCTACGCAGGACTGTTTTTAAATAACATAGTTTCATTTTATAAAAAATGAGTGGTTTCCCAATAAAGCATTGTTTCAAACTAAAAAAAAAAAAAGTAATTAAAATGTCTTGTATCAGACTTAGTACCTGAACACTCTTCTTAAATAAAAGAATCTCAAGCCAAGCGCCTTCTCACTAAGAAACTTTTGTTCAATGTTCTAAAATCAAAATAGGTATTGTTGTAGGGAATCCAAGATTAATGGTAATGATTGCACCTAGAATTCAAGTCAATTTAAAAAAAGAAAGCTTGGCCACTAAACACGCAAATTCCATTTCATTTCATAGACAGTAAGGCCAAAAAAATAGTGCTCCGGGAGCAGCAGGGAGGAATCAGAGCAAGGCAGGAAGTGAGTCTGGGGTAGTATAATTAAGGGTATGAGAAATGACATTTAGAGAGCAGAGAAGGAAGAGCAACAACAACACTGGAGGTTCTGAGGGGTGGCAGCAGAGAGAGAGCCAGGGAGCCAATGATCAGCAGCATCAGATACCCGGCCATGCTGCCTTTGTGTGGACAGGGAGAAGCATTTACAATTTCCATTAGTAAGGAGTGAAGAAATGCATCCCTGGGACTTGAGTGTGGTAATTGCGAATAGGTTAGCGTTGTGTGTAACTTGTTGTTTTGTGTTGGAATTAGTCTGGCCCAGCACAAGATAACTTGCAGAGTCATTCACCAGCTTCAACTGTGCTCAGTCTGAAACCTGATTGAAACCAGCTGAGCCAATGACATCACCACAGGCTTTTTACTATAAAAAGGGCGAGCTCTGTGAGGTCAGGAAGCAGAACTAAGCTGGTGAACAGAAGCCAAGCTGCAAAAGGACAGAGCCAAGTGAAGTTCAGAGGAGGAGAAACTCATTCCAAGAAGAAGCTAAGATGAGCAATTTGCTCAGAGACAGCTGCAGAAGGAAAAGTCACAGAATGGAAATTTTCCTTTCAGAGCAAGGGCTATCTCTCCCGAAGACATAAGTTACCTAAAGTAAAGCCTGAGGAGACACTGTTTGAAGCTCTTTCAGATTTTCAGTCTCCGGAATTGAATTAAACTTTAGCGTGATCATGGTAATAGAGTTCATGGAGTCAATCACTCACCATATATTAGTTGAGCACCTACTATAGATCAGGCACTGTCATAGGAACTGGGACTACATTAGTGTATAAAAGGGACGAACATAGCTGCCCTATAGGTCTAATATTCTTGAAATAAAACAGTTAATAAATACAGCAGCATGTCAAAAAAAGGCAATATGAAAATTAAGAAGAGAACATGGTTTGAGAGGTGATATTTGAGCGAAGACTTAAGGAGGTGGGGAGACAAGGCAGGTGTGTATCTGGGAGAAGAGCATGGCAAACAGGAAGCAGCGAATGCAAAGGCCTTGAGCTGGGAGCATGTGTTCTGTATTGAAAGAAGTTCCATAACTTCATTTTAATTTTATATAATTAATAATCTTTCTCCTCAGTTAGTGAAAATGCTTCACTTAATGTAACAAATGCAAGCTTGTCAGTTACCAAGGGTTTCCCTTCCTGTACTAGGTTCCCCCATAAAAAATGACAGACCAGAAAGAGGGAAACAGGAAGAGAAAAATTTGCATTCAATACACATTCCATTAGATACTGGAGAGCCTGTAGGTACATCTACATGGAGCTTTTCATGTCTATAAAATTTGCTATTTAATTTTGATAGCCCTCGACCCCTACCTTTTCCTGGGAAGAGCTAGTCCAGCTAAGAGTACCTTTTTATCTTCTCACCTATGACAAGTTTAAGTGACCTGCAGTTATTCTATATGACTACAGATAAGCCCACTACCAAAATCATTTAAATCTGGTGTAACTGCTGAAACCTATTTTGAATGGGGGTGTTTCTGACAGTCTGAGCTCTGATAACCACTTCACACCCATCTGCTGGCAAAGCCCGAGCCAGGTGGTGACAAAAAAAAAAAAAAGCAGCAGTTTTTTTTTCTAGTCTATCTGTGAAAACCAGAAGATGGCAGAGGAGATTAGGATGGGAGAAATGTTGTGGACAGACCTCACCGGAATTCAATTGCAGAGTTCAATCTAGGAGGTATGTGTCTAGAGCTCCTCTCAGATGATTGCTTCAAGCTGGTATGCACACGTGGAAAACGGGGCCTTGAATTCCCCAGGCCCTGTTCTAAGTGGGAGGGTGTGCAGCACATTCTCTGCAATCTGACTGACCCTGGGCTTCCAGTGCTGCCCTCCCTCCCGTGTGGAGCTAGTGTCTGACTCACACTTGCCCTGGATTCTTCTCTGGTAACCCTCATTTCTCCTCTGACCTGTTTGTTGGCTTGTACCCCAAATGATTCCATTGACAATAGATGTCCACAGACTGCTATTAGGAAAATTTCACATACTGGATGTCAGAACTTAGTCCCTGAGCAGACTTCCCGTCCTGAGCTTCCTGAGGTGCAGGGAGCAAAGCAAAGCTCTCCTGTCCCCTACAGAAACGTGTCTGATCCACATGGAGGACAACCTGTTCTAGGGAAATGTTCAACACATTTATCAGGGGGTGTAAACACCTACTTAACTCTAATGTTCATATAAGCAGCAGTCACCCTAGGGTGCCTTTCCTTTCCACTTTTATTTATTTATTTATTTTTTACTTACCTGGGTCAAGAATTATTTGATTAGAAATATATTAAGAAGACATGATTTTATAAATTCACATGACACAAATATCACATTCTCAATCAAAACTTCATGTTATGCAAAAAAAAAAAAAAAAAGCAAAAAAGCAAAACAAAAAGCTGGAAAATCAAAACTTGCACTACTCAGGTTCCTCACAAAGTTTTACCTTTATCATTTTACAAAAAGATAATAAATTTCAGGGAATAAAACCTCAATTTCAAACACCTGGTTTTAACCTTTAACTGGTCATCACCATAGATTCAGAGATGGCAGCAAGTATCCAGCCCTAATGTGGTGGCTATTTTTGTGACTTGAGGCAGCACAATGCCTACGCCATGGTTTCCTCGTCTGTAAAAAGGGAGCATGGGCAAATAAATATTCTCGTGTTATGGACTTTAACTATAATTTTCTATGATTTCCTTCCACACAACGTTATATAGGATTAGTCTCCCAAGGTTAGTAAATTCTATCAGCATATTGTAGAACTATATTAATTTGTGATAAAAAGATAAATAGGTGCAAAATAACTGAATTAACAAAATCAAGAGTATTTTAAATTTAGAAAATCAATGCATGCAGAGAAAAAGGATTCAAGTAAATTGGCAGACAATTCTGAAGACTGCTACCTGGTTCACACTTCCTTCACTGAGAACTATCAGCACTCCGAGGCATACACTGTTAATTCTTCAACCCAACCTATAGCTGATCGATGCAGGAGTAGACACCAGACCTGAGCAAACTAAGACAACCAGATTGTCTCTCCCTGGAAGTTGTCATTACCACTAATATCTGAGTCATGGTAACAGCAACCCTAAAGAGGCCATTGCTCCTGCTTCTAAAGATCCCAAAGCAGTCCTCAGTCCCTAGGGCCTCCGTGAAGCTACCTACCCTTAAGATTAGTGGCTGTTATTCCCAGGATTCCTATAACTATGAAACTTTTAAGTTTAATTCAATTAAAACTGAATAAAATTAGCCCTGGCTGGTGTAGCTCCATTGGTTGGGCCTTGTACCAAGCACCAAAAGATTGCTGGTTCAATTCCCAGTCAGGGCACATTCTCAGGTTGCAGGTTCAATCCCTGATAGGGGTAATGCAGGAAGCAGCTGATGGGTGTTTCACTCTCACATCGATGTTTATCTCTCCTCCCTTCCTCTCTCTCTCTCTCAAAATCAATTAAAAATCTTTAGAAACAAAACTAAAGTTAAAAGTCAATTCCTTTGTTGAACTCACCACATTTCAAGCACCCAATGGTCACATGTGACTATTGGCTACCATACTGGACAGCCCAGATTTAGAGCATGTTTTCATCATCAAAGAAAGTTCTATTGAATAATGCTGCCCCAGACACTCTAATAAACTTCCTCTTTTCTTAAGCTGCCAGGATCAAGATTTGTTTTGTTTTATGGGTGTGTGTTTGTTTTTTGTTTTATACTTGCACCTATAAGAGTCTCCTGTACATGATTTCTAGGTACTCTCAGTGGTCCTAAGTCTTGGGAGTGAATGTCATTTCAAAACTTACTTTAGTCACATCACCCCTAGATTCCTCCTGGGTCACAGGATCATGGAATTTAAGAACTTGGAAAAACCTTACCACACATCTAATTCGATTTCCTGTTTTTTACTCATGAAGAAATTAAAACCCAGAAAGCTTATAACTTGCTTTTGTTTCTGAACAGCACTTAAATTTGGTTTAATAGGTTATTTAAAACAAGATAAATAAGATACCAACTAAATGGTAATATACAACATAACTCTGCAAATCTCGTGATTACACAAGTAACCAGGCATGAAGTTTAAATATTTATTTATTCACCAAGCTGTTACTACACCAACTCCTTCCCACTCCCCACCCCCACCTCTTTTTTTTTTCTATTTATTTTGTAAGGTACATTCACCATGGTTACCATTGTTTTCAATATCATAGTTCCCCATATCTAAAAGGCACAGAAAACATTCTGTACTTTCAAACCAGGGAGCAGACAAATACATTTTTTATTGTAATTTTATTTTTCACTAGAACCTTTATGTTTGAATCTGCCACATGATTAGTCATCTGTACAGATTGAAATCTGGATAGCTGAAGATGTTTTTATTCAGTTGATTTTAAACAAATAGTAACCAAGCATAATTTAAAAGATGTGTATTATAATGTCATACCTTCACATCAATAGATTTACATTTGATAAAGCTAGTTTTAGGGGCATCTTCATAAAGCAGCATGCTCTTTCTAACCAACAAAACAAACAAACAAACAAAACCACACACACACAACAACAACAACAACAACAAAAAACCTCTCAAACACAAATCTAAATACTGACTGTAGACAAGGATTCTGAAGTCCCACCATTACTCACTGTCTCCCACCTAACTACAGTGAAATCTATAATTGTCCACCCAACAGAGAAAATTTACAGGTTGCTTTCAGGTAAATATAGCACTCAGTATTCATGCAATATTAATTTTGACATAAAGGATTATTTCTAAACAATTCCTATACTGTACTTCCTTGCCTGAGGTCAAGTGTGAGGTGTTGATGAGCTCCCAGCCATCCCTTTCATTAAAGATAAACAACGTATATCTTTTCCCCAATACAGATCTGCATCTAATAGGACTAGTCTATAAGAAGATGGAGTAAAATGGGTATGTCCCTAGCATATATTATATCATTGCAGGCACATATTTTTCTATAGCCTTTTCTTTTTAAGTGTAAACAAGCAAAGATTCCCCTCTGTTCCTATCACATAAACCAGTGTCCCCACTCTCCTGAAACAATGATACACATTTCAAAGAACCAAGACTATTTTCTTTTCCCTTCCCTTTCAAGCACCACACACACACACACATATTTCACATCGTTTTCTAACACATATGGGTGTTGGCCATTCCTATCTTGGGGAAACACTACTCCCAAGATCGTAAAGCATGACCCACAATGTCAACAGGGGAGGTCGTGAACTCGGTGCTGCTGCGCTGAATCACGCCACTAATCAATGGCAGTGTGAATCATGGAAAACCAGTCCAGGGAGCACAGACCAACAGCCTGCCTTCTTTCAACAAAGGCTTTGGTAGATAATTTACCCAACAAAAACAAAGAAAACAAAGGCAGCCTAAATTCCAGCATTGAAGGTGTTCAGCTAAAAAGGATGTTCTTTAGAGAAAATGTGCTAAAGCCAGTAAGTATATGCGAAAGCAAATGTACACAAATGCCAGCCACAATCTTGGCAGAGCACTCCCTCAGACACCTGACTCCTCTGCGACACGTGCGTACACCACGGTGGGGATCACAAATTAGTTAGGTCATAAAGTTTTGCACCTGGAGCTATGCACTATACTAATAAGTCACCAAGAAGTTAGAAAAATCATGGTTGCTTATGAATGGAGGCTGTGGAGGTGTTTCAATAGAAATTGAGCCACTGATGAAAAAACAAAAACTTTCTGACACAGTTGAAGGGGCTCTATAACCAAATTCTTAGCATCTGCAGGCCTTACCTTCACCTCTAAATACTATTCCAGGCTACTCTCGCTGTGTCAGAATTTTGTCAAAGGTTCCTGTTAACCATTGCTCCAATCCTGATTAGTCACACGAAAGCCATAAAAAATTAAGTGTGAGGGACTCAGCTTCAGCAGCCACCGCTGGTTATGACAGGCCAGAAGAATCTGGAGACCTACAAAAGGAACCTGGTGCTTTAACAAGGTCTGAGTAAGTGGGTCAGCTGTCACCTGTGACAGGGTTCGCCTGCTCGAAGGAGAGTGCATTAGCTGCAGCAGTCCAGGATCAGTTTTCGACAGCTGGGGCTTGAACCTTTAGGCTTTTCAAAGTGGCTGGTAATTTTTTTTCTAGTAGAAAGCATATATATTTTTTCCAACAAGTTTTAGATTCTACACAGGGGGCGGGGGAGGAAATGTATGTGTGTATAATATTAATATACCTTTTCTCTTAATATAAGAAACAAAAAGGACTTTCAGGCTGTGCTTACTAAATTACATTTAATATGTAAAGATTAAATTAAAAGGTTGTTCTCAAATCTGTATTTCATTTCTCAAATACAACAAGGGCAGGAAAGAAACAACTACTAACAAAAATACCTTAGCTAATTTATCTTGTTTTAGCAAAGATGAAAACTTTTGGAATGGCCATTGGCTTTACATGATTGCTTTAAATGTATTTAAATATATATAGTTAAACATTAGGAACACAACTCATTTTTCTACACTCCTGCAAATGTATACATTTAGTGCTGCACCACCAAAAGAAATACAGATTAAGAGTTTTCAGGAAGAACTGATGTTGACCTTTCTTCTTGACAGTGATCTTGTTTTGAAAATATTCAGCCTGGAAACACAAGGTTCTGATCAAAGCAGTGCCAAAGCACTTTAATTTTCTTAGAGATGCAGTCCAGCTCTAAGTGTCAGAGTATGAAGTTCAGATGCCCTGGGCAGCCTCCAATTCAAGTGGACACAGTCTTCTGCTTAAAGGACCCACCATCCTTCTACATCCAGAGCAAGAAAAATGCTTACCATTTCAACTAGCACACAAACAGAACTATTTTTTTTTTTTTTTTTTTTTTTTTTGCCTTCTAAAATATCTGGGTCATGTGGCATAAAAAAGGAAACATAAGAGTAGCTAGTTGTCTATTAAATGCCCCCCACCCCTTTTATAAGTTGATGTGGGGAATATGCCTAAATGTGCTTTACAGTGAAGCTATCCAAAGACACATTTTAAACTAATTTTGTTATTAATGGTTGGTAACTTAACTTCAATGCAATCCCAAAAAATGCAAATGAAAACAACGGTTTCCAACAGCCCAGTCCCTGCCTCCTTGTACTGTTTTTTTTCCCCTCCCTGCCAGAACTGAAGTCAAACAGGTTGAGGAGATGGTCACCTTCAAGAAAGCCCTTTGCCCTGCCAGGTTAAAGCCATGCAAGCCAAGTGGAATCTGTTATAAAAATAGGAGTCCCAGGAATCCAGGGAAAGCAAAGCACATTGTGCAGCCAACAGTTCAGACGGCCGACAATGCAAAAGAGGTGAGAGAAACTTCAGGCTCTGTCTGAAGGAGCTATAGAATTAACCTCTCCCACCATGTTAATCAGTTATATTAGTAAATCACTAAAATGGCTGCATGTCAGGCTGAAAAACCAGAAACGGATTATTTGGTATTGCAGAATCACAGGTAAAAGACATGAATCGTCTACTTTTTTTTACATGCTTTAGTTTATACATAAAGGCCATTTAAATTACTGAGGTCAGAGATAAAATAATGATTACCAATCCCCACCCCCACCCCAAAATGATTGCACGGTGGTCAATATAGAATACTACAAATAAAATTAATTACTCTCACTTCTCGTATCTCAATTTTAAGGCATGCGAAGGTCTAACAAACTCATAGATAACAATAATTTAAAAAAATAAAAAGAAAGGAATTGGTATCAAAATACTGCTACCAAAAACAGGAATAAAGTTAAGGGGTTCACAGGAGTCTAAAGTATGCTGGTTACAAAGGCATGATGATGTCTGTGAGGTAGTAAAAATATTATTTGTGTATTAAAAAAAATAAAGGAAGCAGCTGTCTAAACATTTTAGCTTTTTTCCCAAAAAAATGTTTATACACTGCTCTGACGATAGAAATAATCCACTGTTCTGAGGAAAGAAATAATCCAAGCTGAGGCAATATGTTAACCCATTAGAACACACACACACACACACACACACACACACACTCACAATGGAGTGCCTTGTGTCCCTTTCTCCTTCCCCTTTTTTGATTTAAGGCATTTCCTCCCAACTTGGCTGCAAGAAGGAAATCCAGAAAGTGTGGATCATCACCAAATATGTCACTCCCCAAATGTGAATAATAAAAAATAAAAAAAATAAAAAATAAAAAAAGCTCTTACTGTCTTGCTGGTTTCAATTTTTTAAAAAATGACATAAGAATGCTATCTTTTATAAATCACCATTATAAATGCAATGCCAATCCAATTTTACTAAACATATATACACTAAAAAAAATACTCATAAAGTAAAATTACAACAAAAATAGCTCAATGTTGAATATGAATTTTTTGCATATTTCCTTCATCTTTTTGCCAATCAATGGTTACACTGTTTAATAAGACTACATATTAATTATTTAATTGTAAGCACGGTTTCTTCTAGTTTTCTACTCTGCATTTTCACTTAACATTTTATCATAAACATTTCCAATGGCCCACATATTTGTAGTTATAATCTCATTAAGAATTCCATACTATTTCACAAATTTAATAATGTATTTATTCACTTCCTAAATTATTTCTACCCTGCCTTCTTAAGATAGGCTTAAGATAGAATCACTATCATTTGGGGTAGACATGATGTCCATTATCCTGATGTTGGACACTTAGGGTGTTTCCAAATTTTTTCTCCCACTATAGCTAAACCCGCTGTGAGCAATTTCATGTAATATAGCTCCCTTTCTCAGTTGAATCTTTTTTCCTAATGAGTCAATGGCTGAAAACAATTTTTTAGTAATTATGTCTCATTGCTTTAACAAATGTTTATGCCCATTTATATCATGTGTAGTAAAGTGAAACAAAATACCCAGTAATTATTTCAGTACCAAGACAACTCTGAGATCAATTTTTAAAATGCTCTTAAAATTTTCCCACACTTTTAAATTAAATCAGTAATCCATGCTTCCACATAAACTTCAAACATGTGTCTGGAGCAAAATCACTATTCTCCCAACTCTCAAAATCCACTCTCTGATGTGAGCTCTGTTAACAATTTGGTGGATATCTTTTCACACATGGATAACCTAAAACAGAAGATAATCCCAAAATGACTTTAAACAACTGGGGGGGGGGGGGGGGGGGGGTGTATGAGAGAGAGAGAGAGAATGAATTACCTTCCTAATTATGTTTAAGACCACTACTAAGGTGGACTTGCATGCCATAAGATCATGTTGCTGGGAGGTACAGGGAAGCATTTAGGAAGGAAGCTAGATGGACATCACCATGTGTGAATGTTCAAGACTGTATAATACCAACACAGTGTACCTACCAAGACAAAAGACAAAAGTGACCTATAGCTTTTAAAGAGATGAATGACATAGTGTTAAAAGTCAACAAAAGTTCATGAGACTTGCTAGGAAGAAGATAGCAAAAATCTTGGAAACAGTGGTATCTCTAAAGGGAATTCCTAATTTGATTAAGCTATAAGACACAAGGAACATCATTTTTGTTGTCTCTATATCGGTTTGACACTTGCTAGTGCAGTCCCAGGAATTTCCTTTGATAACCCATGCATCTCGGGTTAGCAGCCATGCAATCAAGGTGGAGGTGCCAACCAAATTAAGCCACTGCTCCTGCACTTGCTGCCCCATCACTGTGTCTTATTTTCAACAATACTATTACTCTCTGGTATTTTTTTATTTACTTACTTATTTAACACAAGTCCTCCTCCACAAGAATGTCAGCTTAAGAAAATAAGGACATTGTCTTTTTTATTTAGAGAAATGAAGGGAGAGGTGGGATATAGAAACATCAATAGGCTGCCTCCTGCTTGCTCCCTATCGGGGACTGTGCCCTGACCAGGAATCGAACTATCAACCTTTCAGTTGCATAAGATGATGCCCAACCAACTGAGCCACACGTGCCAGGGCAGGACATTGTCTTCTTATTCTTTCATTCATGTCAACAAATATTTATTGAGCACTGTATAAAGGGGATAAGGTAGTGACAAAAATAGGCAAAGACTGGTGCCCTGATGAAGCTTACATTCCCACAAGGAGAAACAGACAATCCACTACAAGATTAAAATATATAGTGCAAATATATAGTGTGTTGTAAGGTAATGTGTGCTGTGGAGAAAAATAAAATAGGAAGAAAACAGAGAGCCAGGGTGCAAGTGGAGGTGTGGAGTTGCAATTTGAAACACTACCTCTAGCCCTTAAAACAGAATATGCAGGCAGTTGGTAAATGCTGGTTCATGGGATGAGGTCACAGTGACAGAAGCCAAATAGTATATCCCAACTCCCTGGATACAGTGATTGGTTCTGAAATGTGCAGATAACAAGATCAGAGTCATTCAGATATGCAACTTTAGTGCGGGCAAGCACCACTGTATTCAGTGTTGTGACCTTGTGGGGTCTGGAGCTCCTACAGCCCTTTTTCAATCATGAGAATAAAGCCACCATGGGAAGGAAGGCAGCGCCCGAGAGAGCAAAATAACCATTGGATTGTCTGGTTTAAAGGATATCTGAAGATTTGCCCCTTGACTGGGCTATTCAGTTACTCGAGGACAACAGGAGCCTCTAAATTGACTAAATCAGCTCTTCTATGTGGAGCAAACAACTTCCTGCTTGGCTTTCACTAACAGGAGTTCTCGTGGGGCCATTTCCTCATTTGAAAAGTTAAGAGTTGCTGTTGGGTTGTTTAATCCACTCTGAACTGCATTTCCAACTACTTGCAACCTAATGAGTCTGTACCAAAGTGCCCTTGGTTATTATATAAATTAAACACAAACTGTCTTCCCAGCACATGTCATGCTCCTCAGTATGACCTTGTGCTGGTTTGGAATATTTCCTCTACCTTCCTTCCGTGCCCAGCCTCAACTTTCTACCAATCCATCTCCACATCCCACTCCCCGCCTTGATTTCACAGAGCTTCACCTACTAATCCATTCATTATTCATTCAGCCATTAAGTCTAACATATGTTTAGCAGGCGAGGCACTGACAGGCACAGAGAATAAGACTAGTAAGGCACAGTCCTTCTCAAGGACATTTCAAGACGGAAGAGAAACACTTGAATACTAGTCACAAAAGCAAATGCGGGGCTAATGAACAGAATGACATATAGGAGACAATGGCAGTGCGAAGGGCGGGGTGATCAAACAGGTCTTCGGATGGCCCACAACTTCTCTCACCTCCTCCATACCCACTGATGGCATCAACCTGTACCCACATGGCCAAGTATATCAGAGTAATCTCTTCCCTAAAAGGTTTAGGTCCTTGAGGGCAGGAACTGTGTCCAATTCTTCTTTTATATCTGCCCAAGTTTCTATCATATAATAATCAATCAGACTCCAATAAATGTCTATTAAATATGGGTGTTTTGTACTCAAACTTTTGGAAAGGACCACAGATGCTATTTCTAGCCCTCGTGAAGTTCCGTTCCGAGGCTCTGACAGCTGAAAGCTTATCAGATGGCTCATCTAAACTCCATCAGGACAGACGCCGCTTCCCAGGGCACCTATCTCCACGTGACCTCAAATCAGCCTCTTCTCTGTGGGCCGAAATAACTTCCTGCTTTGTTTTCACGAACATGAGTTCTCCCAGGAGCCAAGGAGATCATTACTTTAGAGCTCTTCACTTTTGAGCACTACAGACAGGAGCCACTATGCTGTGGCAATGATTCAGAAAACTTCTACTGCCACAATGCTCCTTAATCAGGCTGTTCTCAATTTAGAAAAGAAAATTGAAAGGAATGATGAACTAAATGGAACTAAGTACAGATTTTAGACCTTAAGACAAAATTAACCAAAAAAAAGGGGAGGGGAGGGTAAGCACAATATGTTCCTGAACAAAATTTTATGACTTCTTAAAAGCTGATGTGATTCAAAGAGGAAAAATGTTTTTCTCATGTGGTGAATCGTGAACCTAATTTTATTGAAATGTTTTTCCATATGATAATCTCATGCATAACATCACAAATTTAAATATAGTTTTAATCTTTTCCCAAAGCTGTGTGACCATTTGAAGGCTATGATTTATAAGTTTGATAAAACAACTTGCTAGACCTACTACCCAAATCTCATCCACTATTTCAAAGTGTTATAGTAAACGTTTGGTGCATTACAGGTGATGCTGACTAGGGAACGGGGCACAGAAACAAAGCCCACACTAACGAGGTGGCCTCTGGGCAAGCACATTCCAGAGCTCAGGAGGGGGGGGCGGGGTAGACAGCATGGAGACCAGCCTTGTCTTTTCTCCCTTCTAATCCCACTAGCATTTTGTGTTCTCCTCCTTTCTTTCTTGGCTCCACCCAGGCAATATTATAAACCCCCTTCTCCACTTCCTATGCTTCCCCTTTTCCATAAGACAATTTGGGTGGCTGCTGACTGCCCAGAGCCTAGTCTAAGGGATGAAACAAGCTCACAAATTCTTCACTCTTCACACCTCCAAGGGATACCAACCAGCCCAGGCGTGGCCTCTTAAGAAAGGAGCATTGGTCACTTTCTCTTTGCAGTACCTGCTCCTACCCCACTACCTGCTCCTACAGTAGGAGCAGGTACTGCATGCCTTCATATTTCTCCAGAGCTAGAGGATGCTCCTGTTCTCAGCCTTCATATTTCTCCAGAGCTAGAGGATGCTCCTGTTCCCAGCCTGCATGTCTGCCAGTGTAGGAGACAGAGCTGCATCCAGACGTCCATGCCCTCCCCTTCCACCTCACCTTGGCATGTAATTAGGTGTCCTTGGACAAGTCCTTGGGTCTCAGATGATCCAAGCCATTGCTAGGTCCCTTGTGGTGGTTCAATATTTTTATTCCCACTTATTAATTATTCCTACATATTTGCTTTTATTGCATTTGCTTATCCCGTCTCTCTTCTTCTCCATGAGGGCGAGGACTGTGCCTGTATCCTTAGATGCTAGCACTGGGCCTGGCAGGCATCTAGGAGGCATTCTGTCAGTATAAGGAGAATGAACATATGAAGATGGGAAAATCCGTCCTTCAACATTTTAAAAGCAAGCCTATTAAAGCAAGAGGGAAAGAATGATCTACTTTTTTAAGTTCAGCAGTCACCAATTAACTGCATTACTGGCTACCTACAGGAGTCAAGCGTCTTTGAGCCACCATGTCACATGGGATAAAAGAGAGCAGTGGTTCTCAAAGAGGAAATGGAGAGGGGATAGGAGTAAGGTTATAGATCCATTTATAAAAAGTACTACATTAGAGAAAGACTCTAAGCATTTTTTTTTTTTTTGAGGAAGGCATCTCCTCAAGTAATTCTGAAGCATTGACCTGTATCAACACATGATCTCAATTATGATCCATCAAATTAGATAATCATTAAGCCCCCTTCCAGTTTTAGCAATATATAAGTGTTGGAAATATACTAAATTTTACCAAATCTGTATTTTTTCAGGTATACTTCAGCATTATAATTTTATATACACATGTCTACTAGATTCTATAATTTTATGCCTTATATGTAGCTAATTTTATTAATTTATTTCACTAAAGGCTAAATTTTAGTCTCTAATACTACTATATTCTAAGAGTGTATTTCATGAAATTTTAATAATAAAAAATAAATACATTATATATAGCAAGAAAAATAGACAGTTTTTTCCATCGAGGGTAGGGTTTCTCTATCTTGGCACTACTGACATTTTGGGCTGAATAATCCCTTATTGTAGGAGGCTGTCCTGTGCACTGTAGGATGTTTAGCAGTGTCCCTGGCTTCTATTCACTAGATACCAGTAACTGACCTCTGACCCCTAGTTATGCCAAAAACTCTATCTCCAGACATTGCCACTGTCTTCCCCAACCCCTGGCCCACTGGGTACTACATGAGGAAAAGCATTAAACATTAAAGTATTATAACTAATAATCTAGGATCTCAGAATACAAAACATCCATTATACACAAGGTAAAGCTACGATACCAAAAGGCAATTACTTAAGAGAAAGAGCTACTTATATAAAAGAATATTCACTCATTTGTTAATGGTTTAAAACCCTTTATGAATAATCAGACAAATGACTGTTATCAAAATGGTCACCAATTTTCTAACTGGTACACAAAGCACACACAGGAGAAAACTTTAAACATGAGCACATGCATGGTCTAAGACTATTAAGGAATTCTAAATAATGTTTCCTGAACATTTCTAGAACTTTCCCTTTGGAAAATTGGACACTCTCATTCAAAATCTCACTAAAGATCTTATGATTTAAGATCATATCTAGACAGAATAAAACAAAATGGAGATTTGGCAACTCTTTTGATATGATTACTTTGTCTCAAACTTTTCTCTTTGGGAAAAGTCTAAATTATAGCTTTTTGCTGTCAACATTAATAAAATAAACCAGATAATTAGAAAATCTACAAATAACTTTTTGCCATGTAGCCATAACCTCCTGTAATGATTTAAAGATGTTCCCATCTATTTTCATGAGTCCTCTTAAGTAGTTCTGAATACCAAGGGAAAGTGTTAAAAAAAAAAAAATCACTCAAATTCTGCAAGTCTAACAGTAAAAATGGGATCTTTAGCTTTGAGGGACCAGACACAATATCTTACGAACTTTAGATATACTTTTTTGCAACTGTAAGGCCTCAAGAATGGTTCCTTCTCACTGAGTTTTACTTTGAAACTTTTGAAAACAGGCAAAGCTTTTTTTTTTTCTAAAGGTATGTCTTTCAAGTAAAACACATCAAAAGGAGAACACATTGATCCTTTAACCTTGAAAAAACGACTATTAGGAATTTTAAAGACGTTTTCTTTACATTGTAGCATGAGCGGAATTTTCAAACTTTGTTAAGAATCACCAACTTTGTTAAGTGGGTAGTTTTTTTCAAATAAATTCTATTGATTTCAATTAAAGTAAACTTTAAATAATTTTACATTCTAATTGTGTCTCATTCACAGTAGAAAATAAAGTTAACCATTATTTATAGGCTAATATATGTTTCTACAATTAAACATGAGTTGTATATGTACAGATTTTTAAGTTTATTATTCATCTAAAGTCTAACATAGTCCATATTCCTCCCCCTGCCTACTTTGTTTTAAATATGTGCATTCTCTTTTTAAAGATAGAATCCCACATGTCTCTATTATTCCTATAGATTCTGGGCACTGTGTCATTTTATTTAAGAATTTTGTCACAGGCTTATTTTCCTGAGGTTTTCTACTACATTACTGTTTTTGTTTCCCATTAATTTAACATATATATATATATATATATATATATATATATATATATAGCTTTTCTAAAGTTTATTATTGCAGACATATGCAAAAATTTGCATTTCTGTATAGGTGAGTGCCCTGACAGTAAACAATCATAGACCCAAAAGTCAGGAGATTTAAAATTACAGCTGAAGTTAGTCAATGACTTATACTGAAACACTGCCAAGTCATTTAATGTGTCCATAATGGTCCCTTCTGTAACACAAGTCTGCAGTCAAGCCTCTATGAAAATATTTTGAAATTAAATAATATGTGAAGTAACAATTTATTTAAAACACTAAGAACTTCTTTAGAAAAAGTTTAATATTTGCATAATTAAGCACAATATCATTCTAGGAACTGGTAAGGTTCACATAAAAAAATCACTGGTTCACAGGTAGTAACAAGTCAAATAATACAGAACAACAAAACAAGAAATATTATACATTGCTGCCTTTCTTGTTTTCCCTTACTGTTCATTTTCTGTCAGTGACATTGGCAAGTGACTAGTTTAGTTCCCTGTGCCTCCCTAATCTCGAATCTACTTCTTTTAGCGTTGCAATGGGATTTATTCAAGATAATAAATACTATATGTTTTAGCACAGTGCCTACCATAAGTTCAAGAACAGCTAAAAGCTTCTATTTCAAAAGGAAGAACCTAAGGCATGGAGCAAAACTAATCTTCGTCACACTCATTTAACCTGTCCTAAGTGATTACTATATGGATATCATGAATTGGCTTTGTAACAATACAGGTCATTTCTTAACTTACCCAGGATAACATCAGCAGATCCTTCTAAGGTGATTGAAGCTGGCCCAAGGTCTTTTAAAAACCATACTGTTTGAGGATGCAGAGGGAGTACTGGCCAATCACCTCCATTACCAGGAAGGGGAACCCACTGAATGATGAGCCCTGGGAAAGGGCCAACCATGCTAGCCTCCACCCATATATCAGCTGGTAGCTGAAAATTCTGAACATAACCCACCATCACAGAAGCTTCTACAGGATTCTTTCCCTGCTTTTCTGTGCAGGAATATTGGTACAGACAATGAGGATCCCAGTCCCTAAATCTTAGCTACAGAAGGTCTGCTGCATACCGCTTCAGTCATTTTTAAGTAAAACCGTGAAGGTAGCTTTGTTTGATTGGTTTTTCTTGCCTCATCAGAAGGTTTTGATTATAGCTCCTTGCGTCTGAATAGTTCAGCTGTTTTTACTTTTATCTCCAGCGCATCAGGAGTGAAAGCACACTGCTGATGCAAAGCAGGGATCAGAGAAGCAGCTCTTAAAAGGAACTGGCTCTGCTCAGACCTAATTATGTGCAGGGGCAAATCCGTGCAGGACTTTCTCAGCAGGGATAGGCCAATTCCCATGAATGATTCCTGAGGTTCCTCTCAGTTCCAAAAATAAAGGATTCTAGCTTTCCCGTTGTAGGTCTTAGAATCAGCACAAGCCAGTAGATCACATGGCTCCTTTAGTGCCAGCAATACTGAAAGCACTCCCCAAATAGATGCAAGAGTCCTGAAGATGCAAACTAAAGTCATTCAGCACCACAAAATCTCCCAATCCCCTTTAAACTGAATTGATGCAAAGAAACCTTCATTCAAAATCATCCAATAATTGGATGTCCAATCCTATATCCAGAAGGGATCTTCCTTTAAAATCAATTTTACATATCAGAATTTTATTGGTTTTTTTTTCTGAAATGCAGGAGGACCAAGATTTGTTACCCTACTGTAACAAACATGTAGCATCAATAAGTGATACTGAATAAGTGATTTATAATTTCTATTAGGAAAAAGTCTAAATTATTTTCATCAGGTCATAAGCCTTAGTAGGCCCCCTTTATCATCAACAACAGGCATCCTGCACACTCCTA
The DNA here is from genome assembly GCF_028538775.1 of Myotis yumanensis. Lineage (NCBI taxonomy): Eukaryota > Metazoa > Chordata > Mammalia > Chiroptera > Vespertilionidae > Myotis > Myotis yumanensis. The sequence continues at coordinate 170,802,238 of NW_027223752.1, read as the reverse complement.
CAGTCACTTTAAAAGGCATTCTTTCAACACACTTTTACTGAATACCTAGTCTATACTTTATCTATATTTACATATCTCTATATGTGCCCAGCTCCGAGTTTGGCACTAGGTTTATAAAGGTAATTAAGATAATGGTATCTGCCCTCCAAGAACACAGTCCATCAAGGAAGAGAAAAAAAAAAGTAAAGTAAAAAGACATATAACACACAAGTATGTTGTTATTTCAGAGAGCCATATAAGGACAAATAAACTAAAATATTACCAATTTTATTTAACAGAGACAAACTAATCAGATTACTGCACATACATATTAAATATTTCAAGCTGTCCAGTAAGACTATCGATGTAAGTACTGTGTATCCATAAGATGTGAATCATGGTGACATTACAGAACACGTTTAGCCAGAAAATCTGTTTGGATCAAAGACTGGCAAAGTCACACAGCTTGGTTTAGTTTTCCTGACACATAACGGACAAAGATCAGAGAAAAAAAACTGGGGTGACAATCTACTATGGAAAAGACAGTGGTGTTACCCTAGTGGTGAAATAACTTTTTGCATTACTTTTCAAGTTATTTTTTTTAATGCTTTATGCCATATAAGGTAGTATTTCATGTAGAGGTCTTAAATGTTACTCTACACTGTACTGTATATCTGCCTCCCCAAAAGTAAGAATCATCTGAGTAATTCTGATAACTACATACTGAAAATATCATTGTTTCTGTCACTATTCAAGGATAATTTGGTGGTTTAAAAAAAATAAGAGAAAAAGGATATTAAATTAAAAGTATCTCAATCTTAGCCCAGCCGGTGTGGCTCAGTGGTTGAGCGTTGACCCATGAACTAAGAGGTAGCCAGTATGATTCCCGGTCACACATGCCCAGGTTGCAGGCTCGGTCCCCAGGTGGGGACGTGCAGGAGGCAGCAGATCCATGTTTCTCTCTCATCAATTTTTCTATCTCTCTATCCCTCTCCCTTTCTCTAAAACAAAACAATAAAAACAATAAAAATACATTAAAATAAATAAATACAAAGTATTTCAATCTCAGAAAATAACTTAATGCATAGGATTATACTTTAAATCATTTCTAAGATCCTTAACAGACTTCACCATCATTCATTATATAAACAGTCATCTCAAATGCCAACAGAGTAAATATATTTATATAAACCCTTCTCTATAAATTTACATATACACATAAATTCGTTTATAAAATATGTCTCACTTATATAACTAAATATGCACATGTATTCTGATGACAATGCAAGTATTCATGTCTCTAAATGCCCAAAATTTACTGGGATTACAATGCTAAATTTATTTAATATCAAAAACAACATGATACTCACTGCTTGTACACATTAGTCCCTCCCAACTAAAATATTTCCAGAAAAATTAGTGTATGAGTCATCGAATACTCTAGATCGTTCTTCACTCAAGTAATGCAACAACCATGCTCAATTCTAGGGAAAGTAATTATGCTTATTTTAAAGGTGATTTACGTATTTTAAAAGTTATATTTTACTTTTATGCATACTTAATGATACAATGCTTACTCCAAATAATATGATTCTTTCTTTAAAAATATGTACATATTTAAATGTGTGTATGTGTGTGTTTAAGTCACATATGAGTTCAAAGGAAACCAGCAAATAATGGCCCAATTAAAATAAAACATGCAAATAAGTATTACTCATACATGTTTTCTACAATTGATCATCACTTAATATAGCTTATAAAATATCCTAAAGAAATTTCAGTTTGAAAGGAAAAAATGAAAGCAAAGCTACCCAGCTTTTAAAAGGGTACATCTTTTCTTTTAGATTATAATCTAACTGGTAGAAATTATCTAGACTTTTAAATAATATTTGTTCCATGTATGATAACAAGAAAATATTAAGTAAAATGTAGACATACTATTATCCCAAGAAACCAGAAACACCAATCAGAAAGGATATATGCACCTCTATGTTCATAGCAGCACAATTTACAATAGCTAAGATTTGAAAACAACCTAAGTGCCCATCAGCAGATGAGTGGATTAAAAAACTATGGTACATCTACACAATGGAATATTACACCATTAAAAAGAAGGAACTTTTACCATTTGCAACAGCGTGTATGGAACTGGAGAGCATTATGCTAAGCAAAATAAGCCAGTCAGAGAAAGATAAATATCACATGATCTCACTCATATGTGGGATATAAGGATCAACATAATTTGATGAAATAAAAATAGATCCAGAGACAAATAGCAGGGGAGGTGGGGGGGTTAGAGAGCAACCAAAGGATTTGTATGCATACATATTAGCATAAGCAATGGAGACATATGTAAATCTTTAGACAATAAAAAATAATAAAAAAAGACATACTATCATTTATGCCAGAAATACTTCCCAGCATGTTCCCAGCTCTGTCATTAACCAGCTGTGTAATCATGGACAAGGAATTCATCTTAGTTAGAGCATCCTTAAAATGTAATTGCAGCCTCATCTCCAAGGTCCCTTCTGGCTCTAACACTATGAGAAGATCAAGCTGCAATGATTAATTATTGTAAGTATCTTGGTATTACATAATACCATAAGCAAAGGCAAACTTTTCTAAATCAAGAGTTATTTATTACTCAGTGGTAATATGCTAAATATTACCACTGAGTAATAAATAACTCTTGATTTGTATAATTAGTTATAGCAAATAACTAGAAGATAATTAACAGAATGTGCCATCTCTATCATTATCACAGTTAGTTTTCAGTATTATCATGCCCATCTGACGAAAAGAGAAGTTGGGTCTCAGAGGCATGAGAGTAACTTGACCATTTGTCAGCTAGACAGAGCCCAACATGACAAGTCAAAGGTTCGTGGCTCTCATTCAGCCACTGTCTTTTAGGAGGAAGGCACTAGCAGTGATGGCGAACCTATGACACGCGTGTCAGAGGTGACATGCGAACTCATTTTTTTGGTTGATTTTTCTTTGTTAAATGGCATTTAAGTATATAAAATAAATATCAAAAATATAAATCTTTGTTTTACTATGGTTGCAAATATCAAAAAATTTCTATATGTGACACGGCACCAGAGTTAAGTTAGGGTTTTCTAAATGCTGACACGCCGAGCTCAAAGGGTTCGCCATCACTGCAATAGGGCCTCCTGAATCACTCTAAGGCAGAATTATAAACCAAGTGCAGGAATCAAGTGGAAAAGTTTAGGGCCAAATTTATGTCTCTCTTAAAAGTTGGGAGTGGCCATTCAATTTAGTTTGAGTGTTATTCAAAGGTACATCCTACTTCAAGATCCATTCCTTTGTTAAGAAACCCTGGAAGGATGCTTCACAATCAAGAAGGGCTTCATTCTCCCCTGTGACTAGGCCAAAATGAGAAGGAAAATTCATGGCAGAATCCATAGTTTTGTATATTTGCCCCTGAATTCAGTAATAATTTGTTCATAAGATGTGTAATTCTGACTTGTTTCAAAATAACATGTTTCCTAAAAGTAAAATGGTCAAAATTTCTATTTAAAAGTTTATAGTTACTTTTAAAACTACAAATATAATAGATACTCATTTCTTCTACCTCTACCTCTCCAACAATCTAACATTAACCCACCCTAAGAGGAATATCCATATTTTGAGTATGCATACACTAAAATATACAAATGTATATATACATTTTATAGAATAATTTTTAATACCAAAAATGTTATAAAACACGATCATATATTTATATATATGCATGTATATCTGCAATACCCTTTGTTCACTTAAAAATATCATGTATGCTTTGCCAACAGTATAGCTTCCTACCAGTTATTTTTAATATAGTTGTATGATATTCCATACTTTGAATGTACTATATTTGATTCACAATGTTTTCACTGATTTGTAAATTTATAAAAATATATATTTTACAATTAAGTTATATTTATAACATATAAGTCATTAACAATACAGACCCTTGTACTCTATCCTTACATAATGTTATTTTCTGTAGGATGGATTCCTAGAAGGATAAAATCACTAATATACATTTTAGGTATAAAAAATTCACATTCTTATCAACAGAATGTAATGCTATCCTTATTAGCATTAGATACTGTAAGTTAACCAATTTGATGAGATAAAAATGACATCTTATCGTTTTCATTTGTGTCATCCTGCAAATGAGAATGTTTTACCCTTTATGTAACTAAATCCACAATCTTTGCATTATGAATGAAAGTTTCTTAGCAAGCTTATGAAGACCACCTTCATCCGGTTTTTCTCCTAATATTTTTTTACTTAAATTGCATTTTTAGTTTTATTTTTGTTGTTAATATATTTGGAATTTATATATCATAAAAAATAAAGCTAAAAGCTATGCCATAAAAGATTTTAGTAATCCATGCTTTTTGGATTTTGATTCTGCCCTATAATTTATAAGTTTTAATTACTGGTATAAGGACATTATTTTCCTGTGGTTTCATTTTCAGTTTCATTTCTATAGATGAAATAACTTTCATTTAAAATCTAAACACTGTGTAGAATGTTCAACTTTCTCATCTAAATAAGGAAGTTACTGATCAATCTTCTAAATTCCTTACATTAAGATTTAAAACAGTATTATTTTTAAAATGAATAAATATATATATATATACATATATATATGTATATATATATATATTCCCATATCTAATAGGTTTTAACATAAAAACTTACAACTTCTACAGGTTCTAAAATCTATACCCATTTACTTAATTTGCCAACACAAATAATTAAAGAATGTGAAAGAAAAAATTATCTTTGACCTTACATTTTTTTAAATAGGAAAACAAATTCAAAAATCTCTAATAAATGTTCCTTATTTTTTATGCTACAATTTATATGAGACTGTCTAACTTTTAAACAGGCCCATTGGTCTGGCCCAATTTAAGAAAAAAACATTGAGGCCATTGAAAATTAACTGAAAAGTCAACCCACTTTAGAAGAAAGCTATTAGTAAAACAAGGGTGAAGTTACAAGCACTTGTGAAAAGCATAATAAATAAACAATGAGCCCCATTCAAAGATACTGGGGAGACTTTCAGGCTTTGCAGAGTTAGAACAAGAGACAGCAGAACCAGTTCCCACATGGGCAAGAGTGTGTTTATTTTATTTTGCTTATCTGTAATCAGTGCACATGATCCCAGTTGTTTGGAATGGCTCAAAAAGGTTCCTTAGCATCTAGGCGAGAAAAACTGCCTGGTTTTCAAGCAGCTCAACTGCTTCTTAGTAACTTTTGTTCATGTGAACCTTAAAGCTCCAGTTTGAACACTGAACTATTTGAGATTACAAAAGGTATCTTTCTTTATTCATCCTCTACCATTTTCAGTCATTTTAAAGAAGTGGTCAAAAGAAATAAAAAATACTTTCTAAATATTTTTAGAAATACTACAATCTGCACCCATGAATTAAAGTTTGTGAAATGAATTTAAATGGCTACTTTTAATCATAATTGAAGTTTTTTAAAAAAATCAACAAATACTTAAACCTGAATTATAACCATCTGTTTCCATCATTTAATTTGGGGCCAGGCTAATTGATGAGAAAGCCTAGAACAGTGGTTCTCAACCTTGGCTGCACATTAGAATCACCTGGGAATCTTTTTAAAATCCTGATTTCTGGGCCTCATCCTCCGGAAATTCTGTTTCTTTGTTATGGGGTGAATTTAAAAAGATTCCCAGGTGATTCTAATGTTCAGCCAAGGTTGAGAATCACTGGCCTAGAATATGCTTTTTTTAGAGTACAAGTATGATGGAAAAATGAAAATAATCATCTTTTTTCTTTTGATAGGATAAAATAAAATTAGTATTATCAAAATTTTCTAATAAAGTTCAATTTCAGAATGAAATCATTTGCCATAATCTTCCTACTTCAAAAGCAGAAAACAAAAGGTTATCAAAGGTTGGAGGGACTTTGGGGTGGGGGGGAAATGATGATGAAGTTTTTAATTTTTATACATATCTTCTAGCATCTAACAGTATTAAAAATACCTTTAAGAACATATACTTAATTATCACTAAAATATATCTAGTCTAACAACCAAATAGTTTTCTAAGTGTTTTTCAAGGTTCACAAAAATGATCATGTATTCAATGAATCTAAATGATGGAAATACATCCATCTCCAAAACCTGAGAACTTTATTACCAATTAAATGAGTTAATTTAAAAGCTTTACACAATGCTTTGAGAGCACAGGATTTACTGGAAAGGTAAATTTAAGGAATAATTTTTTTTTTCCCCCTAGGAGACATCCTCAGGAAGAAAAAGTTTTAACTCCACCTCCCCCGCAAAAAGACAATGTGCTTTAGGGGGATGAGGCAGTCCACCAACAAATGCAAGAAGTAAAACTACAAATACTTTAATGCGGGCGGGGGTAGGGGGTGGTGGGGTGGGGGGTGTTGAAGAGGGTATTAGCTCTTTGTCAGGTCCTTGAAACACCTATTGTTCGGTTAGCTCACTCTGGGAGAGGCTTCTAAATCGGTTAGCTGTTATTAATCTAATTGCATATTGGGCTAGCTAATTAGAGAGGGCACTTTTCTGTTTAAAAAATACTGCCTCAGGTGAGGCTTGAATTAGGAGCCAACTTTCACCCCACACCCCAACTCCAGAATCAGCACTCTGTCTGGAACACCTACCACTCCACTGCTGGAATGTGGCCTGCCTCCTCCACCTGACCACGGAGGTTCCCTCTCCGGAAAGCCACAAATTACAGTGCTAAATTCCAGCCAACAGAAGAAGGCTTTTGGAAGCAAAGCCAAAATGAGGGTGAAAGAAAAATTTCCACTAAGAAACCAACAGTAATAACTGATATGTGAGCTACATAAAAAGTAAACAAATAGAGCTGTGCACCCACTACCATCCTTGCTTCCTGGAAGAATAAAAGAAGAGAACACAAGAAGGCTCCTATTCTGACCCGAAAGAAAAAAAGTATTCAGCAGAAGAAAATCAAAAAGTAAACAAGCTGAGCTACAGATTTTTCTCTTTGCTCTAAGTTTTACTGGAATTTTCTGAAGTCCATAGGTCAAGCATTATAGAATTACTGACTACAGTGGGGCCTTGACTTACGAGTTTAATTCGTTCCGAGACAGAGCTCATTAAGGAGCTCGTTAACTCAAATTACTCTGTCAACTCAATGCAAAAAATCAGCCGAGAGACAGCTGGTATCTCAAAAAACTCGTTAGTCGGGACACTCATAAGTCAAGGCCCCACTGTATAGGACTAAATTGAATGCCCTTATTTCATACTAGAGGCCCGGTGCATGGATTCGTGCACCAGTGGGGTCCCTCGGCCTGGCCTGCGGGGAACAGGCCAAAACCGGCTCTCAGACATCCCCCAACAAGTCCCAGATTGTGAGAGGGAGTTTCTCAGGTGATGCACCCTGGAACCGGGCTCCCTCCTATCTGGTTACAGGTGTATCACCCGAGAACCGCAGCTGCCAAGTCACTGCAGTTCAGCAACTCCTGCATTGAGCGTTTGCCCCCTGGTGGTCAGTGTGCATCATAACTACCAGTCAGACCAGCTACCCCCTGGTGGTCATTGTGCGTCATAGCTACCGGTCAGATGGTCGAACAGTTGGATGGTCACTTAGGCTTTTATATATAGAGATAGGTTGCTTATTCTGTGAATGTATACTCTCATTTTTTTTTATTGTGTTACTGTCATCTCCTTTAGTTTGAGATGTAAGAAGTAAGGCAGGACAAAAACAATGACTGCAGGTTCTCAAGAGCTGGACCAGGAATTGGGTCAAGGACAGAACTCTTTCCCTCCTTATTGACCTCCACTCCATGAGCATTCGTTGAAAATCTCAGGGACCACACCACCTTTTCTCTTTCTCTAATGTACTAACTCTGGGGGTGGCAAGGTCGTTAGGATAAGCTCTACAAAATACCAAATAATTTTTCCCAGCAAAACACACTAAACTTAGATCCTGTTGTCCACTCGAAGAATCTGAAATGAAATTAAAATAAATCACTGCCCTAATTTCATTTTAACACTTGGAGTGGGGGAAACGAGTTAAGTCGGCTCGCGTGAATTGCGCGTACTCCGCGGGAGCCGTCTTAACTCGGTTCATATAGATTTGCGGTGGAGTGCGGGAAACGTGTAAACTCGGGCCGATTGTAACTGCGTATTACCAAATATTTGTTTGTTTGCCGTTCACAAAGATACCTACCTGCGTATGCGAACCGTTTCATACCCATTGGGGTAACAGGTATCATAAAAATCCCTGATTTTGCGCGGGAAACCTAAATAATTGCCCGCGCCATCTTATATTTTGGCGGGAAATTCACCCCACACCGGAGTGTTAAATAGAAGAAAACCAAATTTGTTGGCATGCTGTTTTTAGACAAATCACATGGAAAACAAGACCATCTGAAGATAGAGTTCTGCCTTGTAAACTTTTACCCCAATGTTGTTATTACAGCTTTGCTTTTCCTGGTCCCAGGGAACCTGAACACAGAGTATGTTGAAATGAAGATGAATAATTGCCATATTTTCAGTGTTTCTGGGCTTTTACCTCTGCAAAACAATTCTGAGAATGTAGTTTGGCAGCACAAACCAAAGAAACCAGATAGGTCACCATGGTTAGCCAACTTATCAACTGAAAATGCAGCTTCTTCAGTCCCACCCAAATGTCTGCAGATAGACAAACTAACTCCCTAAAAAGAGTTTTCTCCTAACAAATGACTTATCTCGATTATGTGACAAATGGCGACTATCTTGATTATAAAATGTGATTATAACTCACAGTGTTAAAAAGGTTTAAACACAGTCAACTCTTCTGGTTGGAACTTTCTCTTACATCTCTAAATCTACCAGATGTGCCTTGGGGCCAACTTTTGGACACTCCATGCTTAGTAGGTGAAGCCTTCATTAGTAGCAAAGACTATGCTCAATGTTTTTTAGCAGACCAACGTAACCAATGAGGTTTCAACTGAAGTAGTCACTGCTTTTTTAAGGCTAGACTTTTCTTCTTTAAAAATATTTATACTCTAATTCTATGTAAGTTCATTCTCATTAAAGGATACAAACTGCCACTTCACAATATGAATCCTTACTACAAATCTATTGAATCTGTTATCCAAAAATAATGATAAAGAAAACAATGATAACGAGTAAGCAAGGGAGAATTTCGTAACTGCATCTTACACATTTTTTGGCCTTTTCATTTATCGGGTGTGTCCCAAACCACTTTAAAAATACACCTCCTAATGACTCATGTCTACATGTTACAAGGATTCCTATTTGTGCTCTTAAAGCTTCATGCACCTCAAGTATGGCCTGGAATGTGAAAAGTAATTTATCAAGAATTTAATGTATTTTTCACACTCAAAACTGATTATGCTATGTAAGTAGAATTTCAAAGAATTGTTTTCTTCCAAGATGACTACACCTGAGCCAAAGTAATCCTAGATTTTAAAACTGTTAGGGAGAGACTGCTCTATAGAAACCTAATGTTCTGTGTTATTATCATTGCACAATATATGCGGTGTACTCAGCTACAGATTTGTTACCATGATATCTGGCACACAGAATGTTCACAAAATCCTCTTGAACATAATATTTCAAAATCGTTTTTAATAAAAAAACTAGTCAAAAATTACTTTATATTCACAAAACACTTCATTATTCATTTAAAGCATACTTTCTGAAATGTGAACTTTCACATGAGATTAAAACTTTTACACTAGTGAGAGGGAGTTATTTCCCAGCAAAAGGAATCCAGGGTTTTAGATAAAGAACTCTCCCAGTTCCAGCCCCAACTTCTTTTGCCATTCCCCTTCGGCACTTTAAGAGCTAGACCTCTGTCATCTATGATTTATAAAAGCTAAGAGAACAGAAAGGGGAAAAAAAAAAGATACTACACATCAGGTGTTATCTTGGTACCTCCTATGGCTTTCAGTTGTAAGGCACTGTATTCCTGGGGATATTATAGAATGGCAAAGCCTTCTACTTGACAATAGCCCATAAATAATAGAATATAAGAAACATAACTCTTTTGAAGTGGGGGCAGCCAGGCCCTGAAGTAGTTATACTGTGATGTAGGTTACATATAAACATTTGAAATACAAAAGGCAGAATGTGTTGCTGTTGGGGAGGGGACGGGGAGGGAGAGGCAGACACTTCAAACATCTTCTTTTTCTAGGGTTCAGGGAAAACTTTCTTAAGTATAGCAAATTGGAACATTAATTACAAAAAATATGTGACTCCACCTGAGAATAAAATAAAGCTAAAAGAAAAATAATAAAATAAAATATGAATATATTTATCTATATATTTATATATAGATAGATTTTCATGTAGGGCCAATTATATATGCATATGTGTGTGTACACATATATACACATATATATATGTATATATGTGTATATATATATATATATATATATATATATATATATATATGTGTGTGTGTATGTGTATTCCAATTTTTTTTAAAGAAATCCAGATGTGCCTACATAAGAACAGACTACTCTGTTGAACGCTTCTCTTTGTAGTCTTCACAAGAATGGTTAGCAGTCAGAATCAGCCAAAAGAGAGCCTGTTCTCTAATGTGCAAAACAATTGAATGTTTCTATAGAATATTCTTACACTGACCTAATAAGGGAAATACTTTTTAAAATATACTACATATTTTAAAAAAAAAGAAAGCATGTATTTTTGGCTTATCCTAATGATTCAATAGACCCCACACTTTAATTCTGTATTCCAAGTCCTGAAAAGACATGGAATACAGAATTAACTTCCATGACTAACTTCCTGATTTTCTACATACTAGTTTTTTTTTCACTGCCAACATTTTTTAATTCTCTCACAATTAATATACTATAAAAATAAGTCAAGCTTAGATGATTATTAAGCTTTATTTTAATATTGAGCATCATGGCTCATACAAGCCCTCAAACTTTTTCGAAAAGTGAGACCTGTCCTGCAAGACTAATTTAGAAAAGTAAACTATATAAACTCCATTTCAAAAGAAAGAATTTATGTTTGGCTTTGTAAATTAATATTATTTATTTCAATCAAATAAAAAATTTACTTGGGAATAATACATAAAATCCATGACAAAATTCAGAATAAAAACATACATAAACATTTTTAATCTAAGGATCTTGTCCAAATTAAATAAAAAGTATAGATTTACGTGGTAAGATATAATTTATATTAATGTATTTGAAATGGAATAGCAGATTACTTGAAATTCATCATCCTGAAGCTAAGAGTAAAAAAATGTAATTAATACTAAATGGAATAATACTAAATCTTTTTTAAGCAAAGAATTAAAACAAAAAAAATTAAGTTTTATAAAAGGAGACTAGTTTAAAAATCAAGAATTAGTCAGTTCTCACTTATGCTAAATAAGTCACAGCAAATGAAATAGAAAATCCATCACTTCAAGATTTCTTATTTCCAGTGAACCTGGAATAGCTAAAATCCTAAAAGATCGGTGAATGTTTTTTTAAAAAGTATGAAAACACAGTGCCACATATTTAATTTTGTTCTATTATTTTCCTGCCATTTTTCTCTTCTCTGTCCTAGGAAGAAGAGACTTAATATTTGTTGAGTGTCTTTGGGTTCTGTGCCTTTTTCTTCACATGTTTTTTCATTTAATCTGTATAACCAGTCCTACCAGTTTGTGTTACTCCTACTTATCTGATGAAGAATTTAAAAATCATAAAATTAAATGTTAACCTCAAGCCATGCAACTATTTATAAGGTTTTCTGGTCCCCAAAATATGCTCCATTTCTATATTACAAGGCAGTATTAAACACTGGGTACCATCTCTGAGAATAATGCTGCATCTAAGGCAGCCAACTTATTGTATCTTTTTATATTTATCTCTTCCAAAAGGTTCCTATGGCGCTATACAGAAAATCCACTCATAAGTTATCAAGGCTCATTACTACATACCATTTAACTATTAAAATAGTAAAGTTGGCCTCTAAATTTTTTAAATATTTTTTTTAACGTATTGATTTGAGAGGAGAGGAGGGAGGAAGAGGGAGAGGGAGAAAGAAAGACACAGAGAGAGAGGCCTCGATTTGTTGTTCCACTTATTTATGTATTTATTGGTTGATTCTTATATGTGCCCTGACTAGAGATCAAACCCATAACCTTGGCATATGGGCACAACACTGTAACCAACTGAGCTATCTGGCCAGAGCTTATTAAAGTAATAATAGTTGACCTTTAATAAATGCCTACTCCTGTCAAGCACTGTTCTAGGTGGCTTACACAAATACCTCACTTAATCTATTAAGCAGTTGAAAAAATCAACCATAAGTCAATGAGAAAAGTGCAAAAATATCACATGTACTTTTGAATTAAACTACACTCTGGAGCTATATAAATGATTAAGGGAATAAAGATCTATGTACCATACTTATTATGTGATGCAAATACTTCAATTGTATAACATAGATCTTTGTAATAAATTCAATTTCATTCATAGTATTATAAAGGTAACTTTAATTATGTGATGTTAGACATTAAAAAAAAATAGCCCTGACCAGTATAGTTCAATTGGTTGGGCATTGTCCAGTACACTGAAAGGTTGTTGGTTGATTCCCAGTCAGGATACATGCCGGTATTACAGGCTCAATGCCCCATAGGGGGTGAGTTTTCCTCTTATATTGCTGTTTCTCTTTCTTCCTCCCTCTCTTTCTAAAAAAATATTTTTATAAAAATCCATAATAAATGAATAAACACACTCATCCTGCAGAGGATCTCTCTTAAAAGAAAAAAAAAAAAAAACACTAGATCTTATCAAATATAATTGTATATAATAAAAGGCTAATGTGCAAATTGACCGACCAGTCGCTATGACGCACACTGACCACCAGGGGGCAGACGCTCAATGCAGGAGCTGCCCCTGGTGGTCAGTGTGCTCCCACAGGGAAAGCACCACTCAGCCAGAAACCAGGCTCACAGCTGGGCAGAGCAGTGGCAGTGGTGGTGGCAGGAGCCTCTCCCGCCTCCGCAGCAGCGCTAAGGATGTCCGACATCCCCCAAAGGCTCCTGGACTGCAAGAGGGTACAGGCTGGGCTAATGGGGACTCCCCACCAAGTGAACAAATTCCGTGCACCGGGCCTCTAGTTATTTATAGAACTAGAAGCCCGATGCACGAAGATTCATGCAAGAATAGGCCTTCCTTCCCCTGGCTGCCAGCACTGCCTTCGCTCTAGCCAGAGCCGCCTTTCCACCTTTGCTCCAGCCCAGAGTCACCTTCCACCTTAGTGCGCTGCCCAGAGGCCCAGAGTGGCTGGGGCGGGGCAGAACACCTGCATCATCACCATGGTGACAACACAAGCATCCTGGCCCAGCCAACGCCATCTTTGTCATGTCAATTTGCATATTCCCTCCTTACTGGCTGTGGGTGCCACCATCTTTGTCGTGAAGTGACAGTCAATTTGCATATTCTGTCTTTATTAGATAGGATAGTTAATAGAAAAATTGACTTTGGAGATTTTACCTAAAAAGCAAAAACAAATAATCTGAAATAAAATATCTAGAATCCTATTTTTACATTCTTATAGAACTAACATTCATGAATTATTTTAGTTATTAGATTGGATTAATGACCATTCACTTAGTAAATGTACAGAGATTTTGTATAAAATGAAAACAGTTAAAATAGCTCCTTCTTTAATAAAATGTTTAGAAAAATTAAGCTGCATAATTATTTTATATAAAAATTTCAAGTAATTTTTAATAATTTTTAAAAAGTAAAAGTATGTAGATAGGGACAAATAGCCAACACAAAATATATGTATAAAGATAATCAAAACGTTAAACAAGTGAACCTAGATGCTTTCTGTGGAGGATAACACCACTGGGCACATTAAAAAAGCAGTGGCAGGGATAACCAGTGTCTATGACACAGTAATATTGTGGCTGCAGAAAACAAACAGAATACATAAAATGTAAAACAAAATATAAGACAAGCTATTGAGAAGAGCATTCTAATACATTTTCAAAAATTTCTTCATTCCTTCTTTTCTTCCTATTTAACCAAATCCTTCATAACTTAGACCTCTCAAATTCTTGCATTGTGCTAAAGCTCCATAATTCTTTATTCCAAAAACATCCTGTGAGCAGGAATGCATTTTTTTCTATAATAAACATCTCTCTCTTAATACCAAGAAATTCTGAGTTATTAGAGAATCCAAAATATGGAATTTCATTCTGGGACCTACCAATGAAGTTCTGACTTAAGGCCAGTGCAGAGTTGTCTGCTATAGAAGATGTATTACATTTTAGAAGAATCATTGTCTACAAGTTCAAATTAATGTTCCTATTTGTATAGCTGACATCTGCACACAGGGCAGACATGGAGGTTTTATATAATTTCTCTTCATTTCTGCTTCTGTTCTGAGTTGCAGGAAAACACCCCAGCCCTAACTTTCCCAACCACCCTTTTTCATAGTATGTGTGGAGATCAGCAATCCATGTTGATAGAACCTTACATGTGAAATGTTTTCAGAGCCTAAGCAATTCAGGCTGCACTCCTGTATACTCAAGAGTCATTAAACAAACTGAAAGTTCCTATAAGAAGAAATGATTTATTATAAGCAAATGGATTATTCTGGCTTTCTTAGTAACAATTTTAAATGAAAATAAAATTATATAAGATACATCTTGTTTGGATTTTAAAAAACTCTTATTAAATTTAACGTTTAGGTGGCTTTGTATATGAGAACTGAATTGATTAAACGCAATCTTAACTGATTCAAGAACAAATAAAAATGGGGGAAGTGATCCCAAAATCTCTTCTCAGGAGTACTTCACTTGAGGGACAAAGGCTAGGAGACTACAGTCAATACTGTGGAAAAGGAAACACTGGTCAAAAGCTGTCAAGTAATTGTGAGAGACAATGAGAATGCATTTGCAATTTTAAGTGCATTTAATGCTTTACAACTTCATCACCTACCTTCCATTTAAAACTGGACACAATCCAGAAACTAAGGGAATCAGATATTTGCAAAAATATGTTTGCACTACACTATCCAACACTTGCACTGGCAACATTACTGTAGATATTTCAACATATGTTGATTTTAAAGAATAAGTTTCAAAGTTAGTTGTCACATTTTAATTAAGGAGATATTACCAGCCAAATTCCAAAATATTTAATTTTCAAAATGGTAATTCTTAAGTTGCTTTCTCTGCTTTGAAAACTACAAGGCACTAAAATACCCTTCTTACCATTTATCATTTTAAATAACTTAAAGAAAAATATCTAACGCAATCTTTTTTTAAGAGAATAAAAGTAATCCCTATGAGATGATTTCTACATTTTTCACTTAAACCACAAAGAGGATATTGTAAGCAAAATACAAAAATTCCTCAAATCTGTTACTTCACGTTATCTGAATGGCCACCTTCCTTCATTATAAGTCATTGCTTATTCTTAACTGCTCTACAGCAAGACAATATATTTTGTTTTGTTTTCCAAAACATCATGAAAATCAAGTAGCTCTTGGTTTGATTGCTATTTCATTTAAGCATCACAGCCCTAACTTAGCTGTTCTCTCTATAACACCTTGAAACTCACCTTAGAACATAAGTACTAAGTCCTAAAAACCCAATTTTCATTGCACTGAATTATTTTTTTATTTTTTTATTTTAGAGAAAGAATGGGGAAGAGGGAAGAAAAAACGTGAGAGAGAGAGATTTGATGTTCCACTTATTTGTGCACTCATTGGTTGATTCTGGTATGTGCGCCCTGACCAGGGATCGTTGATTCTAATATATTAGGGCCCTGACCTGCAACCTTGGCATATGGGATGAAGCTCCAACCAACTGAGCAACCCAGCCAGGGCCGTGCACTGAATTCTTGAATCACCCTTTGTCTATAGCCTTAGATGACTAGTCCCCTTTTTGGCATAAGTTTCCTTCACTTTTTTTTGTTTTTTCTCCTGCCAGCAGACTTAACGTGTTCCATTTTCTGGCTTCTTTATTTCCTCAGTGCCATTAGAGAAATATGTCACTTGACATGATCGCGTATCTCTTAATGTAAAGGAAAAACAGGAACTAACAAATGTAAATTCTGAGCCTACTAAGTGGTACACTTTGAGCCAACTACTCACATTTATTCAACAATAACTTTTGGAAAACACCACAACTTTAGTTTTACAAAAGATGATACTGAGACTAAATGTGATTAAATAACTATCCCAAGATCACATAACCAACAGAATTTGAAGTTAAGTTCTTGCTCTTCTCTCTATGTGCACTTTGCTGCTTCTGATTTTTTACCGATATTTACATTTTGGAATCAGTCTGTCATTCAGGATGCAGAAATAAGCCCATAAAAATGAAGATATCCAAATAAAATAAAATATCCAGAAAAGATCCTATTTCCTGGTATGGGAAAATGAACTATACCTGCTAGAATTAGATTCAGCTGCATATGGCAAACCCAAAATAACAATGACTTATATAAGAGAAGTATAATTATCTCTTACAAAAAATAAGTCAAGATGGAAAATCCAGACTTAGTACGGAAATTCCACAAAGTCATCAAGGACCCAAACACCTTTTGGCTGATTACTTTATATTCTCTAGCGTGTGATTCTTATCCTCATCATCCACAATGGCTGACCGAGTTCCAGCCATCCCATCTTTTTTTTTTTTTTTTTTTTTTTTAATATATTTTATTGATTTTTTACAGAGAGGAAGGGAGAGAGAGAGTTAGAAACATCGATGAGAGAGAAACATCGATCAGCTGCCTCCTGCACATCTCCCACTGGGGATGTGCCCGCAACCCAGGTACATGCCCTTGACCGGAATCGAACCTGGGACCCTTCAGTCCGCAGGCCGACGCTCTATCCACTGAGCCAAACCGGTTTTGGCAAGCCATCCCATCTTGATCCAGGAAACAAGTTGAAGGAATTAGAAAAAGAAGTGTACTACTTCTCCTTTTTAAGGTTATTTCTCAAAGTAACACTCAATACTTCAACTTCTTCCTACTACATAAAACGTAGTTACATGCACTCACCTGGCATAAAGGAACCTTGGAATATAGGTTTTCTGGCAGGGCAGCAGGTGCTGAGCTAAAACCAGTTTTATTATTACTAAAATGGAAGGTAAGAATGTTATCTGGAGGCAACCAGATGAACCTGCCATAGAAGTTTGCATATATTCTCCAATTTATTCAAAATATTATCAATCAAATCGGAGATCATGGGAAGGGATAGACCCACTATTATTTCATAGGTAGAATACATTATCCCACTGGATTCATCTCATTATCCTATATAACAAAAACCTAATATGCTAAGTGTCCAGTTGTCCGGTCAGCCATTCAACCAATCAAAGTGTAATATGCTAATGATATGCTAAGGCCACTCAACAACTCACTATGATGTGCACTGACCATCAGGAGGCACGCAGCCAACTGGTCGACCAGTCGCTATGACATGCACTGACCACCAGGGGGCAGACGCTCTGACCAGTAGGTTAGCTTGCTGCTGGGGTCTGGCCAATCGGGATTGACCGAGACGGGCTGGACACGCCCTGGAGACCTCCCGTGGTCCCTCCCCAGCTGGCCAACCTCCCGCATCCCTCCCCAGCTCCATTCGTGCACCTGTGGGGTCCCTCATCCTGGCCTGCAATCCGGGACCCTTCAAGGGATGTCAGAGAGCCAGTTTCGGCTCAATCCCATGGGGCCTCTGGTAGATAAAAAAATGAAAACGTGGTTTTATTTTCTTGGAAAACTTTACTTTTATTTTCACCACTTACACTATAATGAACTGCTGGGTATATCAGACAAAATCAAGCAGGATTTGTTTTATAAATGGTCATCTTTTTCCAGGATTAGAATACAGGGCATTGCTTTAGATGATAAACTCTACCAATGGGGGTGCCACTGAGTTTAAACTGTCATTTATGTTCTAAAACTCTTCCAACATCCATAGGACAATAACAAAATAGAGAACACAGAAGAAAATGCAAATGTTGGTAAGAAATCAAATCTGAAAGGTGCTTCAATAATTAATCCAGGCAAAAGTATTTATATAGAGTTAAAACTATTCTCAAATACGTTACAGTCACATTAGTACTTACAAACACTATTAGGAAATTTGTACTATAATTTGAACAAAAGTGAGCTTTTTTGGTCCCTGCTGTCACCCACAAGCCAGTCTGTTCTCCTAGAAGTTGGTTATAATGAAGCTTTTGAGAAAAACGCAAACATAACTCAAAAAAAAAAGCACTAACCAAATAAAGTTGATGTTTACAAAAGTGTTGGGGGAAGATAGAGGGAGTCATTTCATACGCAACAAAGCAAGTGCCCTTCAAGTTCTCCTTAAGTATTTTTTCCGTAATGTTCTACCCCTCATGGCATTTACCCTATTCTCCTCTCTCTCATAAACCTTCCCAACTTCCCACAATCATTTTCCATCATCTATCTCACTGCAGTGAGCTGGGCAAAGCCATCCAAATATTCCTCAGCAAAATAAGCCAGGTCATGAGTTCTCCCTTAATCACAGTTTTGGGGCTCCTCATCAGCACTCCCACCACATAAATGCACATACGCATGTGCGCACATGCACACACACACACACACACACACACACGCATATACATGCAACCTTCAATTTCTCCAATGATGTAATTTCTACTAACTGGATCCATAATCATGATAGAATTTTTCCTTCAATTTCATGTATTTGTGAAATTTATCAGACAAATGAATTTCCTTATCTCCCCACAAACCTAAATGCTAGACTAAACATTCCCTGTCTCTTCCAACTCTCCTGTACATGGTTTGATTTTATGTGCTTTAGTATATTTTGTCATTCTTTAGATTTAGATAGATTTCCAAGGATCATGGTTAAAATAGGTGGCTCAAAATTAAACACAAAAATAATGTTATAGCTAAATACATATGATATAATCGGAATTGTTTCTCATGTAAAATAATATTTCAATACCAATAATATTATTTGTCCACTTTTCAAAATCAGAGACACTATTTAACAAACTGGATTTTTGTTGGCTTAGGTTTACTTGATGATTTAACTGATGATAGTCTCAGCAATCATACACTCTTTTGAGAGGCATGTTGGTAGTTGAACAATGGGATCTGGAATCAGAGTCTCTGGGCTGAAATCCCAATGTCACCATTTACAAACTGTGTAACCTCGTAAATTATTCCCTCTATGACTCAATGTCTTCATCTGGAAAATGGGAATAATAACAGCACCTACCCCTTAAAGTTGTTCTGTATATTAAATAAAGTACTGCATGGAAAACAGGTTGGAACAGTACTCGACACATATAGTCACTTAACAAGCGTTGTCTATTCTTATTTCTCACTTTTAAAAAAAAAATTGGTTAGTGTAGTAAATAATACATCAAAGCAGTTATTGCCCACTAACAATAATAGCATACATGCATGCTCTAGAATAAACATTGCGTTTGTATTTTTAAGCAATGGATTCAGAAAAATGTAAGCCATTGAATGGTATGAAAAAAAAGTTCAACTACTGAAATAACCTACTGACATTTGTTTATAAAAGACTGGCCTCAGAAAACCCCAGCACCAATTAAATTAATTCCTTTTGAAGACGTTCACAGCATAAAAAGGAACTTCAATATTAAATATTTTTAAAGTAAAAATAAATTTCCCATGAAAAAAAACAGAGAAATATTTATTATTCCTTGAATAATGAAATATTTTTTAAGGAAAGCATGGAAGTGGTAGGTAAACAGGATTTATTAATAATGACCTTAGATGTAGGACAACCTGATAAGAGCTAGGCCTCATTCGTAACTAACCCATTTTAAAATAAACTCTTAATCTAGGAGCATTATTAAAATTATTAGGTGTATTAAAATTATGTTTTAGGGTTGTATATGTACATAGCACTACAGTAATTGCTCTGTTTGTATATCCAGTACATAGTACTAACAAAGATATGCAATAGACACCAAGAACGGATATATGACAGATGTCTTCCATCAATGGAGCAATTAAAGTATTCATGTATAGGTAAAGATGACAGAAGTTAAGATTTGATAGGTTTCTAAAAGTTAGGGTCTAAATCAGCCGTGGGCAAACTACGGCCCGCGGGCGGGATCCGGCCCATTTGAAATGAATAAAACTAAAAAAAAAAAAAAAGACCGTACCCTTTTATGTAATGATGTTTACTTTGAATTTATATTAGTTCACACAAACACTCCATCCATGCTTTTATTCCGGCCCTCCGGTCCAGTTTAAGAACCCACTGTGGCCCTCGAGTCAAAAAGTTTGCACACCCCTGGTCTAAATCCTATACTTAGTCTCAATAGCTCTCCTACAGTTTTCCATGTGAACATAAAATCCACTATGGATTCAGAAGGGTTCTGGCAGTCCAAAGTTCTGCCCACTCTCTGTTACCACATGCATGTAACTCTGCACAAAATGACCTGGAATTCAAGAAATGCAAAATGATAATTAGTTTGGAGATTCTCACTTTTTCCAAACTCTCAATATTCCAAAAATGTTTTACACAGGCTTCCACACCTCTCAAGGTAGAGTAGGTCCTTTCTGCTGGACGAGCAACCTCTCAACTCAAAAGTTAAAAAAAAAAAAAAAAAAAATCTTTAAATTGGAAGCAAATGAGAACATAATAAAAAAATATTTTAAAAGCAGGCACACACTGAGAGAATTTCCAATGAGCTACTCAGTGTTTTAAAGCAAAGAATTCTATCAGAGTTATATTAGAAAAAAAGCTGCCTGGCTTAAAAAAGGAAGAAGAGACAGTTATCTTATCTTCCTTCAGTAATATGTGGCCCCACGAAGAGAATGAGGAACAAATTAATTATCACTTTTAAAAGCTAGTGATATGCTATTTAAAAAGTGACTAAGGTTACAGTCTATTGATTTTTAGCTCTTTGGCATGTCTCCAAGGAAAGCCGATAAACGAGTGGAGGTGCCCCATTTAAGGCTCACTCACACCTATAAACATCTGCTTAGTGTTCCTTAACTTCGTCAAATTTCTAGACCAGCTACAAGCTGTATGAACTAACTCGTCTTACTCGAGAGTATACAAAAATCATTCAATCTAAGAACAAGAACAGGAAATAGTATTCTACCTTATAGAAACTACTACAAATTTATAAACACAACATTTGCAGATTAAAAAAATCCAGAAGTAAACTATCCCATATTGTGATGAAAAGAGCTCACATTTGAGATTAGTATTAGCATTAGGGCAGCATTCCCTAAAAACTACCCAAACACAGCTACCCTGAAATATAATCAATTAAAATGAAACTGTTTACTTAAGTATTATTTCAATATTAAAAGTTTAGGCACTGAAGGAAGAGGATATTTTAAAAACAGATCAGCACAGCTATAGATACAATGGCATATTAAATAATAATAATATTTAAATGTGCTTCCTACAGTGGAGAGGGCTCAGATTTTAGGTGATTGGTCATAGTTCTTAGAAAGAAATATAGTAGAAAAAAGGTTACAGGAGCGTGACCAAAACAGACACAATCACAAACATTCCTTCGTTCTAATCTTGACTTCAACTAACAATATTCTACTCTGTAATTAGGCTGTCTTTACTTTGTAAGTGGGCTGGCCTATCGGACCTGCACACAATGATTAATCCAAAAGTAGGCATATACTCCTATCAAATCTTCTGAGAGACAGCATATGGACTTGGATGGATCCTGTGTCCAGCCTATAATGAGATCTCTAGTGGAAAGACCATGTGAGCCTGGATTTCCTGGTGGTTATCTTTGCTCCAACATGGAACAAGCCTGCATGACTACAAAGCCAACTAAAAGGGAAACATCACAGAGGGAGAAAAAGGAGAGTCCCGATGTATTTGTTGAAAGCCAAATCTATCCCTCGGACTTCCAGTTAAAACACAACATATTTTTGATAAGATTTACATTACGTATATATTTGCTATCAACAATAAAAATAAAGTGTTAAAGAAAGACTCTTACACAGAAGACATGATTTGTGCTTCAAAGTCCACCTGTTATCTGTTTGGTCCAAACCTGTGATTCAGTTGTCTCACCTACATGTTATAGATGAGGATGCTTATAAATAAACTCCAGGACAGCCGATCTACAGAGAGGAACATGTCCATACATGTTTATTTTTTATGCATGTTTAACTCTGATATAAAAAGTAGAAACACAAGTCCTTTGGTACAACTGACTTACAGAATTACATTTTTTTTAAAAAACAGAGTTCAAAAACCACATACATTTATTAAAAAACAAACAAATAAAACACAAGGGCATTTCATAGGTAAATGAGTGTTGGGTGTTACCTTGGTATGCAATATTACATCACTAAGGCAAAGAAAAGCAATCCTTACCCTACAGGCTTAAAAATATCAGCAGGGACCAAAAAGTCCATCAGTGAGAGTGAATGTCATTCTATCTTCAGTGTTGAGAGCACAATTTTTTTATGTTCTGTAATTTTCTTTCTCTAAATTTTCTTCCCACAAAAGCTTAATAATAAAAGGGTCAAGGAACGGGATTCATTTGTTGTTGTCCTCTGGCATGAAAAGAAGAGAACCCTTCCAAGGATACTGCATACCAACCAGTGAACAAGCCCCCACGAAAGGAAACACCAAATGAAAACAAAGGCAAGCAGCTGGGTACCAAAGCCGCACAAAGCCTCAAAAGTGAGAGCAAGAAAATTTAATTTTACATAGAAAACAAGATAAAACTGAAGAGTCAAATACAGAGTAAAGTGTTTTTAGCAGCAATTCTCTGTGAGGAAAGGAGAAAACCAGGCCAACCAGAAAGGCAGTTGTTGCAACAGAGGATGTCTTAACTGCAAAGACCATTTATAGTCATTTCCTCTGCAGGAGGTTGGCCCTTTCCCCAGGACCCTGATTAAGAAAAAGAAATCCTTATTGCGTTTGTCCTTTAATACTTCTGACTCAGAACTGTTGTCAAATGAGCTGTTTTGAACACATTTTAACTTTCAGGTTAAATGTTAAATAAATAATAGTCACTCTTTTCATACAGCAATTTTTTCAATGCCAACAAAAACAGGCCTAATCTTGCCCATAAAAAATAGATACCATATTCTATTCCCAAATGCATGCAATCACTAGTTGGTATCAGTTAGCTGATCTCATGACTTTGAAAAGAGATATGTAAAAACAGACCCAAAAATATTGTAGAAAAATACTCAATGTTGCTATTGTATTATTTTTGCCACACTACATAGATATGTTCATATATGCATAAAATGCATTTAATTATTAAGAAAAGTATCCAAAAATACGTAAAACTAGAACATGCATTTCTCATTAACCGCATCAAAACCTTCATGTTTCAGCCACCATTTTGTCATCTGTGAAATAAAGGCACTGGGTTAAAATGTAATCTTTCAGTCCCCTGAAGTATCCATATTTGACAGTTCTAATATCCCAGGGACTCCAGGCCTACCAGGCTTACCTCCTAATCTGTCTGCCACATTTCCTCCATGTCTGCAGCCATTCCTCAAATAAAGCCAAACTATAAAATGCTACTAATCTAATGAATGGCTTTAAAAACACTCAAATGTGCTACTACAGAGCTTTGGGGAAAGCAATTATTTAAAAAACTAAAGGTTGAATTTCTTCAGTGGCTCTTATTCAAGGAATATAAAGTACTTCAACAATCTAAGGTTAATTGTGTCTGTGAGATAATTGTTACTTGCACACCTTTCCTCCCCCCTTCTGTCAAGGGTGGACTGATTAACCCAATTACCCAATAAAATAAGAAATACATGCAGTCAGAATACATGTCTGAACCTCTTGCGTCCTTCCTCCAATCAGGGAGCCAATTTCTCTGCACAAAAATCCTATTTGAACCTAAAGAATCTCTCAAAGGTTAAAACCATTAGGTTGTCTATGCTTTCACATACAAGCCACCTTTTCTCGTTGAGGTATGGAATATTTAATAATAGTAATACCACCAGCAAAAGCTTACATGGCATTTACTATGTGCCAGGCATTCTTCTTAGTGTTTTACACATACAGTAATTCATTTAATCCCTACAGCAACTTTAGAGGTAGGTGCTGTTAGGCTACTCTGTTTCACAGATTGGAAAACAAGCAAACTGAGGCACATGAATAATGTGCCCCTGGTTACAAGCATATAAGCAGCAGAGGGTGCAATGCAAGTAGTCTGGTTCCAGAGCCCATGCTCTCAATCACGCTGCCGTACAAAACTGGGTAAGGAGCACAGCAACACTACTTTGTTCATGCAGCTGCATTTACTGAACCCTCAGTAAAGATAGCTGAATTAACAATATAGGCCTAGAATTGTAGTCACTGACTCAAAGAAAAGCAAATACCCATGACCACACAAGGAAAAAATTTTAAGAACGAAATTAAAATACTTAGAAACCTATCTAGTATAATCTCATAAATGTATTTAATGACTCTTGGTCCAGAGTCTACCCATTTGATATTCCATATCTCCCTGCCTCCCTCTGTGTAATACACCTGAAGGAGAGAATGGGACAAAGAACAGACAATAAATATTGGCAGCATTTTCTTCCCTAGTGCCAAGGAAAGATAAGAACAGTGAAGAAGAAGTGCAGTCTAAAAGGAAGTTATTTTCTATAGTGGTGTCAATGAATTATCATCACCAAAAAGATTAAGTGTAAGTCCAGAATTTTTTTTCATCTTCAATTCTATTTATATCGATAGCATCATTTTCAATATACAATTTATAAGATGAAATGTTTTGCTTAGAGTTAAGTAGCTGAAACAAAATGGAAAGACACTCTAGTCCTATTAAACCAATGCCTGAAGAATCACCTGGGAGACTTAAGGGGAAAAAAAAAAAAGGTCCTGAGGCCTCTCTCCCCTGGAGAGTCTAATTTAATTGGTCAGAGTTTGGGCATCGGTAGCTTTAAAAGTTGTCCGGGTGATTGTAATGTGCAGCCATGCTTGAGAGGCACTGTTTAAGTGCTATCCAGAGCTTCTCAAACGTTAATATGCATATAGATTACCTGAAGATCTTATTTAAAATGCAGATTGATTCAAACTGTCTGGGGGATGGCCTGGGATTCTGTTTTTCTGCTATGCTCCCAGGCAATGCTGATGACATTGGTCTACAGACCACACTTTTGAGCAGCAACCAGCAATATACCTTCATCAATGTACTATTATAATTAGTATTAAAGATGAGGAGTGGAAAAGACATTATGATTTAAGGCAATGTAGATTGCAAAATACTTTAATTTTATGTAAAGAGATACTTATTTTTTAAAAAGCAACTTGAAACAAGAAAGTATTATAGAGTGCAGGGTTATTGAAAACTGCATGAGCTAAGAGGCACGAAGCATGAGTGGCTATTCTGAGCCCAAAACCAGTACTCAAAAGTATTAGCTATTTCACTGCTATTTTATTAATAAATGAAGAGCAAACTGAATACATATATAAACTTGTTTTCTAGAAAACTATGGCTTCTCTTTGTTCACAGTCTTCACCCTATGTCATTCTCTTCTAAAACGATCTGGTATAGAGATAAAACATTTGTCCCATAGTCAAAATTTGCACAGTTGAAAACAATGTCTGGGATCTACTTTAAAATACTTCAGAAAAAAAAAAAAAAAAGAAAGAAAGAAAAAGGAGTAAAAAAAGCAAACAGTGAAACCTGGATAGCTCAATGATTAATCTGTAGGACTGGCACACAACTGTTCTCTTCTCTCAACTTCTACGTATGTTTAAAATTTTTCAAAATAATTTCAAATGCTCTGTTTAGGAATCTCAGCTTCTCTACTGATTAGCTCTGTGATCATGAACAAATTATTTAACCTCTCTGATCCACAAAATACAGTGTATTCTTCAAACAGAACAGGTCTCCATATTAACCACTTCATAAGGATTACCACAGATATTTAAAAAAAAAAACAAAAAACAGCATTTTTAAAAATAACTGACACCAAGCAGTCACATCATAAAGATGAATTTTATTTTAATCCAAATGGGTCCAATTTAAAAAGAAGCAAAAAAAAATGGTAAAGTGTTGCTAAAATAGAAACAGGTGGGTCTGTGAAGAATGAAGACGGTATACCATCATCTTGCTATTTCAGTCCTCTCTATTACCTCTTTCTTAACATTATCCCATCAGAAATAGCAACACGCAGCACATAATGAATTATCCAGAATGCAAAGGGCTGAGCTAAATGCATAAAAAGGTTTCTTGCATAAGAATGCAAATAAACTCACAGTGACCCACTGACAAACACCACTTCTAGCTGCTACTCTATTGCCCTTACTGCAAGTAACCCAGTTTTTCCTTCCAGTCACTCCCTTCATTTATGAAAATCTCTAGACAGTAACTGGGGAGAGCAGTTCAGGAGGAAAGTAATGTCTTGACTACATGCCAAATAATCAAAAGCAAAATATCATTTCTGGTGCTATCCTTTCAAAGGACACAAGTTCAAGAACAGATGGCACCTTTATCATCTGTAACATAACTACAACATAACTGTGTAATCATTTAAATATATACATTTATTGGAGACAATTCCACCATTCCAGAAATAAATCAAACCATTCACAAAACTCTTCAGTTGTGAACCCTGCACAGAGGAAAGTGCACAATTTCACAATGTACAGTTTATCATAAGAGTGAAAGAAAAAAAGTATTAAAAATAGTGGATGGACAGAAAACAATTTAATGCGTATTTCCTTTTTTTAAAAGAACTTGCAGAAGAAATGGCATATTGAATCTCATTTATGTCCATTCCAACTGAATTTTAATCAAATGTTGTAACTGAATGGGACTCAGGGGCATGCCTCTCTTCGACAAGAAAAAATTCTAAAACCTGGAATATACTACAAATATGCAAACCTCCCTCATTCGTTCAAGAAAGAGCAAATAACAGTGAAGTGGGTTCAGAAGTTGCCTTTACTAGGGGAATTCTCAAAAGAAGCACTCTCTATGCTATTATTTTACAATTTCACTCTTAGGACAAGTTAAAGCCACATCTTGAACAGCTGTACTCAAGCACGTTTCTTATGTATTTCTCACATTGTTCATACATGGAATGAATGAAATACTTAATCATTTGCTAATCTATTTAGATATTTCTACTTTAACACAAACTTATCTGATATTTTCCCTATATTAATAATAGTCAAATTATATATGTGTGTGCAATAATAAACACTAGACATAATTATATCTCTGTATCAATTTCCTTAAAAGGTAAAGCTTATTTCAGACAAGGTCTGGCTCAAGGATTAAAATAAGCACACACAGGAGGAAAGTTGTAATGTATATTTTGTTTTTACAGGCCATGAAATAGCTTACATTTCTATATATATATTAACAACATAAGAACTGTCAATAAAACACCCTAGTTGTACTTCTGTTTAAGAATTAAAGTTATTTTTTTTCTTCTATGTGTTAAGGAACACCTTTAAACAACCATTAAAAAAAAAAAAAGCATATTTGAAGTCGAAGGTTCACAAAAATGTCATGGGAAAAAGGAAAGGAAAAGAAAATGTGAACCCAAGCTGATTCCAGCAGGGAAGAAATTTCCCCACATACAGAGGTATTAGCCATGAAGCAAGGGAAAGCCAGAGGCCCCAGTATGAAATTGGAGCTCCTTGAATTTACAGACTCAGGGGATCCAGGCAAGGTGCTAATCTTCCATTCCACCTGTGCCCATGACCTGCAACTACTTCACAAGCACAGGTCTTCTCAAAGTCAGTCAAACCAGAATCGCTTGGATCAGAAATGTATTTAGCAATCATGTGAATAAAGACATAATTTCTCTAATCACCTGCCTCAGAGAGCATTAAAATTCTGAATCAGAATCACCACTCTTTTCTTTTAAATAATTATGACATCAGTTTGAAAGTGCAACTAGGCTCGTCCTAAACAGCCATCACAGTACCGAATACTTATGAGTGGTAAATGAAAAATTCTGATCGCAAAACAATTCACATTTGCATGTTACAATAAAACCACATAACTCCCTCCTCAAAATGTTTCATGTGACGTCTCCTTGAAGTGGCTTTCACTTTAGCTATGTGTGGCTTCCTTTATTTGCTTTAGTGACAAAAATACAAAAATGAACATAAAGAAGCAAAGTCTCTAAAACAACGGCCAACAGTATTTACAATAGCTAACACTAAATTTTTTTTTTCCAGTGTTAACCTAGCAGAAAAACTCAAGGCCCAATAAAAATACCATTTTTATGTAACTCATAAAGCACTTCTTTATGGTTTAGATTAGTTTGTCTTCTAACGCTGTGATAAGGTCAGTAATGCCAAGTAAAGCCTAATTCACAGTCCGACTGTTTGTGAGCTTTGGGTACGTATTTCTAAAAAGGAAGCAGGACTAATTGCTCCACAAAAGTGCTAGCTTTTCCTACCACAGAAAAGGCCAATTATGTTCTCACTAAGCTAATATCCAGTACCAACAATATTTTATGTAAAAACAAACCCCTAATAAAGTATATTTTCTAAAAGTTAATGCATACTGCCTAGTGAATTTGGCCTTGTATGCACTTCAACTTAATGTTATGGTGGAAAAAACCCAGAATCTGGAGTTAAGACTGTTCAAGTCCAAATGCCTGCTCCACCACTTGCTCGTTTATGTGACCTTGGGAAGGAACTGAATCTCCCCTTGCCTCCGAGTTATTAGAAGTAGGTAATGCGTGTGCAGGGCGTGCCATACACAGTAATGTTAGGAACATTTTTAGAACAGAAAGCTCAAAAATATATAAAGGCCCTTTATTACTTATTTATTTACTTTGAGCAAGATCCGATAGAGAAGCAAAGTAGCTGACAAGTGAACAGAAGTATAATTGTGTGAAATGACACAGTCCAAGACATATGCCAGTAATAAACACACCAACTTTCTAATCATTATTCCTTAAAAAATATGTATTTCTTCCACTCCCTGAAATTACAAAATTTTTAAATAAATCTCAGGGTAGGCAAAAGCCATTAGACATTTTTTTTTAATTTATCATTCCAGAGTACAGCAATAAAAAATACATCAATTAGGTAAGGAAAAGATCAAGTTTCTTAAAACAGGAGGGATTATTTTCCCATGTTACAGATGCAGAACCTAAAGTAAGGATCTGTGAACTCACTCATCCAGACTGACTGGCTCCAAAAATTCATTTGGTTGCCAGGCTTATTAGATAAAGACCTGGGCAGATCTACTAAGGACATAAATTGGGGCAAATAACTAAAAAGAGAGAAAAATTCAGATGTTTAAAAAGATCTAAAAAGGCTAGAATCAGAAAATGAGGTAAGCATGATTAAATCAAATTAAGGTGACCCTTTAAATTTTGTGCTTAGAATTGTATAAAATAATTACAAAACCCAGAGTGAAGGAGACCTAGCTTATAAGTTTACATGAAAATTCCTGGGGAGGGAGATGAGAAGGTCAGGTATTCAACACATCAAGGTTACTAGAAAAAGCAACTCAACTTGGCCTACATTAATAAAATGTATATGCTGGAGGGGGGTTAACAAACAAGTACTAACATCATCATACTTTTGTGATGAACAAGTATATCTTTTACAGTCAATTTGTTTGTTGGCGGGGTGGTGAGGTGACAAAACACATGATTAATTACATGCTAGGCATCTAAGCACTGGGAAGATGAAGCAGATGAGCCCTTGTTCTGGATGACTTCAAGGTTAAAGAGAACATTTTGTTGCAAATGTTTGTGATACATGAGTGTACCCAGTACATGAAGTAGTGCAGGTAGCTGTGCCTGAGGGGGTCAGAGACGTTTTACACAGATGCGGACCCAATAATAAGCAAGAGTGTTCCATGGAGTAGTAAAGCAAAATGAAGCCATGAAAGGTAGCTTTGGGATTTTTAAATAGTTTAGTTCAATCAACTTTCTATAAGCATAGAGAAGCATTCAGAGTACACATATGAATAAAAAATGTTCTCCCTGCCCTCAAGAATTTACATTGTTATAAATTAGAGACTTAAAGTAAATTAAATACAATATAAAATATGCCATATAGTATGCATTTTCAAAAGTCATGCAATATAGGTTAATTCCATAATATATATAGAGTTCCCACAAACCAATTTAAAAAATGGGTCAACCACCAAATATGGGATCAGCACAATCAGATGTTCATCTTAAAAATGATCGCTCTAGTGACAATATGGGAGGGGACAAATTTGAAAGCAAGTACTCTATATTGGGAGGCTACTATTGCACTTCAGTGGTCGGCAAACTCATTAGTCAACAGAGCCAAATATCAACAGTACTTCTTCAAAATAGACTCGCCCAGGCCAAAAATCAACTTCTGCGCATGGGCCACGAAGTTTCAATCGTACTGTACGTGCGTGCGCCTGCACGTAGTATTTTGTGGAAGAGCCACACTCAAGGGGCCAAAAAGCCGCATGTGGCTTGCGAGCCCCAGTTTGCCAACCACGGCACTAGGTGAAGTACAGTGGGGCCTTGACTTACGAGTTTAATTCATTCCGAGAACAAGCTCGTTAAGGAGCTCGTTAACTCAAATTACTCTGTCAACTCAATGCAAAAAATCGGCTGAGCGGCAGCTGGTATCTCAAAAAACTCATTAGTCGGGACACTCGTAAGTCAAGGCCCCACTGTACGTATTTAAAAGACCTGAACTGCACCACAGGTTTAACTAACTGCATTGCTAGCTGTAACATCACCCACGATAGGAAACACATGAGAACAAATACCCCACTTTATACTGACCATGCCTGTCCATAGCAACTACTGTATACAAGGCTTGAGAGAAAGCTCTAGAAAAAAGACTAGGTTGCAAATACAGATGTGTTTATCATCAGCCTATAAGCAACAGTCAATCCTATGAGTATAAGGAGATAAAGTGGCCTGAACAAGCTTGTAAAGGGATAAAGGAACATCCACATTTAGGACTCAGTCAAGAAGAGCTGCGGGGAAAAATAGAGAAAGAGGAAATTCAAGAAAGCCAACGAGGGCAATGTTTCAAGAAGAAAAAGGTGGCCCCTCATGTTACATATCATAGAAAGCAGCAGGTAAACAGTCACTGGTGACTGTTGCCAAGCTGTATCAGAGGAATGATAGAGGCCCCCAAACTACAATGGATTTGACAGTGTGTAGGAGATGCGAACGTATCTACTTTAATGCAGGTTACTTCTAGAAGCAGAAAGCTGTGCTTTCAAAGGAGCTATCAATAATCCTATATAATAAAATCCTATATAATAATATGCAAATTGTCCTCTTGGGAGTTCAACTGCTTGCTATGATGTGCACTGACCACCAAGGGGTGGTGCGGAATGAAGGAAGGCCCTGGACAGCGGCCGGCAGCCCGGGGAAAGAAGGGCCCGATCAGCCCAGATTGCCAGCCAGGCCTAGGGACCCTAACCGTGTACAAATTTCATGCACTGGGCCTCTAGTGAAATAATAATACCTAACATGCATCGAGAGCTCTTTTTGAGCCCTCTCAGGGTTACAACAACCTTGCAATGATAACACTTATTGTCATTTCCAGTTTTCAGTAGGAAAAATGGGCACAGGGTGGTTACATGACTGTCCCATGAACACTCAACTGGCACATGGAGAAAGCAGGATTTAAATGCAAGTTTTGTCAAACTGTAAACCAATGGTCTTTCCACACTCTGATGCTGCTTCTAGATCACTGGAGACACTGAGGGGTGGGGGTCGGGAAGAGCTTGTTAACCATTTAACGCAGTGGTTCTCAACCTTCCTAATGCCGCAACCCTTTAATACAGTTCCTCATGTTGTGGTGACCCCCAACCATAAAATTATTTTCGTTGCTACTTCATAACTGTAATTTTGCTAGTTATGAATCATAATGTAAATATCTGAAATGCAGGATGTATTTTCATTGTTGCAAATTGAACATAATTAAAGCATAGTGATTAATCACAAAAACAATATGTAATTATATATGTGTTTTCCGATGGTCTTAGGCGACCCCTGTGAAAGGGTCGTTTGACCCCCAAAGGGGTCGCAACCCACAGGTTGATAACCGCTGATTTAACGTATTTTGGAAGCTAGCTGAACTAGCTGACTTTTAAAGTTGCTTCTACTTTCAGGAGCCCATGATCCTATCATACACCAAGCTCACAGATAAATTATAATAGCCACAGAAACCCAGATAAACATGCCTATCACTCCTCTTGCAGCACTTTTTATGCCACTTTCATTTAAAAATAAGCCCACATCCTAACAACGTCCAAAAATATATATATACATATATATGTCACACTAAAAAAATTAATATTAGTTCCACCTACTTTTGCAAAAAGACAAAAATGAAAGTACAGTCTACGATGACAGCTAATCATTCCCTATTCTGCACACCACAGCATGCTGCATCTTGTGCTATTAAAATAATTACAACTTACATTGTGATTTTCTTTCATCCCCCATGCTGGACAGTAATCTTTAAAAAGTGCCTATTTTATTTTAAGCCCCAAGAAGATAGCACAGAGCCACGAAAACAGTGGGCAGTAAAACTATGATGCACTCATGAACAGGATGGAAGGATAAATGACAGATAAATGAAGGAAATAATATTTTTAACAGCCATTTAATACTCAAAAATAAGATATGTAATCCATTTACCAGCTGGAATATTACAATTATATCAGACTTGAGGGGAGCAGTATAGAAAATTGAGTGATGCTTGTAAGAGGCATGGGTTATGGATTTTTTTAATTTATCTTTACTATGGATTTAAAAAGTGACATCAAATTTCACTTTCAAAAAAGCTCTGGAAATACAGATTTTTTTTCCTAGATACAGTACCACCCAAAGGCAAAGTGAAAACTTTAGTCAATTCACTGAATTATTTTTTACAGATCACTTACTTTAGAAACTTCTATTAAAGATAGCCAATTTTATCCTAAGTAAAAAATTAATCATGGAATTTCGGGCATGGCCCCTAGGAGATGTTTAAGAAAAGAAGGTTTCATGGGGTACTTTGACATCTCGCCAGAGGTGCTTACTTATACATTTCAAGACCTATTCAATCTATAGATCTGGCTAGCACAAGTATAATCTTCGGTCTCAGCCTTTTATTTTTTTCCCCCATCAAGATGCACATGACATAACATTCACTTGAACACAACACTAGCATGTTTGAATCCAGATTCTAATAAGCTATACTTAAAAATGCTCACGGAAATAAGGCAAACGCTGACACAGATTACAAGAATGTATAATTATACCATGATTAAAGGCGTATCAATAAGATGAGAAAGATCAGTTATGCAAAATGCCCACCCTGACAGCTGCAGTTTCATTCCTTTCTCTCCCGCAGGAGAACACCCATCAGAATGCAAGTGAAAAGTAAAATTTGGGGGTTGACCATGAATCCATCCCAATTCATACACAGGTATTTTACTGTAAAATAAGTCATTTGCAAACTTCTGTGCCTTATCAGTATCTGTTAATGCCTCACAGCTGAGTGTAACACAGAAATGTGTTGTGACACCACAGTTGGAAGCCACTGACCTCTTGTAGGCCTCAGTGAAACTTAAGCTTGTTATCAAATTACAATTGAACTCACTGGGTTAGCCAAATTCAATGGCCTTAGGAGCTGTTTATCAACAACCTTCACAGACTGGGTGCCAGAAGTAAGAGCAGGCAGGAGAGGCAGGTTCAGCTCTGGTCAAGAGTTGGTGCTGAGCTGCCTTCATGGTGTGATTTGAAAAGTACAACAAAGGAACTGGCCGGTCCTCAATTACCCCACTAACACCACCAGTAGTTCATGCTATCATGCTATCTTTATTACCTGCCTGTATTACAAATAAAAGCAAGCAAAATGAAAGCCAATGGCCTCTAGAAAATCACTGTTAAAATGCATCTGCTATCCAGGTTTTCTGGAAGGTTCCTACTTATAGAGCAGATGAGGTATTTGACACCTGAAAGCTGCAGAGGAACTGGAGAAGACACAACTGAATGGAATTTCATTGGGAAGGGCATGTGGAGGAAAGGTATGGCATGAGGACAGTGGCAGTCCTCCAAGGGACATCCTGGGAAGAACTCGAGATTAGGCCCACCAGCAAAGAGCGTGAGTTCCAGGAAGTGTAGAGGCTTGCACGAGGACACAGAAGGGCAAAGCAAGAGCACCCACCGAAGTACCCAAGTCCAAGGTGCTAAAGGTTCCACAGAAGGAGGCAAGCCAAGATGAAACTTTGCTCCCTTCTCCATTTTCAAGAGACCCTGACAATGTGACATGGTGTTAAAGGAAGGCTGCTGGGATGACAAAGGACCCAGAAACCATGCCATGTGGAGAAGAGCTAGATTTAAAAACATGATAGTAAAGGTTGTTACTATCCAATAAGCTTTCTTGTGGAAGACACAGAGCTCATTTTATGGAACTCTACAGAGCAATGGGAGGAACAATACGTGTGTACTTCAGAGCATCGGGTGGAGGTCAAGCCTAAGGAAACATTCTGGCAAGCAGAAATGGCCAGGATGAAGCAGGAAGTCTTAGGAAGCAAGGAATTCTTCCCACTAAATGTGTCCAGGCAGCAGCGGAATTACCATCCATCAGGGAGGCGGGACAGAGGTTCCCCACTGGTTATGGCCCCAGCTAGACATCTGGTGCACCTTCCAATTCTAACAGTGTGATTTGCTTGTTTTGCTTAGGCTCAGACAAAAGGTTCTTCCTAATTGAAAATTTCATAAATTTAGATTTAGATTACATTTACAATCCAAATAAATTAGAATCACTTATTCTCTCCATTCAGAAGATCCTCATAATTCACACCAGTGCTGTCACTGAATGATCTAAAAACAACAACACCTAAATCTCTGATGCATCCCAATAGTGTTTTCTCTTATTCAGTTGATAGTGGTGATGGACAACATCTGAGTGTGTTCCACTGTGAAAGATACTTTTTAATACTTGAAATCCATATTTAAATTACCACTCAACCTTTACCTTTTAGGACTGAATAATCTCTCAGTTGCTGTTGCAATTTTGAAGTCCTTTAATCACTCGGTGAGCGGATTCCTATTTTTTTAACATACTCTGAATTTTCCACATCCGTGTCTGGAAGTGCATGCGGAATGAGACAGAGCGCTGAAATAGAATTTTGATCGAAGGTGAGGGCTACAGAGAGATTCCCTCCAGGCTGCTAAATGCAAATTAACATAAGTTGACATTAATAAGATTTTATGTAGGAAACTATTCTTTCCCTAGTCTTCAACTCCCTGAAAGAAAAGTATTTCTGCATTAGGAAGACAGATTAAATCCTGGCCCATAAACCAGAGCTTAGAAAGCCCTGGCTGGCCTACTTTAATGGGAGCCATATGAGCAAGTCTGGGCCAGTGTAGGTCCAATGGTCTTCTGTGAGAATAGGGCTAAGAGCAGCATACTGCCTCAGCATACTGCCTCCCTGCTGATGTCACCCCAAGGCTGGCTTTTCTCAAAACATTAACCATCTAGACATGCTATCCAGGGAGCTGACTCACAGGCAGCCTGAAATCACGTGATGGGCCTGAAGACTTTTTTGTTTGTGTTACACAGACACCTAATATCTGCACCTGCAGTATGTTTTACATCTCTGTTCTGATTCCTGAATGCATTGACTTTTATTCATTTGCACATTTCTCTAAGTGATATAACTGTGAAAGTCAATCTGGGTCTCCCAGATGCTTGTCATAATAGTTACACCCCCCACCCCTGACTCCTCCACCCAACCTGGAATCATCACAAGTCTTACAGAGAAAAAAAGCATCGCCCACCTCTGACTGACACCCTATAACTGACACTGACCCACTGGAAACCAAGCACTCCCTGTGTAAGCCACTCCTGCTAGGTATGCTTCGGCAGGCTGGCAAAAAAACAATTTCAAATCATGAAACAGAGCATTTCAAAACTCATGTGAAAAAATTCTTCTATACGATTGGCACTTACAAATCAAGAAACCCATCAGATGTTTGTGATCTGCCCATGATTTAAATTCCACAAAATTTCAAAATAGAAAAGAACCCAATAATTGAGAAATTTAAATCCCTTATTGTTGCATCTGGTATTTCATTCATTTAACAACCATGTATCAAGTGCCTATTCTACAGCCCTGGCCCAGTGGGTCAGTTGGTTGGAGTGTCACCCCATACACCAAAAGGTTTTTTGGTTGGATCCCCAGTAGACAATTGATGTTTCTCTTACACTGATGTTTTGTTCTCTCTCTCTGCACCCCCCCCCCCCCCCCGCTTTCCTCTCTCTCTAAAATCAATAAAACCTATCCACCAAGAATTTTCAAAAAAAATGCCTATTCTACAGTGCTGAAGATAAATGGAACCAGGCCCCACTCTCCTGAGCTCTCCACTTCCTAGGGGGGAGGGGTGGGGGACAGAAAGGTAAACAAATAGTACCAGCAACATGCTCTATTCAGGGTGTCTGCTGTGAGAATGAAGAAGCTGAGTCCCTTTACTCCAATTGAAGGTATCAAGAGATGTGAGTCCCAAGGAGGTGACATTTGAACAGCTTGAATAATGAGAATTAAATAATGAAAACTGTTATCATGCAAATAATCAGACCCACACAGAGCAGGTATCTGTGTACTTCAATTTATTAGCATTAAATATGCATAACAGACCCACAATGTCAGGTTTAATTTGCGCACGCGCTGCGCGCACACACACACACACACACTCGCACAAAACCACTTGTGATTCCTTTGTAAAAAGCAAAAATAATAGCAAGAAGAATAACACAAACTTGAAGTCCTGACTCAGGTTCTGTCATTCTAAGAGAATGTATTGTGCTTTTAATTTGATAAAATGGAATAGCTTATACGATGTTTAAAAACAAATATCCAGGGATAGTTTAAAGCCCACTTAGGAGAATATAAGGTGTCAGCAGAATTGGTGCCACTTTTTTTAACTTGCCATAGGCCATACATATATCTTCCCGCTGGATAGCATCTAATTATGTTTGGGGGCCAGGAGGTTGTGTTGGAGAAGGCTCATTTCTGGATTACAAAAGCATTACAGAAAATGATAAATTGAGATATAAACAATGGAAGAGGGTTTCATTTGTTTTAGTTTGTGTGTGTTTTTTTCATGAAATTTGCCAGGTCATTTTCTCTTCAAGTCCAAGTCTGGACAATAATTAAAATACATTAAAAAAAACAATAAATCAAACATTGAGTGATTAACATATCTTTTTCTGCTCATCAAATATTGATCAGCCTAAGGAGAAATACACACAAAACTGAAAGAAGCTTTCAAGTTCAAGCTAATATGATAAGTTGAAAAGGATTCAGCCTTTTAAACTCAGCTGGCACAAAGCCAGTCCAAATGACTAAATAACAAAACTGCTCTCAATCTCATTGTGCCACCTTTTTAAGGTCTCCTCATACTCCATTCCCAAATATGGCTGGAGAAGGAAACAATTAACTAGTCACCATATACATAGAACCATTTACAAAGAATCATAACTTAACGTAATATACTCAAAATAAACAAATAACTTTTCTCCACGTATTGCTTCAGGAGGCAGGTGAGAATTTTGTAATGGCCAGATCATTCAGTAAGAATTTATTCAGTGAATAAGCAAGGCATGGAGCTAGGCACCACTGGTTTCAATTTCCAAAATGAAAATTCTGAATGCACACATTAACAAAAAATGTTATGTAACTTCCAAGTTTATGCAGCAACCTGGGAGACATAATTTAGACATTGACATACTAGAATTTCCAAAACATTCCAATGCTACATATTAGAGACAGCTAAACATTTCATATCAGAAGTAGTAGTAGCTCCTCCCCCAAAAAAGAAAAACTGGGGTTGTAGTTTAACTCCATATGAATAAAATTCTGTCTTGGATCATCAACCATCATTCTTCTAGTTTCACAACTGTAGAAAGTACCTGAAATTGACAACACTGTAAGGTGTATGTCATGATCTGAAGGCAACTATTAACATAAATCTCTGATATCCATTTGTTTGTTTTGCTCTTGGCAGGCATGTGCAGAATTTCCAGTTGAAAGAGATAGGAGTAAGTTCATAGAAAGTCAGACAGACCATATTTTAAATTAGAGCCATAATATATTTTGCTGTGAGGCAAATGCATGGATTAGGGGAATAAAAAGAAGAAAAACACCAAGTTCTATTCCTCTCTATGATGGTATCAATAAGAACCCATCAAATTCCAAAAACACAGCATTTTAATAACTGATTGCTGCTTCCTCAGTATTTTTTTTAATATCTGACTTCAGCTACCTCAGTGTACATTTATAAAATGGATTTGAGCTCCCAGGAATACATCTAAATCCTCCAGTCAATAGTCCACCTATTTAAGACATTATTCAGAACACCTCACTATGAAGGAATATGAAATGTTTTATTTGACTTTGTATGTGAAATATAATTGATGGCTTATCAATTAATATAGCCTTATGAATACAGCATATAAAATATTATAGAATAAAATGGGTTAAAAATGCTGAAAATGTCAAGATGAAAGACTTAATTTACAAACTGAAATCTATTTCAGTGCCCACCTGATGACTGTATTTTAAAAAAAGAAGTGGTGCCCTAGCCAGGTAGCTCAGTTGGTTAGAGCATCATACCAATATGCCAAAGTTACGGGTTGTTCAATCTCCAATCAGGGCATATACAACATGCAACCAATGAATGCATAAATAAGTGGGAACAGAGGGAAGAGCAACAGATGAAACAAAGCAGTGCACTCATCACATACTATTTCATTTCCTCCAAGTATTTAACTGTCATGTAGCAAAGTTCTACAGCTAGCAGGGAATGTTAGGGCCAGACTAAGAGTTAAAGGCAGGATCAGGCAGGGAACAGTGAAGAGAAGCTAAAGTTTGAAAAAATGCCTGTGGAGCATCACTACAGAGAAAAACCAGACTATTGAGTACGTTGGGGAGGGAAAGAGTAGTTATTCTTCTATTTAATGCCCTCTAACTTTCACCTTATATTATGCAACTAGAGGCCCAGTGCACAAAATTCATGCTCTCGGGGTGGTCTGTCAGTCCAGCCTGCGCCTTCTCGCAGTCCGGACTAGGAGCCCTCAGGGTCAGTGGGACATCCTTAGAGCTCCCACCACCGCCTCTGCACTCGCCAGTCGTGAGCCCGGCTTCTGGCTGAGCGGCTGCTCCCCCTGTGGGAGTGCACTGACCACCAGGAGGCAGCTCCTGTGTTAAGCATCTACCCCCTGGTGGTCAGTGCAGGTCATAGCAACCGGTCATTCTGCCGTTCGGTCAATTTGCATATTAGCCTTTTATTATATAGGATGTTTCTTTTATAAAAATGTAAAAAATGGATCACATTACTCTAATTTCCAACAAATGTCATTACCAAGATGTTTTCTCTGAATTTTTATACTTTCCTTTTTTTTTAATCCAAGAACAATCTAAATGAAACATCTAGTTTTGCTAAATGAAGTAACTTTTCCAAGGTAATCTAAATGAATGCTTTTCATCTCTAATGCTGCATCCATTTCCTTTCATTCCTAAGGTTTAGAACACTGATAAGGAAGGGTCTCTGAACACACTAAAGAAGGTCCTACAAACCTGAAAAAACACAGTTAGTTGAAACTTAAATTCAACCTACTTTTCTAAAGTTGCATTCTGGAAGTACAAGTCAAGAAAATCATACTACTACAAACAACCACAAGCAGAGCTTTAATTGTAAATAGCAATTTGTTACACAACAAAAACCAGCTCACACTAATGAAGGTAACTGTAAACAAATGCCATGGCACACCATGGTAATAATGACCCAAATACCTCTTCTTTCTCTATGTAAGCAAATACCTCTAACTGCATTGGGAACAAGGAAATAAAGCTTAAGGAGCACAGAAATTTCCTCAAAGATAACCCCTTTCCTGCATTAAAGAATAAGTCAACCTCAGAGCACTAAGATGAAGTTCTAGCAAAATTTAGAGTGAAGTCATGGTTCTGTAAACTGTCTTATGTAATTTCTATAAATATGAAAAATTGTTGGGTTATGTTCTCCATTCATTATACATGTACTCTGTACTCACCAAGCATCTGTATACATATTCAAGGGGAACTGCTATTTCATAGTGATCATCAAAACAGAGCATTATCTCAAATAATTAACCATAAAAATCATACTTATAACAAAATGTTGAACCCAACATTTGCTAATGGCTTTTAAGCCAATAACATACAGTCTGTAAGAAAGCATAAGAAAAATAGTGGCAGTGTATCCACCTTAAAAATCAGGGTTCGCCAATAAAACTTTTCTCTTTAAATAAAATTTCACATTCAGAATTTCACATCGAGAGGACTACCAAAACAAATGCAAAATTAACTTTTCTATTCTGTGTTAATTAACCACATTTGCCCAGTAGTTCTATGACAGTATATAGACCAAGCTTTTGGAATTATGGATTGGTGTACTTATGATGAAAAGCTCCATTTATAATATACCAAAAATGCATACACACTCACTTCTGTAGATCCTTTTAAATTTTGAAAATGAACCATATGCTAAAAAACACTGACTTTACAATCTCCAAGTGTGTATCCACTTTGGGGGGACGTTCTGTATATGGATTATAGCATTGGGGAGAAAGTAAGGCAAAACAGCCACAGAATGGTTGAACAGGCTCTTCAACATTAACTGGTAAAGACATCAAGCCAGAATGTATGAACAATTATTTTCTGCATTCGTCACTTGACGACAATTTTACATTTACATTTAGAATCCACACTTTGTGATTTAAAACAGGGAATGTAATCTATGTGTTTGCACATAAGTAGTATTTCATTGCTGACACGTTTACTGCTATCATTTGAGTTGCAAGCTTTACATTAATTGTTTGAAACTAGGTAATCTTAACATACACATTGGAGTTACATCTAAACCTCACACATTAGGGAGATATTTGTTATTCTCTGGTATTTTAGCAAAAGGTCTTAATTGTTTTAAATGTCAACAGAAAGCCTCAAAACAAACAATAGTTCTTTTGAATGAATTTGAATTGACTGTTTACAGGAGGATCCATGCCTGCAGAAAGAATAGCTGTGCATCTGTAATCCCATTTCCAGTCATTTTTTTCAGAAATTTCCTTCTTATTTTGATGGGTCTATGAATACTACATTGAAGCAGGGATGATTTTAATATAACCAAAACAAAATAAGGTATTTTATTCTCTTTTTCTTATAAAGGAAACCACAATTTCCCCCATAAGCAAGAAAACACATACACATAACTTTCAAAACTGAGCAAACCTGAATGAAGCAAGGAACAGTTCTGAAGCCCCAAATGAATTCTGATTTAATGGTCTTTAGGCTGCTGGGGTACTTCACCTACTGGCTCATTATGCAAATGACTTTATTGCCTTCACTCTACTTGCAAGCTCTGGCCACGTAAGAGCCTATCTCTGGTCTACACCTCTAAACTCCCCCCCACCCCTACCCCCACCACCTCTCTCTCATTCTCTCTCTCTCTCTCTTCACCGGCCAGCCTTGTTTCCAATTTCAGAGGCCCGCTCTGCGCCTAGCCCGCGCCTAGCCCACGCCCAGCCCTGCTTTGCTCTGCATTCTGACCTCAGGCATGAGGGATACTACTTAATCCTGGAGGTTCTGCTATGTTGTATCATCCTTCCAGGCTTCCCAGGATGGTTCCTCCACCACGGAATACAAGGGCGGTGGATTCCCCCGTGCGACAGAGGAGACCACTGCCTCTCCCCTTCCTCCCAGCCCCACGCATCCCAGCTTCTCTTTGCCAGAAACCTCAGAGCCATCTCCGCCAGAAGTAGACGATCCCGGGCTCTGGGAGAATCAAAGAGCCCCTCAAGAAAGGGGTGACGGGCACGGGGGAAGCGCGCGAGGCGAGTTCACCAACAGGGGGGTGTGCTCCGGAGGGGAACCGTTCGAGAGCAATGACAGGTCGGTGGGGGAAGGCGGAGGGTGGCGAGGGAGCGGGGATAACTGCTCTCGCGTCCTTCGCAGGGCCTGCGGGGGAATCCCGGGGCCGGGACGGTGGGACGCTCTGTCGCTCCCCGCCTCCCCGCCCCCGCGCGCGCCCTCCGCCACCCCCTCTGCCCGCGGCCGCCCCCGCCCCGCGCGGCAGGCAGCGCCGGGCTCCCCCACGCTCTCCCGCTCTCTCGCGAGTCCTGTGCAGGCCCTTCCAGGGGGAGGGGAAGGGCGCGCGGAGGGACTTGCTGCAATGGATCGCCGCGAGAACCCCTGCCCGAGGCAGGCGGGCAGGCAGGCAGGCTGGGGAGAGCCACCGCCACAGAAAAAACGCCGTCTTAATTCTTTAAAAGCCATAAACCACCCCTCCCTATGCAAAAGCAAACCATAAACCCGATCCCAGGCAAGCCCGTGAGCAGCCACCCACTTCCTATTTCTGTCACAGCAGCTACACCCTGCCAGCAACCACCCCCCGGGCGCCCCCTCTCGCCACCGCCACCGCCACCCCCGCGGCCGCCTCCCCGGGGCTCAGCCCTTGGCCAACTGATGCCCCCGAACATAAAGACGCCCCGAGTGGGCCTGGGTGGGAGGCGTGGGGGGAGGGCGCGCGCGAGAGGGGGCGAGGGTTGCACAATATCCTAGAAGGTCCGTGTGGCTGGAGCGAGGAGAGGACCCGGGGCGGGGGAGGGGAGGGGAGGGGAGAGGCGAGCCGCCCCGGCGCCTGCGGCACACGGTGCACCCGGACGACCGCGGCGCGCCGCTTACCTTTCACCACCCTGTCTGTCGTCGACAACTTGGGATCAATTGCCTTGGGCTCGGACATCTCCAGCCGCCGGGGGACAGCGACGCGCTGTTGGTCCGTCCGACTGCACACCCCGACCGGACAGGCGGGCCAGACACTCAGCGCCGCCGCCGCGCTGCACCCCGCTCGCTGGAGGTCTGGGTTCGGAGCTGGCTGTAAAGTTACTGCCTGCTCCGCGCGTCCCTCTTCCTCCTCCTCCTCCGCCGCCGCCGCCGCTGCCGCCTTCACTCCTCCTCCGCCGCCACCAGCCCCGCCGACTCGGCTCCCGGCACGCGTGTGTGCTGGTTATTTATTTATTTTCCGAGCACGCCTCTCGGTTCTTCTTTTATTCTTGGGGAGGGGGATGGGGAGGAGAAGCGCACACTCGAGCACCCACCCAGGCACGGAGAGCGGGCCCCGCGGAATGGAGCCCCACGCGCGCACACAGCCGGGATTAAGACCGATCACATGGGGAGGGCCGGGGGCGAGAGAGGAGAGGCAGGGCCGCGGATGTCAAGGCCACCAACCGCGCCTCGGCGTCCCCGGCGGCGGAGAGGCGCCCGCCGCTGCTGCCGCTGCTGCTGCCGCTGCCGCTGCTGCTGTCGCCGCTGCTGCCGCCGCCGCCGCTGTCCCCGCCGCTGCTTCCCCACACCGAGCACCGCAGCCAGTCCGCGGCCGCCGGAGACGTCCCGCGCAGCTCCTTCACTCACACAGGCAGAGCCGCGGAGCTCGGCAGACACAGTCCCAGGCGCAACCTACCCTCCTCCGCCGCCGCCGCTGCCGCTGCCGCCACCGCGCCCGCCTCCGCCTCCTCCCCTTCCTCCTCCCGGCCCCCGCCTCTCTCTCCCAGGCAGCCTCCTCCTCCACGCGGAGCCCGCCCCCGGGTCCCGCCCCCACGTCGCAGCCACTAGTGCTTATTGGCCGGCTTGCGCGTCACTCTACGCCAGGTGGCTGCCTCCCGGCTCCGCCCGCCCCGCCCCTCCCCCGGCCCCGCCCCCCGCTCTGTTTTCTCCCGGCTGCCCGCCTGCGGGCCTGCCCTGCGCCCAGCCTGCTCAGGTGTCACGGTGGCTGGCAGGCCGGGATGCGGGCAGGAACCCGGGCCGGGGGCGCGCCTGGGTGGAGGGGGGCTCTACCAGCCAGCCCAGCCCCGCTTGGCTTCCTCCCCTGGACCCCGCACACACCCCCGCGCCGCTGGGGTCGCCGTGCCTTGGCGGCTGGGTTAAGCCACAGTGTGAGTAGCCAAGCGCGGAGGGTGTCTCCGGGTGTGTGCGTGGCTCCGGAGAGGGCGCGGAGGGAGGAGGCGGGGAGCGGAGGGAAGGGGTGAGAGGCGAGAGAGGGCGGAGGAGGGCTGGGCGCGGGGGGTTCCGCGGCGCGGGGCGCAGTTGCTGTGCCTGCCACAGCTGTCAGGGAGGATCGCCAAAACGTCCGCGAATAAACACCTTACCTTGGGGAGCCGGGCTCCTCTGGCGATGGCTGTACAGCTGTTTTAGCTATGCAGCCCTTTTTGCAGGCGACGTGTTGCTTGCTAACATTGACTTCCACTCCTTGGCGGGTCCGGGGGGTCCGGGGAGAGGTTCCACTCAGCATCTCGGGCAGGGGACGTGGCCGGATGTGCTGAGCGACGTGGGACGTGGAAGCTCAGCACAAGGAAGATCGGGACAGGAGTCAAAATGACCCCGGACAACTCTGAGTCACCGGGACACTCTGAGATCCTGCAGGTCTCGGGGGGGGGGGGGGGGGGGGGGGCGTGAGGGGGCGGGAGAGACCCCCGGAGAGGGTCGCCTTTTCCCTGTTCGCTCAGGCAAGCCACTGGTCCGGCTGCCTGTGACACACCTCCCTTCCCTCCTCTGGCCAGTTGCCTGACACCCATCCGATGCTACCGCTACCCATACGCGCAGGGCCTCGAAGCCCTAGGAGGGTCCACACTATAAGTCCCTCCAGTTGGTAGGAAAAGAAGATAATTCAAGGCAGAGGCCAGAGGTGACAGTGGTCCAAATGCTCCTTCCTGATCCACCTGCCCCAGAATGAGGAGTGAGGGCCTCCCTCGGCCAGCAGGTCACTCCGCACAGCCCCTCTGTCCCACCAGCCTCAGTTCAGCACCAAGGCCTGGCAAGGAGGCTGGAGTTTCTTAGGGAATAATCAAGAGAACT
The DNA here is from genome assembly GCF_028538775.1 of Myotis yumanensis. NCBI lineage: Eukaryota > Metazoa > Chordata > Mammalia > Chiroptera > Vespertilionidae > Myotis > Myotis yumanensis. Next base: position 170,757,420 of record NW_027223752.1, on the reverse strand, counting down.
AAGTGAATTTCCCACCCTGCATCCTTCCTGTTTTCTTTCCAAATTCCACCATTATCAACTTTTTCCTATTTCTTGAAAAGGACCATAAGCCTAGTAAAAAGGCCTAATAAAATACTTAGGGAACTAGGAGATGGAGCCAGAGTGTTTGGGGGACAGGGGTTACATTAAAGTTCAAACTTGCAAATAAGTTTCAGGAACTGACTGATGGTGCTGGAGTATGACTTGAACAGTTTAGCCTGCAAGGAGTCGAAATTTACTCGAGAAAGCAGGTAAGCCTCTGTGGAGGCCTGCTCGCTGGACAGGAGACCATGCAGGGTGTGTCCCTCTGGCTCCAGGATTCTGCTGCCCAATTCACAACCCAGGCTAGTGCTCGGTAATTAGGTAGACAGTATGTTCAATAAATATGTGTTGTTCTTTTATATGCCAGACACTGTGGTAGGTAATTTATGTGTGTGGGGGGGAGAGGGGGAGAGGTGGACAGGGATCGCTTTTTGCCCTCAATAAAGCCTAGAGTCCAATAGAACTGTCATAAAAATATGAGCTCTGAGAGGCCACTGTATCATCTCAGGAAGGGGTTGTTGAGAACAGCCTCCTAAGCATGGGCAGAGCTAGTTGCTAAGGTAAATTTGGGAAGTTGGTCCCTAGCCAGATGGCACAGAGCCAGGCAGGGATGCCAAGACCTGTGGGTGATGAAGAGGGTCTGCTTGAGGAAAGACTAGGAAGCCATGTCCAGGGATTCTCACTCCTGAGACCATGATGTTCTCCCACATGTTGCAGTTTCTACCATTTTTTAGACTCACTTTTCAGGTTTAGGAAAAACACCTTTAAATCAAGATTAGAAGGCTTAAAATGTTAGCATCATAGAAAAGTTAATACAGATAGGAAATAAAGGCACACCTGTGAGGCACACCCTTCAGTCCTCTACAAATCTAAGACACCTCCTAGCTGAGGTATGTGTGGGGAAAAAGAGGTTATGAATCATAGTCACTTTACAACACATTTATCAGGTACCTTTAATGCATGTTTATACTTCCATACTGCTGTAACACAGACACATCTTAACAAAACTGGACCCTTCTCTGGAAAACTAGACAACAGCATGTTAATTGGGAACTACATCCTCATACTGGGCCTGCTGAAATAGCCAAATCATCCTTTATATACAGATTTTTTTTTCAAATATACTACATTTTAAAAAAATCTTATTAGACTGGCCAGGCTGACTGTGATTATATTATACTTGCATATGATTACCTTATATTTGGAATCTACATTTTTCAAGCTATTACTGGATGCTGACTTTAATAATATCCTCTGCTTATAAAGAAACAAATGAAGAGGGGGGGGGAAAACTTGGCAAAAAACAACTTGCTGTCTACTAAAAAATTGTATTTCCCATTCTTTTGTACATTTTTCTCTGGGAAACATGTGCCCAGGTAAGAATTCTATTTCCTGACCTGCACCTGCTTGCATCTAAGTGGATCCATGTGTCTCATTCTGGTCAATGAACTGTGGGCTAAAGTGTGTCATTACTTTCAAGCCAAAACAGCTAAGCAGGAGATATTCATTGCCTATGCATTCCCATCCTTTAGCTCAAGCATGTCAAACTCAAAGACTAACACGGGCCCGCAGGCTGCGAGTTTGACATGCTTGCTTTAGCCGAATGAAGAGGTTTCTAGGGCCCGGGGGAAGGCATAACACCACATGGAAAGAGCTAACTTCTTTGATTACCACATAGAGGAATGCAGCCCACCCACTATGAAAATATGCATCAGACTTTACATGAAGAAGAAATAAGCATTTATTGGGTTGTTCCATTAAAATTTGAGGATATGCTTGCTAGGGTAGCTAGTACTATCAAATCAATACACAAAGTTATTTAAGATGCCACTTCAAAGTAAAATTCATATTTTTTTGTTATATAACAAAACCGCCAGACTAAAAATATTCTTATTTCTTTTAATACATGAGCATCAAATTTTGTCTTCTTATAAATGAATTATTCATTTACCAGTTGTGTTTTGAACACCTGTTCTGTACAAGGTACTGTGCTAGATGATGCATAAATGTATAGATTAGGAACTCAAAGAGTTAGTCCTTTCAGTCAAGGATCTCAAAGTCTTGTTATACAAGAATTGTATGCATATTATCTTTGCCAAAATTTAGGTATAAGGAGTAACTTCCTCTATTGGAGAACACACACTAATTTTACTATTGATTTCACAACTAATTATGAAGATAAATGTGTGGAATAAAAGAAAATAGGGGTGATTTGGTGTCATCTATGTAGTCAAATGCTGCAAGTCACAGCTTACATCCTTGGGGACAAATCATATTAAGTGAACAATATTTTAGTTTGCTGTTAAGTGCTCAGTTGATTGGGTGTTGTCCTGTGCACCGAAGAGTTGCTGGTTTGGTTCCTGGTTGGCAGGGTGCATGCCTGGGTTGTGGGCTCAATCCCCTGTGAAGTGCATGTAGGGGGCAGTGATGGATGTTGCACTCTCACCTCAATGTTTCTCTCTCCCTCTATCAAATCAATAAAAAGTCTGTTTTTAAAAAATAGAGGCATTTTTTTTTCAAGAAAAGAACTAAAGTTATTGTATTTTATATCTTGTTTTGAGAATAACCTGCTCTTGAAATGTTGAACTTTCTTTTGGTACTTGGATATCTTTACTATCATTTTGACATTAAGAATTTTGACTCTTCTCCTAGTTTTGACTCTCCTGGGGGATGTACTTTGTTCTGAGTAGTTAATGGTAGACAGTATGTCTGACCTATTCTCACCTGAGCTGGTGGAGCTTTGTGCTGGAGAACCTGCAGACTAGACAGCCAGTCCTAGTGGAGCCATGACTGTGTATAAGAATTTGACTTATTATCTTAGAGTTCATTCCCCTGATGTTCACTTCTAACATGTCAAGTTCTACCCTCTTCACTGTAGAGACTCTATGAAATATATTAGTCATCACAAATTTTATTATTTGAGGTTTAAACTAATGGGTCTTTATTTATCTTTTGGATTGCTCTTAAAATATTGTTGAGCCTTTTTTTTCTTTCAGAAGGCAATTTTACTCATTTAGAAAAGTTATTTCTCAAAGAACATAAAAATATGTTATACCCAATGTATTCAGGAATAAATTTTACTTTTTCCATCAGGGACCGAACTATAGCTTATGGAATTATATGCTAAGTTTAATATAAAGAGGATATATTTTACATAAAATTTGGGTTATCATTATTTATTTGGATTTACTAAACATATTCATGTTTGTTTTTATATTTGTATCTTTATCTCATATTTCAGTTCTGAATTTGAAAATAAATGTTCTATTGAAAAAGAATCTTGCACTCAATCATATTACCATTTACTTCAAATTAGTGAAGTTTTATTTTGCATATTGATGGTTACTGGAAGCATATATTCAATTGAACACATATCAGGCAGTGGGAATATAACTTAAAAAGAAAACAGTCTCTCCCCTCATAAACCTTCCATTCTAGTCAAAAAAAGACAGATGATTAAAAGAGAATAATTCAAGCGGCTGGCTGTTCAGACACTGAGGCCAGTGTGGAGAAGGGCCAGAGTCAGAGGCAAGATATTTAGATAGGTCCAGAACACGGGGGTCTGACCTTGAGCAAGGAGACCTCACCTGGCGTCCTCTGGGCCTGCTTCAGTTCCTTCCCAAGTTCATGGGGCCAGGCATTCCCTTAGCCCCCCAGAGTGCTTGAAGTCTGGTCCCAATGTGATCTTCTTCCTGGACTCCTTCCACCGCTGCCCGCCTGCTGCAGTGCCGTCCCTGTGCCTGAGTCAGCTGAGGCCCCGCAGGCCTCCCACTGGGCTCTTTGTAGAGGCCACCAGGCAGCATTCTGGCCCCAGCAACTACTATGAACTGGTGGGGGTGCATCCTGGTGCCAGCACTGAAGAAGTGAAACAGGCTTTCTTATCCTAGCATGAAGAGCTGCGTGCTGACTGGACCCTGGGAACCCAGCCCGCACAGCTGCTTCACAGGGCTGAGTGAAGCATGCCCAACGCTCCACCTGGAGCAGAGCCCCCAAAACTATGACCACTATCAACTCCCCCAAAGTCTCTAGGAACCATAGCCTATCCCTGGTCTGTTCACCAAGCACACAGCTCCTGGGCACCTCCCAATGCACAATGCTGGGCCCGGTTTCATGGTGGGAGGCATCAGGGACCAGAGTTGAGGCGGCAGCAGCACAGACACGGCCAGAGGGTACTGGGATACTGCCTCCTATCATGCTGGCAGGCACTGACCTGCACTACGCTGCCTTCAGGAAGCTGGAGCAGATGCACAGTAGCTTGATGGATGAAAAGGATCAGAAGGATCGGATCATCACAGCCATCTACGATGACACTCCGGCCGGGCCAGGGCCAACAGAGCCAGGCTCCAGCAGGAGCAACAGCAGAGGTAGCAGCTGCAGCCTCCATCCAGGCCTCCCCCAGGCCCCAGGATCATGCCCCCAGCACCAGTCCCTGAGCCTGTCACCTGAATAGAGCCTGCTGTGTGTTCCCTCTCCAGGACTCCCCACCACCTAAAACGTGTGCAATAAAGTGATTCTCAGTGCTCAAAAAAGGATGGAAAACAATTATGCACACAAACACACATCCAATATGTCAGGTGGACTAAGCAATTAGCATTAAATAATGCACAGTGTTAAGGGCACAGAAAGAAGTGATGGGCAAAGGGGTGCTACTTGCTATTGTAGACAAATTGTGTAGGGAAAAACCTGTCTGAAAAGATGATATTTGAATGGAGATTCAAATGAAGTGAGGGAGATATTTAAGCTGCTATCTCAAGAAGAGTGTTCCAGGTTAAAGGAACAGCATGTGCAAAGGCCCTGAAGTTTTAAGAACTGTCAAAAGAGGCCAGTGTAGCCAGAGCACAGTGAACTAGAGAAAGTGGTATAAGATGAACTCCAGGAGATGGTGAAAGGTCAGACCACATAGAGCCTCAGAGATTTCTGAATTTTATTCAGGTGAAATGCAAATTATTTAATTAGAGAAGTAATATGATATGATTTAAATTTTTAAAAAAGTGATCACTCTTTTGTAAGAACTGACTTTGGATGTAGTGGGGGGATGGGAGCAGGAATAAAATGGGAAGACCACTGAAGAGATTATTATCCTATATAATAAAAGGCTAATATGCAAACAGACCAAACGGTGGAACAACCAAACAACCGAACAACCAGTCGCTATGATGTGCACTGACCACGAGGTGGCGTGCGTGGAACATGGCAGGCATTGGCCACAGCAGGATGGTGGAGCAGGTGAGTGGGGGGCACCAGACCAAGGCGGGGGGTCGAGACTCTGGTGGTTACTGAAAATTCTTTGCTGCCTCGCACCACAGTCCCGCCCAGGACTCACAACTGCTGCTGGCACTGGCCCCACTTGTACCCGACTTGTACCCTCTGCCAGCACCAGATAGCCCGGTGACGGCCCCAATCACCCCTCAGGGCTCCTCCACCTCCCCCTGCTCCTGCAGGGCAATCGAGGCCGGCAGCCACTGCTCACGCCCACTGCCAGTGACAGCCCTGCTTGTATTTGCTGCTGGCACCAGAGCCGCCACTCACACCCACTGCCAGTGCCTGCCCCGCTCGCATCCCCAGCTGGCGCTCACACCCGCTGCCAGCGCCCATGCGCTGGTCCCAATTGCTTGGTGCTGTCAGCGGGTGCCAGTGGTGGCTGCTGGCCCCGATTGCCCCTGAGGGCTTCTCCACCTCCCGCTGCTCCTGAGGGCTGCTGGCACTGGCCCCAATCGCTCTGCACAGTCAGCGTGTGGGAGTGGGGCTGCTGCAGACAGAGGACCAGGGGCCGTGGCAGGAGGGGCTAGGCGGGGGCACGGAGGATGGGCTGAAACCCGCCCCTGTGCCCACTGCAGCCTCGCGGCCCACAGTTCCTTTCAAGGTGCATGAATTCGTGCACTGGGCCCCTAGTCAGATTATACTGTTGGGTTGGACACAAGAAGCAAGAAAATAAAAGGGAGGAATCAAGAACTCCAAATTTTGGAGCATGAGCAAATGGAAGAAGGTATGAGTTACCATTTACTGAGAAAGGGAACATTGGAAATGGAGAGCATGTTTTGTGGAGATGATCTAAAACAAGTTTTAGGTATGTTAACTTTGAGAAGCATTTTATACATGAAAGTGGAGATGGCATGTAGGTAGGTGAGAGAAGAGAGCCAGGCTGGTGATGTATAAAATGGAAAGTCGAGGCACCTTAGTTGTACTTAATTTCAGTTAGAGGGTAAGGAGGAGAGGAAGGGCCTGCAAAGCTGACTGCAAAGAACAGCTTCTGGGGGGAAATGCTGGTGTCCTGAGGTCAAGCAGATGCAGTGAGTTGTGTCAACCATGTTGATGGGTTAAGTAAAATGACTATTAGTTTTGACTAAAGGGGAGATCACTGGTGATCTGAACAAAGCAGTCTTTCTCCCTGCCTAAAATAGCACCGCATCACTCTGCCTCTTTGCACTGATTTAGCTCCCGTTTCAGATTTATAATCCCTTGACATGACATGTGTAGGTGTGCTATGTATGTGATGTGTCTGTCTCTCTCCCCGCAGCTAGATGACGTGGTCCTTGAGAGCAGGGACTTTCTTTTGTTCCCAATTGAATCTCCGGTGCCTGTAATAAGCCCAGCACATACTAGGAGCGTAATGAAACGTTTGTTGCAAGAATGAGTATTCACTGACAATGCTAGCTCAGTTTACTCTTCTCATTTCTCAATAGTTGGAATAAGCATTTAAAAGGGCATGGGGAATTTGGTGAAGGTGTACAAGAGGTACAAACTTCCAGTTATACGATAAATAATCTCTGAGGATGAAGTGTACAACACGATGACGACCGTTCACAATACTGTTTCTATGGTTGAAAGTCGCTAAGAGAGTAGATTCTTAAAAGTTCTAGTCACAAGGAAAAAATTGTAACTGTGTGAGGTTACGGATATTAACTAAACTTACTGTGTTAATTGTTTCGCAATATAAACATACATCGAATCATGTTTTATACCTTAGAATTATATGATGTTGTATGTCAATTATGTCTCAATAAAGCTGGGGAGTAAGCATTTCAAAGAACTTTTAGGAAAAAATTAAAATTCATGTCTAGGTTTCTTTTTACGTTATAAAATCAACTTTCATAGAGCGAAAAGAGTTGACTCAGGCCTCCAGGATGAGAAGTGGAATGTGAACTCAGGAATTTAGTGTTAGCATGAGGTGTGTCTCTCATATATCCCCAATGTAAGAATCACTATGTGTGTAAGTCCAGGGGAAGGCACAGTATTACTCATAACGCCTTTCTCCAACTACACAAAGGGTTCTATTGTTTGCAGCATCTTAGTAATTCCCTGGTGATAAGTTAGGCCAGATATTAGCGATTTTCAGACAGGAAGGTTTTGGATTTTGGTTGTTTAGAAGAAGTCCCTTAAAAAAGCTTCTTCTCTCTCAGGGTGTCCCTGATGTCCAGACCAAAGAAATCCAGACAGAAGGGGAAATTGTGCTACATAAGCTTTAGGGTGCCTGTCCTGCCCATGCTCCTCTTTTAAATAAAATGCCCCAGTCACCTATTGAGTGATCATCAGGTCACAAGTTCAACTGCTACCATCACAGGGGATTGGACCAGAGTCAGTGAACGTCTATCGAGAGGATACCTAAAGGCCAGCAACCTTTAGCTTCCCTGACCTAATTAGCAAAAGTAAGCTAGTCTAATCAGATATCCTCTGGGAAGAGCGGAATCTAAAAATCCAGAGGATGTGGTAATTTCGGGGACCAGGGGATAGAATGGAGGTGGGAGAGGGCAAAGAAGGATAAATGGTGATGGAAAATAAATAAATAAGTACAATAAAATAAAACACACTTCAGAGACCCCCCCCCAAAAAAGAAAAATAATAATAAAAATCCAGAGGAAAGTTGGTGATGGTTATTTGAATGAAGGGTCTTGCAGGCTTGAAATAAGGTGGTCACTAGCAAGTGATTCACATGGAGGATGAGTAAACAGATGAATACATTTGGACCAGAGGGACTGAGAAGAGGGAAGGGAAGGGAAGGGAAGGGAAGGGAAGGGAAGGAAAGGGGAGGGGAGGGGAGGGAAAGGAAGGGAAGGGAAGGGGAAAGGCAGGGCAAAGAGATTCTTAAATCTGTTTTCCTTTTTGTCCTTAACTCCTGGATGATTAAAATTATTTCAGGATTTATAAGACCCTTCAATATCCTTACAATAAACCCTATTTTCTAGAGCTGGTTTGATAGTTAGGTTCCTTACAAACCAAAGGACCCTCACTAAATTATACAAAAGATAAAAAGAGCAGCATGTTCTCTGTAGTTATCAAAAAGTGACACTTCTGATTCTGGTGCTTATAAAAATCAGTTTCTTCAGTCAAAAAATGACTACATTATGCTCCCTCATTGCCCATTCCAATTGTCTCTATAGCACACCCAGCATAAAAATAAAAACAGCAAACAGTGGAGAGAGAGAGAGAGAGAGAGAGAGAGAGAGAGAGAGAGAGAGAGCGCTTCTGACCACTTGGTCAGTTTTAGAAGTATTTAACTAAATATTCTCTATGCCTATTTCCATGCCATGACCAGGCAGGCTATGCTATAAACAAGAAAAACTGAAAAATATCATTATTTAACAACGTTTGAAGTCCTCTGCACATCTGGGCCACCCTCCAGGGCAACCATTCTCTGTGTGCTGACTTAGCATTGCAGCCTGCTCTGACCATACAGCACCCATATGAGTGCATGCTTTCAGCCACCCAGCAGGAGAGGAGAGCTCCGGAGAGCTGAGCTCCAGCAATCAAGGGCTTCTGCCCACAAATGACACTCATGAATGACTACCCTCATGTTGTATTGGCCTGAACTCCTCACTTGGCCACACCCAATTTCAAGGGGGGGACCAAGGTATATGATGTTCCCATATGTCCAAAATTAGGGGAAAACCAAACATTTTATAAGGGTAATAATGCCAATCAGCATTTCTAAATAACCTGTTTAACCCTTTGGGAACTCCATGCTACACCCCGTAACTAGGGCATGTGTCATATTTCTGTTTTAAATATCAAGATACTCTTGTATATGTGGCTCCTGATATGAACTTCTGCTATCTCTGTTGCATGGCCTCTACTGGAATTAATTGGATATATTCCAGGTGGACTGGTTTTGATATTACTACATCTCCCCTGGGGCCCTGCAGCCCCACACCAGTTTTCTGATTTCTCTATTTCTTTTAAAACTTACTAGCTTCGTCTTAGGCCAAGGCTTAGTTTTTCCCTCACTCTCAGCATTCGAGTGTCTTTGTAGATGGGCAGTATTGGGCAATACTTGGCATTTATTAATATTATACAAACTGGAGAGGAAAAATGCCCTCTTCATGTGTCTTAGCCACAGCTAGAACCACTAAGTTCTTTTTAATTTTCAAAGATGTAAGCAGATTACCTAGAAATAGGAATATGTCTAGATATAAACAGCATGTAGTATAGAGTTTATTTTTGTGAGTCACTGCCTTTTATAACAAGTTAATATAAATTTATATCTATAAAAGCCCAAAGACCCTTACAGCGGAATGACCAGAACAACCGGTTGCTATGACACACACTGGACCACCAGGGGGCAGACGCTCAATACAGGGGCTGCCCCCTGGTGATCAGTGCGATCCCACAGTGGGAGTGCTGCTCAGCCAGAAGCTGGACTCACGGCTGGCAAGCACAGCAGCAGTAGCAGGAGCCTCTCTCACCTCCATGGCAGTGCTAAGGAGTGGTGAGCCAAACGGTAAGGAGCCAGCAGGTGGGCGGTTAGGAGCAAGCAGGTGACTGGTTAGGAGTGAGGGGTCCCAGCATGCCAGAGGGCACAGGCTGGTACAAATTTCGTGCATCGAGCCACTAGCAGTCTAATAATATGCATACTTGTTATTATGCAGTTTCTGTAAGTGCCATGTTTTGGTACTATTTTGACACAGCAAAGCATATTGTTTTCTTCTCATTATGTTAGGCCTACAGTGTGGTGGGCAGTCCATTGTGTCAACCTGCCTAGCCTATAATATTCCATTTTTTAAGCAAACACTAGTCTAGGTCAGTGATTTTCAACTGGTATGCCATGGCAGGTGTGCCACAAGAATTTTTAAAACATGTAACATGTGACTATTTAATCAGGGACACCAACCTCTTTTCCCTTAGATCGTCAAATTAAAAAATGACAACAGCCATCCAGTGTGAGTGAGTAAAAATTATTCCTTTTTGTATGTGTGTCAGATTGGCAGAAAATATAATTTTTGGTGTGCCACAGAATTTTAGTCATTAGTTTATGTGTGCCATGAGATGAAAAATGTTGAAAATCACTGGTCTAGGTGTTTCTTTCAAGGTATTTTTTTAAAAAAAATATATTTTATTGATTTCTTACAGAGAGGAAGGGAGAGAGATAGAGAGTTAGAAACATCGATGAGAGAGAAACATTGATCAGCTGCCGCCTGCACATCTCCTACTGGGGATATGCCCACAACCAAGGTACATGCCCTTAACCGGAATCGAACCTGGGACCTTTCAGTCCACAGGCCGACGCTCTATCCACTGAGCCAAACCGGTTTCGGCCTTTCAAGGTATTTTTAAAAAATATATTTTTATTGACTTCAGAGAGGAAGGGAGAGGGAGAGGGAGAGGGACAGGGACAGGGAGAGGGAGGTAGAAACATCAATGATAAGAATCATTAATCATCTGCCTCCTACATGCCCCCTACTGGGGATCGAGGCTACCACCCAGGCATGTACCCTTGACCAGAATCTAACCTGGAACCCTTCAGTCCATAGGCCGACACTCTATCCACTGAGCCAAACCAACTAGGGATCTTTTAAGGTGTTTTGTAGATGTTGTTAACTGACTTTAAGTAAGTAGATTGACCTTGGTTATGTGGGTGGGCCTCATCCAACTAGTTGAAAGCCTTGAGAGCCCAAAGTGAGGTTTCCTAGAGAAGAAATTCTGTGTCAAGGCTATCACATCAGCTCCTGCCTGAGTTTCTAGCCAGCTTGCTTGCTGTACAGATGTCAGATTCACCAGCCTACAACAGTAGGAGTCAATTCCTTAAATCTCTTTACACACACACACACACACACACACACACACATCATGATATATAGGAACAAATCATGTATTCATTAAAGATAAAGTTTCTAGCCCAGATGGTGTTGCTCAGTGGTTGAGCATCGACCTATGAACCAGGAGGTCACAGTTCAATTCCCAGCCAGGGCATGTGCCAGGATTGTGGGCTTGATTCCCCCCCCCCCCCCCCCCCCCCCCCCGCCCAATGTGTGGGGTGTGCCGGAGGCAGCCAATCAATGATTCTCTCTCATCATTGATGTTTCTATCTCTTTCTCCCTCTCCCTTCCTCTCCGAAATATCTAATCTAATAAAAGAGAAATATGCAAATTGACCGTAACTTTGCTATGCCCCAAGCCATGCCCACCAGCCAATCAGAGCGACTATATGCAAATTAACCCAAGAAAAATGGCGGTCAGCAGCCACGGATCTGGAGCAAGCAGGAGGCTTGGTTGCCCCGGCGATGGAGGAAGCCAAGCTTTCTGCCTGCCCTGGCCAGCTGTGGCCTCCACTAAAGGCAACAAAGTTTCAATTATAGAAGATAAATATATCCCAGATACCTGCTTCCAGCCAGCCTCCACTGGGAGCTTGGGTGGCTGGGGGCCATGGCCAGCCTGCAAACAGCCATCAGCCCCTCACCCAGGCTGGCCAGGGACCCCAGCAGGGACCCCCACCCTGAAGGGGCTGTGGCCAGTCTGCAAACAGCCATCAGCCACTCACCCAGGCTGGTCAGGCACCCCAGCAGGACCCCCCTCCCTGAAGGGGGTGTGGCCAACCTGAAAACGGCCCTCAGCCCCTCACCCAGGCTGGCCATGAACTCCAGCAGGGACCACCCCCCCTTAATTCAGGACACCCTTCAGGGCAAACCAGCCAGCCCCCACCCATGCACCAGGTATATAATAAAAGGGTAATATGCAAATTGACCCTAACAACAGAATGACTGGGAATGACTGGTCACTATGACACACACTGACCACCAGGGGACAGACGCTTAATGCAGGAGCTGCCCCCTGGTGGTCAGTGCACTCCCACAGGGGGAGCTCTGCTCAGCCACAAACCAAGCTGATGGCTGCCAGCACAGCAGTGATGGCAGGAGCTTCTCCCGCCTCCTCAGCAGCACTAAGGATGTCCGACTGCAGCTTAGGCCTGGTCCCCGCTGGCAAGTAGACATTCCCCGAGGGCTCCTGGGCTGCCACAGGGATTTCTGACTGCCAGCTTAGGCATGATCCCCTGGGGAGTGGGCCTAAGCCAGCAGGTGGACATCCCCTGAGGGGTCCCATACTGTGAGAGGGCACAGGCTGGGCTGGGGGACTCCCCCGAGTGCACAAATTTTTCTGCACTGGGCCTCTAGTATAAAAATATATTTTGAAAAAAGGTAATAATAAAAGCTAAAGTTTCTAACTTATTTTTCTAGGATAAAAATACACTTTGCTTTTCTTACTCATGGTCTGGACAAAGAATTTTTATTTGCTCAGATAAACCAACTTTTCAGATAATTCTAATGGTCAGGAATCTAAAGTTGGAATCCCCAAATGTATACCCTGAAATAAAAATTCATATAATAGTGACTTATTGAAGAGTGTTCCCAGGAAAAAAACAAAGGAAAGTAGGGCAAGTGACAGGTAAGGAAAGGCAGCCAGGCAAGGGTGAGGGATAGAGGGGTGGTGGACAGAAAATGACCTGGTTACCTCATTGAAGGTCTGCAGTTTTTAAAAAAATCACCTGTCTTCCAATAGCACTTCAAATTAGTCTCCTTCTTCCACCTCCACTATCATCCTAGGAATAAGTATGATGGTGTTACATGGGCAGACGGCTCACTCCTGCTCCATTTCTAATCCTCCAATAATGTCCCTTCTATTGTATGAAATTCTTAAGTCTGAGAATATAGCACTTAATCCCTTTGTGGATAGACTAATGTGAAAATATTTCTAAGATAGGAAATCCATTGATTTAGCTTAGAATGGAGTGAGTTCTGTCCCAGGTATTGGTGGCCTTGGAAGGCATCGCGTGCATGCTGGATGTTTTTTCTTTCCTTACTTTAATTTTTTTTTTTTCTCTTTTTATCTATGCTGGAAGTTTTATTTGTTCAGAGGCCTCATTTAAAATCTGATTCATGCCCATGATTCTCCATGAACCAGAACTGGGCACATGATCCTATCATCCCCTATAAGATTCCTTTCTCTGGTGAGGTGGGTTCAGTCTTTTTCTGGAAAACAGGTCATATTTATACTAAGGCATTTTCAGCAACCATGATATTCTGCCCTATCAGGAAAGCAAATAAAGGGTTTATACAGAGAGAGAGAGAGAGAAAGAACATGAATCAGACATACTAAGAGCAGGAGTAAAAGAAGAAAGATCACTGGAATTCCGTTTCCTGATTCCACTACGTTCCTGAGGCCCAACTACATTCTGCTCTTAGGGTCTTTGAGACCCCACTATTCTTATCATTTATTCCTGTCTTGTGCTGAAGTAGGTTGAAGTTCAGGCACTTGCCACCAAAGAGTAATAATCCTATATAATAAAGAGATAATATGCAAATTGACCATCATGCCCTCGCACAAGATGGCCGCCCTCATGTTGTCACAAGATGGCCACCACAAGATGGCTGGCAGGGAAGGGCAGTTGGGGGCAACCAGGCCAGCAGGGGAGGGCAGTTGGGGGCGATTGGGCTGGCAGGGGAAGGCAGTTGGGAGCGACCAGGGCTGCAGGGGAGGGCAGTTAGGGGCAATCAGGCTGGCAGGAGAGTGGTTAGGGGGTGATCAGGCTGGCAGGCAGAAGCAGTTAGGGGCAATCAGGCAGGCAGGCAGGCAGGCAGGCAGGTGAGCGGTTGGCAGCCAGTAGTCCTGGATTGTGAGAGGGATGTCCAACTGCCGGTTTAGGCCCAATCCCACAGGCTCATCCCCCGAGGGGTCCCAGATTGGAGAGGGTGCAGGCTGGGCTGAGGGACACTCCCCCCCATGCATGAATTTTTTTCCACTAGGCCTCTAGTAATAATAAAAAACAACCAATAGGAAGCCAAGAGGAACAAATGTTCTCAGCTGTGGACTCTTCCTGGGAGAAATCTTGGTTAGAGACCAGTGCAGGTCCCTTATCTACAGGTGTCTGGCTGAACAAGGGGTGCCCCAGAGTCTAAGGGGGTGACACACATAGCCCCAAAAATCTAAGAAGGCTTTCCAGAGGTTACCCAGGTCAGAGCACTTTACAGAGGACAATTTTCCAGATCCTCAAAGCTCATACTTACTCTTTCTCAAAACCGATGGTCAGAGAATGTCCTGTGAGCGGCCACTCCTCCTTTCCTGTTTCTCACTTCACAGACCCTTTTGCCAGGCCCTTACTTGTCTGAAATCAGTGTGGTTCATTATCGCAGGATGTGAAGTCCTCTGGGGTCCCAACAAAAACACAGTTTGAGAAGTGACAGTGCAGGGGCACCCCAAGGTGGCACCCCAAGGTGGCAAATCAGGGAAAACATTGGAGAGGACAGTTTCCTTTCTTACCACTCTGAACTTCCATGACTTTACCTCCTGAAAATGACGCATTATGTATACATCTTAGAATTCAGAGGAGAGAAGCCGGTGGGAACATATACTTGCATGTTTGTTTTGATTGAAAAACAAAATCGGGATTTGTTTCTCCTTCTCGCAGAGAAGCCCAATTTAGATCATTGGTTTCACAGTTAAAAACTGGCTTTAGCAATAAGTTCTTTGGCAGACATTAACTAAATTAAATAAGTTAAATTAGATGCGCTAATGTTTTGATGAAAAATGTTTAACACACCAGTGCAATATACAACTTGCTGGAAGTTACAATCATGTTTCACCCTTAACACATCAATATGAAACGTTAGCTAAACACTGGGAAAAAATATAATTCAAACATTCTTTTAGGAGGTACTTGAGCAAAAACATTGAATACCTCTAAATTAGCAAAATGTGTTTACCCAGGTTGAAGCACTTGTGACCAAGGCAAGCTGACCAGACCCATTTTTTTCTCTTCCTTTTCTTGAACACCTCTTGATCTTAAGGCCACAACACTGACTGATTAGCTGAGGGACACAGGTATCAGAACATTCACTAATTTCTTGATTTGACATGTGAGAGAGAAGAGAGAACACAAGTTCCCTAGGTACCTGAAAGGTGGTAGTTTTGATATTTGAGGGAAAAGGAATAAAAATAATAAATTTTACTTTTTATATAATTCTGCATGTATTAGTATTAGGTTTTTATAATATTGTCAATAAATTGCTTCTCATATATTTATTTCATTTTATTTGTATAACATTTGAGTGAATATATTTTGCCTTTGGTTATCTAAGAACAAAGCCCAAGAGGGAGATTCTTTTCAAAGGATTTACTGAGAAAGTGCCCTTAGAGAAGGGGAGTGAGGGAAGCAGGACAGGACAGGAAATAAAAGCGAAGCAAGAAAGAGGTCTCTGGAAAGCTCTGAGCACAAACTGCACCACAAAGTTGAACCCCTACATGCAATGAGCCAGCCTGTGTATCCAACAGGCACTGGTAAAGATCGCTGGGGACAGAGGGAGGTTCCTGTGTGAACAACACTCAGGGGGCAATAGTCTAACCCAAAGGGGGCCTTTGTCAGCCCGTGCTCACCGCAGATGGGAGATGGGTGCTCTGGGTGGTAAAGGGGATGTGGGCGGGGCAGTAGTAACCTCTAGTTTTCTGTTTCAGAAATAAGGAAACCAAGGTTCAGATGGTTAAGTATCTTGCTCCAGGGTCCTACAAGTATATATGATGAGGTAATAGCATAAGTTCAGGTCTTTGACAGTAAAGTTCAGGTTTTTCTCATGTCGGTTTCATGTGCAAAGTATGTAGTTTATATGAAATCAGACTCTAACCCAGGGGTGGGTAAACTTTTTGACTCGAGGGTCACAATGGTTTCTTAAACTGGACCTGAGGGCCGGAACAAAAGCATGGATGGAGTGTTTGTGTGAACTAATATAAATTCAAAGTAAACATCATTACATAAAAGGGTACGGTCTTTTTTTTTTTTTTAGTTTTATTCATTTCAAACGGGCCAGATCCGGCCCACGGGCCATAGTTTGCCCACGGCTGCTAACCCTTACTAGCTATGTCCTCGGACACATATCCTTCAGATATATGACCTCAGGCACATTACTTAACATTTATGAGTCTCAATTTCTTAATCTGAACCATGGTATTTTCTGATGATTAAAAAACAAACTCGTAAAGCATCTATCATTTGACTTACACAGTATTTACACTCCAAAATATCCGTTTCCTTTCTTTATCTCTTTTACCTATGAAAAAACACATTAAAAGCATGTAGAAAAAATATTGGATAACATGTAAATCCCATGTCACGTAGAGGAAACATTCTCGAACTGATGAGATTTTCTAGAAAGTCCTTGGAGTCCAAGTTGCCATCACAAAAGCCTTAACATTGACTACTTCAGTTTCGTGATCACTTCCTCTATTTGAGTCTGTGTACTTAAAAAAAGCTCTCGAAGTATAACATACATACAGAAAAGTGAAAAAGTCCTAAGTGTGTAGTGTAATAACTTATTGCAAGTAAACTTATGTAAACTCAACAGCCATAAGAAATGGGACATTTACCAGCAGCCTAAATTCACCTGCTCTTCACCTCAGACCCCTCCCAATTTCAACCCTTTTCTTCTCCCTAAATATATCCACTGTCAGGACTCATCTTGGAAATATTATTGCCAGTGTGAAGTTTATGCAAATGAAATCAAACTGTATTAACACCATGTATCTAACTTCTTTCACTTATCTGTGTGGTTTTTTTTTTGTGTGTGTGTGTGTGTGTGCGTGTGTGTGTGTAACTTTTTTTGTTTCATTTTCATTCCTGAATAATATTAGTATGTGTGTTTGCTTATTTAAGTATTTTATTATTGATTAGAATTTTGGTTGTTTCCAGTTTTGGACTACTACCAATAATATGGTGAATATTACTGAATTTTTCCTTTGGTGCACCTGTGTACATTTTGTTTGAGTTCAGTGGTATCCCATTATTCATGGGAGAAACATTCCAAGACCTGAAACTATAGATAATACTGAACCTTATGTATATTATGTTTTTTTCTATCCATATATACCTATGATACATTTTAATTTGTAAATTAAGCACAGTAGAGGATTAACATCAATAACTACTAATAAAATAGAACAATTATAACAATAGACTGTAAAAGTTACGTGAAGTTGGTCTCTCTTAAAATATCTTAATGTACTGTGCTCGCCTTTTCACTTAAAGGACACATTTCCTGGCTCCTCTTTGGCATATCTGAATGGACAGCAACACTACTGTTGCATTTTGGGAACATTACTAAGTAAAACAAGGTTACTTAAACATAGCGTTGTGATACTTCAACAGTCAACCTGATAACAAAACAACTACTAAGTCACTAACTGGCGGAGAGCATTAGAGTGTACATACTCTGGACAAAGAGATGATTCAGGCCCTGGGCATGAGATTTCATCACCGTACTCAGAATAACACATGGTTGAAAACATGAATTGTTTATTGCTCAAATTTTCCATTAATTTTTTTGGACCACGGTTGACTGTGCATAACTTCAAACATGGAAAGTCAAAGTGCAGATAATGGGGAGAAGGGGAGAGCTACTGTATAAAGGTAAGAGTTAAATTGAGGGATTATGAAGTACACTTATAATCAACTTGAGTAAATACTGCTAAACAGCTTTCCAAATTTATACTCCCCTCCCCATTGATTTATAGAAGCTCTTATTGGTCCATATTTGCACTAATACTTTGTTTGCTCTGCTTTGTTTCTGTGTGTTTTTTTAAATTAAATTTAAATTCTTTATTGTTGGAAGTGCTATATATGTCTCCTTGCCCCCCCCCCATTGACCTCTCCCCAGTCACTCTTCCTCCACCCCAACTCCTGCCTGGTTCTGTTTTTGTCATTCTGGTGGTACACCACCACAAACCTACAAAAATGGTTTTTGTCTTCCATTTCCCTGAGGTCTAATAATATTGAGCATGTTCTTAAATGTCTATTGACCGTTTTGGTATACTTTTTGCGAGGGACTTTCAAGTCTGTTGCCATATTGGATTGTCTTTTCTCTACTGAATTTTAGGAGTTCTATCTATATTTAGGATACCAGTCTTTTGTTGTTTGTATCTTCTCCCCCTTTGTAACTTCCTTTTTTTCTCTCTCAATGTTACTGAACAAATTTAGTGAATTTGATGCTCATGGCACCCAAAAAAGCCAAAGCCTGAGGCAACAGATTTTCACAAAGATTGATTTGTCAGGCGGCCAGATGGGGAGACAGGAGGCAAGGCTGGTCAGACAGTCTCCTCTCAAAGAAAATTTGAAGGATGGGGTTAGAAACGACCTATACATATTTGTTAATTCTAATTAAAGGGCTTGAATTGATGGAATATTACTTGGTGGTAAAAAACAAGAAGGAAATCTTACCCTTAGACCTTTGTGACTGCATGGATGGGCCTGGAGAGTATTATGCTAAGTGAAATAAGCCAGTGTGAGAAAGACAAGTAGCATATGATTTCACTTATATATAGAATCTAATGAACAAAATAGAAACAGACTCATAGATACAGAGAACAGACTGAAGGCTGTCAGAGGGGCCGGGGGTTGAGGGGCTGGGTGAAAAAGTGAAGGGATTAAGTAAAAAAAAACCAAAAAACACAACAAAAACTACCTCATAGACACAGACAACAGTATGGTAATTACCAGAGGGAAAAAGGGGTGGGGGGGGGGGGGAGGTAGAAGAGGGTCAAGGGGGATAAATGGTGATGGAAGGAGACTTGACTTGGGGTGGAGATCAACCAATACGATATATAGATGATGTATTATAGAACTGTACACCTGCAACCTATAATTTTAACTAACCAATTGTACACTTAAAACTTATATAATTTTATTAACCACATTGGATTGGACATTCTTGGAACTAAGTGATCTTAGATAAGGGATGTGGAAGAGGCAAGAAAGAACAAAGACATTCCAGCCGGGCAGAGTTTGATTAGTTAGTCCTATGTGTCCAATTTTGGTCTCTGCGTGGGATTTTCTTTCTTTTCTTTTTATTGTCTAAGGTTTTACATATGTTTTACTTAGTAATGGTCTCTTTTTTCCCAATTGACGCCCCCCCCCCCGCCATTCCCACCCCGGGCAAGCTGCCACCGCCCCAGTGTCTGTGTCCATTGTCTGCATGGGATCTTCTTTATTGACTGACCGCTCACCGCTTAATGGGCTCTGAGTGCTAAATGTAACATATCTGCTACTTGAGTTCCCTGAATCTTAGTTTCACTGTGCTATGGAGGTCATCGTAGGGTCATTTAGTTGCTACTAGCAAGTGCTCCTGATCAACCCTCTGGGACTATTCTGATCCAGCTTGGTCTGGTGGTCTCCAGAGTACTGTGAGCAGGCCTATTATTATCTCCTGAAATACACTAAAAATCTGGGGGGCAGGGGAGACACACAAAACACCTATTAGGGCCTGGTTTCAGTGTTAGGGTTGGTTTCCTTAATTGTGACTTTGAAACAGAAATTCTTAACTTTAAGATAGTCCAATTTGGCAATCTTTTTCCTTACCATCAGCACTTTTTATGTTTTGAGAAATCTTTGTTTACTCTACATTTTTAAAGATATTCTTTATGTTATCTTCTAGATCAGGGGTGGGGAACATCTAGCCCTCGGGCTATAGGCCAGAGAAATTATTTAGTCTGGGCCTGCCAAGGCATTAAGGGTGAGTTAATTAAATGTTTGCACAAATATAGCAGGCTAACTTTTAAGTTGAGAATTTTGTATGGCCCTGGAATGATGTTATAAATATCCAAATGGCCCTTAGCAGGAGAAAGTTTCCCCATCCCTGTTCTAGATATTTTATTATTTTACATTTCATATTCTGCTATACAATCCATCTGGAATTGATTTTTATTCATTGTGTGAAGTAGTGGTTAAGGTTGTTTTTTTTTTATATGGCTATCCAGTTAACATAACACTATTGGTTGAAAAGACTGTGCTTTGCCACTGTTCTACAGTGCCACATTAGACATAAATTAAGTATACATTATTTCTGAATGATACTCATGTATACCTGGTCATCTATAATAATAAAAGCATAATATGCTAATTAGACCGGATGTCCTCCTGGACATCCTTCCTTCCAGACAAAGCCGAAGTGGGCGGGGGCTGTGGCAGATGCACGAATTTTGTGCATTGGGCCTCTAGTAAGATAATAAGGCTACTGTGAATTTTCTATGTGATAATTTTCTGAAATATATTATTTTAATCTTCTATAGTAATAACTTCAATGAATTACAATTCAATATTAATTCCTCAGATTTTATTAAAGGTTTCCATAAGAAATAGCCATATGAAGAATATTTCACATTTGCAGGCTATCATATTCGTTGCATTTTAAGTGAGAATTTACTGGTGCAATAAATTGTGTCTAGAATTTAGTGTAAGGAAAATATCCATTTTTATAATGAAATGATGTACCATCTACATTAGTGAGGCTTGCTTCAGGAGACAAATAACAAACTTCTGAGTTATATGAAGAAATCTTTAAAAAAATTTTTAATTGATTTCAGCGAGGAAGGGAAAGGGAGTGATAGAAATATCAATGATGAAAGAGAATCATTGATTGGCTGCCTCCTGCACACCCCATACTGAGGACTGAACCCACAACCTGGGCACGTGCCCTTGACCGGAATCAAACTGCAATGCCCTATCCACTGAGACAAACCAGCTAGGGCTATGAAGAAATCTTAATAAGGAAACTCTTTACAATGGTTTAAGCAGGATGTATGCTCCATCGTGAAGCTAGTAATAGCAAAGCGTCATTAACAGTCTTCCATGTGAAATGACAAGAAAGGGAACCTGCTCTGCTTCTTTGCCCAGCATGCCCACCCCCACAGCCATGAAGATGGGAATCATTGCAGAAATCTTAGAAGGAAGAACCGAGAAATATGTGGATACTCCATTTGGCAAGCCTTCTGATGCCTTAGTTTTGAGAAAGATAAAGAATGTTGATTGCGTCCTCCTTGCAAGGCATGGGAGGCAGCATACCATCATGCCTTCAAAAGTCAACTATCAGGCAAACATCTGGGCTTTGAAGGAGGAGGGTTGTACTCATGTCACAGTGACCACAGCTTGTGGTTCCTGGAGGGAAGAGATTCAGCCCGGCGATGTCGTCATTATTGACCAGTTCATCGACAGAACCACCATGAGGCCTCAGACCTTCTATGATGGGAATCACTCCTGTGCCAGAGGAGTGTGCAATATCCCAGTGGCTGAGCCGTTCTGCCCCCAAACCAGAGAGGTCCTCATAGAGACTGCTAAGAAACTCGTGACAGCGCTCACAATCCAAGGACCTCGTTTTAGTTCCTGGGCAGAAAGTTTCATGATTCCCACATGGGGGATGCATGTTATCAACATGACCACAGTTCCAGAGGTGTTTCTTGCTAAGAAGGCTGGACTTTGCTATGCAAGTATGACCATAGCAACAGATTAGGATTGCTGGAAGCAGCATGAGGAAGTGGTTTCG
Source organism: Myotis yumanensis (assembly GCF_028538775.1). NCBI lineage: Eukaryota > Metazoa > Chordata > Mammalia > Chiroptera > Vespertilionidae > Myotis > Myotis yumanensis. The sequence continues at coordinate 170,735,795 of NW_027223752.1, read as the reverse complement.
GTGGGCCCGGTTTTAAAGACCCTGGAAGAGCCTGACTGGCATGGCTCAGTGTTTGAGCAGCAACCTTTGAACCAGGAAGTTACTGTTGGATTCCAGGTCAAGGCACATGCCCAGGTGGCAGGCTCATCCCAAGTGGGGGGCGTGCAGGAGGCAGCCAATCAATGATTCTCTCTCATCATTGATGCTTCTATCTCTTTCTTCCTCTCCCTTTCTCTCTGAAATCAATAAAAATATATTTAAAAATAAAAAAAAGAGCCTGAAAGAAATGCCAAAAGTTTGCACCTTACTGCATACTTCAGATAGGTCCCATGGAATGGTCAGAAATCCTCCATAACCTGAAGAATACAACCTAGTTCTCTGTTTTATTACCAAGACATTAAAATACAGCATGAATGCCCAGAAGATAAGCCTTTCTAATTCTAGTCATTTGGGAGAAAGCCTGTATAATTTGAAATGTGGAAAAGCTTTCATGCCCTTGCCCACTAAGGAAGAGCATGTGATAAGACCATGCCCAAGTGAAAGACGCCTTCTGAAAGACACGGACTGCTTCAAAAAACAGAAGGCAAGTAAATGGCCAGTAAACATGGAAAATGCCAACCCTTTAGAAAAGACAAGACACCATTCACTCTTCCCCCATTAAATACATAACAATAAAGGGTGGGAGGTGAGTTTCCTATGTTGGCAAGGAATATGAAGATAAAATGGGCCTCGTAGACTATTTATTGGTGTCACTGTAAATTGGTACAATCTGTCTAGAGAGTGGTTTGGTAAATGTATCAAAAGGCTTAAAAATACACTCTCTGTGCTGGTTACTGTACTCCTTTTATCTTTAAAAATTTATCTCTAAAAAAGTAGAAATGCACACAAAGAAATATGTATAAAGAAGGATGTTTAAATGTAGTATTAGTTTTAATAGCAAATATTCAATACAATCTGAATATCCAAACATTGGAGATAAATTATGGTTTAGCTCTAATTCGATTGTGAAGCACCCAACTGAAGATCATGTTGTTGCTTTTTTAAAATATATTTTTATTGATTTCAGAGAGGGAGAGAGAGAGAGAGAGAGAGAGAGAGAGAGAGAGAGAGAGAGAGAAACACCAATGATGAGAGAATCATTAATTGGCTGCCTCCTGAACCCCTCCACACTGGGGATCGAGCCTTCAACTCGGGCATGTGCCCTGACCAGTAATTGAAACCATGACCTCCTGGTTCACAGATCGGCGCTCAACCACTGAGCCAAGTCAACTGGGCTGAAGATCATGTTTTTATACAATATTTAATGTCCTAAAGAATTGGTTGCTCTGCAATATAAAATGAAAAAAAAGGACATGTGAGCATTTTACAGTACTAATTTTGTTTTAAAATCCTACATAAATGTACAAAGAGACTAGGAAGAAATAGAATTTTTGTTATTGTATTTTGGGGGTATACTGGATCATTTTAATTTTCTTTATATATTTTTTTCTTCACTTTTTTTTCTACATGAATATAATCAAAAAGTAAAGTTATTTTAAAAATAAAAATTACTGAAAAAGAAAAAAATAAATAAAATGACAAGAGAGGAAGGATTTACCAAACCCTGACAGAGTGGGCTGCCTGAAGGTACTGTGACCTTCAAGACAGGCATGCCGCCAGCACATGTAAACAGTACAGGAATGGCGTTCGTCTTGCTCGTTTTGCTCCTGTAGGTGATCCCATTGGTCTGACTCAATCAGAAGCCAAAAGTTAAGAGCACATTTGATGCAGTTCACACATTCCACTTTCCAGGAAGTGCAGCCCAAAGTAGAGGAGGAAAAGGCTCTAGGGCAGTGATGGCGAACCTTTTGAGCTCTGCGTGTCAGCACTTAACTCTGGTGCCATGTCACATATAGAAATTTTTTGATATTTGCAACCATAGTAAAACAAAGACTTATATTTTTGATATTTATTTTATATATTTAAATGCCATTTAACAAAGAAAAATCAACCAAAAATATGAGTTCGCGTGTCACCTCTGACATGCGTGTCATAGGTTCGCCATCACTGCTCTAGGGTCTAACAGAATACATAGGACATATTGCCTTTATAAATCAAGAAAAACTTTAAACCCCTGTCTTCCTTCACTCCTGGAAAGCTAAGCTATTAAAGAGCCAATTTCCTTAACAATAGTACATCTAGACCTTGTACCCATCTGTACCCATCACTCTGTTGCTGGATTGTTGACTAGAATAATTTACTGTTGCTTCTTTTTCAGAGAATTGCTCTTGGCCAATAGGGAGCTACTTTCTTAAGAGACTAATCCTTTGCCCTTCCTTCAGGAAGTCGATCAATGGCAGACTGACACAGCAGTACAATAACTGGTCCACTCGTCATAATGTGAGACTAACTCTGTGGTGCAATTTGTGTTTCAAAACTTCCCCAAGAGATCAGACTTAAGCAAGTGTCTGCATGAGGCCACATGCTTGGTTAGTTTGTTTTCCTACCCTATCCTGCTTCCCTCCCCCTGCTTCTCCTGAGGGAACTTTCCTAAAGTCATTGGAATAAGAGTCCCTGTCTTAGGCTCTACCTCTAAGATCCTTGACCTAAGACGTTCTGTAAAATAATATATATGTGTACATGTTGCTCATGAGGGGATCTTTAATTCTGTGTCATCTTTAATCCTTTATTTTAAAATACACTGGCACTTTAGAGTACTTTACATGCATTTAAAAATTTTATCTTGCCAACAAACCAAAGAACAGTCATAGTTTCTGCCCTAAGAGGGAGGATATACTTAAAGGATAAAGAATATCCTGAGAACACACAGAGAGTAAATGGTATTTAAAACTGAACTGTTTAACTCCAAAGACCAGGCTTCTAATCACTAAACTATATTGTTCCCTTTTTGAATTTTAAAAAAATCTAATATTTATTACTAACTTACTAATAACTTTACCATTATTTTGTTATTAAACCCTCTTAACATTCTGTAAGGCAAACATTATAATTATTCCCATTTTATAGAAGAGAAAAGCTGAGAAGTAGACAATATATAAAAGATACAACCTGGAAATAGAGCTCACCACCTTCAGATGAGTGCCTTTTTTCCTCAGCACACAATCTAGAAGTCTATGATTGGCCTACATCCCCATATGACACAGTCTTTTCCAAAATGATGGCAATTGTATGCCTATCCCACTAAATATACAGAAGGCAAATACTTATGTCTGTATTTCTTGCATCTCCTACAATGCCTAGCACATAGTACATGTTCATTAATCCTATATAATAAAAGGCTAATATGCAAATCAACTGAACAGAGGAACAACCAGTTGCTATGATGTGCACTGATCCCCAGGGGGCAGACGCTGAAAGCAGGAGCTGCCCCCTGGTGGTCAGTGTGCTTCCACAGGGGGAACACCACTCAGCCAGAAGCCGGGCTCATGGCTGGCGAGCACAGCTGCAGCGGCAGGAGCCTTTCCTGCCTCTGTGGCAGTGCTAAGGATGTCTACTAACAGAGGGCTCCTGGACTGCAAGAGGGTGCAGGCTGGGCTGAGGGACCACCCCCCCTCCCCCAGTGCACGAATTTCATGCACCGGGCCTCTAGTTTCACATGAATGAATGAATGAATGAATGAGTGAATGGACTGGGAAAACTCACTCTTGCCTTAGTCAGTTCAGTTCAGGCTGCTATGACATAGGACTATAGACTGTAACAAACATTTATCTGACAGTTCTGGAGCCTGGGAAATCCAAGATAAAGGTGCCTGGTGAGAGCTTTTTCCTGCTTTGCAGATAGTTGTCTTCTCCTTGTATCCTCACATGGCAGAGAGCAGAGCAGAGAGAGCAGACTCTCATTTTGCTTCTCATAAGGACACTAATCTCATTCATAAGGGCTCCACTCTCATGACCTAATTATCTCCCAAATAGATAATGCCATCACATTGAGGATTAGAATTTCAACATGTGAATTTTGCAGGACACAAACATTCAGTGCATTAAACTCTTTTCTATGTGTCCTATTCTAGTTCTCTGCCATGTCCATATATAAGTGTATATTGTGCTATTGTTGCTGAGTGAATTTGTCAGGAGAAACTCTCCTTTCAGTCTTTTTTCTCTCTCTTGAGAGTCACTTTACTTATCTATGCCTCTGCATATTCCTATTTGCTACTACAGACATATTCTAGAAAACATATTGAATCAATCACTATTAGAATTAGATAAGAGCCATAGAAATCCTCTTGTCTAAACTTTCGTCTTACAAATGGGAAAGTGAGATGTGGAGAAGCTGAATGCACCAGTCACAAAGCCGTTGACCACTGTCGGCCTAGACCTTGCCCAGTGCTGTTTTATTGGTCCAGGTTGCTGCCTTAACACAAACAGTGAGATACATATATGTGCATATATATTTTTACTTAAACCTTCATCTGTGATGGCCATTTTTAACCTACATCATTTAAGAACGATAATAGAAGCTAGCAGTTACTGAGTCTTAATATTTATGTCTGGCAGTATGTTGGCAGCTCTACATATCTGATCTCATTCAGTCATCCGAATAGTTCCATAAAAGAAATGTTGTTATAATCTCCTGTTAGGAATAAAGACATTGAGGTACAGGGAAGTTAAACAGCTTACCCAAGGTTACAAAACTACCAAGTGGTGGTTTTGAATCACAAAATCTTGATTCCAGAGCCTTCCACACTTTAAAAACTAATCTAAGGAAGTTGTGTTTTTTTTTCTAACTTTTACCACCTATAAAACTTCTGATAGAAGATAAATATTTTCATTGCTTAGCAAAGGAGTCATTAAAACCAAGAAATTTCAAGATCAACTTTCTTCTTCTCTCACTGAAAACCACTAATGGCATAATATACTTTGTGATCATTTTCATACTAGCACAGAATTTAAAAGGAACAAATATTATGTATAAAAACAAAAATTACTGAAATTTTGCTACTTAAGGACAAGAAAATCACATTTTAGTGTAGCATAGTCCTTACTATTTTAAATGAAGGAAATTTACTTATTCGGTAACTTTATCATAGTTACTTTTCTAATACAAGAACTTTTTAAATTTAAAATAGAATTATATTTACTGATTAAATAGTTCACAAGAAATCTATATATATAAAAGCCTAAGTGACCAAAGGACGGGATGACCAGATGACCAGATGACCAGCCAGTACCTATGATGTGCACTGACCACAACGGGGCAGACGCTCAACGCAGGAGTTGCCCCCTGGTGTTCAGCGCACTCCCACAACAGGAGCGCTGCTCAGCTGACAGACAGGCGCCAAACACCGGGCTGATGGCTGGCGAGCACACGGCATAGGCATCTCCTGTGGACACTCCCCCAGTACACCTGAGCGGCAGTGGCAGGTGCAGCAGGGCCGGATGAGTGGGAGTGGTGTGGCGCCCGGCCTGGGCTCCTCCCCAGCTGCCTGCCACTTCCTGCACTACTTCATGCTGAGTGGGATCAACGCAGACAGTGGGCTGAAGCCTGACAAGTTGGTGGGTAAGGCTGGGCTGCGGAGGCTCGAGGTCCACTGATCCCCACAAGCCAGGCCGAGGGACCCCACTGGTGCACAAATCTGTGCACTAGGCCTCTAGTAGAATATAAAAAGGCAAAAAAAGTTGTTTCAGTGAAAATTATCATCATGCTTAATGTTGAAATTTTATAAATGCAGAGTAAGAAAATGTTTATCTAAAATTCTTCAAAAGTATTACATACTTTATTTTCAAATTGTTGCAGTGATTAGGAATCATGTATTACTATTTCCTAAGAAAAGAGGCAAAGTGTATGCTATTAAGCCATCCTCTGTACATAGCTAGATGCAAAAATAAAATTGGTATGTGAATTTGTCTTTACTCCACACTTTTCTCTAAGAAAATATTACCATATTTTTAGTGAAGGCCTAAGCAAAACACCTGCAATTAAATGATATTATTTGAATTTGGTTGCTCTGAAGCCATTCTTCTGAAAATAAAAACTGTATTTCAACTTTATTTACAAACTGTATTAAAGGAAATGAAAACAGATCAGTCTGTTTTAAATATATTTTACTCTAATAGAGATACCAACAGCAGTGTCTCCTGTCCTTTGGAAATTTGAATAAACATGGCCTAGTTTCTACTTGTAAATCTAGTAGCAGTTCAAGCTCGCTATAAAATGTGTTTCCTTGCTGTTTCTGGAGGCCTCTGAGCTCCTGTCCATGTGCGCTCTTCTAGTTCTCTGCCATGTCAAACCCTGATGTGAGTATCCCCTCTTACACTATTTCTTCCAAATTTCGATCTCAGTCAGAATGTTGTGATTTTAGTGAATTTACTGAATCTTTGAAGAGTTCTGAGGGAGGACTGCTTCACACAACATTCTCTCATTTGCTGGCTCCTTTGTCCCTTCCCTTCTGCTCTGTCAGCGGCAGAGCCTGGATGGCTCCCCTGTCCTCTCTCCCTGCCCCTCACCTTTTGTCCCTCCTGCTGTATCATAGCCCCTGCGGGTCCAACACCTTCTCTCAGGTGGAGCAGCCCTGCCCAGTTGCTCTGCCTTCACAGTCACCACCCGGAGTTCCAGCGAGCAAATATTCTCAACTTCCTAACATAAGGCATAAATCTTTGAAGTCTTTTTGAGTAAATGCCTCTTTTTAAAAAAAATTTAAATCAATTCCACAATAAGACCCCACCCGAGTATAGAAAAATATATCAAATGTAACCAAATTAATTTAATAATGTAAAAATCACAGAGTATTATTCAATTAAAAGATAGAGCTCAGCCTTTACCATACCTTGAAAAAAAATCTAACAACTATAGTTAATATTATGTAGAGAGAGAGAATAAACTTTGAATAAGTCGTAAAAAGAATTAAACTCTGGAAGATGCTCTCACCTATGAGGTAGTTGAGGATACACGGACTACTTTCCTGGTGGGTGAGATAAAGTGTATTTGGCAGGATCAAGTTTCTTTTTCAGCAATTAAGAAATAAATTTAGAGAGAAAAAAAAGCATTGGGAAAATAAAACAAGCACCCATGCAGCCAGCACCAATAGGAAATAAATTATTACAAGCTAGAGGCCCGATGCATGAAATACGTGCAAGCGTAGGCCCTTGCGGCCCCAGCTGCCTCGCAGCCCCGCAGTCCCGCCCCCTGCCCACTGGTCATTCTGGAAGGTTGTTCCACTGTCCAGTCTAATTAGCATATTAGCTCTTTATTATATAGGATACAATTGAGCCCTAGCCGGTGCTCAGTGGTTAGAACACTGGTCCATGGATCAAAGGGTCACAGGTTGGATTCTCAGTCAAGGGAGCATACCTTGGTTGCAGGCTTGATCCCTTGCCCAGGTCAGGGCGAGTGTGGGAGGCAACCAAATCAATGTGTCTCTCTCACACGGATGTTTCTTTTTCTCTCTTTCTCTCTCCCTTTCTCCCCATCCTCCTTCCCTTCCATTCTCTTCTTAAAAACATCAATGGAAAAATATCCTCAAGTGAGGATTAAAACAAACAAACAAAAAAACAAATACAATTGAACTTCCTGTGAACTCTTCCTTATTGCATTCTCTGAATTTGGTATCGTTCTTCTGAATGTTTTATATTTCTACTACATATGTATGTGTTTCATAAAGGTAGAAGGGGAATGAAATGTTTGCATATTTTTAAAATTATAGAAATGCTGTTATACTCTATTCTTTGCTTGCTTTTTCAGTGTTGTTTTTAATATTTATTCATGATCATACATTCAGTTTTAGCTTTTTGATTTTAACTCCTGCATATATTTTTTGTTGTATAAATAAGTATATATTTATTTAGAGTCCCATTAAAATTATTTAATTTTCTCTCCTTTTTTTTTTTTTTTTTTTTTTTCGCTATTAAAACCAAAGCTGCCAGGAGTATTTTGGTAAGCTTCTCTTGTGCATATGTGCGAATGGTGTATATATAGTAGTAGAATCATTGGGTTAAAAGGCATGTCCATCTTCAATTTTATTTGATATTCCAAATTGCTTGTTAATGTGCCTGAACCAATTTACACTCTGCCAAACATATACAACCTTCATTAACACTTTAAATTTGATGTAATCAGATGTGTGTGAAGAGTATATCATTGTGTTTTCAAATGACATTTTTTCTGAGTAAACGTAAAGTTTAGCATCTTTCAGTATGTTTACTGGCCATTTGATTTCCTTTCGGGTAAATTGTCATTTCTCTGACAGTTTTGTTTTGTGTCAATTTGGCTAGGCTAAACCCATGTTTCCCAGAATCCCCTTCCCTGTATTGTTCCAGTTAGAATTGGACAAAGAGAAATTGTAAAGCATTTGGGTTGTAGAAGGGAAGCAGCTGCTATTTTGCTTTGAAGGTAATCATAATTCGATTTGTTGAGAAATGAATGCAGAAATGTCTATGGTTTCCACTGTGCCTATTCCCCACTGGGTTTAGCTCTCCACGACGGCTGGTCCTGATGATCAGTCACGATCCTAAGCTACCCATCAGCTCCAGAAGCAACAGCTTTCCCTGGGTCTCTCCACCAACACCCCTTGTCTTCCCATTCCCTCGGCTGGGGACGCCTGGCTTCAGGAGAGCTGGTTAGTGACTTGTCTTAGATTCCCCAATTTCTCTCTTCGGCATCTTCGTTCCCCAGTTTCTCCTACAATTATGTAAGTTCTTATTGCTATAATAAATTCTTAGACAAAACAAAACAACTTAAAAAGCTGGAAGCAATTGAACAGCTCATAAAGTCCTAAGATCTGAGAGAGAAGAGAGGAACTAAAATGAGTCCAACATCTGACATAGCCTTTTGCTTCAAAGCTTTTGCCAAATTATAAATATCTACCCATATTCCAATAAGATAAGTGTACAAAAAGCAGAGTGGAGGCTAGACCAGGTAGAAAGTTTGACCAAGAGGCAAAGAAATGAAGCAAAACTTTTGGCAGTCTCATAAAGCTGGAGTAGAGAAGGAGGGAGGGAGAAAAAGATTAGAGAATAGAACTCTCCAAGGAGAAGGGGCCTTGGTAAACACTTTGGCTTCCAATTTGGATGACTGAAGGGTATACTTTATGAGTTTTTGGTAACCATTAACAGAATGTCTTCAAATCAATTTAAAACTAGATTCTATAACAGTAATCTGCCCACATTCCTTTACTGATGGAAGCAAAAGTAAAATCATTACAGAGAAAGATAGCATCATTCTGCTCCTTAAATTATTTCTATAAATTTGCATATAAAATACTAGAGGCCCTGTGCACAAAAATTTGTGCACTCGGGGGGGAGGGGGGGGTCCCTCAGCCCGGCCTGTGCCCTCTCACAGTCTGGGACCCCTCTGGAGATAATGACCTGCTGGCTTAGGCCTGCTCCTGGGTGGCAGAGGGCAGGCCCAATCCCTAGGTGCAGCCCGTGGTCGGGCTCAGAGCAGGACTGATTGGGGAGTTGGGGCGCCGCCCCCTGTCATGCACAGAGCAGGGCTGATTGGGAGGTTGCGGCACCACTTCTTGTGACGCACAGAGCAGGGCCAATCAGGGGGTTGGGGCGCTGCCCCCTGTCATGCACAGAGCAGGGCCCATCAGGGGGTTGGGGAGCTCCCCCCTGTCATGCACAGAGCAGGGCCGATCAGGTGGTTGAGGAGCTCCCCACTGTCACTCACAGAGTAGGGCCGATAGGGGAGTTAGGGCACTGCCCCCTGTCACCCACAGAGCAGGGCCAATCAGGGGGTTGGGGCGCTGCCACTGTCACACTCAGGGCAGGGCCAATGGGGAGGTTATGGCTCTACCCCATCACACACAGAGCAGGGCCCGTCGGGGGTGGGGGGGGGGGTTGGGGCGCTGCCCTCTATCAGCCACAGAGCAGGGCCGATCAGGGGGTTGGGGCGCCGCCACTGTCACACTCAGGGCAGGGCCGATGGGGAGGTTATGGCTCTACCCTGTCACACACAGAACAGGGCCTGTGTGTGTGGGGGCGGGGGGTTGGGTTGCCGCACCCTGTCACACACAGAGCATGGCCGATCAGGGGGTTGGGACGCCGCACCCTGTCACACACAGAGTTGCAGGGCGATCAGGAGGTTTGGGCGCTGCCTCCTGTCACGCTGATCCGGTGCCAGGAGGCCTCGCGGCTCCACTGATCCCAGTGCTGGGAGGCATATTACCCTTTTACTATATAGGATAGAGGCCTGGGGGCAGGCTGGTTTGCCCTGAAGGGTGTCCTGGATCAGGGTGGGGGTCCCCACTGGGGTGCCTGGCCAGCCTGGATGAGGGGATGATGGCTATTTGCAGCTGGTCACACACCCTTCAGGGTGGGGGTCCCCACTGGGGTGCCTGGCCAGTCTGGGTGAGGGGCTGAGGGCTGTTTTCAGGCTGGCGGGTGACTGAAGCTCCCAACCGCTCCTTTTTCTCTTTTTCTTTTATTCTGGGCCAGCTTTAGCTCTGGCTCTAGCTCTGAGGCCTCGGCAGCTGAAAGCTGGTATCTGGTTTGTTTGCCCGTTCTATAATCGAAACAATGTATCATCTCCAGCTCTGAGATCCCGGCGGCTGAAAGCTGGTTTCTGGGGTTTTGTTTAGCTTCTATATTTGTTACAAAGTTTCAAACTGCCAGCTCAGAGGCCGGCAAGGCAGGCGGGGAACGTTGGAATCCTCCTTCACTGAAGCAATCAAGCCTCATGTTCGCTTCCAGCTGCCTGGCTGCCGACTGCCATCTTGGCTGACAGTTAATTTGTATATACTCACTGATTAGCCAATGAAAAGGGTAGCGGTCATACGCTAATTACCATGTTTCTCTTTTATTAGTGTAGATTCTGCATTCAATAAATTACTGTTTATACATTCAATAAAGATCCTGGATAAAAATAAAAAGAAATATATTCATATGACCTGAAATCAGTAGAGAAACAAACAGTAGAAATAAACTCAAAGGTAATATATATATTGGAGTTTTCAGGTAGGGGATTTAAAGTAGCTATGGTCAAGATATTTAAGAAAATGAAAGAAAATGTGAAGAATTTTACCAGAAAATTAAAATTCAAAAAAAGAAATATAAAGGAAATTTTATAACTAAAATAAACAATGGATAAATTTTCTAACTTAGTAAATGAATTTAAAGCTGATTAGATGAAAGGAGGATTAATGAATGGAAGCACCAAGAGAAAAAATATGGAAATACACAAATGAGCAACATATGGAGACACAGTGAAAAGTTATGACGTATACGCAATTGATGCTCCAGGAGGAAAAAAAGAGAAAATGGGGAAAGAATCACTGTTTGAAGAGATAATGGCTGAATAGAAAATTGTGAAATTGATTTTAAAAGTCTACAGCTATGTATTTAAGAAGCACAACAGATACAACACAGCATAAATATAAAGAGCAGCAAATGTGCTCTTGCTGGGTGTGGTTCAGTTGGTTAGTTAGAGCATCTGTTCAACACACCAAGGTTATGGGTTTGATCCCTGGTCAAGGCACATACAAGAACAAACCAATGAATGCATACATAAGTGGAACACGTCAATGTCTCTCTCTCTCTCTCTTCCTTCCACTTTCCTCTAAAATCAATTTAAAAAAGGTTAGCACATGTAGAAATGTGTGTGTGTGTGTGTGTGTGTTTGCACAGTAATTTTTTTCTGGATTTAAATGGCTAATTTTAAAAAATTATACTGTATATATATATACAGTATATATGTTATATATGAGTTAAGTTTTAATTTTATTTTTATTATCTTTTTTTCTAGTTTTGGTAACAACATTAATAGTCTCACAAAATTAATTGGAAATTATTTCCTTATTTTTAATACATGGAGCAGAGTGCATAGGATAAAGATGACCTATTATATCATTTTTGAAAGAACTCCACTGTAAAATCATGACACAGTATTTTATTTGTAGACTTTTAAGCATTCTTTCAATTATTTTAATTGAAATAGTAATTGTCTATTCTCCTACAGACCTGTTTTCTTGATACAACTCTAGTAAGACATTTCTTTTCTAGTGATTTTTCTATCTTGTGTAAATTTGCAACATATTGGCATACTAATATATTATTATTAAATCTTCTATATGTATATAGTTCTATCTTTTTAAAGTATAATATTTTTATTTGTTCCTTCTCTCTGCTTGATTTATCTTGCTATGAATAATGGCTTTCTCCATTCTTATTTTCTCTCCTTCTGTAAAGCCTAATTAAATATATGTCGGTTCTTCCATTTTACATTTTCTGCCACTTTTTCCCTTTCCCGGTTCCTATTTTTCCCCCTCACGTGTTGCATTCTGAACAATTTCTCCAGATATGCAGTCCACTTCGTTCGGTTCTTTTTGATCTGTGCTTTTTAACCTAATCCTTGTCTCTGAGTTTTGTGTTTTTGTCATATCACTCATTACATTGTTTATTTCTCACATTTTTATGCTTATTATTCCAAACTGCCTGGACTTTTTGCTTAATATCTTGTTTATTTTCTATATGTTTGATTTCTTCTTCTATCTTCAGGAATTATTACATTATTAGATGAGTTTTATCTAGTAGTCTTCCATCTGAATCTTTTACAAGTATATTTCTGTCACTTGCTTTTTATTGACTTTTGCTCTTTTCAGATTTTCCCCCCTCATATGTTTCATAAGCATGTTGGAAATCATCTTCAACTGACTTATCTGTTAGAATCCTGAAAGGATAGCTTGATGTTTTATCTTTCCAGGGAAGTTTTGGGTTTGCCTGCCAGGTTTAGAAACATTACTACTCTGGGAAACACTTCTTATGTTAATTTTCCCAAACCTTATTACAGGAGGATACAGCTTCATGGGAGGTATTTTTTTTCCCTCCCTGAGCCAGAAATGATACAAAGTTCCTTTGTCCTATCCATTGTCAAGTAGAGATTTTCCTGAAGTTCACACTTTCATAATGGATGATGCCTTTCAAGGGTTGTAGTTGTATGAGTCATCTTCATTCTCTCAACTCACAGGTGCCTAGGGCTTCATGTGGCCTTTAAAGGCCAAGCCTCTTGATTACTCAGCCGGCAAAACCTGCAGGACTGCCAAATCCACAGTGCCTGACTAGAACCTTGCTTTCAATTTCTCCGAGACACTGGAGGTTTCCTTGAGTTACTTGTGAACTCGAACATTTATGTTAAAGAAGTTTACCCAGGATTTTGACAGATTTGCTTCAAGAGGGCTTTTCTTCTTCGTTGTCTTCTTTCTTCTTCTTCTTCTTCTTCTTCTTCTTCTTCTTCTTCTTCTTCTTTCTTCTTCCTTCTTCCTTCTTCTTTCTTCTTTCTTCCTTCTCCTCCTCCTCCTCCTCCTCCTCCTCCTCCTCCTCCTCCTCCTCCTCCTCCTCCTTCTCCTTCTCCTCCTCCTTCTTCTTCTAATACACAAAATTTTTGTGGGGGGAGGGGGGACGTTGGCCTTTTCAAAACTCTTCAATGCAAAAACCATAGACTAGGCTGTTTGGTAGCTGATATTCACTGCTGAGAAATAGAAAGTATTGCTCAGTTAAGAAAATGGCTTACTATATCAAACTATACTAAACAAAATATTGTTTTCATTAGATAGCATTAAAAATAAAATATAATTTATGAAGAAATTATAGAGTTCAAAATTATCAAGGGTGTCAAAGATCTTTTATTTTTGTGTTTTATAGCTACCATTATTTAGTATTATAAATTAAAACCAAGAAATGTAAAACTTTTGCTTTATTAATTTATGTTATATTAGTTATAATAAATCCATTATATTTTAATATAAATAATGAAAATCTTATTTTCAAAAAAAATGATAAGAGCAACATTGTGTTACATTTTTGCTTATCTCCCTAATGTCTGGCTTAATAGAAAAGGAGCTGGATTCACATATGTTTCTGCATTTAATATAATGAAGTATTTGGTTGCATATATTGAAGAATAGGTTGCATGTATTGCAGGTACATGAAGAAAATTCAGTCTCACGGAGACATGGTGTAGTCAGAAAAGGAAAGAGTATTTTAATAACTTTTTTCAGATCATTACAAATATTCTTATTTGATTCAATGTTTTTCTTGTCTGCTAAATTCAAAGGGGCATGGGCAAGCACTTGGTTACCTACCTACTGGAATAGTATGGAGTGGGGGAAATAGAGACAGAATACCATTGCTCTGTGTGTTCCTATAGTCCTATGTCATAGACACAGCAGATATTGCATATTTCCAAAGCTCCTCCTCACCTTAAAGCTTCTTTTCTCTTTTCTTTTCTTTTCTTTTCTTTTCTTTCCTTTTCTTTTCTTTTCTTTTCTTTTCTTTTCTTTTCTTTTCTTTTCTTTTCTTTTCTTTCCCTTCCCTTCCCTTCCCTTCCCTTCCCTTCCCTTCCCTTCCCTTCCCTTCCTTTCCCTTCTCTCCTCTCCTCTCCTCTCCTCTCCTCTCCTCTCCTCTCCTCTCCTCTCCTTTTCTCTTATTTTTTATTGATTTCAGTGCAAAAGGGGAGAGAGACAAGAGAGAGAGAGAGAGAGAGAGAGAGAGAGAGAGAGAGAGAGAAAGAGAGAAACATTGATGATGAGAGAGAATCATTGATTGGCTGCTTCCTGCATGCCCCACACTGGGGATCAAGACCACAACCGGAGCATGTGCCCTAACCGGGAATCAAACTGTGACTTCCTGGTTCATAGGTCAATGCTCAACCAATGAACCACACCAGCCGGGTATAAAGCTTTTTCTTTAGTCTGATTTTCTTCCCCAACTTTTCTCCTCCTGAAAATTCCCAAAACATGCAAGAGCAAAGGCTGAGAGAAAACCTGAGAAAGATAAGATGCAGCATGGTTAGAACACTGTAAAGGGAAGCAATTATGGAGAACAGAAATGAGAGACCAAGTGAAAAAATGAGGCCTACAACACATTGCTGCAGAACAGAAAATAAAGTGTATTGGGCAGACAGCAGAGAGGGAAGGCGAGCAATAGGAGAGTGGAGAAACCAGCTAGGAGACAGGCGCAAAGGACAGGGGAGGGGAACGGGGCCACATATAGGGAGAATTTTTTCTTGCATCTATCAGAAAAGAGAGCTACTTTTACACAACAGTAAGAACAATACCGTAAGAAAATAGTTATAGCCACCTAATATTTTGTTAGCAAGGGAGGCCTCAGGAGACTGTGGTGGTCATCCATGGCTTTTCCCACTCCTAAGAATGAGGAACTGCCAAAATGTGTCCCTCTCTATTTCTGATAGCTATGGTGGCGTCAAAACCTTCCACAATGTTTTCATTTTCTCTCAGCTTGTTCGAAATCTTAGGATACTATATTTATTTATTTCTCCATTGTGTAAAATGATTCTTTTTTTTGTTATCATATATGTTTACTTAATTTTACATATCATGGAGATGTGTCTCCTTCCAGCATTTCATTTTTTGCAGGTTGAAAATTTTAATTCTGAATTCTAATGTAATTAAACAGTTCTGTCTTCCTCCTAATGGCCTCAGGTTCCCATCAATGGGCTTCAATTCTATTGTCTTTGTTTATGACTGTAATATCCAGACACATTTTTTTATTTATTTTATTTTTCTTTGACGAACAACTAGCTTTGGAATATTTTCCCCTGTGGTAGCCCAGAGAACCAATGTGTTCAGAAAAGGTTTCAGAATGATTGCCTTGTCCCTTATTTGGATGGCTGCTATCTCTGAGTTTGCCATTCCACAAGTGAAATCCGGATTATCTTTCCTCTGAAACTTCCTTCCTGGATTTTGTTATACAGAAACTCGTTTGCCATTTTTATGCCCTCTCATACCAAAAGAGATTTCTGCAGTTTATCTCCGTTAGCTTAGAATTTCACTGCAATAAAAAGTTTATACCGTTTTATAGACTTGGAGGTTTGACCACGGGCTGTTTCCTCCAAATTATTTATAAATCTATAAAAGAAGACTACAGAGATGAGCTTATTTATCATTACCCTGTAATTCCTGTCAAAGTCTATTGTAAAACCATGGTTCTCATCTCTGGGTGACTCACTGCATTTTAATAGTGTTTGATATAGAAAAACCTCTGAAAATCAAAATTAATTACAAAAACTACTGGTTCTTATTTTTCTCATATTACTCCAAATAAACACCCAATTCTCATCAGAAACCTTGTTAGCTTTTGTATTTTCTATATATGTATATAATCAGGGCTCCAACGCTTTATTTTAAATTCTCACAACCTCTGTGAAATGGAAGAGAGTGTTAGCAATCGGCAGTCCTCAGCATTCCTTTGGAGCCCATTGTAAATGATTATCGCATTGGAAAGTCACCAGCTGTCTGTGTAAAAGCCTGAATGTTCTGGGAAATATTAGACAGTTGCACACCTTAAATTTTTCCAGTCTAATATGTCGTGACAACCAGATGATTTACTTGTATTTTTTTAGTGATTTGCTATAGACTAATCTGTAGTTTTATGTTTATAAAATTCAAAAATTTTTAAATATCAGTTTCTAAAATAATTCAGGAGTTAAAAATCTCCCTAAACTTTTTTCCAGTAAAGACCCAATTAATTTATTATTCTCTAGTTGTTCTCTCTTTTCAATCCCCAATTCTCCTTTTAGACCAGGACCCTCTAGTAAGTCTATAGATTTCTTAGCTGAATTTCTATCCTTACTACATTTATTACTTTTGTAATAGTGTAGAAGCTCCTATAATAGACTCTTCAAAATATATTTGGCCCCACCTTATTTGTAATTGTGAACATTTCAGTTATATACGGAACTAAAGTTATCCTATGAAACTACAATATTAGAAGGAACTGTGGTTTAGATATCAGAGTCAAGGCAGGGATCTCAGACATCCATCCCCACGTCCCCACTCTACACATGCTGCCTCTCATCAACCTACAGCTTCTTCTCAGACAATAGCTGCATAGATCACTCTCCTGTCTGCATCACTAAGGGGGACTGCGCTTCCTCACACAGCATAGGGAGAACTCACAGCTTTCTATAACAGTTTGGAATGCAGAAGAGGAGAGCATCCGGGAACAGTTAAAGCCGTGGCTGTCTCAGCTCAGCGGCAGCAACAGCCTCTGGCAACCTGCTAGAAATATAAAATGTTGGTCTCCTTACTCTAGTCCCACTGAATCAGATACTCTGTAAGTGGGCTCTAGAAGTTTGTGTTTTCATCTCCAAGTGATTCCAATGTCTACGAGGCTTTGAAAACTACTGCACTAGAGACTTAGGTCTATTTATCAAAGGGCAGAATACGTCCTACGGTGTTGCTTCTCCAACATGACATGTATAGAAGTTGCAGGAAATAGAATCTACATTTCTAAGAAGTTCCTGGGTGCTGCTGCTGCTGTCTCATAGACTACACTTGATTGAAGGCTACTATAAAATTCAGAGAGAGATCATACAAGGAGGTGCCAAGCTAAACAGGCTAAATGAGTGACCTTGGCGAGTTTGACCCAATAATGAGGGAGATTGACTAGACTTGGCTTTATGGGAATCTTGACAGCAGACACAAAAGAAGGCCTTATTCTGGGTTCGGGATTTCAAGAAAGATGATCTGCAGTGAAAGGTCAGTAAACGAAGAAAAGCAAGTATAAAGCTTTAAGCTTATGCCAGGTTAGGTTGTATGGTTTGAGACTGCATGATGAACTATACCCTAACTCTTTATAGTAATTTTTAAAAGAAATAAAGTTACACTTGAACTTTCCAAAAGCTCCACTAAGTAGACAAAGTGGGGCAAAGTGTACTCATAAAGGAAAGGAAGCAGCCCTAAGTCCTGTTGGTGGAACTCAGAAAGCCTACAGTTTGGGGAATGCTGTGTGACCTTTGGAAAATTACATAATAAACCTGCTCCTCAGTTCTCTTATATCTAAAATGTGAATGAAAATAAAATCTCTCTTACAGAATGTTGGTGAAGCTTAAATATGTGAAGATGTGCATGGCACCTAAAAGAGCACTAGCACATAATAAAACTCAAACTATTTTTTCTTCTTTTTTCTGTATTTTCATTATTATCATTGCATCTGCCATATTCATCTTTCCTTGAAAGTGGAGAATCAATGCTGAAGAAATTATACATATATCAGGATAATAAAAAGTGAAGTGTTAGAGAACAAATTAAGGTGATTGGGCTCTTTGACAAAGAGGAACATTAACCGAAATAACAAATCCTTGTTTTAAATATTTTCATATAAAGAACTGAAAATC
Source organism: Myotis yumanensis (assembly GCF_028538775.1). Classification (NCBI taxonomy): domain Eukaryota; kingdom Metazoa; phylum Chordata; class Mammalia; order Chiroptera; family Vespertilionidae; genus Myotis; species Myotis yumanensis. The sequence continues at coordinate 170,717,747 of NW_027223752.1, read as the reverse complement.
TCTTTTTTTTAAATGACTAGTTCCCAAAGGATAAATAGTTAATGCAAAGCTATTATTAGAGTTACTGTGAGAACCATCAAGGTAGTGATGTTTTGATGATATAAAAGAGAAGTAGCAGGTTCTAGCATTAGCTCACTTTTTCCTGGCTTTTCTGAGGTCACTGGTAGGTCAGGTTTCCTGTCCAATCAATATTTTGACATAGTGAGCTGCTGGAGAAAGTGAAGAGTTCCTCTGGGGAGCTTATTTATGTGTGTGTGTGTTTTTATCCTTTTTCTTTTCATTCTTTCAAGAAAAGTCATCCACATATCAGACTGCTGCAGGAAAAAAATTGGTAAATCATTTCTGCAACCACCACACAGAATAGAAGACCAGTGTTTTGGGATAAGAGGCGGTAGAGGGGAGTTTTTCCTAAAATTTTATAGTGATGATTTAGCGTATCCCCATGGTTATTTATTTAGTATTGAAGTAATTTGGTTTCATTTCTGAGAACATAGATTACCACAAAATAAAACAGACTTTTGTTTTGTTTTGTTTTTATGCATTGATCTTAACTTTTTTTGTTTTATTCAGAAAACATTTACAGTCTTAAAATGACAAGCTAATTTAAAATACCTTAATACATGTGCATGTAACTATAGTCCCTCTTTTTTTCTCTCCCTTTTTTTTTTTCTCTCTGTCACACATGCAATATTTTTGATGATTTTTGGCAGTAATTTTGATTTGCATAAAATGTAAGTATTTCAACACACTTCACATTATCAGTAATATAAAATAAAACTTAAGACCCCTGATTTAAAAGATGAGGATTCTCCATGCTTTGTTAGGTTCTCCAAAAACAGGCCTTTAAAAATGATTTTCAGTTTTTAATGCATTATTAGGAAGAATTTTCTTCCCAGCCTTCAGTGAAAGCAGTGCAAGGTAACAATAAATTTATCTTCCAGGCAGAACTGTTGTCTTATCCAGTGATTCCAACAGTCAGTAAGATTTAACTTGCATGCTTCATGTAGCAATAAAACAAACAAATGGCCCTGTAAAATGTTACATCCTGCAATAGATAAACATTTCTCCTTAGCACATTGTACCCTGCCTGGCCACAACGTATTGTAGCCTTCCTAGCCACAAAGTGCTCTCTGTATTGAGGCCAAGACATTTTCATTGATTTTCCTCACATCACAGTGACATAGTCCGTGTCCATAAAATAAGTAGCATTATTTAATTCAGATGCCCAAAGCATCTTACTACCAACTAGAGGCCCACACTGGTAGGGTCCCTAGTGGCTGCCTGCAGCCGACCGGGGCCTCCCCCCATTCCCCTGGCCGGCCCCGCCCCCTGGTCGAACTCCCTGACAACTCCAGGTCTAGGGGAAAATTTGCATACTACACTTTTATTATATAGGATTAGTATCTAAGATAGCCAACAGCAGCAAATGCACTGGGACTTCCTAAATGGATTAATTACTTTGTCCAAAAGTTATACGAAGGTGTTGCGGCGATCGAAGCATCTACTCTGATGGATCCACATGTATCCAGCTAATATGCGAAGTTCCCACACAGTTGGCTGAGGAACTCTGAGGCACTCATAGCAAGCAGGTTATGTGAAGCAGGCTGGATTCTAGTGCCTGTCAGTCATGCTGCAGTGTAAACAGAAGTGAGCCCACAAAGCTCAAACCAAGAAACTGTGGTGTTTTCCTTTCAGAAGGGAGGACATGAGAGTGAAAGTGTTTAGGAGATGCTCCAAGTGGCTAATAACAATGTAATCCGATGACAAAACAGAGGAGTGGGCTAATATCCTGTCCGTAGTGTTGAGCTTTTCACAAATCACTTAAAAAGCAACACAAGTTATAAAAACAAAACTTCCGTTTCCGCATGGTGACAAGTATGCAAACATCCCATTCTGAGAGAGGGTACAAAGGTAATCTCTTTGCCACCTCCTCTTTTGGTAATTAATAAACAGGCTATAAATAAAATGGTTTGAACTTCTCAGAATATGGGCTGAAAAAAGAAGCAAGCCTTGTCTCTAGAGCCGATCTTTAAATGGTAAATATAAACCGTTTTGGTCAGACCTGCTAGAGACGGCTTTTGATCTACAAATAAATATGATGCTAACTAGAGTGGTGACACCTTTCTACAATATCGAGAACACATGCCTATGATTAGGATCAAATGACCCATGCTTTGAAGAAATCATTGGAAATAGGAGAATTAAAGTGGGTGGTTATTAAATCACCAGGTTCAGGTTGATCACAAACTTTCAAGCCCCAAACCTCCCTGCAGGCTTAGGCTCACCCCTAGTCCTCCAGACTCCACAAGGACAGCAGTTACCCCTCCGAACAACAGCCTGCTCAGGTCATACCCCGGCCCTGAAAATGGGGCTGCTGAGTTGTTCCTGAGTCTCCTACGCGCATGATTCTTCTCACCCACCAGCTGTGCAAGACTGACATCACCTACGGTGGGTTATAAAATGTTTTTAGACTGTCACTAGCTGCAAGACTGGATTCATATTTTTGCTTCATGTTTCTCTTCTAAGATGGCCCTCACTTTCCAACTGCCTAAAATTTCTTCAACATCTCTTGCTGTACTTTTTAGAAGTTTTGTGCTGTATGCAACTTGGGCAAGCAAACGTGTGAGGTTGCAAGGAGATTATAAAAATCTCAAAGATCTCACAGTTCTTGATAATATATTTGTATATTTTATATGTTTATTAGTTTTAACCTCTCTTTTTTTTCTTTTAAAAAATGTTTATTATTGAAAGTATTACATATGTTCCCTTTTGTCCCCATTAGCCCCTTCTAGCTCACTCCCTACCCCCTGCCCCAGGCCTTCACCACCCTATTGTCTGTGTCCATGGGTTATGCATATATGCATACAAGTTCATGGGTTGTGCATTTATGCATATATGCACCCACCCACCCATCCCTGCCTCCCTTCTGAGATTCAACAGTCTGTTCCTTGCTTCTATGTCTCTGGATCTATTTTGTTCACCAGTTTCTTTTAGATTACCTGACCAACTACTGCTCCTAATCTTATCAGGTAAGAGTGCTTTGATGATACTCACTATTTTGGTATGAGGCCTTTTACTTTCCTTTTCTTTCTTTCTTTCTTTCTTTCTTTCTTTCTTTCTTTCTTTCTTTCTTTCTTTCTTTCTTTCTTTCTTTCTTTCTTTCTTTTAAATCCTCAGCCTCTAACAGGAGTGAGAAGGCTTTCAGAATACTTCAAGTGTTTCGACAATGCTCCTCTCCACGGGTCCCCCATTTGAGGATATACCTTTAGACTATTTCACTGTTTCCACTCACTTTTCCATTCCCAAAGTCCCAACTTCAAATACTTCTCCAAAATCACTTATTAAAATAAATATTGTTGAGTGACCACCACTCATGGTAATTTATCTTCTAAACTTGTTTGAGAAGATTTTTATCTTTACAGACGTGGAGGCTTGCAGTTGTGTGATTATTAGGTCAGTGAAGATGAGACATTGTGGAGAAAACAAGGGAGAATGAATAAAATATACACTTTGAAATTTATAAGCCCAACTATATTATAGAGAACTTAGGTTATTTTTTCAAAGAATCTATGGGGAATATTTTTAGATATAAAGAGTATATCTTTAACACTCATGTCAAGTCACGTTTTGATCTTGCTTTGCCATCTTGTAACTCTTTATACTCAAATCTCTTTGACTGCTTTCTTGGAAAACTACTTTAAGAGGATACTTGTGTTAAAAGGTATCTTTTGGGAAATAAACACATTAGTATGTAATTTCTTCTTGTGCCACATCTTTATTTTATCTCATCTCCCTCTATCTCCAATTCTTTTCCCCCTGTCTACTGTCATATTTTATCAACAGTCTCTTAATCCATCTTCTCAAATATTCACACTCCTCTTTCCCTGGGGAATTTCAGACTGTCCCTCTAGAATATCTGTCATATGTTATTTTGGGCAGCCCAGCTGCTGTTCTCTGGGGAAACCACCCCTTTATTAGTTCATGTAGTCCTAATGATGTTTACAATCACATTTACTCCTCCCCTCCCCAGGCCATGGGAGTGACTACAGAGCACATAACCCTGAGAGGGCCAATCTTAGTGTCTTACGCACGTCTTGTTTACCACACTGACCTAACCCCTCTCCTCTCCATTTCAATGTACAGCTTCCTCAAAGTCCTCAAGGTCTTTGAAGAAAAAAATAAAAGGCTCTCTAAGCAAGTGGTAAAAGCAACATATTAATTTGGGGATGATTTTCGGGATATCACAAATACTTCTCAGAGAACACACACATGCATCTCCCATTCAATCATGCCTTCATTCCTTCTCAGGTGAGATGTGCCTTTTGGTGAAGATACTGACTGAAAGGACCCTGCTAAAATATTATCTCAAGATGGGATTAATTTTCACTCATCAGCCTATCATACAGACTATCCAGCTTCCACAGTCTTAACTGACTAACACTGGAGATAAATATCACTTCCTCATTTCTGTAAGGGGATAGAAAGTAATATGACTTTAAGGCTTACTTTATCACGTTATGTGTACACTATTGAAAAAGAGATACCATGTCGAGTATCTCTAAGAAAACTGGTGATTTAAAAACATCAGGAGCTATACAGACAAGAGGTCTACAAGAGGATGAGACGCGTGCTTTTTCTCTTTGCCAGACAATAAAGGCCTTAGTGAGTTCATCACATTTTGATGATTTCCCGTGAACTCAGAACTGAGCTGAGCACTGGTGCTTCCACCAGCAGGATTTCATTTTCTCTCTCAGAGAACCCACTGAGGAAAGTATTGAGATACTGTTTTTATTGATTAGCAAACGGAAGTTCTATGATCTTAGTTAAATTGATTCATCTTTCCTCTATGCGTCAATGTCTCCCAAAGGCGATCTGTAAACATGTAAAGGGCTGCCTGCATGATACCTGTCCTGTTGAAATATGAATTCTAGGACCCCTATTACTGGAGATTCTAGTGTGATAAGAGTAGCTTAGATCCAGGTGTCCTTTTTTTTTTTTTTTTTTTTTTTTTTAATGTCAGAGTGATTCTGTTATGCAGCCAACTGTGGAGCATCTCTTCTATACCCCATGACCTCAGGTTGATTCAGATAGTTTTCTCCTCTTGTACCTACTGAAATAGATTGGAAAAGGCTGCTCAGGGCCTGTGTTGAGAGGTTTCTGAAGCTGATGGGGATGTAATTCATGATCCATTAGTGATGGCTGCGATGGGGCCAGATGGAGGGAGTAGAATCCCATTGCCAAATATCGGCCAACTGTGATCTGGATTGTGACAGTTGTTAGGTGGGTGAAGAGAAAAAATGGAAATTAGAGACTATCAGTTACATTTTGATTAAATTTGCCTGAGAATATACCAAATTTTTATACAGTTATATGTAACCCTCTTTGCTATGTCAGGAACCTGTGTTACTCATATAAATACACTAGGGAGAAAACCTAGTAAATACACAGGGTAGAAAACCAGATAAAGAAGACGAGCCAAAAATCTTTGCAAATCTCCAAGATACTGAATTCCTTCACTGACCCAGTCCCGCGGGAATGCCTGTGCCAGGAATATTGGGGACTCTGTCAGAGCAGCTGCCCTGGGCCCGTATTCTTTGTGTTGCCATCTTATTTCTTACGGCAGAAAAAATGTGGTTCTACATATTTTAAAAATTTATCGAGTATTTTTTTTATTATTTTAAAACTTTCAGGGATACAGCAAATGTATTTTGCAGTTCTAAATTGTGTATGCTTATTTTTTCATATTTATTAAACTTAAAAATGTTAGTTGTGTACATTTTATTTGAAGAAACAGTTTATCAGGTAGGTCTGATAAAAATAGATTTAAGTAGGTACAATGATTGCCATGACTTATATAATTATAGACAGAGAGGGATAAAGCTCTGCCATTTCCCGGAAAAAGGCTTCTTGCAGGGCTTTACTTTGCAGGACGATGTAGCCTTCTTTAAGGGAGAACTCCCTACCTGGGATCCATCTGGGCCAGGAGAACTATGCACATAGCTGCTTGTGGTAACATCAGCCTCCTGTGTTTCTATCATCCTCATTATTTCAGGGACCATCAGCAGGTAACTTGTGGCAGACTGGATAGGCTCTTCGGATCTGCAACAAATTCTTACTTTGCCTTCGACTCTTGGGGACATTGATACTGCCTTCTGTCCACAAAGTGTTGAAAGGAAGTGATACATACGATCACTTCCCACACTCAGTGTCACGGGTGACCTTTGAACTGCTCAGTTACCTACTTGCCTTTAGAAGAATTGTGAAAGAGAAATATAGCAAATACGGAGAAAATGTTACAACTTATTAGTGATATCTATCATCAGGCCAGAATTGGGAGGTGGCAGCACATGATTCATATGTTTATCACCTTTGATTCAGATCTGTAACAGTGGCTTGGTGAGTGCAGAAAAAATTAAAGTATGTCAACATGATGTTACTATTGTCAGCATGAAGATAGGACAAAGAAAGACCTTGCCAAGAGGTATGCGTGGAGTGTCTGAACACAGTTTCTACAAGACCCAACCTGAGCCTTCACAAATTTCTATAGTGCAAGAATTATTGGAAAAAATTTTAAAAACTGTCTTATACAACTGGTAAGTGCATTTTAAAAGTATAATTAACTTTTGAGTTGCTCATGCATTATTTTTCTCTGCTAAAAATGTTTTCTACTTCAAAAATCTTAAGATGTGAGTTTTTAGAAAAATCTAGTTGGAAAAATACTTTATTACTCTGCCATTCACTCATTAGGGCCTGGCAATTGGTCATTATTTTGGTTCACAATCTGAAGTTCTGGTATTTTGCCTGTTTTCTCATTATAACAAGCAAGTCTGTCTTTTAAAGATAATTACATTTATTGTGCAAGCTAACTGAGAAAGTGCTGAATAATTGTCACTGCTTCAGAGATTAGGTTTCATAGTAAAATTTTTACTGCATGGAGATGCTTTTGATGAGGGAGCTACACTGATGTTAAAGAACTGTTGACAGCTACTGTGAAAGAGACATTTACATTTGTAAACAAAACTTGACTTTATCAAAGCAAATGCCGAAAGGTTACTTTACCTTTTGTTGTTACACCTTCTAATGCAGTTCTGATATTCTATGAGGTGGCGGGTGGGAAAGGTTTAAAATAATAGACTTAGAAAAGCCTAGTGTTGGGCAGACCAAATGACAAGGAATAAAAAAGTAAGGACAGACAATAATATGTTCTTTGTGTAATGATGCAGTGGGATTTTTAAACAAGAGTCCTCATTGGCCTGAAAGTCTGAGAAACATACTCAACTCTCAATATTTGCTGAAGGCAATGAAACTCTCTTTATTATTCTTATTTTTTGGTTTGGCCTCTTCGAAAACATTATCTTTGAGGCAATGAGCAAGGAAACCCTGTAAACAACTGGTTGGAAACCTAACTTGAAGCCAAGACACATACTGAAATTAGAGCTACCTATGCTTTACCGTGGCTCCACTTCTGGTTTTCTCATTAGTTGTCACACATATGTTTCCTGCTGTGCTTACTAAAACAATATCTTATATCAGGCCCCATTTCCTACAAATACCAACCAAGAACTTTCTCTAGCTTGCAAATTAACTCTTAAAAGTGAGTGTGGATTACATTTTAATAAGAAAACAAATGGTTATTTAATAAATAGTACTGGGTAACTTTTTAAATATTTGGGCTTCACTTTACATTGCATGAGAAGAGAGAGAGAAAAGAGAGATGCAAGAAATTCCAGAATAGTTAGGGAAGCAAATGCTAAACATAAAATCATAAGAAAGAGAAAAATTGAGAAAATATTTATTTTAAGACTTTTATTGTCTAAGGAACAAAATAAATCACAAAGAAAAAAGTGACTTGGCTACATAAAAATTGAAAAAACAAAAACAGCAAATAAAGAAGTAAGATGAGAAAATATCTGTGGCAAATATGACAAAGTAGGGATTCATATCCTGAAAATATAAAGGTTTCCTAGAAATAGCAAGGGAAGCTCAGCAGCATGGCTCAGTGGTTGAGTATCGACCTATGAACCAGGAGGTCACGGTTTGATTCTGGTCAGGGCATATACCTGGGTTGTGGGCTTGATCCCCAATGTGAAGCGTGCAGGAGGCAGCTGATGAAGGATTTTCTCTCATCATTGATGTTTCTATTTCTCTCTCCCTCTCCCTTCCTCTCTGAAATCAATAAAAATATATTTAAAAAATATATAGAGGGAAAATTTGTTACCAATAGTTTGAGGAAAACAGCCATAGAATTTTGTTCATATTTCTTTCAAATAGATATTGAAAAAAAAAAGAGAAATATTTCACTTCACTGGTAATCAAAGAAATATAAATTGCAACAAGATGTTATTATAATTTTTTGTTAATCTGCACCCGAGGACATTTTTTCCACTGATTTTTTTAGAGAGAGTGGAAGGGAGAGGGAGAGACACAGAGAGAGAAACACGGATATGAGAGAGACACATTGATTGGTTGTCTCCTACACACCCCAGGGGATTGAGTCTGAGCCTGCAACTGAGGTGCCTATGTGCCCTCCACCGGAATTGAACCTGCTTCCCTTCAGTGCGTGGGCCGACATTCTAACAACTGAGCCAAACCGGCTAGAGCAAAATAAGATGTTATTTTGACTAAATACTGAGAAAACATAAAGTATCTGTGGAGAAAACATACTGTTATCTGTGGAGAGCTCTTCATGTACAACTTGTTGCCAAGGGAAATGGGCTTCTTGAGATGTCACAAGAAATGGAATTTTCTAAGACTCTCACATGGGAGGATGAGATACTGTAGAAAGCTTTATTTCTGTGGAGTTACACCCCCGAGTTCCCAAGGTCCCATTTCCCTTCGTCCCAACAAAGAAGAAGTCCCATTTGGCTTTAGCAGAGCTAAGATTAAAGACCTCGCCCAGAGTTTTCATTCCATGTCCGCACAGTCTAATCCAGCATCAGGCTAGCTTAGCTTGTGTTCCCAGTTGTAGTCCATCAGTCAGTCCATTGTGTGTGGGGCCCACAGGGCCACATGGCTATGGAGGAAACACAGCCCCCAGAGCCCAGAGCCTAGAGCTCCGAGAGAGAGAGTTTCTTTGTCTAGGATTATGTATTCCCAATTTTCGTGGGCTCGCCCCCTCTGGCCAATCATCTCTGTTTCCAGGTTTGACTGACAGGCACTTTCCCTATGTCACCCCGATTTTACTGCGAATGTGTCTGTCTCCCCTTTGTTGGACCTCTGCCCCCAGTGATCTGTGGGGGAATGGGCCGGTGGTTTCCTGGGGAGTACAAAGTTGCAGCTTCCTGGTGATGCTGGCCCAATGGCCATGCTTACAATGACAGGACTCTCTTTTGCTCCTTTCCTATTATTAATAACTCACTAATTACAACGGTATCAAAACAAGGTAACAAACAGGATTTGGTAGATCAAGAACATTCATATACAGTGTAAATTGGTGCAGGTTTTCCGGGTCAGTTTAGCCATACATATTGAAAGTGTCCAAAAAGTTCACAACTTTTTAGTCAGTTATTTCCATAACAGAACCCTATACTATAAAAACTGCCATGTATACAAATTGTCACTCCAGTGTTATTAATGATAAACAATCCTAATATTCAATTATGAGAAAATGTTTATATAATCTAGTCTACCCCTGTGTAAGTCCCCCACCCATCAAGGTCAGCATCACTAGGCACATTTTTAGAAATGCATATTCTTGGCTCTACCTGACATCAATTTACTCAGGAACTCTGGGTGGACCCAGCATTCACAAAATCTTCAAGATAATTTTGATACATACTAAATCTTGAGAATCACTGATGGAATGAAGCATTACACAGACATTCAAAGTGTTTTCAAAAAACACTTAATATGGAAAAATTCTTAAAGCAATATTAAGAGAATGAAAGAATAGAAATTGTTCCTATTTCATATGATCATGGGAATTGTGTATACTATAAATATTATTTCATTTTGTAAGTACACATGAGTATATATGTGTAAAACAAAATCTTCGTGTATATATGTTCACATATATGTACACAGATACATATGTACTAGCAGAATAAAATGCTATTCTCAGCATATCGGAGGAGGTGACTTTGAATTATTTCTTTTTTGTAGTTTTATACATTTTTCCAAATTCCCTTCATGATACGATATGTCATTTTTATTATCAATAAAAGATGTTGGCCACCAACATATGTAATGCTTCAAGCTCCAAGTTTCCCATAATGTTAAATGTTTATTAACCTTTGATGACATTGGCTTACTGCAAAGTGAGACCCCCTTCTTCAATAGCAAATGGTGTTTTTTATCATCCAAGAACACAGTAAGATGTGGTACTTGGGTTGACCTAGCCACAGGCAGGATGTGGCTCCCAGAGCAGAGCTATAAGTCTTTGAGCAAGGAGCCACATCCTCCTCCCACTAGTTCTTTTTTTAGCTGATGGCAACTCCCAGGATTCTGACGTAAACCCAAGTTCACATTTTCTGCGTATTGCTGTCATACCCCCCTCTTTCATCAGCAATTTTCACAATAATCTTAGTACAGAGTAAAGGGTATAGAATTAAGGAAATATTAGAAATTTGCAATTTCCAATAACCAACCTCATTTAGCCAAAACGTTCTAGCAGGGAGGATTCCCCCCCCCTCCCCCCCCCCCCGCCCAAAAGTGATAAACAGCAGTTGCTTATCTTCCTATTTAAAAATTGCCTGCCGTTTGTTGTCTCAAAAAAACATCAGAATTTCTTCTCTGGTTGCCTTCATTACCAATTATCTGAGCACACAGAAGGTTCAACCTGTTCTGCTAGTACTTGGCCCATCTAGTAAGTCTATCATGGTTTACAATGGTCTTAAAAGCCCTGACGTGCTTGCTGGAAGCATTTTTAAATGTTATAGAAAATAAATATTATGATACATATCACTTTACTTGTCTAAATCAGTAGAAAAATATAATTTGTTTTTGCTTCCTGCTCATGGTAACATAGTCAGAAGATTACCCTAGCTGGTTTCGCCCAGTGGTTGGAGCGTTAGCCTGAGGACTGAAGGGTCATGGGTTTGATTCCTATAAAGGACACAGATATCTGTTTCAGGCTCAGTCCCCGGCCCTGGACTGGGTATATGCTGGAGGCAACCAATAAATGTGTCTCCCTCACATCAATGTTTCTCTCTGTCTCTTTTCATCCTTCTACTCTATAAAAATCAACGCAAAAAATGAACTCAGGTGAGGATTAACAAAACAAAAAAAAAAAAAAAAAAAGAAAGAAAGAAAATTAAGAGACAGCCCCAACAGCTCCAAATTGACAGCTGCTCTCAGTGGGGAATTTAAGGACTAAGAAGCGGCATCCTTCAGCTTGTATGCTATGACTTGCTTCAGCCTCCATAGCTTATGTTGGAGAAATTCTGTGGGCAGAAGCACAGTTCTATTCTGTTAAAAGGTGCAGAAATTGGTATGATCTGAAGGCATAGTCAGTCATGTGTTAAGGAATGACACATTAAAATAAATATCCAAAATTTTATAGAAAATGGAAGTGAAAAAGTGTAATTTTATATAGTGATCTTGAAAGCTAAATGCACTTATTAAGCTTACTTAATGGCAACAAAGTCTTAGATTTTCTAATATCTGTATTCAGAATGTATGGATATATGAGTAGGATCAGAGACTGATTTTGAAAACCTAAAATTCCTCATATGATGGTTGATATTTTTTGGCATGTAGATGTTGTCACCTGAATGTTACGGTCATTCCCTCAGGGTTTATTACCAAGGTCATTGTGCTTTGCGTCTCTGAGATATTCTTGTAAATATTTGACTAAGATTGGAAATACTCAGGTTTTCCAAGGAAACTTACTGTGACATATGGAAACTGCGCATGTAAATGCTAATGATAAGATTATTTAGCAGAAAATAGAACAAAGGCAAATGCAGAAAGGATCAGATGGAAAGACTGTCAAAACTAAGAAACTTACTTAAAGCACCTGTGTTTTGTCAACAGTGGTTTGGCAACTGGAATAGGAAGTGAAACCCATACTGACTTCCAGAAGTCAGCTACAAAGTGAACCCCTAGAACCAGATGGTTTTAAGGCTTTAGTAAACAATGGATTTGCATAATGTTTCCTTAATGATTCTGTCAGGAAGAGTGTTGAGCTAGGACACAATGTACAATTGTGCCCCCTCTTTTTTTTTTTTTTTTTTTTTTTAAAACCAGTTCTCTAAATGGCCAACGGGTAATCAGGCAGAAACTGAAATGTTGGGTAGGCAAGAGTATGTGAAGAACTCTTATTGGACCATCTTGACTAAAACCAGTATTTTGGAACTATTTAAATCTCCCATGATGGCCACATTTTCAACCAATTATCACAGAGCAAAGAGGGCTTTTTAAATTTCAGACACCATCTCCCTAAGGTTTCCTTGTTTGTTCTAATTTGTAGCTTCCTTTGATTTTGTTTCTAAGGTTTGGGTGACTGCCATTTGGTTTCTCTTCAAGAAGAATTAGCAAACCACTTAATGCTAAATTCTTTTCTAGTACACACATGTATCACTACTCCCTATTGTGCTCAGGACGTGGGATCCCCATACACCTTTTGAACAAAACCCCCCTGTTTTAGCAAATGGACTGGAACCCTCATCTACTTACTTATTTCATTTAACTGATTTGACAACTGTTCCCACAGGTGATTTATCCACATGCAAGTACTTATTTCCATGTTTCAACACCTTAATCAGAAAATGAACCAGTGGAAAAATATAGCACTAAAATCCACATTTTCTACTTCCCAAACCTGGCAATAATTCCCTCCCCATTTTTAAGACGAATGCCAAAATATTAGTCTTAAAAGATAGGGCTTACAAATTCAAAACCCTCCAGTGCTCAAGTAGCTAACAACTAAATACAACTGATGAGGAACGGACTACAGACTAACAAATATGGAATGTTGGGGACTATGGCAAGCCTGGTCTAAAAAGAAGTTAGCAGCTCTACAGCTCTGGACAACTGTTGCCATGTATTAAAGTAGTTCAAGAAATGCCTGTTCTCCGGGATTTTCAAGAAAAGTAAAATTAATTTTTAAAAAACCCTCAAATTTATGATAATACTGATGATTGTTCAAAGCAACAAAGATTAAATTTGAATAATCTATACTAATAAAAGGGCAATATGCTAATTAGACCAAGTCGACCAGACATCTTCCTGTCATCCAGTCCTCTTTCTGGACAAAGCCATGGTGGTGGGACTGAGGCAGAGTTGGTTAGGGGTGATCAGGCTGGCAGGGGAGGGCAGTTAGGGTTAGTCAGGCCGGCAGGCAGGCAGGGGAGCAGTTAGGAGACAGTGGTCCTGGATTGCGAGAGGGATGTTTGACTGCCAGTTTAGGCCCGAACCCACAGGGGTCCAGATTGGAGAGGGTGCATGAATTTTGTGCACTGGGTCTCTAGTATTATAAAGGGACAAAGCACTTCTATGAGCAGTACTCACCTTACAAAGTACCACACTGTGAACCCTACCTTGGTCTGCAAGGCAGAGTTGATGAATAAAAATATAATGTGAGTCCATCTCTGATTTAAAATTCTCCAGTAACTCCATTAAAAAGTAAAAAGATACAGGTAAAATTAGTTTTTATATTATATTTTATTTAATTCAGCTATCTAAAATATTGGTATTTAACATTATAAAAAGTATTAATGAGCCATTTTACCCTCTTTATGGTGAGTCTGAAATTCAGTATGTATTTTATGCAAACTGCACATTTCACTTTTTTACTGGTCATATTTCAAATGCTTAATTAGTTATATGTGGCTAGTGGCTCCAATTTGGAGCCCATCCTATCTAATAAAAGAGAAACATGGTAATTAGCCGTACCTCCGCTACCCTTCCCATTGGCTAATCAGGGCGATATGCAAATTAACTGCCAGCCAAGATGGCGGCCGGCAGCCAGGCAGCTTGAAGCGAACATGAGGCTTGCTTGCTTCAGTGACGGAAGAAGCCAACGTTCCCCACCTGCCACTGCCGGCCTCTGAGCTTTCAGTTTGAAACATTGTTACAAATATAGAAGCTAAACAAAACCCCAGAAACCTGCTTTCAGCCAGCCGGGATCTCAGAGCTGGAGTTGAAACAGTGTTTCGATTCTAGAACCCAAACAAACCAGATACTTGCTTTCAGCAGCCAAGGCCTAAGAGCTGGAGCCAAGTCTCAGAGCTAAAGCTGGCCCAGAATAAAAAATAAAGAAAAAAAGGAGTGGTTGGGAGCTTCAGTCACCCACCAGCCTGAAAACAGCCCTCAGCCCCTCACCCAGACTGGCCAGGCACCCCAGTGGGGACCCCCACCCTGAAGGGTGTGTGACCAGCTGCACACAGCCATCAGCCCCTCACCCAGGCTGGCCAGGCACCCAAGAGGGACCCCCACCCCGATCCAGGACACCCTTCAGGGCAAACCAGCCAGCCCCCACCCGTTCACCAGGCCTCTATCCTATATAGTAAAAGGGTAATATGTCTCCTGGCACCGGGATCAGCGTGACAGGGGGCAGCACCCAAACCCCCTGATCACCCTGCGGCTCTGTATGTAACAGGGGGCGGGGCCACAACTTCCCTATCCGCCCTGCTCTGTTTGTGACAGGGGAAGGCGCCCCAATCCCCTGATCAGCCCTGCTCTGTGCCTGATAGGGGGGAGCTCCCCAACCCCCTGATCGCCCTGCAGCTCTGTGTTTGACAGGTTGCGGCGCCCCAACCCCCCTCGCCCCCCCGCCACGGGCCCTGCTCTGCTCTGTGTGTGACTGGGTAGAGCCATAACCTCCCCATCGGTCCTGCCCTGAGTGTGACCCTAATCCGGGACACCCTTCAGAGCAAACCAGCCAGCCCCCACCCGTGCACCAGGCGTCTATCTATACTAATAAAAGGGTAATATGCTAATTGGACTGGGAGACCTTCCAGGAGACCTTCCGGATGTTCTTCTGGACAAAGCCATGGTGGTGGGGCCAAGGTAGAGGCGGTTGGGGGCCAAGAGGGGAGGGAAGTTGTGGGTGATCAGGCCAGGATGGGATGGCAGTTGTGGATGATCAGACCAGTGAGGGGGGTCATTGGGGGTGATCAGGCCAGCAGGCAGGGCAGTTGGGGGTGAGCAGGCCAACAGTGGGGGTCAGTTGGGGACAATCAGGCCGGCAGGGGGGCAGTTTGGGTTGAGAAGGCCGGCAGGGGGACAGTTGGGGTGAGCAGGTCAGTGGGGAGGGCAGGTGGGGTGAGCAGGCCGGCAGGCAGAGTGGTTAGGGGTAATCAGGCAGGCAGGCAGGTGAGTGGTTATGAGCTAGCAGTCCCAGATTGCGAGTCAGACATCCCCCAAGGGATCCCAGATTGGAAAGAGTACAGGCTGGGATGCGGGACACCCCCTGTGAACAAATTTCATGCACTGGGCCACTAGTAGTAATAATAATAAAATGCATATAATACATACATAAATGTACATATGTATTCTCAAAATTCAGATAAACATAATCACATTGTATGTTGAGATTGAGCATATTTGTATGTTTTTAGCAATTTAGATTTTCCGTTTTGTGAATAGCTGGTTCCTATTTTTTTTCAAGTTTTCCTATTAGATATTTTTCCTTTCTTTATTGAGTTTTATATATTTTAAATACAAGTAACTGTGGGTTATATGTGTTATACATATGTTCTCCCACTTTCTATTTTAGAGTTTTACTCTTTTTTAGGAATAAAATTCTTAAGTTTAATTTAGTCAAATGATCAAACTTTCTCTTTTATGATTATTGATTTTTACATTTGTTTAAGAAATCCTTTCCTGGGAGAAACCAAGATGGCGGCATAGGTTAACGTCGGAGTTTGCTGCCTCGAACAACCACTTCAAAAATACAACTAAAAGACAGAACGGACATCACCCAGAACCACAGGAAGGCTGGCTGAGTGGAAATCCTACAACTAGAAGGAAAGAGAAATCCATACCCAGACTCAGAGGAGGCGCAGTGCGGAAGTGAAATACTAAGGTGCGGAGTGCATGTGGAGCGGGCCGGCGGTGGAGGGCGCGGTTGTTGTTTTCAATCAGGAGGGAGTTTCAGACTCTGAGCTCCAGATCCGGGCGAGTCCCTAGGGACCCAGACTCAAAAGGGAGAAGCAGGAAGGCAGCTTTCTCTCCGAGGTTTGCAGTGGTTGCAGAGCCGCTGGGGACGGAACTGAGAGCAGCCATAACTGCTCGCTCTGACTGCCCTATAGATCCCTGGGGACCCGCCCAGCCCAAGCCCTGCACAGAGGCATTTACCGGATAGCCTTAGGCAAATGCTAGACTAGCACCGCCCTAGAGATCCAGCACAGAAGCTCTCCCACTGCAGACACAGCTGACTCTCATAGCCTGTTAGCCTGGAGGTCAATTCACCCCTAGTATTGCCGACAACAATCAAGGCTTAACTACAACAAGACTGCGCACAAAGTCCACAAGGGGGTGCACTAAGAAAGCATAAAAAATGCGGAGACAAAGAAACATGACAGAAATGGAGGATATAAAGCTAAAAAATGCACTTTTAAGGTCTTTCAATAATTTTCTAGAAACTGCCGATAAACTTGATGAGATCCTCAAGAAATCTAATGAGACCCTCGATGTTGTGATAAAGAACCAACTAAAAATTAAGCATACACTGACTGAAATAAAGAATATTATACAGACACCCAACAGCAGACCAGAGGAGCGCAAGAATCAAGTCAAAGATTTGAAATGCGAAGAAGCAAAAAACACCCAACCGGAAAAACAAAAAGAAAAAAGAATCAAAAAATATGAAGATAGTGTAAGGATCCTCTGGGACAGTTTCAAGAGTACCAACATCAGAATTATAGGGGTGCCAGAAGATGAGAGACAGCAAGATATTGAAAACCTATCTGAAGAAATAATGACAGAAAACTTCCCCCACCTGGTGAAAGAAATGGACTTACAGGTCCAAGAAGAGTAGAGAACCTCAAACAAAAGGAATCCAAAGAGGACCACACCAAGACATATCATAATTAAAATGCCAAGGGCAAAAGACAAAGAGAGAATCTTTAAAGCAGCAAGAGAAAGAGACTCAATTACCTACAAGGGAATACCCATACGACTGTCAGCTGATTTCTCAACAGAAACTTTGCAGGCCAGAAGGGAGTGGCAAGAAATATTCAAAGTGATGAATGCCAAGAACCTACAACCAAGATTACTTTATCCAGCAAAGCTATCATTCAGAATTGAAGGTCAGATAAAGAGCTTCACAGATAAGGAAAAGCTAAAGGAGTTCATCACCACTAAACCAGTATTATACGAAATGCTGAAAGGTATCCTTTAAGAAGAGGAAGAAGAAGAAAAAGGTAAAGATACAAATTGTGAACAACAAACATGCATCTATCAACAAGTGAATCTAAGAATCAAGTGAATAAATAATCTGATGTACAGAATGAACTGGTGATTATAATGAATCAGGGACATAGAAAGGGAATGGACTGGCTATTCTTGGCGGGGGGGAAGAGACTGGACAAAAATCGTGCACCTATGGATGAGGACAGTGGGTGGGGAGTGAGGGCGGAGGGTGGAGCGGGAACTGGGAGGAGGGGAGTTATGGGTGGGAAAAAAGAGGAACAAATGTAATAATCTGAACAATAAAGATTTAATTTAAAAAAAAGAAATCCTTTCTTACTTTGAAATCATAAAGATATATTCTATATTAATAATTTTATTTGTTTATTTATCCTTTTGTATGTGTCTTTTATCCACATGAAATTGATCATTGTATGTGGTGGAGGTAGGAATCCAGCTGTGCTTTCTCAGTTGTACTAGTATACCAAATTGTCACAGTTCTGTTTACCATTCTTTCTCTGCTGAATTGTTTAGGAAGTGTCCATTTGTGTACATATCCTGGGCTCTATTTTATGATCTTTTTGTCTTTCTGAAGGTCCTTACTCCAATAGTAAATTTTCTTAATTTCTATGAATTTATGTCTTGATGTCTATCTAGTAAGACTACTTCTCCCAGATGTTTCTTCTTCATAGGTGTCTTCAATATTCTTGTCTCATCACTTTCATATAAATGTTAGTATCTGTTTACATTCTAGAGTGGGAGTAAAGGGTTGGGGGTGGAGCTTGGGTTTTGGATATGGGTTGCATTGAATCTGTAGACCAATTTGAAGGGATTTAACAACTTTATACTAACTGTACCAATCCATGTTTATGGTATGTCTCCACTTATTTAAGGTCTTTTAATATTCCTCAGTAAAGTTTCTCCATCGAGGTTTTATATTTGCCTTACTAGATTTATTCTTAAATATTACATATGGTTTTTTAAATTAATAGACTTTAATTTTTAGAGCAGTTTTAGGTTCATAGCAAATTGAATTAAAGGTACAGAGATTTTCCATATACGTCCTACACCTAACATATGCATAATCTTCCTCATTAGCAACATCCCCAGAAGAGTGTCAAATGTGTTACAATTGATGAACCTATTGGCACATTATTATCACCTGAAGACCATAGTTTATTTAGGGTTTCCTCTTGATGTTGTACAGTATAATACTTCATATGATTTAATGTATTGGTGAATGTAATATTTTATTTTTATTTTTTTATTTTTATTTTTTCTTAAAATGTCAGAAGACACTTGAAACCTTTTTTAAAAAATATATATATTTTATTGATTTTTTACAGAGAAGAAGGGATAGGGATAGAGAGTTAGACACATCAATGAGAGAGAAACATCCATCAGCTGCCTCCTGTACACCCCCTACTGGGGATGCGCCTGCAACCAAGGTACATGCCCTTGACCGGAATCGAACCTGGGACCCTTCAGTCCGTAGGACGACACTCTATCCACTGAGCCAAACCAGTCAGGGCGTAAATGTAATATTTTAAACTTTCATTTTCCAATTGCTTGCTGCTGGTATAGAAATGTAAATTGATATTTAAGGTGTCCCCAAAACATGTATACATACTTTAACAGCTGATAGCTCAATTGATGTTTCTTCCTTTTCAGATTTAACCCATTTCAATGAATAATTACTCAAAGTATGTATATATTTTTCGGGGACACCCTGTATATTATATATAATTTTTTATCTTACGAACTTGGTAAGCTGTTGGTAATTCTAATAATTTATTTACAAATTATTTTGGAGATTTAAAAATATATACAATAATATTATCTGCAAATAATGACAGCTTTTGCATTTTTTCTAATTCTTAAGCTTTTATTTTTTTGTCTACATGACCGTGGTGGTCATATGTGGGCCATAATTACTTGCCTGTTATATAGGAGTGAGGATAGAGCTATGCTTACCTCGTTCATAATCTCAAATGTTTCAACTATGTTGATTGTTGTAGATTTCTATAAATACCTTTTATCAGATTAAGAAAAATCTCCTTTATTCTAGCTTGCTAGAAATAAATCATGAAACAATATTGAACTTTATCCTTTTTTGTCATTTAATGATAAGATCATTTGATTTTCCTCTGTTTTCATTTATATTGTGGATCACATTAATTGATTTTCAAATATTAACCCCTGATCATGGGATACATGAAACTTGGTCATGATGTATTATCCTTTTCTATATTTCTGGATTCAATTTGCTAAATATTTTGCTGAGAAAGCTTTTATTCACATTGACAAATTGACCTGTCATTTTTTTTCCTCCTGCCATTTCTGAAATTTGAGATTAAAGTTATGCACATCAAAACATGTAGCGATGCTGACACAGGGAAAGTATGACTATTCTTTTGTCTTTTAGATGAGTTTATGTAAAATTGGGAATTTTAAAAACATTTATTTTGAAATAATTTCAGACTTCCAGAAAAATTGCAGGAACAGAACACGGAATCTTTTGTATGCTTCACCCCTGTCAGTCTCACTCATTTTTAACATATTGTCACGGTAGCTTTATCATGTTCTCTAGGACAATTAGCAAAATTTGTTCTAGGTTTTTTATGGTTTTGAGTCTAACATTTATATATTTAAAAAATATTGATTTCAGAGAGGAAGTGGGAGGGAGAGAGAGATAGAAACATCAATGATGAGAATTATTGATCAGCTACCTCTTGCACGACCCCCACTGAGGATCAAGCACGCAATCAGAGCATGTACCCTGACCGGGAATCGAACCTTGACCTCCTGGTTCATAGTTCGATGCTAAAACACTGAGCAACACTGGCCAGGCTTACATTTAAATCTTTAATCCATTTTGAGTTTATTCTTGTGTATGGTGTAAGAAAGTGATCTAGTTTCATTTTTTTTGCACATATCTTTCCAATTGACCCTATCAAAAGAATCCCAAAACACTAACTAATTCAGAAGAATATATACACCCCTATGTTCATTGCAGCATTATTTACAATAGCCAAGATTTGGAAGCAGCCTGAGTTTCCATCAGTAGTTGAGTGAATAAAAAAGTTGTGGTACATTTACATAATGGAGTAGTACTTGGCTATAAAAAAGAAGGAAATCTTACCCTTTGCAACAACATGGATGGAATTGGAGAACATTATGCTGAGTGAAATAACCAGTCAGAGAAAGACAAATACCATATGATCTCACTCAAATGTAGAATATAATGAACAAAATGAACTAACAAGCAAAATAGAGAAAAACTCATAGATGGAGAGCAGACTTACAGCTGTCAGAGGAGGGCGTTAAGGAACTGGGTTGGGGTGTGTGGGGATTGAGCCAAAAAGCAAAAGAAAAGAGAAAAAACTCATGGACATAGACAAC
This sequence comes from Myotis yumanensis, assembly GCF_028538775.1. NCBI lineage: Eukaryota > Metazoa > Chordata > Mammalia > Chiroptera > Vespertilionidae > Myotis > Myotis yumanensis. Next base: position 170,697,053 of record NW_027223752.1, on the reverse strand, counting down.
ACTGTGGTAACTATGGGGAGAAGGGAAGTGAGGGGGGATGCGGAAGAGGGTGTAGAGGGGATAAAGGGTGGTGGAAGATGCCTTGACTTCGGGTGGTGAACACACAATATAATGTACAGATGACGTGCTGTGGAATTATGCACCTGAAACCTGTATAGTTTTGTTCATCCGTGTCACCCTAATAAATTCAATAAAAATATAAAATTAAATTTTTTTAACCTTATCAATTTTTTGCCTTTGCTTTTCTTCTTTACAACATATAATTAAAGAAAAACTTTTACTTAGGACATTATTTGTTTGCAACTAATAGGTCTTGATATAAATTATATGTATTATTGTTCTGTTCAAAATATTTTCTGATTTCTATTATGATTTCTTCCTTGGTTTATTGTTTACTAGAAAATGTTAATTTTCAAGTTTTGTTTGTTATTGATTTCTATCACATTATGGTTGGAGACGGTAATTTGTATGTTTTCAACATTTTATACTTAACTAGAGGCCCAGTGCATGAAATTTCTGTACAGATAGGTTCCCTAGGCCTGGCTGGTGATCAGGGCCAATCGGGGACTTCCAGCTGCCAGCCAGGGCCTCTCTTCCCTGGCTGGCCAGGACCTTCTTTTGTTCTGTGCCACCCCCAGTGGTCAGCGCACATAATAGTGAGTGATCGAACTCCCGGTCTTCCGGTCGAACTCCTGAGGGGACACTTTGCATATTAGCATTCTTCTTTTTGGCTCCCAACTTGTCAATGTTTACAAAATTTCTCCATGTACTTGAAAAAATGTATACTCAGCAGCATTCAATATTTTACATGTACCCTCATGTCAGATTAGTTATACACATGGATAAAATATTTTATATCCCTATAATATTAGGTAAAGTTTTAAAATCATGTAGTAAAATATTTTATATTTCTACTGACATTTTGTCTGCTTGTTTTGTCAATTTGAAAAGTATTAAAAAATGAATATTTCTCTCCCAATTTTGTCGAATTTTGCTTTCTGTAATTTGAAGCTGTTATTAGGTAAATTCAAATTGAATATCAATATATTCCTAGTGAATTAAATTCAACTTTCTTAATACATAGTAATGCTTTTTGCCTTAATTATAATCTGCCTATAGATTATAATTATTATTATTCTCACTAAGACGCTAGCAACCAAGAAATTTTACTTTCTGTCATCAAGACCTTAAGCATGGTGGATGTAAAGAACTAGCACATAAGAAGACTATAATTTTGAAGAATTAGAAGCTCCTGGCCATTTTAAGATTCTTATACCATTGCATTAATCATCAGCCAAAGTATGGCCATGTAAGAATTTGATTCCAGTTATTGGGAGAAATTATTTTTTTCTTCTGACTTATTTCAGTATGTTTTCTTTATCTTTTATTTTCTGTGACATGAAAATTATATGCTTAGGTGCATTTTTTGGGGGGTGGGGGTGAGAGGAAGGAGTATTGATCCTGCTTGCTGTTCTCCGAACCTACTGGATCAGAGGTTTGGTGTCTAAGATTAAATTGGGGAAATTCTCAGACATTGTATCAAATATTTCTTCTGCTCCTTTCTCAATTTCTCCTAGTATATTTATTATATGCATTGTATACATTTTGTAATTGTCCCACAGTCCTTGGCTATTCTGTTCTGTGTTTGTGGTTTTTTTTTTCCAGTCTGTTTTTTTATTGTTGTTCTTTTCAGTTTTTAAGGATTCTTTCCTCCACTGTGTCCAGTCTTTTGATAATCTCATCAAAGGCACTCTTCATTACTGCTGCAGTGTTGGTTTTTTGTTGTTTGTTTGTTTTTAATCTCTAGCATTTATTTTTGGTTCTTTCTGAGGATTTCCATTTCTCTGCTTACAATGTTCATGTGTTCTTGCATATTGTCTACTTCATCCATTAGAGCCCTTAGCATAATTATCGTACTTGTTTTAAGTTCTTGGTTTGATCATTCTAACATCCCAGTATCTGGTTCTGATGTTTGTACTATCTTTTTAAATAATTTCTTGTCTTTTGGTGTGCCTTTCATTTCATTTATTTATTTACTTTTATAGCTGTACATGGTGTACTAGATAAAAGGAACTGCTGTAAATAGGCCTTAGTGCTGTGGTGGAGAGATGTGGGGGTGGGGAAGCATTCTATATTCCTACCATCAGGTCTCAGTCTTCTCATGAGCTTTTGCCTCTATGCTGAGAATTTCACACGTGTTTCTCAGTTTTTACTCTTCCCTTTGGTGGGACAGGATAACTAGGGTGGGCTGGAATATTCCCTCATATCAGTTAGGCTTTCGGAATACCCCAGCAGGTTAGGCTCTAGGTAGTTTCCCCTGAGGGCAGGCCTTGTGAAGAACAGAGCCTCTGACATATTTCAAAATGGTCCCTTTTTCCCTCCCCCTGCTGGAAGCCCAAGGAGATTTTTCTCTGATATTTACTGTGAAAAATTTCTTGGAACTTCTAGAGGCAAACCTCACAATAGTGTGGGCACCACCCCACTATGACAGGCTTTCCCTGAAGTTTTTAATTCCATCTTATGCACATGGAACCTTCAATAATTTATCCACTACAGTTCGTGTTTCTGGCCACGGGCTCCTGAGTCAGTTAATGCTGGAGGCTAAGCCCAGCAGGTCATAATAAATGTGAAAAGTCCCCAAAAGGCTGATGGGCTTTGATATACAGCAGGGTTGAATATCAGCATTATAATTCCCTGCTGCTGGCTGAATAGCTGTAGCCAATTCCCCTAACCCTGTGGTCGGCAAACTCATTAGTGAACAGAGCCAAATATCAACAGTACAACGATTGAAATTTCTTTTGAGAGCCAAATTTTTTAAACTTAAACTATATAGGTAGGTACTTTGTTATTTACTTAATTAGGGTACTCCTAAGGCTTAGGAGCCACACTCAAGGGGCCAAAGAGCTGCATGTGGCTCGCGAGCTGCAGATTGCCGACCATGGCCCTAACCTGATAATCCCCTACTGTTTACCAAACCTTACCTTTGATATGTGTGTCTGCTCTGCTAAAGGGCAAAATGTGTGAATAAAAAGCCATGGGTCTGGACATTCGGAGACCCCACTTCACTAGAGGGTGAGGCCTCTGCCTGGCTTTCCCCCATGCCTTCCAAATTTATATTTTTTGTCTAGTGTATCCATATATGTCACAGCTCCTTTTCCAGATTCCTGAAGCCTTGCTGTGAAAAGATTGGGGCAAGGCAAGTCTACTCAGGTGAGCTGGACTCTCTCAGTCCCCAGGCTTATCTCTCTCTCTTATCTTGGGGGCAGGGTATGCCCAGCGACCCCCTCTCTCTTACGCATTCAAGAGGAGTTGATGTTTCAGTCTGTTCGGCCTTTTGCTTGTTGTTAGGACAGAGCGATGACTTCCAATTTTCTTATATGCATAACTGGAAAATGGAAATCCCTCTCTAATTCTTTTAAACTTCTACTATTATTTTTTCCTTTTATTAATATGAATATCTATTTTTGAGTATTACTCAATATTAGCTCATAAATTAATTCCAATTTTTTTTTCCTTTCTGTTGGTTTTGTTTTCTTTTCCATATTTTTCCAGCTTGTGTTTGTGGAACATATGTGCATTGTGTGCTTTATTGCAACATTTATTATATCTGATCATATAAGCTGTTATTGTATATTTGAATTTTATATGTTGCAGCATATTTCTGGTTGATGTTTTCTTGAATTCTGAAAAAGGTGTATTAAAATGTATTCAGTAATGGTTTGTTTTTATTTTATTTCAAATATATGCTTTTTTGCTTTAAATTCTGCTTACTGAAAGAGTAATCCAACTATTTCTATTTCTTCTTGAAAGCATTTGTTTGAAATATCAGTGACTATATATATATATCACATTAATAAAAGGCTAATTCACAAATCGACCAAATGGTGGAACAACTGGTCGCTATGACACGGACTGACCACCAGGGGCAGACACTCAACGTAGGAGCTGCCCCCTGGTGGTCAGTGCACTACCACAGGGGGAGCTCCGCTCAGCCAGAAGCCTCTGCAGCAGCACTAAGAAGCAGTGAGCAGGCGGGTGGTAAGGAACTAGGGGTCCTGGACTGCAAGAGGGATGTCTGCCTGATGGCTTGGGGAGCAAACCTAAGCTGTCAGGCGGACATCCCCCTAGAGCTCCAGGACTGCGAGGGGGCGTAGGCTGGGCTGAGGGACTACCCCCCCTCCAGTGCACGAATTTTGTGCACTGGGCCTCTAGTATAGATATAGATATAGATATAGATATAGATATAGATATAGATATAGATATAGATAGATATAGATATAGATAGGTACAGATATATATACTGAGTGGCCAAATTATTATGACCACCCCATCAGTACTTCGTTGGGCCACCTTTTGCCTTCAATAATCTGAACAATAAATATTTAATAAAAAAATACTATGATCTGCTTCTCTATCATACATCTTTATGTATACATAGAAAAATTATTAGCATTTATAAATCTGGAATATTTCTGTTAACAGGTTATTGGAATTTAGGGTAATTTTTACTTTTATTTATTTATTTATTTATTTATTTATTTATTTATTAAATCTTTATTGTTCAGATTATTACATTTGTTCCTCTTTTTTCCCACCATAACTCCCCTCCACCCAGTTCCAACCCCACCCTCTGCCCTCACTCCCCACCCACTGTCCTCATCCATAGGTGCACGATTTTTGTCCAGTCTCTTCCCCCATCTCCCACACCCTTTCCCCCCCAAGAATAGTCAGTCCATTCCCTTTCTATGTCCCTGATTCTATTATAATCAACAGTTCATTCTGTTCATCAGATTATTTATTCACTTGATTCTTAGATTCACTTGTTGATAGATGCATGTTTGTTGTTCATAATTTGTATCTTTACCTTTTTCTTCTTCTTCCTCTTCTTAAAGGATACCTTTCAGCATTTTGTATAATACTGGTTTAGTGGTGATGAACTCCTTTAGCTTTCCTTATCTGTGAAGCTCTTTATCTGGCCTTCAATTCTGAATGATAGCTTCGCTGGATAAAGTAATCTTGGTTGTAGGTTTTTGGCATTCATCACTTTGAATATTTCTTGCCACTCCCTTCTGGCCTGCAAAGTTTCTGTTGAGAAATCAGCTGACAGTTGTATGGGTACTCCCTTGTAGGTAACTGAGTTTCTTTCTCTTGCTGCTTTTAGGATTCTCTCTTTGTCTTTTGCCCTTGGCATTTTAATTATGATGTGTCTTGGTGTGGTCCTCTTTGGATTCCTTTTGTTTGGGGTTCTCTGCACTTCCTGGACTTGGAAGTCTATTTCTTTCACCGGGTGGGGGAAGTTTTCTGTCATTATTTCTTCAAATAGGTTTTCAATATCTTGCTCACTCTCATCTTTTGGCACCCCTATAATTCTGATGTTGGTACGCTTGAAGCTGTCCCAGAGGCTCCTTACACTATCTTCGTATTTTCGGATTCTTTTTTCATTTTGCTTTTCCGGTTGGGTGTTTTTTGGTTCTTCGTATTTCAAATCTTTGACTTGATTCTTGCGCTCCTCTGGTCTGCTGTTGGGAGTCTGTATAATATTCTTTATTTCAGTCCGTGTATGCTTAATTTCTAGTTGGTTCTTTATCACAACATTGAGGGTCTCATTAGATTTCTTGTAGATCTCAATAAGTTTATCGGCGGCTTCTAGACAGTTCTTGAGGGACCTTAAAAGTGTGGTTCTGAACTCAATATCCTCCATTGACAATTTTGTGCTGTTTCTTTGTCTCCGCATTTTTTATGCTTTCTTGGTGCACCCCCTAGTGGTCCTTGTGCGCAGTCTTGTAGTTAAGCCTTGATTATTGTAGTTAATACTAGGGGGATTTGACCTCCAGGCCAACTGGCTGTGAGAATCAGCTGTGTGTGCAGTGGGAAAACTTCTTTCCTCTGGGGAGGTGCTAATCTAGCCTTTGCCTGAGGCTAACCGGCAAATGGCTCTGCGCATGGCTTGGGCAGGGCGGGTCTCACAGGATCAACAGGGCGGACAGAGGGAGCAGTTATGGCTGCTCTCAGTCCCGTCAGCAGAGGCTCTGCCTCTCAGAGTCCCAGCAACTGCTGCAAACCTCGGAGAGAAAGCTGCCCTCGTGTTCCGACCGATGCCAGACAGTCCCGCTTCTCCCATTTGAGTGTTGGTCCCTAGAGACTCATCCAGAACTGGAGCTCAGAATCTGAGACTCCCTCTGGATTAAAAATGACAACCACGCCCTCAGCCACCAGCCCACTCTGCGCGCACCTCCGCACCTTTGTATTTTCCGCACTGCGCCTCCTCTGAGTCTCGGTATGCTGTTCTCTTTCCTTCTAGTTGAAGAATTTACCCTCAGCCAGCCTTCCTGTGGTTCTGGGTGATGTCCGTTCCGTCTTTTAGTTGTATTTTTGAAGTGGCAGCAAACTCCGGTGTTTACCTATGTCGCCATCTTGGTTTCTCCAAAAATATATTTCTCTATCAAAAATTTAAGGTTTTATAATCATCAGAAAAGATAAAATCACATTTTTCTGTTTTATAGATTTGTAGTACTCTTATTGAAGAGATGTTTTGCTTTGTCCCAATGATTCAGACATTTCTTGATTGTCACTTACCATCATATACTTCCTGAGTTCCTTCTCTACTAGCTTTTTCTTCTACTCTTGGTGTTATTATTCTTTAGGTATATGCTATATTAGACATCTATAGGTCAAAATAGAAAATGAACTGCAATCTTACTAGTTTTGAGGATACATATGTCCTATATATCTATTTTTATATCTATTCTCTATATCTGATCTAAATATATTTTAGGCCACAGTGTGAGGATTCTTGAGGAATAAATTTAGTCGAAAGTATCTGAGGAGTTGTGTTCCAGGTTCAATATTAGTGGTTTGACCTTGAGGCTCAAAGAGGACTTAATGATGTTTTCCTAAGGTAATAAAAAGCAGGGATTTCTGGGATGCTTAATTTAATCCTTTTTTAAAACTTAAAAGTTATTGTTATTTTTTTGAAGACAATGCTTACGTAGATGTTAATTAAGTTTGCCAATATTTTGGCTCACCATTTGTAATTACGGTTTTTAGTCCTAAGGAGAAAACTATTTTTCTTAAACTACTAGAGAATTTGCTTGATGAGAAAACTGCTATATCTCAGCTTCCTCATTGTCCATGAGGTGAGAGTAGACCTTCCTGGGCTTCTCAAGACTGTCTTGCAACTGCTGAAAGCCCTTCATGCTTTGACTGCCACCACCAAGATACCAAAGGCTTTATCAACTCATGCCAGAAGAGGTAGTAGTTGCATTAATAGGCTAATTCCTTCCTTGGTTTACTTTCAAATTAAAATCTCAAATGGGTATGTCTGATTTGTGGAGTCAAATATATATAACTAAACCCAAGCTTCAGGGAGGTCTGCAAACTTGACTGCATTTGAGAGGAGTTTCAACTCCTTAGTCTTTCTGTGGTGTTCTAGGTGATTTCTTCAATTCTAGTTTAAAATACACAAATTGTGTATTTAATTTTATTTAATTTTATTTATTTATTTTTAATTAAATCTTTATTGTTCAGATTATTACATTAGTTACTCTTTTTTCCCACCATAACTCCCCTCCACCCAGTTCCAACCCCACCCTCTGCCCTCACTCCCCACCCTAGTTGTAGAACATCCACTCAGCCAGCTTTCCTGTGGTTCTGGATGATGTCCGTTCCGTCTTTTAGTTGTATTTTTGAAGTGGTTGTTCGAGGCAGCAAACTCCCGTGTTTACCTATGCCGCCATCTTGGTTTCTCCGAATTATCTGTATTTAATTTTAATTACTGCATTTTTTTTTTCTTTCTAAGATTTCCAAAGGCTTGGAGTTTTCAGCTTTTCTCCATTAATTAAGGTGACATCCTATTTTCGTTTCAGACATATTTCTTCCTCATTATCTCTGAGTATTGTACATATATTTATATATTTTTTAAATATGTTTTTATTGGTTTCAGAGAGAGGGAGAGGGAGGGAAGGAGGGAGGGATAGAAACACCAATGATGAGAAAGAATCATTGATTGGCTGCCTCCTGCATGCCCCCTACTAGGGGTTGAGCCCAACCCGGGCATGTACCCTGATCTCCTGGTTCATAGGTTGATGCTCAACCACACAGCCACACCATCCGGGGTATATATACTTATTTAAAAAATTCTTTTCAGGTTATTTCATTATTTTGTTTCTGTTGGTATGGATTCTTCTGTGTGAGGTATTTTTTGACAGTTGCTCAGGTGCTGGATTTCCTTGTGTATGTTGTAAATTTTTGTAACCTCTTTTGTAAACTTGCTGCTGGGAACTACTGATTTTTCTAGAGCCTCTCAGTCAACTAAATAATATGACACTTTGGTTATCTGTGATTCTAAGGAGCCCTTATCCACTCTGTTCACTAGAGAGGAGGTTGTCTTCACATTTTCAGCCAGAGGAAGCCGCTTTTCAGTGGCAGGCAGCTTGTTCAGAAAATGTTAAAGGCTTTTCAAAAGTGATCTCTTCATCTTGCAGGACAGGATTCAAAGAGGTCTCTCTCATTTCTTATTTATATTCATTTCTGATAATGTTATTTGAAAAGTGATTTCATTAATAAAGTTGTTTATTTGTAAGTCCTGTTTTTTTAGGTTCTGCCTTTCCATCACTCAAACTCTCCTTGCAATAACTAAATGTTTACTGTGTGGTTATTGTTAAATGAGAGGCCTGGTACACGAATTTGTCCTGGATTTTGAGAGGGCACAGGCCAGGCCAAGGAACCCCATAGGTACACAATGAAGGCCTCGAGGGATGCGGGAGGTTGGCCAGGCAGGGAGGGACCGTGGGAGGGCTCCAGGGTGTGTCCAGCCTGTCTCGCTCAGTTCTGATAGGCTGGACCCCAGAAGCAAGCTAACCTACCAGTCAGAGCATCTTCCCCCTGGTGGTCAGTGCATGTCATAGCAACTGGTCAACCAGTCGACTGTCTGCCCCTGGTGGTCAGTGCACATCATAGTGAGCGGTTGAGCGGCCTTAGCATATTATTATCATATTATGCTTTGATTGGTTGAACAGACGACTGGATGACCAAACACTTAGCATATTAGGCTTTTATTATATAGGATGATTGCTGTATGATCGCACATCTGTGACGATTATTCATTGTATAATAATTAGCACGAGTTATCAGTTTACCTGAAACCTAGTTGATAAAGCTTAATATCGTGCCTTGTTGAAGGTAGTTTTGCAATATCTTAGATAATTATGCTGGAGATTAGGTTGATATGGTTAGGGTTATTGGAAGCTCTATTAATCCCCTGCTCTGGTCTTCTGGGCTTTCTGCAGTCTGACAAGACCTCTCTGAACTGGCAAAACTCTCAGCCAAGCAACTCACTCTACATCTTCCTGACCTTGCTTGTTCTTCTTTACTTGAAAAGGATATATTTCCTCTGTCTTATGGCAGGAAATCGTGAACTTCTATATGACTTATGAAATAGAGGAGACTTTTTCACAGTCTCCCCAGACTTTGTAAGATATAAATGTCAGTGTCACTGCGCTAGCACCTAGCAAAAGTCCTGTTCATTGTGAATGATCACTTTTTGTGTATAAAGTGAGGAAGTGAGTCCAGGAAGTGAGGATGCCAGGATGGATAAGTTCTCCATGAAATTTGGTTGAGCTGGAATGTTTAAAATTTGTTTATTGACGACTAGATGAGGATCCTTATAACAGCATTATCAAAGCAGAATATTTTAGAGACTAGTTAGAATTTGGTAATTGAGTCTAGTGGCATTTGCAGAATACTAACATTTTCTAATAAAAATGGAATGATTTTGTAAGTAATGGAAATTGTGTGTAGAAATAATATTAATTTCAATTGAGATGAAAAGTAAATGCCATCAGATCAAAATAAAATTAATACAATAAATAAATTTCTTCTGAAATTAGCATCCTTAAAGGTAAATGCCAACTAATTTATACTAAACTAAAGCCCTCCAACAAAAAGAACATTGGAAATATTGCTATAGTATTAGATAATGGTTTTTAGTGACAGTTTACAATTTTACTTGTTTGATTGCTCCTGCATAGATTCTGCATTGAGTTGTTGATGTTATGATCGACGGGGTCTTTGACCCCTTTGCTTTTTCCATGAGTCATGAAGAAATTTAATTTTTGCTTCACATTTGCACTCTACTACAGTTGTAAAATCATTAGGCATAAAAATATGGGGTTATGTGTAATAATATGTCAATGTTTTGATTCTTCAAAGTTCCACTCTTACCTCCAGCTACAGCTCATAGGCAAAAAATAGAAACAAACAATCCCTACCTTGATCTCTATTGTAGACATGTTACTATTGACACACATAGAGGAATACAATTCTTTTCCTAATAAAGCTGGTAACTGATATGTAAGGCATCAGTAAATTCTAAATAAGGTAGTTTTATAAATGATAATTTGAAAAATGAAAATAAACATTTTATGAAAATGCATAAAGAAAGTTAAAATAGATCTACTTATTTGGAGATCTGCAAAGAAGTCCATTCTCATTTTTATCACTTATTTAGGAAAAATCAGGGCTATTTGGCCTTCATTGTCCTTTATTCTTATATTAGAGGCCCGGTGCACAAGATTCGTGCACTGCAGAGGGGGGGGGGGGGCCCTCAGCCTGGCCTGCACCCTCTTGTAGTCCGGGACCCTTTGGGGGATGTCCGCCTGTCAGCTTAGGCCTGATCCCCATGGGGATCAGGGGGATCGGGCCTAAACCAGCAGTCCAACATCCCTCTCATAGTCCAGGACTCCTCGCTCCTTATCGCCTGCCTGCAGCGGTGTTGGGAGAGGCTCTTGCCACTGCCGTTGTGCTTGCCAGCCATGAGCCCGGCTTCTGACTGAGCGGCACTCCCCCTGTGGGAGTGCACTGACCACCAGGGTGCAGCTCCTGCGTTGAGCACCTGCCCCCTGGTGGTCAGTGAGCATCATAGCCACCGGTCATTCTGCCGTTCGGTCGATTTGCATATTATGCTTTTACTATATAGGATTCTATGCCTGATGAGAAGGGAGAATGTTCAGTCACTTTTTTTCTTCTTATTTCCATCCCTATTTACTGGCTACTCTTTCTATCCCAGCTGGGCTTAAGGGCAGGATGGGCATAAAGGAGGGGGAATGCACAGTTAAAGGAGAGCTGACAATTTCTTATTTTGATTATGTTGACAAAAGATGGCTCTATGCTCTCTGATCCCAGGGAATGTTTGAAGCTGATTTTTTTCTTTTGTGAACCATTTTTATGGGTTATGTGAGTCCTCCTCCATTGTTGGATCTCTCTTACTTGAAATTCCCTCTAACTTTACCATTTTATCTGGTTGCTTATTCTCCCTGCAGTTCCAAAGAGTTCTATACAAAAAACTTCCTCACAATTTTTTCATATGACCTGACTCTTTCATCACCTTAATTTGGTCGACGGGTCCAAGAATCAGGTAAGTTTATTTTTTTTTAAAGTTTAACAGCTTTATAAATTTGGCATTTTGTCTGTCACTTCCTTTGGAAAACATGTTTATTCTACATTGTTGCCCCAGCTTAATCATATGCCCCCTTCATGACAGTACATCAGAACAGAACAAGTTGAGGAAAGGCTTTTTTTATTATTAGCACAGCTCTGAGCCAATGAGGCCCCAAATATGGAATACCACTGAAAATCTTAAGGTTTCTTTCCTATTGTACCTTGGGGCTTGCCAGATCATAAATAATGCTCCACTTCTTATTACCTAGAGTGTGATTTAGGTCTTAATTATGTTTACCTAATTCATGAGTTCTCCCCTGAGGTGGAAGGTGGAGGGTGCACAGTGAAAAGAGGTTTAAACGTTGCCATTCATTCCTATCACACAAAGATATTTTATTTTCAACTGTTAAGAACAAAAACATGCTCAATTCTCTATTTGGAAAGAGTTAAAAACGTTCTCTATAATTAAAAATATGAAAAATATTTTTTTCTATAAAGTTAAACATAATTCAGTTATGATTTGGCTGTTTTTCTTAGAACCAATTCACAAGTCATTTCCTGCTGCATATTTCCTTCAAGTTGCCTGAATAATGGTTTTCCCAAAGGATCTTCAGTCATTTAGACTTTTGGTCTACACTGCATTTTACCTCATGAGAACAGCAGACACTGAGAAAAATGCAAGCCAACCATAGCTTTTAAAACGGCCTTTTGTTTTAAAAAAATGTCAAAATGACTTTTCATTGTAAGACTAGAACGTTAACTATAAGATGTAAAAATAAAAATCTCAGTGGACTGGTATATATTCACTTTTCTCCTACTTTTCCAGTTGAATGTTGATTTAAGTTTATGTAGAATCACTTATCCTTTTCTGTTTGGTTCAGGGTTATTTTACATTTATTCATCTGCTATTTTCAGTTTAAGGCATGGAAAAGACACATAAATCTTTGAAACAGAAGAAAGAGTATTGTTTGCATAAGGATAATTTGTACCAGTTCTTTAGGTAGAGGCACTTTTGATCAACTTTTGTTTGCATCTGTAGCAACAATGGATTTGTCTATGGAAAAAAATGAAATTTTATTGGCTTTATATTAACTTGAATTTCCCCCTGATTATTTTAACCCTCCTTTTACTAAAATATATTCTGGTGGCTTTCTTTTTCTCCCTTCTTTCTTTTTCTTTTTTAAAAAAATATATTTTTATTGATTTCAGAGAGGAAGGGAGACAGAGATAGAGCTAGAAACATCAATAATGAGAGAGAATCATTGATTGGCTGCCTTCTGCATGCCCCACACTGGGGATCAAGCCCACAACCCAGGTGTGTGACCTCGACCAGAATTGAACCCGGGACCCTTCAGTCACCAAGCCAACGCTCTATCCACTGAGCCAAACAGGCTAGGGCCCTCCCTTCCTTCTTTTATGTCCTTCTTTCTCCTTTCATTTTCTCTCCTCCTCCCCGCCCCCCTCCTCTGCCTCCACTTATTCCTTCTCCATATTATCCTATTCCCTTATTTACGTTTAAACTCCATTTTTATTTTATTTTATTTTATTTTATTTTATTTTATTTTATTTTATTTTATTTTATTTTATTTATATTGATATCAGAGAGGAAGGGAGAGGGAAAGAGAGATAGAAACATCAATGATGAGAGAGAATCATTGATCAGCTGCCTCCTGCATGCCCCCTACTGAGGATCAAGCCTGCAACCAGTCATGTACCCTGACCAGGAATCAAACCATGACCTCCTGGTTCATAGGTTGACTCTCAACCACTGAGCCATGCTGGCCGGGCTAAACTCCAGTTTTAACACTAGGTAACAATGCCTCAGTTTTATTATCCATAAAATCTATATATATAGCCCTGACCGGTTTGGCTCGGTGAATAGAGCATCAGCCTGCGGACTGAAGGGTCCCGGGTTCGATTCCGATCAAGGGCATGTACCTTGATTGCGGGCACACCCCCAGTGGGAGGTGTGCAGGAGGCAGCTGATCGATGTTTCTCTCTCATAGATGTTTCTGACTCTCTATCTCTCTCCCTTCTCTCTGTAAAAAATCAATAAAATATATTTTAAAAAATCTATATATATAAAAGGCTAAGTGTCTGTCCAACCGGTAGCTATGACACACACTGACCACCAGGGGGCAGATACTTAACGCAGGAGCTGCCAAGACACGCACTGGCCATTTAAAAATAAACGGCACCACAGACCTGGCACCAACAAACCAACACTCAGCTTCCCGCAAGTGGAACACAGGCCCTACCACCACTCTGGAGCGACACCCCATCAAATCGCAGCCAATGCTGCCAAGACCCCATGGCGCAAAATGCGACCCACAGCCCAGCCCAGCCCAGAAACGGTCACCAATGACATCATGTAGCAATGCCCGGCTTCGTCTCCCTAGTGACTAGCCTCCTTGGAGTTTCTTCAGCCCAAGAACACGACTTACTTTATAGCCAGGTGCAAACATTTTAAAGTTTAACCAAATGTTTGTGAAGCATTTTCCCGTGCCTCATTTCATTTGATCCTCACAGAAATCCTGGAGTAGGTAGATAGGAGACGTGGTAGAATCCTATTTTCTTTTCATTAGCTGGAAAACAGAGATTTAGAAAGTTTAGAAACTTGACCTGACTGGAAAGAAGTAAGAAATGGTGGACCTTGAAAATGACTTCAGGTTTTCTCTCTGCACAGAATATAGTCAAACACTGCTACAGTTAAATATTTTATCCTTTGTTCTCCCTGCGTGACCTACAATAATAATCTGCTTCATGTTGATATTTATGGCTGTGTTGCTGACAATTACCTGAAAGAGAAGTTGGGGTGCTTCACTGGGCTGGAAAAAGTTTAGCTACATCAGAAAGCAGGTCTAATTAAGCAAGTTTATTTTATATCTATAAAAGGCTAAGTTGACTCACACATGCGCAATACATATAAAGCTCTCACTGGCACCAATCACATGCATGTGCTTTGATCTGTCATTGCTGATCGTGAATTTGGTTGACACTTCTATTATAAAGAAAGGGCGAATAGTGATATTAAAATATTACTTCTAATTAATTTCCTTTCAATGTGCATGAATCCTGGCACTGGGACATTGGTTAGATAATAAAATCAAACCTCGACATATGTATAAAATGAAGCAACATATGGAAAGAGCATAAGTGGCACAATGCCTCATTTAAATAGTTTGACAAAGTTACGTAGAAATTTAGGAAAGCCATCAAATACATTGGGTATGGTCAGTCTCAATTTAGTTTTATTTTTGTAAGCCTGTTGTCTAGTGTTTCCCAACTGTCAGAGGAGCCTGGAGAAGTGTGCTAACTTTCCATGAGGTTCCTTCTTAATACTCTTATTATTCATGTTGGGTGGAGTTCAGCAGCATTCTTGAATGGGACCCTGACCAACTGCCCAGTGTCTGTGAGCACTGCTTACCAAGTACCCTCATCTAGGGTCGACCTCAAATTGGACAAACCTCCTGAATCATAAATGTACCATCAGCTTGATGGCATTGTTGAAGACCATTTAATGACTCCACCACAATTTTCTTATACTAGATAAAGACTATCTTTGATCTGATCCACATTTACATGTCACTTTTGTTATTAAAAAATAGTTTAAAATTCACAGATGTTTGAATTAGAAGGAAAATCAAAGGGAATAAATGGGAAAAAAAAAATCCAGGGATTATCTACCGCCCAGATTTAGCAAATGTCAAGATTTGGCCACATGTATTTCAAATCTTAAAAAGATTATTAAAGGTACAATAGAAATTTCTTCCCTCTCATTGTATCTTATTTTCCACTGAGACCAAGCATGTCAAACTCTCAGCCCAGGGGCTGCATTGTGGCCCACCACGAATTTTTTTTGCGGCCCAGCCAATATAACGGTATGTAAGAAACATTTTAATAAAAATTTTGTAACTTAATTTTTACAATATCCTGTTATACATAATTATTAATAATGAACTACAATGTTCACTAATGACTGATTACTATAATCATGTTGCATTCATTTCCTTTACATGCAGGTGCACCATTTCTCTCCACTAATACTAGCAGCGAATATTTTAGCAGCCGATTGCCAGGTCATTAGTCTTGGACTGACTTGATTGGTGTGTGCAACAGGAAATATTTCTCTTTTGGAGAACAAGAAAAATAGGTTTATTTGCATTATGCTTATTAATAAGTGCAGTTACTCAGTGTCTAGTAAGTTAATGTTCAAGAAAATATTAATTTTTATTAAAATGTTCTATTATTTTATGTTAACGATTACTCATTTACTTCAGCCCTTTGTATTCAGCAGTCTCTATTGAAATAAACCTACATTTCCATGAAAATTGAAGCTTTTGTTTTTTTGTGGCCCACATAAACTTAAACCTTGATTATTTGGCCCATGTTAGCCTTTGAGTTTGACATGCTTGACCGAGACGAAATTTTTCTAAAGTTGGTGTGTCTTTTTTTAGCTACGTTTATAATTTACCATACTCTTATACTAGCCTATGCTTTTAAAATGTGCGTGTGTGATACTGTACTGTATCTCTCTGATTTATACTTTTGTCATTCAGTAGATTTATACTTAAGGATAATTTTAGACTGGGCTATTCACCTTATAGTACTCACACAATAGAATCTTCGTGTGTGTGTGTGTGTGTGTGTGTGTGTGTGTGTGTTGGTTATTTGAGTTTCTTCTAGCTTTTCTTTATTATAGATAATTCTGAGACGAACATCTCCCCACATATGCCAGGTTACCTTGGCATATATAAAATATGTATATCTTGAAGTAGAACCGTTATGTTGTAGGGCATGCATATTCTCAGATTCCCCTGGCACAGTTTTAGACTAATATTTCTCTCTACAACCTGGGCTGCCATTCCAAACAAAAAGAGGAATCATTTGGGATAAACGGTACCTGACATGTTTTATTGGCCCAATAGCATGGCATGAACCCTGTTCTCGGTTACCACTTTCATGGCACATCCCGAAGTGCCCACAGAACTAGACATTATTCACATCCTGCACCCTTCATTCACTTTGTCAGGGTTTAAATATCTTGACCGGATAATAATTCTACTAGATTAAAAATACTGTTACCCAACAGGATCTGAGAAGATAAAAACATAATCTCTCATTTTCTTTGAAACCAATGAATAGCAGGTTGTTGTCTGAATAATGGATTTTGCTTACGTCATGAAAGCAAGTCCTAAAAATAGACAAAAGTCCACTTTATTGGGATTTTGTTTCCTAGTTTTATAATCTAGTTGGTGGTTAATATTTACTGCATGTAATGCAACAGGATCATAGCTAATCACTCACCCATTTGGATCTAAATGTTAATTGTTTATCAACTGACAAAGCTTTCTCAGATTGAAAAGAGTACTTGAACTTTATGCAAAAATAAATAAAAATCCCCATACAAATGACTTGTTGGATTTGAGTTTATAGTAGCAGTTGAAAAAGCATTATTTAAAAGCATTGATCTTGAATTAAGAAGCTAATGAGTCATCTATGCATGAATGTTTGGGAGGCAGGAAAGTAGTAAAAAATGATCATTATTGTTTAAAAATATTTAAATGAACAAATAAACAAATAACATATAACAACACCTTTGAGAGAGAAGTCCATGTCCAATTAATCTTTGTATCCTTTGTGGCCTCAAGTGCTACCCCTTGTGCATGGAAAATGCTAAATAGCTATTGCTAAATGAATGAATTAATAACTGAATAAGTGATGTTGATAGTGATCACAAGAAATGCACTGATTTCTTTGCTTCCTCATTAGGAATAAAATCAGAAAATGGAATATTAAAATTAGAAAATAATCCTAGTGTCATAATTTATTTACTTTAAAGGCTTTTTTTTGATAGTGGATATTTTTGTTGATTCAAAATTAGAAAGGCTATCTATTCTATAATATTTAAAGCTCATTCCCAAAGTAGTATTTGTTCATTCAATTGAAAACTTTTAGAAAAATGCTTTCTTGATATCTATAGCATTTAAAAAAAGTTTTAGGGACTTAATTATAATTTTCTTTCAATCATTTTTGAGCTTAACTAAGACTATTATCCAGTCTCTTGGGTTTTGCTACTACCATGCGCCAGTATGACAGATGTTTGGATAGCTTGACCAAGTAGACTGAGGTTTGTTTGAACCACATGCAAGAGAAAAAATGTCAAAACAGAATGTTGAAAATGTGTAAACTAGGAAATTAATGTATTGGGTTGTGACCAACGTTATTATTTTTAATGAGATGAAATAAATTTATCAGTATATATTTTCACATAGGAGGTATTATTTCAAGAAATAATATAAATATGTTTTGAGAACAGATTTGTTATGCAAAGTATATTTCCTCCCATGGTTATAATAAAAATATTTGGAAGCCAATTTCTTAAAGAGCACAGAGGAGTGGGAATCTTAAAAAGTGACTACAATAAGTAGACAAAGGCAAAAACCAGGAGAATGTGGTGTTATGAAAACCAAAGATAGAAGGTATTTTTAAGAAGGAGAGCCTTGTCAACAGTATCATTTGCTATAGTGAGATCAGATGATTTAGTTTCATTTAAGTAATGAGCTAGGGCTTGATTAGGGTAACAAGTCAGTGGTATTAAGGAAGTAGACTCAGTACTTTAAAAACCAAATTCTGACCACTGTACTATGTACTTGAAACTAATATCAAATAATATTGCATGTCAACTGTAATTGAAAAGTAAAATTAAAAAAACAAAACAAGAAACCTTAACTTTGAGGGCACCAGAAAAAGGGAGGCAATTTAGAAAAACTCCCTAAGTCTCAGTTTTATTATTTATAAAATAGACAGAGGTATACTTATATGTAGTTTGGGTACAATGCCTGGACAACATGTGGAGCTCAGTAAATATGAGTTACCACCAACACGACCACCACCATCATCATTATCATTTCTACAGGTAGTTAATTTACAAAGTCTTTAAAAATATATTACCATCCTATCAATCATTGGCAGAAGAATAATGGACTACTTTAGAATTCTTTATATAAAATGTAATGACTTTATGTGTATGGAAAAAGGGTGGGCAAGAGTAGGTGGTGAATGTGGTATACATTCACAAGAGGACCAGGGCTAGATTATGTTGCATATAAATCCAAACTTGTCCTGGCCAGTGTGGCTCAGTTGGTTGAGCATCATCCCATCTGAGAGGTCGCTGGCTTGATCCCCAGTAGGTGGCATGCAGGAGTCAGCCAATGATGTTTCTCTCTTTCATTGTTTCTCTCTCTCCCTCTCCCTTCACCTCTCTCTAAAATCAATAAAAACATTAAAAAACCCACCCAAATCTCGTGTAAAGATTTATAAGCACAAACATCATATATCAAATGCCTCCACGTGCCAGTCACTCTTCTAAGCATTTCACGTTCATTAATCATTGTAATCACCCTATAGGCTAAGTGTTTTAATACTTCCTCATTAGATGAGGCATAGAGAGGTTCTAAGAAGTACTAAGAAGTTATATAAGCATGTAGCACATATTCTTTCATGGTAGCTGTGCTTTGGGTCCTCTTGGAGAGAAAAAAATTGAAATCACAGAGAGCGAGAGAAAGAAAGAGAACATTTAATGTGCTTTCTCTCCTATTTTCTGTTTTCTCTGTCCCTGAGAAAGAACGAGACAACCCACTCCTGCAGTGTTCATCAGTCATCCTTCTGAACATTCTCAGGTAAGGCTTAGAACGCTCGGTGAAGACTTTGCACGATTCCTCTGTCAATCGGGCAAGGGAAAGAGCTGTTACAGCCCTGTTTTTAAATGATTAAATCAGAAGTGGCTGCCGACTTCACCCTTCACCACGCACCGTTGATATAAATTGAAGTAATCCCTGTAAATGAACAGACTTAGAAGCTATTGCATGTTTAGGAAAATGAAAAGGAGGTGGTTGGGACAACTATTGGCTGTGGAATTAGAAATACAATTTCACTGTGAAATATTTCCAAAGATACTGCAGGCTAAAATTTCAAAGTATCTCCAGAGGATTTAGTTTTATTGCTCACACTGATGTCATTGGGAACTGGGCAGTTATAGCCTTGGCTGTTCCCTGGAACTTTGCCTGACTACTCCTGTTTCAGCATTAGAAATTATTTCTTTCAGTCTTTCTCTGCCCCCCCTCCCCCCCACCATCCAAATAAACTGATCTCAAATAATTGGTGTTAAGGTAATGGCAGAAAAGTAGTCCCACGGAACAGCTACTGGCTATGAACTGTCAGCTAGGGAATCCAGATGCCCCTGTCTTTGTGAAACAAATAATGCCTACGGAAGCCATTACCTACATGTGAAAGCTGATCTTCTTGTTGATTTCCATTATAAAATTGGAGACTTGCTCTCCCAGAAAATTTCTGACAAGTAAAATAGAAACACATTTAAAGGTAGTAAATTTAAGACATATTTACAACTCACTAATGCATTAGAGGGCTTTTTTTTTTTTTTTTTTTTTTAAAGGAGAGCCTTTATATATGAACATGTAAACAATGAGTTTGAAATAGTTATTTTCATGTTTCTTAACTTGGCTTATATTTGAAAAGTAAATTAATTGGAAAAAAACACACATTTGACTCTTTGACTCAACATTTTTATTTTGTTTCCTTCCCTCTCCAACTTCTTTCAGTCTCCATTCCTTCACATCTATAACAGAATATTCTCTCTAGTTCCCTTTGATTGGACAGACTATGTTTCCTGGTAGTTTAAGAAAACTCCTAGCTAATCGTTACCGTATTTCCAAATACTAAGCATGGTCATCTGGTTGAAGGGGAAGGAGAATATCCAGAAGCACAACGAGAACAACAATTTAAATGACAAGAAACAGAACGTATTCATATTCATATTCTATAGTTCAATTTTATATTCTCTGAAAAGGCATTTTGCTAAATGCTGTATTTATTTACAGGGTTTTCATTTCATCTCAACTGAATTCCACTTTATGGTTGAAGTGTTACTTTCCAGATTGAGAGGTTGGACCTAGCACCAGGTTCCCTTGACTTACTGTCCCTAAATTCATCTCATTATGAGAGCCTCATCATTGTTTCTTCAGTAAATGGTCTGATCATGCTCATGGGTCACCCCTTTCCTGTCAGGGAGCTTGAGGATTAAAGCTGCACGTATTCGTAAGCAATTTTCCATTTTTAGACTACAAAGAACTGTGAATTGTATATTCCATAAGAATTAGAGCCACACTGTGTAAATTTAGGCAAGACCTTGGACAACATGTGTGTCTGATAAGGAACATTAAAAAGCTGTGGACACACTTCTCTCCAAATCAGCATAAGTATAACCCCAGAGACGTTGCTTTTCTAACAAATCTTGTTGAACTTAGTTCACCTGTTACGGATAAAAATATTTTTTTCCACATGGCACCCAATGCCACTATTTTCCCTTTTTACCGCTTCATTCACATTTCCCCTGGTTCTTGGATATCCATGTTGTAATCCCAGCTTTGAAGATTTTATGTGAGCATGACTATAAGATTTATTCCTTCCCCCCTTTTAAGAATGCTAAGATGTGCTCTAGACTCTTACTTACCATAAGCCTCAGCATTGTACTCAGTCATTTGTCCACCTGGGGCTTCTGAACTTCAGAAGCTACAGTCCACGTATGAGGAACTATTTTGTATCCTGCTCCCTCCCTTCTTTTATTTGCTGTCAGAGCTTTTCTTTCTCAAAGTTTTAATATGTTTTTATAGTCTTTGTGCACTTTTCTTTGTTTTGCTGTTTTGAAGAACATCTCTCACCCTTGATTTTTTCTGAGATGTTAAGGGTCTTGTTACTATTGCCTTTATCAAAGAACAGTGTTTCCATTTTTTTTGCCATTTATTTTCAAAATTCAGTGTGTAGGACTTCTAATGATTAGATATAATACAATATGTTTTTATCATCATGGCAGAAGCTAGGCACTTTTGTTAAACATATATAATAATCAGTGAAATTGACAGAAGAAAAATTTTAAGTCCAATTTATCTAGTTATTAAACAATAATAAATTATATATCTATATGTCTATGTATCTGTCTGTAATCTACCTTTTGGTCAGCTTGTGGCCCAGATTTCCCTGTTTTGGCTATGAGCTTAAACGCTTAAACGTTCACAGAGTTCCCAGAGAAGAGAGTTAAATTTGGATGGAAACCAAGTCTTCCTTGGGTATTAACTTCATGCTTTGTTTTTTTGATAAACTAACACTTTTCTGGTCCTTTGAGGAGTTTTTCAAGTTCAGATTCATTATATTCATTAAATCAGAAAGACTGATTTTTTTTTCATGAACTTTATTTTCACAAGGAATTCTAAAGAGGATACCTTCCTAATTAAGTATAATTTATAGTAGAAACAACCTGGGTGATTGACAATTGCCCTGGGCTTCAATTTGGAGGTGGGTATTCCTTCCCTCCCCTCCCCTCTAAACACTTTATCTTGACACTTCCTAACGCAGCAGGATCTTCCTGTGCCCAGTCACGCTTTGGGTACCTAGTGATACTCCTGGAATACTTGTTTGACCTTGTTGATTGCTTCCTGATTGCAGTTTTATGTTATGATATTGTCTTCAGCAAATTTTTTTCAAAGTATTTCTATATTTTGCTGTCTATATGGGCCTCTATTTTAGAGTTAGAAAGATGTTGAAATATGATCCTCAGTCTAAAGATTAACTATGCGAATCTTTCTTCTGTTACTTCTTTATGGTAGTTTTGTCTTCACTGAATCTAGCCTTTTCTATTGGCTCCTACTTTCCCAGTTCTAAATTGTCTCATTATATTTGGTGATATTCGCAGGACAATAATCCAGACCTCTTTATAAACCAAATTACAAGTTTTATACTGAAACATGTTTACATCATGTATCACCATGCATCCATACAATATGGTTTGCTCTAAAATCTTATTTCCTGCAACACAAGAATTTTATTCTCCAAAACATGGTACTCGTGACTAGTTTTCAAAGTCCTTTTCTCAGACATCTTGCCATCTACCTTTTGAACGTGACATTAGCCATATTCAACTGTACCCAAGCTCTCATTTAACATATCATATATTCAATCCAGTTCTTACACGGACTGTTTTAATCCTGGCACTCGTCCTCAGTAAACTTCCTCCTTTTGGGTCATTTCTTGGGCACCTCTCATCCTCCAAAACTTTACTTTTCTTCCTAATTCTAGAGAAGAACAGAATTTCAAAATCAAAATTTAATAAAAACTAGTTTTTGAGTTCTTAGGCATTCTGTTTCTGGATGGAATCACAGATTGATACATTTCTACCATAGATTGAGTCTCCTAAATTTTGTGTATGCTTAGAAAATGTAGTGCTAGCATCTCCGTTCATGAGTTTAGTAGCTAAGCTACTGAGTTTATTGGTCTAGTGTATGATACCAGATGATACCAGTACATTTTATTGGTGATAATCTGTTTATTCTGGGATTGGGGGTCGGGCATCCCTTCTTTCTTCTAGCTTTATCCCCCAGTACCCAGACATAAATAATATTCTCCCCAGAGTACCTCTACTCAAACAATAACACTCCAAAATGGTTCAGAGATTCAAGTGTTGATCTTAAAATATATACTACATAGTAAAAATGAAAGGGTATTGATAAAGACATCTCCCATGCCTCCTAACATACTGTACGTAGGAAAGGGGAAGACCGAGATGTATATCATGCTTAACCTGGCAACAACAGCTGTTTCCAACTCCCTAGAGACACAAAACTAGAAATTCAAGGCAAAAAAAAAAAAAAAGGGAGACAAAGAAGAGAGGCTGCTATATAAAGCTGGTAATGAAAAAAGCTAAGCTCAGCATAACACACAGCTCTGTTCCCCATCTCTTGTACTGGAGAACTGAACTTGGCAAATATCTCAATTCTCACTTTGGTTTTTCAAATAGGAATTTGATTTTGTTAGTGATCTCCCCCGGCCCCCTACCAAAATAATTTAGGCAGACACTTACTTCCAATTTCTTGTTCTTACCAATTCCAGAATTTGATTTTCATATGTCTTCTAGAGAGAAGCTTCCTGGTTTAATAAGATCCTTTGCTTCTAGCACTAGTAAGGACAACAAATATCCTGTGAAAACTCTCCAAGGATCTGTTCTGTACAGGAGTGGAGGTTTCTTTGGTCTAAAGAAATCAAGGTTTTTTAGTATTGACAACAATAGACGATCTGTTCTCTGGAACAGGAAGTGCTACTTGGTGGATAATGTTTTAGGGCGGATTTTGAGTAATAATATTATTTGTGCAAGGGGTAAAATGACCCTGGACATAACATTTGATGGCCAGACCTTTGTGGACATCAAGTTCTTGATCTTATTCAACATTTAATACCCAGTTTCTGGCATGGAACTTGATGTGCAGAACAAGCTCAGTGAATATTTTTTGACCTAATGCTCTTTTGCTTACCAGCTTCAAGACTATCTAGGGCAGTTTATCCTCTATTTCATTTGTATTTTCCATAAGTTCTTATAAATTGAAGTGGTCCTGTAAATAGTAGGAGTGCAAAGAATTTGACTAATGAGAGTACTGATAATTTTTAATTAGCTGAGCTACGTAAAATGAATAGTTTGAAGGTGAAAAGTTTTCTCTCTCTCTTTTTCAGTTGTATAAATTTAGCTTGGCAATTAGGGTAAAATATACTCTCCAAAAACATTTACTCTTGAGCACTAACTATCTTTAGTAATATCTTGGTAGTATCTCTGGTCTGCTTTTTATAGAGAGCATAGATTCCTGAAATCGCATATTTAATGCCTATTTTTAAAACTATGTAAAGCCCTTCCTCTCTAAAATGTTTTTCAATTTCTGGGAGTTTCATATTGTTTCACAGAGTACTTGGTTTTTAGGAAATCTCAGGTACCATGTGGCTTAAATTCCTCATAATGTAGATGAAGAAATTGAAGTCCAGAGAAATAAAGGGGAAATAGAAAACTATCATCTATTGTGAATCAAATATGTCTGGATATTATGTTATATTACATATGTACATTATCTGTTTTATAATTTCAAATTAACCTTTATTTTGTAGATGGACATCTATTTAAATTTTTATTCCTGTGGCCAAGAAGAAAATACTTTAAAACTTATTGGCATATATTCATTGAGAACTATTTTATTTACTAAAGGGATTAATATACTTTTTCAGAAGCCATATACAGATTCATGGTGATTAAAAGCCAATTAAAAGAGTCAGATTTTGATGGACGTATATTCTTTTCCAATTGTCCTTGAACCACTGTTAAAGAGGCAGCCTGAACATTCCTCATAAAACACAATGACATTTTAAAATTAATATGTAGTAGGTGATTGACTAGCATAATTCATTTCTTCCTTCAGCAGTAACAGAACCCTTACTTAATTCAGGTAGAGATACATCCAATTAAAAGATTATATTTCCAACCCTCCTCTGTATCAGGTGAAGAATACTGAGATGTTAACAGATGTTTGGTGAGGCCTAATAGAAAGCAATTCTCCCCCCCTTTCCCCTACTTTCTGACTGGATCCTGAGTAAGATGACTGGAGCTTCGGGGAACAGAGAGCACAGTTTCCCCATGGCATTAAAGAGCTGCCAACTAGGCTTTGCTGTCTGCTGTTCAACTCTTCTAGATGAGAGAATAAAGCTGTATGTGTTTAAACCACTGTTGTCAGATTGCTATTACTGGCCACAATTCCCAATTGATACACAACCTATGACACATTTGGAAGAGCTCATTCGTGTTTTTAAACTGTGCTCTACTGTTGTGTGGTTTCTTGATGTTGTCCAGGGGGTCACCTGGGAAAGGTTGGAAAGATGGAAGTCATGAGTCTCAACCTCTCTGTCCCTGTTCAGTGAAAACATATTTAAGTCAATACGTTTTTTAATTATTAGACATCTGTATGGCATTTCATTTGAACCAAGGCCTCCGAGCTTGAGTAATTTGAAAACCACTGAGTTATGGATCCAAGTTCTCATCATATAATTGCTAAAACAATTACTGTGATTCAGGCATTCTTCTAAGTACTTAACATATAATAAATCATTTAACTCTCTCAATAACCTTGTGAAGTAAGTGCTATTACTATTCCCATCCTGCACACAGGGCACCAAGCCACAGAAATATTAACTTGGGCAAAATTGCATATTTTACATGTGGAATAGCTGAGATTCAAACCTGGCAGTTTGCCCCAAAGTCCAAGATTTGAACCACCATCCTCCTCTATGCATGATTACTAAATTAATGCTCATGGAGTATAAGTGATTTTTCTTAAATTCAAACAGAAAGTTTGTGGGAGACCTGAACCGAGCTCTCAGATCACTTAACTCTAATGTTCTTTCCGGAACACCAAGCAGGATCTTCTGGTCTTAATTATTTTTCTATATGATACAACAAAGAAGTTGTAAGTCATTTTTCTAGCTGTTGTGGTTGCAAATGAATGATGCCATCAGGATTAAATTCAACTTTCAGCTTCCTGTTTTTGTTTTTGTTTTAAATAGTTCTCCTGAATAGTCTAACAGTGACACCATACTTGGCTGAAATCTTTTCTAACCCCCCCAAGCTTTGTTTTTAGAACATTAGTATCATCTCTCTTCATATACTTCAAGCGTTATATTAATCCCAGACTTCGAAAAGTCTTAAGAATACTAGAATGCAAGTCATCACATCTCAGTTGGTAAAATCTGCCATAAGACCCTGTTGCATTAGTCCTAATTTAATCAAATAAATAGCAATTAAATATGGCTCGATTGCTACCATTTCTTCTTCTAATGCATTAAGAAAATCCAGCCTTATGACTTTCTGATAAAACCTCTAACATACAATTTTACATAGCATATGTTTTACTAGAATTTAGAATTCTAATTCTATTAGAATTATGACTGTGTACAGAAAAAGGAGTTTGATTTTCTGGGGGAAATTTCTGCATGAAACATTTTTCCTAGATGCACACATTATGCTTCTTTTAAAGTTAACCCACTGAATTTTATAAACGCAACAAAAGTAATCATTTTTTTCTTGATTCAGTGATTAAAATTTCTCTTAGGCCTTTCATTTTCAATAAATGTTGAATGTAATTTTCTTATAATATAAAAAAATTCCAAAATATGGGAAGCGATCTACTTTTAGAATATAATAGATGTCAACTCTTGGATATTTTCTCCACTAATGGTCAAAGATAGACTTTTGCTACCACTTAGCTCTGTTCTAAGACTATGAAAGAAGTGTTCTTTTTATAGAACTTTTGTAGATGTGGACTTAGAATATCATCATAATTCTGCTGAGTAACTTTTTAGAATGATGCAAGGTATGGAGGTTAGCCAGGCGACTTTATAAGTTTCCTTTAGACAAACTTAGTTCCAATTAGGTCAATTTTCAAAGACATTTCACTTTACAATTTTTCTAGAGTTACTGGTGTTATTATTCATATAGGTGAAAGGTCTAACAAATTCAAAGAATGGAATTATTAATCACCTAAAGCTGCATTTTTGTGACCTGGCTTATTATCAGAATGATAAGAATATTATGAGAACTTCTTAGAAATACAGATTTCTATATGGGCCCCAAGATTGCTGATTTAGAACATCTAGGGGTGGGCCCAGGGTTTGCCATTTTAAAAGTTCTAGCGATCCTGATGTGCAGTTAGGCTTGCAAACCCAGATTTACAGAAAAACTGCCTTCTTCATGAGAAATATAAAATACTCTAAGATAGAGGAGATTAATTTTACTTAAAATTTATGCTTTAAAAGTCAAGTATTTTTATTTTATAAATTTCAATACAATGGATAATTTATAAATATAGATAACTATAAATATGTGCAACATTAATATGGTTGCAATTTTCTCTTTTCCAATGAGTTCTTCATTTTAAAACTTAGAAATGTATTATGAAGTCTTTACAACAGGAAAGAGTGGTTGAGAGGGAAAGGCAATAGGAAGGGTGAAGTATAAAAAGAAATGATAAAGAAGGGAAAATTTAGAAACCAGTTTCTTTATGTATCAATTCAATAATTTTTTTTCTTACTTACAAAATATTAAGGTCTATTGTGAAACATTTAGAACAGTGGTTCCCAAACTTATTTGGCCTACCGCCCCCTTTCCAGAAAAAATATTACTCAGCGCCCCCTGGAAATTAATTTTTTTTAAATTTTAATAGCAATTAAACAGAAAGATATATGTATTAATGTTTCTACCTTTTTCGTAAAATATAGTAAAGAAAGGTGTAAATTAGAAACATTGAAGTTTGAAATTATGAAACTATTTATTGAACTCAGAATAGAAAGGTAATACAAAAAAAGTTAAAACAAATGCACCTGTGGCCATCACCGCCCCCCTGGATCGCTGCAGCGCCCACCAGGGGGCGATAGCGCTCACTTTGGGAATCACTGATTAAGAACATAAAGACAGGTGCAAAAAGGGAAACATATAAAATCCTTGTTAGTATTTGGTAAACACATTTCTAATCTTTTAATTAAACATAATCAGTAAAAAATAAACTTGGGATCATACTATATACACTATAAGGTAATTTGTTTTTTCATTTAGCATTATGAGACCTATTTTCTTTTTTTTTTTTTTTAAATCCTATTTTTTTTAAAATCTTTATTGTTCAGATTATTACATTTGTTCCTCTTTTTTCCCCCCATAACTCCCCTCCTTCCAGCTCCCACCCCACCCTCCACCCTCACTCCCCACCCACTGAGTTCATCCATAGGTGCATGATTTTTGTCCAGTCACTTCCCGCATCTCCCACACCCCTTCTCCCCCAAGAATAGTCAGTCCATTCCCTTTCTATGTCCCTGATTCATTATAGTCACCAGTTCATTCTGTACATCAGGTTATTTATTCACTTGATTCTTAGATTCATTTGTTGATAGATGCATATTTGTTGTTCATAATTTGTATCTTTACCTTTTTCTTCTTCTTCCTCTTCTTAAAGGATACCTTTCAGCATTTCATATAATATTGGTTTGGTGGTGATGAACTCCTTTAGTTTTTCCTTATCTGTGAAGCTCTTTATCTGACCTTCAATTCTGAATGATAGCTTTGCTGGATAAAGTAATCTTGGTTGTAGGTTCTTGGTATTCAGCACTTTGAATATTTCTTGCCATTCCCTTCTGGCCTGCAAAGTTTCTGTTGAGAAATCAGCTGACAGTCGTATGGGTATTCCCTTGTAGGTAATTGAGCCTCTTTCTCTTGCTGCTTTTAAGATTTTCTCTTTGTCTTTTGCTCTTGGCATTTTAATGATGATGTGTCTTGGTGTGGTCCTCTTTGGATTCCTTTTGTTTGGGGTTCTCTGCGCTTCTTGGACCTGTAAGTCCATTTCTTTCTCCAGGTGGGGGAAGTTTTCTGCCATTATTTCTTGAAATAGGTTTTCAATATCTTGCTGTCTCTCATCTTCTGGCACTCCAATGACTCTGATATTAGTCCGCTTAAAGCTGTCCCAGAGGCTCCTTACACTATCTTCACACTTTCGGATTCTTTTTTCATTTTGCTTTTCCAATTGGGTGTTTTTTGTCGAATCTTTGTTTTGATTCTTGTGCTCCTCTGGTCTGCTATTGGGTATAATATTCTTTATTTCAGTCCGTGTATGCTTACTTTCTAATTTCTTTATCGTAGCATCGAGGGTCTCATTAGTTTTCGTGAGGCTCTGCACAAATTTATGGCAAGCCCTCAAAATTGCGATTCTTAGCTCCATATCCTCCATTTCTGTCATGTTTTTTTGTCTCCGCATCTTTTATGCTTTCTTGGTGCACCCCCTTGTGGTCTCTGTGCGCAGTCTTGTTCTAGCCAAGCCTTAATTGTTGTAGTTAACACTAGAGGGATTTGACCACCAGGCCGACTGGCTGTGGAAATCAGCTGTGGGAAAACTTCAGTCCTCAGGGGAGGCGCTAGTCCAGCCCTTGCCTGAGGCGATCGGCAAATGGCTGTGCGCAGGGTTTGGGCGGGGCGGGCTCAACAGGGCGGGGGGAGGGAGCAGCTATGGCCGCTCTCAGTCCGTCCCCAGGGGCTCTGCCTCTCTGTCCCAGCAATCGCTGCAAACCTCGGAGGGGCCATAGCCAGACAGTCCCGCTTCTCCCGTTTGAGTCTGGGTCCCTAGAGACTCGCCCGGATCTGTAGCCCAGAGTCTGAGACTCGCTCCTGATTGAAAACGACAATCGCGCCCTCAGCCGCCAGCCCGCTTTGCGCGCGCACCCTCACCACCGCACCGCTGTACCTTTAAATTTTCCACACTGCGCCTCCGCTGAGCGTCGGAATGCTGTTGTTTTTGCTTCTAGTTGAAGAGACTCTCCTCATCCAGCCTTCCCGTGGTTCTGGTTGATGTCCGCTCCGACTTTTAGTCGTATTTTTGAAGTGGTTGTCCACGGCGGCAGTCTCCGGTGTTTACCTATGCCGCCATCTTCGATTCGGATCCGAGACCTATTTTCTAAGTCATTGAACATTGTTCTATGACTTTATATTTAACTAGAGTCCTGGTGCATGGATTCGTGCACCAGTGGGGGTCCCCCGGCCTGGCTTGCGGGAATTATGCTGAAACTGGTTCTCCAACATCCCCCAAGGGGTCCCGGATTGCAAGAGAGCACAGGACAGGCCGAGGGACCCCACCAGTGCACGATTGGAGCTGGGGAGGTACTGTGGGAGGGCTCCCGGGCATGCCCAGCCCATCTTGCCCAGTCCCAATCAGCTGGACCCCAGCAGCAAGCTAACCTACAGGTTGGAGCATCTGCCGCCTGGTGCTCAGTGCATGTCATAGCAACTGGTTGAATACTCAAATGGTCAGAGGGACAATTAGCATATTAGGCCTTTATATATATAAACTAGAGGCCCAATGCACAAAATTTGTACAAGGGGCTCAGCCCTCATAGCCACGGCCGGCCCTCACGGCCCCGGCTGGCTCTTGCAGGCTCGGATGGCCCTCACCACCCCTCACAGCCTCGGCCGGCCCTCGCAACCCCAGCTTTGTCCAGAAGTCGTCTGAATGGTCGTCTGGACTGTTGTTCGGTCTAATTAGCATATTAACTCTTTATTATATAGGATGACAGCATACTATTCCATTGTAAGAATGAATCTATTTATAGTTTCCCCAGTTTTAATATTATAAGCAATATTATTATAAATATCATTAATTATATCTAAGCTTTATGTATATACTAGGGGCTCAGTGTACAAATTCATGCACCTTGAAAGGAACTGTGAGCCGCGAGGCTGGAATGGGCACAGGGGCAGGTCTCAGTCCATCCTCTGTGCCCCTGCCTGACCCCTCCTGCCATGGCCCCCGGTCCCCTCTCTGTCGGTAGCCCTGCTCCTGCCACTGCCGCTCCCACATGCTGATGGCACCGGTCCTGCTCACACCCACTGATGGAGTTTGGAACGATTGAGACCGGTGCCAGTAGCGGGTGTGAGTGAGGCCGGCACCATCAGCGGGTACGAGTGGTGGCTGCTGCGCTGATTGCCCCTCAGGAGCAGGGGGAGGTGGAGAAGCCCTCAGGGGTGATTGGGGCCAGCAACCACCACTCACACCTGCTGATGGCACAGAGCGATCGGGACCAGCGCCAGACGCCAGCAGCAGGTGCAAGCAGGGCCCATGCTGGCAGTTGGTGTGAGTAGTGGCTCTGGTGCTGACAGCAGGTGCGAGTGGTGGGCGGGGCTGTGGCATGCGGGAGCAAAGAATTTTCAGTAACCACCAGAGGCTTGCCCTAATGACAGCGACCGACACCCCGCCTTGGTCTGGTGCCCCCGCTCACCTGCTCCACCATTCTGCCTCAGCCAACACCCGCCATGTTCTGCACTCTGCCACTTGCTACTGAGGCTGCCATGTTTCGCGCACGCCTCCTGGTGGTCAGCGCATGTCATAGCGACCAGTTATTCAGTTGTTTGGTTGTTCCATCATTCGGTCTATTTGCATATTAGCCTTTTATTATATAGGACTAGTGGCCCGGTCATGAAATTCATGCACATTAAAAGGGAATTAATTAGAGGAAATATTTTAATATTGCTATTTGCCCTTTCTCTATAATGGAAATGTTAGAGATGAAAGAAAATTAGTAAAATGTATATGAAAATCTTCCTCCTGTCAGAGTCTGGGACGTGCTGCAGGACCCAGAGTCAAGTCCCCACCCACCCGCGTGTGCTTCGAAATTGTGCAAAACCCAGACCCAGCTGGCCCCACCTGCATTGGGCAAAATCCAGACCTGGCCATCCTCACCCCCATCAAGCCCCACTGGGTGGGTGGGGGGGGGGCCACAGCCTCAGGTCCCCCGGCCCGGCATCAGGAGGTTGGGTGCAGCCTCAGGTCACCAGTCAAACCCCTCCGGGTGGGGGGAGTCACAGCTTCAGGTCGCCGGTGCATGCTGGGGGGGGGGGTGCAGCCTCAGGACCGCAGTGCACCCTCAGGTTCCCCGGCCTGGTGCCATGGCGGGGGGCATGGCCTCAGGTCTCCCGGCCCGGGTGGGCTGGGGGTGTGGCCTAAGGTCCCCTGTCAAGCCCTGCCAGATTGGGGGCACAGCCTAAGGTCCACCATCAAGCCCCACCAGGCAGGGGGCATGGCCAGAGGTCAATCGTCAAGCCCCGCCGGTCCGGGGGCGGGAAGGAATGGCCTCAGGTCTCCTGCCCCAGCCCGGCACCACACAGCCTCAGGTTCCTGCTGATTTCTTTTATGGCTCATTACGGGAACCCCACCTCTGCTGTGGGTGCAGCCATTTTGTGTTATGGGAACCCCGCCTCTGCAGTGGGCACAGCCATCTTGTGATGATGTGATGTTTAATTTGCATATTACCTATTTATTATATAGGATAATAGAGGCCTAGTGCACGAATTCATGCACGGGTGGGGTCCAGTTGCCCACCCCAATGGGGGCTGATGGGGACCAAGCCAGTGGTGGGGAGGGGATGTGGGAGGTTGGCTGCTGACCCCACCCCCAATTGGGGATGGGGGGCCAATTGGGGGCTAGGCCAGCCAGGGGGAGGTGCCGTGGGAGTTGGGAGGGCTGATCGGGGCCCCAGTCGGACCGATTGGCCACCACAGTGTGTGTCATAGTGACCGGTTGTTCTGGTCGTTCTGGTTGTTCCGTCATTTCGGTCACTTGGCTTTTATATATATAGATTATTTACTTAGAATAAATGACTAAGAGAGCAATAGTTAGATAAAAAAACAAAATATTTTTAAGACTATTAATACATATTTTTAGATTACCTCCCAGAAAAGTTGCACCAATTTACACTGTCAGCTGATATGAAAAATTGTATTTGCCCTGCATCCTCACAGAGTTTTTTAAATAACCATATTCACAAATTGATAGATAAATA
Organism: Myotis yumanensis; assembly: GCF_028538775.1. Taxonomy (NCBI): domain Eukaryota; kingdom Metazoa; phylum Chordata; class Mammalia; order Chiroptera; family Vespertilionidae; genus Myotis; species Myotis yumanensis. Next base: position 170,664,368 of record NW_027223752.1, on the reverse strand, counting down.
GTATATCTTACTATTAATTTGCATTTTTTATTTCTAGTGAAGATGAATATTTCTTCCTAAAGGTAATGGCTTCTTTAGTTAGTTAGTTAGTTAGCTAGTTAGTTTATTTTTGTTAATCCTCACCCAAGGATATTTTTTCCCTTGATTTTTAGAGAGAGTGAAAAGGAGGGAGGAAGGGAGAGAAGAGAGAGAGAGAGAGAGAGAGAGAGAGAGACATCAATGTGAGAGAGACACATAGATTGCTTGTCTACCACACATACGTCAACTGGGGCTGGAGGGAGGATCAAACCTGCAACCCAGATATGTGCCTGAACTGGGACTCGAACCCGTGGCCCTTTGATGTGCACTCCCACTTTCTAGCCACTTAGCACTTAGCCCTAAAGGTAATGGCTTTTTATTTTTAACTTGCCTATGTATATTCTCTGCCTATATATATTTTTACATGGGATGCTCATCTTTTTAGTAATTGATTCTAAGAATTTTTAAAATTCAAGAATATTAAACTTTTTTTCATTCATATATATGATGAAATTATTTTCCCAGTTTTTATATAGTCTTTTCTTTATATTGCATATATTTTATTTGTTATGTGGTTATATTTACAATTCTTTATGGCTTCTGTTTTTGCTTTTATTTCTCCATGCCAAGATGAAATATATATATATATATATATATATATATGAAGTTAATTTATATATATTAACTTTTTGTTGTTATTTTATCTATTAAATACAACTTTTCAATATACTTGAAATTTATTTTGGAGTATGGTTTGAGATATGACTCTAATTGTATTTTGCTCCCAAATAGTCTGAGTGTTGTCTCAACAGTTGCTGACAAATAATGCATATTCTCCACTTCCATAATATGCCAACTTTACATAAATTGTAAGTCATTAGGAAACAACTTATGTATGCAAGTGCAACTATTTTTTGTTTGCTCCTACCCCATAATATTATGGAGGTAATGTCCATTTTCCTATTCCTGTGCCATCTATCCTTACAGATAGCCTATAACATTCACCTCATATTCCCACAGCACAAAATATCAACAACTTCTTCAACTCCTTTTCCTCCATGTATCTTAAATCTGTCAGCTTCTCTGCTTCGTCACCTTCTCATATAAACCACCAATATTTCTCAACAAGGCTACTCCAAAAACTACATAATGCATTTATCTGTAACTGTTCCTCTTTTGCCAAGTCATTATCTACATAGCATCCATATTGCATCTCTATAGCATATATATATTTAGTTAGGTTGGTACTTTGGTTCTAATAGTCACCTTTATATAGCTACATCTTATTTTATTTATTTATTTATATATATATTATTTTATTTTTATTTTTTTAATTGCTTAAAGTATTACAAAGAGTATTACATAGGTCTCTTTTTTTCTCCCCTTGACATTCCCCTGGGCTCCCTTACCCCCCAGTGTCTTATGGCCATTGGTTATGCTTATATGCATGCCTACAAGTCCTTCGGTTGATCTCTTACCCCCCTCCCTGCCCCCCAACCCTCCCCAGTATATAGCTACATTTTAAAACATTAAAACACATCCTTAGTCCTTTTTTCTATTAGTGTTCTATTATGAGCATTTTTGAAATTAGCTCCTATCATCTTCCTCATCTTCTTCTCCCTTTGCTTCATCTTACTCAGGATGTGATTCGAAGTCACACTAAGTAGTGATAGTTTTCAGAAACTACTACAAATACTTCCAGGCCGAGTGTCCCTTCCTAAGTTGGAATTTTTGTGAGAAAAATTGAAATTAAATAGGTCATGAGTATTTGTGGAAGGAGAGAAAGAGTGAAAAGAAAGTCCTTAGAAGCCTCCTAAAATGGCAGATCCCAGAGAGCACCTTCTTCAAGAAGAAAGGGAGCCCATTTGAAAGGAAGTTGTGTCATCCAGGGAGAGTGCCAGGGAATCCAGTGAGGAGAGAGGCCTCAGGGACTAGGTTAAGTTCTGGGATATAAAAATGGCATGGCATGGCTACACAGAATACATATGACATATGTTAAAAATATCATGTAATGAATACGTATTTAAAATATGTAAATTATATACATATTTACTTTTTGCAAAAGAACTTTTAATTGTGGTAAAATACACATAACAAAAATTTGATCATTTCAACCATGTTTTAGTGTACAGTTCAATAGTGTTACATACATTCACATTGTTGTACAATCAATCCCCAGAACGCCATACATCTTGCCAACTGAAATGTGATACCAATTGAACAAGTCCCATTTCCCACTGCTCACAGCCCCAGGGAGGTTATATTTTAAAGGAACCAAGGAGAGATCCCTTCAATCCATGAAACTTGGGCAGCTACCTGGCCCTGTCCTCTCTGTTCTGGGAACTTCCTACTAAAGGTTGGTTTAAAAGAATTCAACTCTTCCAAACATGAATTATATAAAGGGATAAATCCAATTTCTATATCATACAACGGTGGAAAAATAACATATAGAAGAACTTTTCTACATGTGAAGGAAACATGCCAGAAAAATATTGCCCCAAGGTAGAAGAAAACAACATAATTCTAAGTTGAAAAAGAAAAATATAATGAAGTAATTGCAGCAATGAAGGCAGACTGAAAACAATAATAAAAGAATTCAGTGGAAGATATAACCAGACAATGGGAACCAATGACCTGAAAACAGAAGGAGGGAAAATGGGAAGTGGCAGAATTCAGGAAAGAAATAGAAGAAAGTGAGGAAACCATTTTAAACATGAAGTGTCCTAAATTATCAGGACACATTGTAGTGTAGCAAGAATGAGATGGGTTAATGGGTCAGAGCAAACAAAATGAGGCAAAAATCTAGAAAATGATTTCAAAAGATAGAAATAAATTTTATCCTTAGGAAATATGCCAAGAAATTTAATATATACACATTTGAAATTCCTGAATAAAAAAACCAAAAACACAGGACAGAGCAAAGCTTTTAAAACATACATTAAAAACATTTCTGAAATAAAGGGAAAATAAGAATTTATGTTAGTAAACACTGGGAGGAAGTATAAGAACTGAGGGGAGCGGTGACCAGTATAGACTGGAAGGATGGGACAGGGAGGAGAGCTAGATTTTCCTGCGTTTATCTCTTTACAAGGTTTTAATTTTGAAAGATTTGAATATATCACCTATTAAAAATAAAAAATTTAAAAATGCCCTTTACATCTTAGGTCTTGAGATTAAAGCTATTTTTATAAGCCTTCTGCTGTGTTTTTTTTGGTTGTTTTCTTTTTTTAATTTGGTGTTTTTATGAGGAAAGTTTCCTCTAGGCTTGATCTCTATAAATGGAGTGTGTGGTTTGTCCGTGGCTCCTTCCTTGGCTCTGCCTCTTAAAAGTTATAATTCACTCACTTATTTACCATTTAGTTAATGTCTTCTTTCTAGTCATCGTTGTAGCCACTGGGCAACATCAGTGAAAAAACATAAAAAAGACAAATCTTCATCCTCATGAAGTTTACATTCTTGCTGCAGGGGAAGGAGAAAGAATAAAACATTCATTAATAAAGTGCATAGTATGTTGGATGGTGGTAATTGTTCTGAAAAAAATAAAAGTAAAACCGATAAAGGTAGCTGTGATCGACAAACTGCGGCTCGCGAGCCACATGTGGCTCTTTGGCCCCTTGAGTGTGGCTCTTCCTAAGCCTTGGGAGTACCTTAATTAAGTTAATAACAAGGTACCTACCTATATAGTTTAAGTTTAAAAAATTTGGCTCTCAAAAGAAATTTCAATCCTTGTACTGTTGCTATGTGGCTCTGTTGACTAATGAGTTTGCTGACCACTGGAGGGAGTGGGGTAGGTGTGGAGGTGCTTGCCATGTTTGACAAGGTCATCAGAAATGTCATGCTGCGGGCGAGAGATTCCTCTTTCATGTATAAGAATGAAAGCGTAATATACTAATTAGACGGGATGTCCTTCCGGATATCCTTTTGTCCTTTCAGAAGAAGCTGGGGTGCGAGGGAAGCCCGGGTCCGGGGTGCCAGAGGGAAGCTGGTGCCAGCAGTAGGGGGGAGGAAGGCCTACTCTTGCACACATTTCATGCATTGGGCCTCTAGTTTTTACCTGTAAGGCCCTAGCCAGATTGTTGTTATTTGTAGATATTTAATTTGGATATTTTAGGCAGATGTGAGGAGTTCCTGGTTTTATTTTTTTATACTTATTTTGATGATTATATTATACTAGAGGCCCGGTGCACAAAAATTTGTGCACTCCAGGGGGAGGAGGGGTCCCCCAGCCCCACCTGTGCCCTCTCACAGTCTGGGACCCCTCGGGAGATAACGACCTGCTGGCTTAGGCCTGCTCCCTGGTGGCAGAGGGCATGCCCAATCCCTAGGTGCAGCCCCTGGTCAGGCTCAGAGCAGGGCCGATTGGGGAGTTGGGGCACTGCCCCCTGTCATGCACAGAGCAGGGCGGATCAGGGGGTTGGGGCGCTGCACCCTGTCACACTCAGGGCAGGGTCAATGGGGAGGTTATGGCTCTACCCTGTCACACACAGAGCAGGGCCCGTGGAGGGGGGTTGGGGTGCCACCCTCTATCACCCACAGGGCAGGGCCGATCAGGGGGTTGGGGTGCCGCCACTGTCACACTCAGGGCAGGGCCGATGGAGAGGTTATGGCTCTACCTTGTCACACACAGAGCAGGGCCGATCAGGGGGTTGGGGCGCTGCCACTGTCACACACAGAGCAGGGCCGATCAGGGGGTTGGTGTGCCGCACCCTGTCAAACACAGAGCCACAGGGCAATCAGGGGATTGGGGAGCTCCCCCCTATCAGGCACAGAGCAGGGCTGATCAGGGGGTTGGGGCGCCTTCCCCTGTCATGAACAGAGCAGGGCAGATAGGGAGGTTGTGGCCCCGCCCCCTGTCACACACAGAGCTGCAGGGCGATCAGGGGGTTTGGGTGCTGCCCTCTGTCACGCTGATCCCGGTGCCGGGAGCCTCGCTGCTCCGCTGATCCCGGTGCAGGGAGGCATATTACCCTTTTACTATATAGGATAGAGGCCTGGTGCATGGGTGGGGGCCAGCTGGTTTGCCTGAAGGGTGTCCTGGATCAGGGTGGGAGTCCCCAGTGGGGTGCCTGGCCAGTCTGGCTAAGGGGCTGAGGGCCGTTTCCAGGCTGGCAGGTGACTGAAGCTCCCAACCGCTTTTTTTTTTCTTTTTTTATTTTTTATTCTGGGCCAGCTTTAGCTCTGAGGCCTCACTGCTGAAAGCAGGTTTCTGGCATTTACCTTCTGTATTTGATACAATGTTGCGGTCCGGCTGGCTGAAGCCCGGCTGACTGAAAGCCGGTTTCTAGGGTTTTGTTTAGCTTTTATATTTGCAACATAGTTGTTTAGAGTTGCAGCTGAGAGGCCGGCAAGTCAGGTGGGGAATGTTGGAGTCTGCCATCACTGGAGCAAGCAAGCCTCCCTGTTCGCTTCAGTGCATGGCTGCTGGCCGCCATCTTGGCTGACAGTTAATTTGCATAAGGATATGCTGATTAGCCAATGGGAAGGGTAGCGGTCGTATGCTAATTACCATGTTTCTCTTTTATTAGTGTAGATTATAAATATTCTTAAACTTTTTGGGATTCTCTTCTTATTAGAAATGGTGCATTAAAACAAACAAGCAAACCAAATTTGAATTTTTCAAGACCTCCATTCTATGGGTCTTCATCTGATCAATCAGATACCCACAGGGAAGTGCCTTTTAGCGCAAGTGCATTACCAGGAAAATTATTTTGAGAATTGGTGCCAAAATAGTTATTAAAGAGAGGATGGTGAGAGGAGGCTGTTGGAAGAGCTGTGATTTTTGCAGTGTCCAGGCCCTGGGTTGGAGGCTTCTTTCTTTTTGATAAGTAAATGGAATCTGTGCCCAAACTTAGATCCCCTCATGTGTTTCCTTTAAATATTTATTGTTGAAAGTATTATATATGTCTCCTTTTCTCCCCCATTGACCACTTCTAGCCTGCCTCCCCCTTCTCCCTCCAAGGCCTTAGCTACCCTATCATCTATGTCCATGGGTTATGCATATATGCATACAAGTTCTTTGGTTGATCTCTTCCCACCCACCCACCCCTGCTTTCCCTGAGATTCAACAGTCTGTTTTCCACTGCTGCATTTTCCTTGCAAGAGGATTCTTCCAAGATTTTACTGATTCCATTACAAACTGACTTTGTGAAAATGGTTGGCTTTTTTACAAATTAAGTTTCCAGTGCTTTTGAAATTTCAAATCTTAAAAAAACTGTGTTCACAGCTTTATATATGGGAAGTTGAAGGTGGATGAGTGAGGTTCCACTTTCTGTCAAGAGAACCTAGAGGCTTCTTTACCTTTCATTTTAAATTTAATCTAATTTTATTCAAAGTATTTCATGTATATAATTTAAGTCAAATAATTCTTCAAGGCTCATTATGAGGAAAGAGAACCCTCTGCTCCATTCTGCCACAATCTGATTGGTGAAGTCCAGTGGAAACAATAATTATTTAAAAAGAATTTTATTGAATTTATTGGGGTGACATTGGCTAATAAAATTATGTAGATTTCAAGTGTATAATTCTGTAATACATCATCTATATATTGTACTGTGTGTTCACCACTCAAAGTCAAGTTTCCATCACCATTTATCTCCCCTTTACTCTCTTCAACCTCCCCCAACTCCCCATATCCCATTCCATTTCTAACCAGCCTTCTCAACTTGCTATTTTGAACTTTGACCTTTGAACTTCAGATATTATACATAGATTCCTAATTTGACAGATTCAGCTTTCTTATATCTGCTACCCCACATAATAGTTTTTAGTTAAGTTACTTCTCAGTGCTTTCACTATCATGACATTGTTTATCCTATCTAATAAAAGAGAAACATGGTAATTAGCCATAACTTCGATACCCTTTCCATTGCCTAATCAGCAAGATATGCAAATTAAATGCCAACCAAGATGGCAGCCGGCAGCCAGGCAGCTTGAAGCAAACAGGAGGCTTGCTTGCTCCAGTGATGGAGGAAGCCAACGTTCCCTGCCTGCTGCTGCCGGCCTCTGAGCTTGCAGTTTAAGAAACATTGTTGCAATTATAGAAGCTAAAAAAAACCCCAGAAACTTGCTTTCAGCCAGCCGGGATCTCAGAGCTGGAGTAGCAACAAAGTTTCAAATACAGAAGGTAAACAAAGCCCAGAAACCTGCTTTCAGCAGCCGAGGTCTCAGAGCTGGAGCCGAGCCTCAGAGCTAAAACCAGCTCTCAGCTCCAGTGACAGCCATAGAAGGTAAATAAATCCCAGAATAAAAAAGAAAAAAGAAAAAAAAGAGAGGTTGGGAGCTTCAGTCACCCGCCAGCCTGAAAACGGCCCTCAGCCCCTCACCCAGACTGACCAGGCCCCCCAGTGGGGACCCCCACCCTGAAGGGGCTGTGACCAGCTGCAAAAAGCCATCATCCCCTCATCCAGGCTGGCCAGGCACCCCAGTGGGGACCTCCACCCTGAAGGGGGTGTGACCAGCTTCAAACAGCCATCATCCCCTCATTCAGGCTGGCCAGGCACCCCAGTGGGGACCCCCACCCTGATCCAGGACACCCTTCAGGGCAAACCAGCAGGCCCCCACCCGTGCACCAGGCCTCTATCCTATATAGTAAAAGGGTAATATGCCTCCCAGCACCGGGATCAGCGGAGCCGCAAGGCCTCCTGAACCTTGGATCAGCGGAGCCTCGAAGCCTCCCAGCCTGGGATCAGCAGAGCCGCGAGGCCTCACTGCTCCTGTGTCAAGTGGAGCCCCATATGCCTCCCAGCACCGGGATCAGCGGAGCCACGAGGCCTCCTGAACCTGGGATTAGTGGAGCTGTGAGGCCTCCCAGCACCGGGATCAGCGGAGCAGCGAGGCCTCCTGGCCCCTGGAGCAGCGTGACAGGGGGCAGCGCCCAAACCCCCTGATCGCCATGGAGCTCTGTGTGTGACAGGGGGTGGGGCCACAACCTCCCTATCTGCCCTGCTTGTTGGTGACAGGGGAAGGCGCCCCAACCCCCTGATCAGCCCTGCTCTGTGCCTGATAGGGGGGAGCTCCCCAACCCCGTGATCGGCCCTGCTCTGTGTGTGACAGGGTGCGGCACCCCAACCCCCCCATGGGCCCTGCTCTGTGTGTGATGGGGTGGAGCAGCAATGTCCCCATCTGTCCTGCCCTAAGTGTGACAGGGTGGAGTTCCCCAACCCCCCTGATGGGCCCTGCTTTGTGTGTGACAGGGGGCAGCGCCCCAACCCCCTGATTGGCCGGCTCTGTATGTGACAGGGGTGGTGCCACAACCCCCTGATCCTCCCTGCTCTGTGCTTGACAGGGGGTGGCACTGCAACCTCCCTATCGACCCTGCCTTGAGTGTGAGAGGGGGCGGGGCCCCAACCCCCCAATCGGCCCTACCCTGAGCGTGACTGATGGTGGCATATCAACCTCCTGATCCGCCCTGCTCTGTGCATGACAGGGGGCGGTGCCCCAACTCCCCAATCTGCCCTGCTCTGAGCCCGACCAGGGGCTGCACCTAGGGATTGGGTGTGCCCTCTGCCACCCGGGAGCAGGCCTAAGCCAGCAGGTTGTTATCTCCCGAGGGGTCCCAGACTGTGAGAGGGCACAAGTGGGGCTGAGGGACCCCCCCACGGCCAGTGTACAAATTTTTGTGCACCAGGCCTCTAGTATAATCTATAATAATAAAAGCATAATATGCAAATCGACCGAATGGCTGAACAGGGGAATGACTGTCTGGACGACCTTCCAGATGACCGTACTGACAACCTTTCAGATGAAGCTGGGGCTGAGAGGGCTGAGCCCCTTGCACAAATTTCATGCATGAGGCCTCTAGTTTATAATAGATACAGCCATTTTATATTGCTTTCTTTGGTCATGTTTATTTTTTTGTGTTGATAAGTGATACATTTTTTGTGTGTCTTGGTTTCTCTTACACACCTATTACTAATTTGTCCCCATATTTTCTCCAGAAATAGGAATCTCTTCTTAAAGAGTACAAACATATCAAGTGATAGATCAGTTTCATTTATTTATTTTTTTGAGTTATTGCTCTGGGAACCTTCCACCTTCTCAATTTGGTCTTTTGCTTATTGTCTTTACAGTAGTGTGGTCCAGACTGCCCCTTCATCATCATTGTGAAGATTTCCTAAGACTCTTTTGTTCTTGCATTTTATGTCATATTCTAGATTTATTCTTGTAATTTGGCAAGGACAATTTTTCAGTAATATAAGAAATTGGTCATTGGAGTAAAATTACTTGAGACTTTGCACATCTGAAAATATCTTTACTTTTTTCTCACACAAGTACTTTTTTGGCTGGGTGTAGAATTCTAGATTGGAAATTATTTCCTGTCAGATTTGTGAAGGCTTTACTAAGTAACTTCATTGTCTCTAACTTCCAGTTTTGCTGTTAAAGTACCTCATAGTATATTTTTTTAAAAATTACTTAAAAATAATTTTATACTCACAGAAAGTTGAAAAAATTGCACAAAGAGTCCCATATATCCTTCCCCCAGCTTGCTCCAATACTGGGAAATTAATCCATCCCAAAGGGAACAAATATATATATAGCTATAGTACAATATTAAATGATGTTATTTTTATTCCCATTCCTTTGCAAATTACATTTTTCCCCCTAAAAGTTTTGGAGATATAAGTTTCTTCCTTTAGGCATTCTGAAATTTTATGATAATGTAATTTGGTATGAATTTTTTCCCCGTCATTTAATATACTGTGTATTCAGTAGATCTTTTATAGCTGGACATCTTATGTAATTTTTCATAGTTTTCTTTCCATTTTATCTGCTCATTTTCTTGAATTCTATTATATGCATAACAGACTTCTTAAAAAAGAATCTACTTAAAATATTTTCCTTCTACTTCATTTCTTTATTTTTATAAGAGCTTTCCTCAAATTTAGTTTTTCATTCTAATTATCTTTTTTCTCTTATGATACTTTAACTTTTCATGAGTCTTTTTGAGCATCATTCTCTTCTTTTTTTAAGAATACATTATCTTTTTAAAAATTTCTCTAAGGACATTAATTACATTTCATTTGAAAATGCCTTTACTTTCCCACCTTTACTTTGTTTTCCCTGGGCTCCCTTTTCATATTAAAGGTTTTCCTCACATGCAGAGGAGGACACAGTGGGCATACAGTACTTTATCTTTTTTGTTTTTAATAGAAATTCTGTGAGACCCATTATCATTTCCCATTGCTCCTTCAACTTCAGAGGCAACTGAGGTCTTCAGTTTGGGGATGACCTGAGAGAGTGTCAGGCTTTGTTTCTTGGCTTCTCCTCCCAGCAGTGCTTAGCTTTTTATCTTTTTCTTGTCTAATTCACTTCCACTTTGGCTTGTAAAATTCTGTGATTTTGTCTGCAGTCATTTCTCATTAGTCTCATTCTTTTCTTCCTTAGGAGTGCCTTAAACTTTTAAATTACTACCATTTTGAGAGAGGGTGGAAGTAAACAAACATATTTAAATTGTGTGATTTATCTGTGAATTTCTGCCACAATGTTTAATGACTAAACATTGCAGGTATATAGAAAGTGTTTTGATTTTCTATATACATGTTTTATTATATCACCTCATTAAATTCTCTTTGAAAATATATTTTTATTCAATACCCTTAGATTTCCTAGGTAGATGATGATTATTGTCTTATATAAATTTGAAAAAAAAAAGTCTTCATTTCCTAGTGCTTATTATTTATACATAATTTTAGCCAATTATTTTTTGTTATGCCATCTCATTGGCTAATACTTTAAAATTATTTTAGCTAATTTCTTGAATTTTCTTAGTAGGTCATAATTTTACATTTGAAATTTTTTCTTATCTTCTTTATTGGCCATCACTTTCAAAAAGATTAAATAAATGTGTGAGCAATCTTTAGTATTCCTCAACTTAATGTTATAGCCGTTAATTTTTTCTCATATGTACATTTTGGTTGTTGCTTTTACATATATATCCTGGATTGTGTTAATGGAAAATCCTTTTAGCATTAGTTTAATTCTGCTTTTTTTACATTGGAAATGAGTATTTACTTTTTTCAAATCCCACATTGACATTTAGGTTTTAATCATGTGATTATTCTTTATTCAGTAAAGGTTTATTTAACAGATTCTGTTTTTGATAATATTTATTTATTAATTTATTTTATAATTAAACTTTTAGATTGCTTTGTCAAAGTAGAAAGTTAGTGCTATTTGTGTTGTATATATTTTTAAAAAATTTAGTAGGGAATTACTTCCTTAATCATTGACTACTTTCTTTCTTTCTTTGAAATTTATTGATTTGGGGAAGAGGGAGAAACATTGATTTGTTGCTCCACTTATTTATGTATTCATTGGCTGCTTTTTGTATGTGTCCTCACTGGGGTTGAACCCTTAACCTTGACGCATCAAGATGATGCTTCAACCAACTGAGCCATCTTTGACTACTTTCTGAAAAACAAAAGTATTTTTTTTTTTTTGAGGGTAGGTGTTTTTTTTTTGGAGTGCTTTTTTAAATTAAATCTTTATTGTTCAGGTTATTACTGTTGTTCCTCTTTTTTCCCCCCATTGCTCCCCTCCACCTGGTTCCCACCCCATCCTCTGCCCTTACCCCCCCACTGTCCTCATCCATAGGTGCACGATTTTTGTCCAGTCTCTTTCCGTACCCCCGCACCCCCACCTAGAATTATCAGTCCACTCTCTTTCTATGCCCCTGATTCTATTATATTCACCAGTTTATTCTGTTGTTCAGATTATTTATTCACTTGATTTTTAGATTCACTTGTTGATAGATATGTATTTGTTGTTTATAATTTTTATCTTTACCTTTTTATTCTTCTTCCTCTTTTTAAAGGATACCTTTCAACATTTATATAATACTGGTTTGGTGGTGATGAACTCCTTTAGCTTTTTCTTATCTGTGAAGCTCTTTATCTGACCTTCACTTCTGAATGATAGCTTTGCTGGGTAAAGTAATCTTGGTTGTAGGTTCTTGGTATTCATCACTTTGAATATTTCTTGCCATGCCCTTCTGGCCTGCATAGTTTCTGTTGAGAAATCAGCTGACAATCTTATGGGTACTCCATTGTAGGTAACTAACTGTTTTTCTCTTGCTGCTTTTAAGATTCTCTCTTTGTCTTTTGCTCTTGGCATTTTAATTATGATATGTCTTGGTGTGGTCCTCTTTGGATTCCTTTTGTTTGGGGTTCTCTGTGCTTCCTGGACTTGTAAGTCTATTTCTTGCACCAGGTAGGGGAAGTTTTCTGTCATTATTTCTTCAAATAGGTTTTCAATATCTTGGTCTCTCTCTTCTTCTGGCACCCCTATAATTCAGATGCTGGTACGCTTGAAGCTGTCCCAGAGGCTCCTTACACTATCTTCATATTTTTGGATTCTTTTTTCTTTTTGCTTTTCTGGTTGGGTGTTTTTTGGTTCTTCGTATTTCAAATCTTTGACTTGATTCTTGCGATCCTCTAGTCTGCTGTTGGATCTCTGTATAATATTCTTTATTTCAGTCAGTGTATGCTTAATTTCTAGTTGGTCCTTGTTCATATCCTCGAGGGTCTTACTAGATTTCTTGAGGGTCTAGAAAATTCTTGAAAAACCTTATAACCGTGGTTTTGAACTCTATGTCCAGTAGTTTGCTTTCCTCCATTTCTGTCATTTGTGACCTGTTTCTTTGTCTCTGCATTTTTTATGCTTCCCTGTGTTGATAGAGTGGCTTTCTGTGCTAGGTGTCCTATAGGGCCCAGTGGCTCAGCCTCTCCAATTACCTGAGGCGGACACTCTTGGTGCACCCCTTTGTGGGCTTTGTGCACAGTCTTGTTGTAGTTAAGCCTTGATTGTTGTAGGTATCACTGGGAGGAATGGACCTCCAGGCCAATTGGCTGTGAGAATCAGCTGTGTCTGCAGAGGGAAAACTTCTGTGCTGGAGACACCCTTCTGGGGCAAGACTTGCTTCAGTAGGGGTTTGGTGCTCACTGAGTCTGCCCCCTGAGTGTGTCCCTTATGGATCTGAGGAGTTGTAATCTGGATGGTCCCACTCTGACCACTGGGTACACTGGCTCTTGGATCTCTAAGGAGGTGCTAATTTAGCCTCTGCCTGAGGCTACCCAGCAAGAGCTGCGGAGAGATCTGCAGATTCCTCTTCTTTGTCTGGGGTTGGAGGTGCCCAGATGAGGCCTGCTGTGAAGCAATGTAAGCTGCTGTGGGGCCTTGGTCCTTATTTTGGATGTTCTGGGTCTCTCTGACCCAACTGCAGTTTGTTAGGTAATTTTAGATTGCAAAGTGCCAGGCCATTCATATGCAAAAGCCTCTGTGCACAGCGTGGGTGGGGCGGGGCTTCAGGGAATCAACAGGGCAGAGCAAACAGCTATGGCTGATCCTCAGTCCTTCCCTAAGTGGCCCCGGGTCTCAGTGTCCCAAGGCAATCACTGCAAGCACCTCTGAGAGAAAGCCATCCTTGAGTTCAGCCCGCTGCCAGACAGTCCAATTTCTCCCCGTATGAGTTTGGGTCCCCAGAGACTCGCCCAGAACGGGAGTTCAGAGCAGTCGGGAGCGTGTGTCTCCCTCCTGATTGAAAAAGACAACCCTGTCCTCAGTTGCTAACCCTTTCCACGTGCACCTCCGTACCTCTGCACTTTACTTCTGCACCTCCTCTGAATCTCAGTGTGCTTTTCTCTTTCCTTCTAGTTGTAGAATTTCCACTCAGCCAGCCTTCCTGTGGTTCTGGATGATGTCTGTTTTGTCTTTTAGTTGTATTTTTGAAGTGGTTGTAAGAGGCAGCAATTTCAGGTGTTTACCTATGCCAGTATCTTGGTTTCCTCCTCAAAAACAAAAGTATTAAATTACCTTATAGTGTCTTCTTTTCTTTTAGATTTCTCTTGAGTTTCATTATATTAATAGCCCCTTACCTATTTTCCAGTGATGGATCTTTTTATCTTATTTATATAATTCTTTTATCAATTTAGTCAGAATCCTGAACCAATCAAGTATAGTTACTTATGTTTAAGTTCCATTTTTTGCTAAATTTTGAAAGAATATAAAATATAAGTATATGCATTTTGAAGAAGTTAGAAAATTACATTATAGATTTGAGAAGTAGTTGGACTAAACTGAATAATTGTAATAATTGTATATTTCACAAGAAAGTGGAATGACAGATAATAGTCATCTATTATCAATATTCTGAATAAATATACTCACATTTCCATTGACTTTCTGCACAACAGTTCAATAAAAATACATACAGTTCTTATATAGTCTGTAGTCCTCTAATTGGATAGTTTTCCATTTTTATGTGGGTCCTATCTAAGACACTATAAAGAGTATTATCAAGAAATAGTAAAAAAGTTAATGTTTTGAAAATATTATTCATTTTTGGAAGATGCTTATTCAATCACATACCTGAATACTCTCTTATGCAAAAGGGACTATTTTCCTTGAGGAAAAATTATGGCTACTTCAATGATTTTTCTGTAAAGATGTATTAGAGGTGACTTGCTACTATTTCTTACACTTGGAGCCACCTGCCTGAATGTGGTCCTGGTGAATAATGGTAGAAAACTAGAGAAGCTTGCAGTTTAAAAAAAAAATTTTAATTCCTCTCCCGCCCCCTGCCGTCCCCCCGCCGCTAAATTGAAGAAATGGTCTCTGAGTATTTTGTCTGTTACTCTTATTTCAAAGCTAGAGGCCCAGTGCACAAATTCGTGCATGGGTGGGGCCCCTCAGGGTGGCCTATGGAGATTGGGTCCCAGCTCACGCCCCCAGCCTCACAGCCCCGCAGCCCTGCGTGGCACTCCGCCTTGGCCTGGTGCCTCCCCCTCACCTGCCCCACTATCCTGCCTTCGGGGCAATTGATAGAGGCCAGGCCCCCTGCCTGGCTTCCTCAGCACTTGGGAGCCAGGCAGTGGCCCTGACCCCACCGCCGCCTCTGGTCGCCGTCTGTGGGGCGATCGGCAGGGCAATCGGGCCCCTGCTAGCACCCACCTTGGCCTGGTGCCGCCCGCTCACCTGCTCCACTATCCCGCCATGGTCCCACTCTTGTCAGGGCCCATTGGGGCTGGCAGCGCCTCCATTGCTGCCCACAGCTAGCACCACTTCGCTGATGCCCGCCATATTCTGTGCCATCCCCTGGTGGTCAGTGCATGTCATAGCAAGCAGTCGAACTCCTGGTCTCCTGGTCCAACTCTTGGCTGAACGACCACCTGAGGAGACAATTTGCATATTAGGCTTTTATTATATAGGACTAGAGGCCCCGTGCACAAAAATTTGTGCACTTGGGGGTCCCTCAGCCCAGCCTGTGCCCTCTCACAGTCTGGGACCCCTCCGGGGATGTCCACCTGCTGGCTTAGGCCTGCTCCCCGGGGGATTGTGCCTAAGCTGGCAGTGATACATCCCTTGGGGAATGTCCACTTGCCAGCGGGCCGAAGCTGCAGTTGAACATCCACAGAGCTGCTGAGGAGGCAGGAGAGGCTCCCACCATCGCCAATGTGATGCCTTCAGCCTGGCTTGTGGCTGAGCAGAGCTCCCCCTGTGGGAGTGCACTGACTACCAGGGGGCAGCTCCTGCATTGAGCATCTGCCCCCTGGTGGTCAGTGTGTGTCATAGTGACCAGTCATTCCCAGTCGTTCTGCTGTTAGGGTCAATTTGCACATTACCGCCCTAACAGGTTTGGCTCAGTGGATAGAGCATCGGCCTGCAGACTGAAGGGTCCCAGGTTCGATTCTCGTCAAGGGCATGTACTCTGGTTGCGTACACATCCCCAGTAGGGGGTGTGCAGGAGGCAGCTGATCGAAGTTTCGCTCTCATCGATGTTTCTAACTCTCTATCCCTCTCCCTTCCTCTCTGTAAAAAATCAATAAAATATATTTGGGGAAAAAAATTGCATGTGCACATTACCCTTTTATTATATGGGATAGAAGCCTGGTGCACGGGTGGGAGCCAGCTGGTTTGCCCTAAAGGGTGTCCCAGATCAGGGTGGGCAGGGGACCCCCAGCTCCCTACGATTGCCCACGCCGCCCCTGCTCATGATCACTGGCTCTGCCCATGCTCACGCCTAACACCTCTGGCCAAGGCATTAGGCCTGGGCAAGAGACCCCCAGCTCCCCACCATCTTCAACTCGGCCCCTGCTCCCTGCAATTGACCACTCCGCCCTAATGCCTCTCGCCCAGGCATTAGGCCTGGGCAGGGGACCCACAGCTCTCCAAGGGACCTCCTGCTCCACCCCTTCCCAGGCCTAATGCCTGTGGCCAAGGCATTAGGACTGGGCAGGGGACCGCAAGCTCCCACCATCAGCGACTGTGCCCCTGCTCCCCATGATCGCTGGCACTGCTCCTGCCCAGGCCTAATGCCTCTGGCCAAGGCATTAGGCCCGGGCAGGGGACCCCCGCAGCTGCAGCCTCCCAAGATCATGGGCTCCACCCCTGCCCGGGCCTTACGCCTCTGGCCGAGGCGTTGGGCCTGGGCAGCAGGGACCCCCAGCTGCAGCTGCCCCTGCCCCGGACTAACACCTCCTCTGGCCGAGCTGTTAGGCCTGGGCAGGGGACCCCCCCAGTTGCAGCCGCCTGCGATCCTGGGCTCCACCCCTGCCTGGGCTTTACTCCTCTGGCTGAGGGTGAGGCCCGGGCAGTGGGGACCCCCAGCTGCAGCCGCCCCTGCCCAGCCTAACGCCTCTGGCCGAGGCATTAGACCCAGGCAGGGGACCCCCTGAGCTGCAGCCGCCCCCGATGGTGAGCTCCGCCCCTTCCCGGGCCTAACGCCTTTGGCCGAGGCGTTAGGCCCCGGCAGCAGGGAGCCCAAGCTGCAGCCGCCCCCCTATCGTGGGCTCTGCCCCTGGCCCGGCCTTACGCCTCTGGCCGAGGCAACCGGGCAGGGGACTCCCCCAGGTGCAGCCGCCCCCGATAGTGGGCTCCGCCCCCCCCCAGGCCTTATGCCTCTGGCCGAGGCGTTAGGCCCGGGCTGGGGACCCTCGCTGCAGCTGCCCCTGCCCTGGCCTAACATCTCCTCTGGCCGAGGCGTTAGGCCCAGGCAGGGGAACCCCCAGCTGCAGCCGCCCCCGGATCGTGGGCTCAGCCCCTGCCCGGCCTTACGCCTCTTGCCGAGGCATTAGGCCCGGGCAGGGGACCCTCGCTGCAGCTGCCCCCCAATGGTGGGCAGAGGACCCCCACAGTTGCAGCCGCCCACGATCGTGGGCTCTACCCCTGCCTGGACCTCACGCCTCTGGCTGAGGCGTGAGGCCCGGGCAGTGGGGACCCCCAGCTGCAGTCGCCCCTGCCCAGCCTAACGCCTCTGGCCAGGCATTAGGCCCAGGCAGGGGACCCCCCCCCCAGCTGCAGCCGCCCCCCATTGTGAGCTCCGCCCCTTCCCGGGCCTAACGCCTCTGGTGGAGGCTTAGGTCCGGGCAGAGGATCCCCCAAGCTGCAGCGCCCCGATGGGCTCCGCCCCTGCCCGTGCCTAATGCCTCTGGCTGAGGCGTTAGGGCAGCGGGGACCCCCAGCTGCAGCCGCCCCCCCACCCAGCTGCAACCGCTCCCTGATCGTGGGCTCCGTGGGCTCCGGGCAGCGGCTGCAGCCACAGCCACCTCGCGATCCCGGGCTCCACCCCTGCCCAGCTCCCATTGCTGGCTCCACCCCTACTTCCTGCTATCACTGGCCAGTGCGGCAAAGGCCAGGATTCTCCGATCATGGCTGGGGGGCCGCCTTTGCCCTGCCCCCCGGCTCTTAGCTCCCCCCTGGGAGTGCCAGGGGGCTTCTTCTGTGCTTTCCATTTTGCCTCTCTGCATTGTGCCTACATATGCAAATTAACCGCCATCTTTGTTGACAGTTAACCGCCATCTTGGCTGGTGATTAATTTGCATATCTCGCTAATTAGCCAATGGGAAGGGTAGCGGTCGTACGCTAATTACCATGTTTCTCTTTTATTAGTGTAGATGGGTTACTCATCAGAGAAATGCAAAAAATATTTATCAGACTTAGGTACTTATTTCCATTTGATATATCCATGGTAGGTGAACATGTAGATAACTATCAATTTATGTGCAGGATTGTAAGCATAAGATAAAAAGAAACTGTCTTTTATTAGGCATAAGAAAATGTTCATGTTGCTGCGTTAGGAACCAGTGGGTAGATCTGGAGTCTGACAATTGTACAGTAAAACACATTTTCGTGACTCCTTCTGCTTTAGTCTTGGAGAGGTTCTGTGTCTAGGCTCTCCTTCTTTTCTGTGAGTTGCTCAAATGAGAAAATAGTTAAGACATAGGAAGGAGAGAAAAAGAAAACACACGGGTCAGAAGCTGCTTTGTTCTATGTGCATCTTATCTTTCAATGAGGAAATAAATTCTCTTTAAATAGAAAGATTTAGTCTAAAGCATTCAGTTCATATCATCTCCTTCTATTGTTTTTCTTTCTCATGTTGTGCTGGTGAGTTTCCAGGACATGTAGGATTCATAAGTGGACTGGGAAACATGCAGACAGTGAGGAAAGTACAAATCAATCTCATATTTCTGAGGAGGCTTTGGGACATCTTGGCATATTACAGAAGGCATAGAAGAGCTGGTGCTCATTACATATAGTCCCATGCTTAGTATAACTGCCACTGCCCCAGAGCAGGATATTTCCACCACTCCAAGTCTCATGTTTTCAAAGCTGATGAGCTTTGCAGCTACAGTGTGATCAGCAATATATTAATGAGCTTTGAGGATACAGTGTGATCAACAGTATGTTAATTTAGTATATTGTACTCTAGATTTAAAAAGTCACATGTCTAGGTAGTCTTTTCCAGCCTTCCATAAAACTAAAAAAATTACATGAAAAAAGTGGAAAACTTATTATAGAACTGACAGGTACAAACAACAAGCAACTTTTAGTTGGGAACTATGAAAAATCTTCCTTTCCCATCAGGCAGCTAGAACTAAAGTTAAAAAAAAACACAACAAACATTATCTGGTTTGACATCATAACACCCTTAGATTTTGCCCTGCTAATTAAAAGAAGCAGAAAGATAATTGATAACTTTCCTATTATGTCAATAAACCCAGAAATTCAAGGGTTGAGCCAACCGAAAGAATTATTCTTTTCCTACTCTTCTGCTTTGATCTGTACAGCGTAAATACTTTCTGCCTGTGCCCCTTGTTTTTTCCCTTCCTTTTCACTGCTAACACCGACACCACCATCCAGAGAGAGCAACTTCAGAAAACAGCTGGTGGGGAGCAGGTTATGTTCCCAGCAAAATCAATGAAAACAAATCTATACTTATGTTCAGCTTGGGAAACATTAAACAACAAAGATGAAGGGGAAAAGTACTATAAAATATCTAAGTAAACCAAACCAAACCAACGGTTACCTGTACATAAATAAAGCTCATTTATTTTCTTCCAATAAAAGGCAGTAGTTAGTTATAGTAGAGAATTTACTGCTCAACAAGTAGCTACAAATATATTGTCCTGCATGTTTTCCTGCCCCTATTGGTGGCATACCCATATGAGTGGAAGTAACAAATATCACTTCCGTGTTGAAAATTTTGCAAACTTGATTTCATCTCCTAAAGGGCCCAGTAGGCCCACAGACCCAGCCTGTGGCTATCGTCACAGATCCTGAATGCAGATTTGGAATAAACATTCTCGGTCACTGAAAAAATCCCCACATAGTCTCCCAATGATAGGTAAGTGGGACAAGAGAAACCCCTGAAACTGAACCTTACTTCCGAACAATAAAATGAAAGATTATCATATCCCTCAGGATCCATTTTATGGCTTCTTCACAAGTCAGACTCTAGGTAGAAAGAGGGTGAGAATCAAAGTTTCATGGACTTTTGTGGCTTAGATTTTGAAGTCTCCCAGCATTACTTCTCTTGTGTTCTGTTGATCACAGCAAGTTGCAAGGCCAGCTCAGGTTTAAGGGATGGTGAAATATATTCTCCTTCACATGAGGAATGGTTAGGTCCCATTGCCAAGAAGTGCCATCCAAGGGTGCAAAGAATCCTTGTTTGCAAGAAATCACCACATTATAGGAATTGGCAAGACAATGAGCAGCATGTCATTTTTATCTGATGTAAATAGAAGTGCACCTTTATTGTTTTACCTCAAGGTAATGTCTTTTGAAATCTCTTTACTCGTATAGTCTAGTGCAGTGGTTGGCAAACTGCTGCTCGCGAGCCACATGCGGCTCTTTGGCCCCTTGAGTGTGGCTCTTCCACAAAATACCATGTGCTGGCGCACACGTACAGTGCGATTGAAACTTCGTGGCCCATGTGCAGAAGCTGGTATTTTGTGGAAGAGCCACACTCAAGGGGCCAAAGAGCTGCATGTGGCTTATGAGCTGCAGTTTGCCGACCACTGGTCTAGTGGGAAGTTAATTGTTAGGAAGGGCAATCACATGTCCTCAGTCTTTCAACTCCCATTTAGTCCCCTAAGACTGGGCCTTAGGCTTGGAACACTTCCGGATGAGGAGATAAATAGTCCACACAGTCTGTTCCAGGCTTATCACCTTGTGTGGGAATATCGCTCTCTGTTTCAGGCTCAAGAAATGCTCTTTTGTCTTTGCTTGAAGTCTGTGCATCATGTGGCACCTTGTGGACACCACTCTTATATCTGTCCTTCTCTGGGGAGAGGATGGTTGTCTTTCTACCATGGCACAGGATGGAAATGGTAGGAAATTGCCCCCCATCAGCCACAGGGAGAGACTCGATGGCCATGGGGACCAATGTTCACCAGAGAGACTGATCTTGCTCTCTTTGTTCCCTACGTAAGCAATGCTTTGTTCCACCCAGTGCTTGACTACATTGTGTTCTTGGTGACTCTGATACCAAGGTGCAATGGGCAGCAATGTTCAGAGCCCTCCCCTAGGATTGGTAACCAATGTGTCATAATCTGCTCTAACATCGATCATTTGGACATTTCAGAACATTGTGCTATGGAGCATGATATTGATGACATCATGCAAATTGGACTGTTGAGAAATAACAAGTGTACTAGAAACTTTTAGTTGGAATACATATGTGCAAGAGTTTGAGAGATCAATCCTATTTGGGGCCTGCCAGTTCATTAAGTTTTGGGAGTCCAAAGTCTTAGGCATTGTGATTTGTCTTTCCAGGTAAAAGCTAAGACGCTGTACTTTGTATTGCCTGCCATTAAGGAAGTAGCACACTTGGCAGACGTCTCTGGAGGCCTTTTGGGAATGATGCTCTGCTCCATTCATTGAGTAACCCATCATGCTTCATGTGTTAAGGGAGAGCAGAAAACAAGGAGTCTCTGCAACAGGTTCAGGGGACTGTAAACTGCCCTGTCATTTCTCAGGTCCAATGGTGCTCCAAGAATCACAATGATAAATAAGGGTGCCATATAAAACATCTATCAAGATACATTAAAAGATACACTACACAATTCCCTAGGGTTTGGAGGAAAGGTCTTCTTCTGATAACTATTTCATTCTGAGAAACAACTCCTGACTTGCTACTGGGACGTGGTAGAGGCTGAGTTCTAGACCACTGGACACCACAACACTATGTAATCTGAGATGTCTGCCATGAATTAGGTGTTATTAGACTTCTCCATAAGTCTAATCCATAATATCCATAATGCAGAACCAAACATTATGAAACTGAAGTATAATGATCTAGGTTATATAGACTCATGAATGTCTGCAAAAAACCAGAAAACTGCGTGGACAGGTGGCTCAGGCTTGCATGACACCTACTCATGCTGCATTGTCACGATTCCTTCTGCCTACACCTAAGGCTTCATGGAGAGTTTCTTGCAAATAGCTGACATGCAATGAAAAAACACCCTGGCCTTGTTACAGAGAGCTCTGCAGGGTAAGCTGGTACAAGCTGGAAATGATCTTTTGCTATTTTACATGCCCACTCAGCAGTGATCATCTGGTGAAGGAAAATATACGTACAGGGTGTCCCAAAAATGTATAAGCACTTTGAATGATTATGAAGTCAGTGTTTATTAACATACAGTTTATTTTTAAAATTTAAAAGAATCTATGGAAATGAATATATATGTTGTCAATGTTTGTTTTCAAACTGATGACCATTTTAGTCCAGGCACTGCTGATAACGTGAAGCAATGGAATCGCAAATATCAAGAATCATTTTATTTTGTATTTTGTATTTGTGTGCTCTTAATTTGTTAATTGTTGCCAGTTTTGCACCGTAAATGTTATCTTTATATATCTTTATATATCCCCATTAAAAAAAGTCTAGTAGCACATTAAGATATATTTTCTTTGTTAAAAACTTAGTCTGGCTCCTTGTTTTTGCTAATTTCTGGGTAATGTCGCTGCCTTTTACATGGCTTCTCAGCTTGCTCTTCTTCTGCTCAGCAAAGTCCCTGCCTTAACTTGTTTGTGTACTAAGGCAAAGTGGTTTCTACTTTGTATGTTGTTGTTGGATTCTGACTGACAAGCTAGTTAAATGTATAAAAATCAAATTGTTATGAATATTTAGAAAGTGAATAAAACAAAAAGTAGTCTTAAAATAAAAACAGACATTCTCTAAAGAAAATATAAAATAATTATCTGGATTTAAAGCCCTAGATTAGTCTAACACAGACCAAGAGAAGGTTAGTGGAAAAATTGTTTGGTCAGACAGGAATTTAACACATTTGAAGGAGGAAGGTGATAGATAAATTATGCCATTTCACTCTTGGCTCTGATTTTAATTACAACACGGGTTTAATTCTGCCTTTCAAAGTCTCAAAGGTAAATAAATAAAATATGGAAATACGATACACAGTTTATAGAAACAGAACATACAGGTAAAGAAAATATACTTGAATACAAGAAAATTGGCAACAAAAATATCACTAAGGCAGTATTAAAAACATGAATAAAATAATAGATCAGATGTAAGGCATGATCAATCACTTATTTAAAAAAAGATAAATGAATTAAGCCAACATATGAAAGGAAAAATTAATTTTGGTGAAAAGTCAATATATGTAAGCACAGATATCTATTTATTATATGTAAGTAAAAATAAGCCAGAAGGTATAGTAGTGTTGTGAGACCAAGATATTATGTAGAAAGCAATTAGTAGTTCTCAGTACTCACATTGTGAACACATATAATCCTCCTGCTCTTTGTACTGTTTTGTCCTCAGCAATTCCTGGTATTCTGTTTTGTAGAAGCCTTCCACTTTGCCCTCTCCAC
This sequence comes from Myotis yumanensis, assembly GCF_028538775.1. Taxonomy (NCBI): domain Eukaryota; kingdom Metazoa; phylum Chordata; class Mammalia; order Chiroptera; family Vespertilionidae; genus Myotis; species Myotis yumanensis. Next base: position 170,641,238 of record NW_027223752.1, on the reverse strand, counting down.
AGAGTAATCCTTCACTCTTCACTGGAGTTCCGGGTGGGAGATAAAAAGGTGTGAGGAAGGGAGTGGCCAGGGCATTGCGGGTTGTGGGAGCAGTTGCCTACTGCATGAAGTGAAGGAACAGACTGACCAGTCTGATTATTGCTCCTAATCTGACTTTTAAACAATCCTCTATTTTAACTTAGGCTTAAATTCTTAAGTCTTTTGGGGGTTTTGCAGCATAGTGATGATCTATTTTCCCCACTGCCTATTAAGGATTTGGTTTACTTAGGATTACTGTATCAGTTACTATTATCTATGGCTTTCCAACTTCCAAAATTCTGTGGCTTGTCTCCTCTCTCAATCCTGTTACCTTTGTGAGTTGCAGCTTTCCCCCCTCCTTTTTATCCCTTCACACTTGTTTATTTGATATGGGGGGTGGGGGGGAGGTGGGAAATGGGAGAGGAATTTAGTGGTAATTCACGAGTTCAACTGGCCACCTTTAACATGGAAATTGATGAACTTTGAGAAAGCAAATTACCCTCCACAATGTGGGTGGACCTCATCCAATCAGTTGAAAGCCTTAAAGTAATAAAGATAGATCTCCCTGAGTAAGAAGGAATTCTGCTAGCAGACTGCCTTTGGACTCAAACTGCAACTCTCCCACAAATCTCCAGTCTTCTGGCTTCCCCTATCATAATTTAGATTCACCAAGTCTCCAAAATTGCATGAACCAATCCCATATAATAAATTAAAAATATCTCTCTCTCTCAGCTCATTTAATACTCATCGATAACATAATGTTAATGCCCAGTTAGTATCCAAATGTATGGTTCTAATTTGAATAACTTTATCAATCATATATTGTTGACATGTAGTTGGAGTCCTAATTTTGGCTATTGTAAAGATAATATAACAAGCAAATCAATTGACAGAGTTCACTACAAATTAATGATTATTTTACTTAGGCTTTGTTCATAGAATTGCTAGGTCAGAAATAAATCAGTTTTTAGACAATTGATACACACATATTGCCAAATTACCCTCCAAAAAGTCTATCACAATTTATATGCCCACAAAAAGTGTTTAAAGAATGGTATTTCCCACATAGGATTAAATGTAATAAACTCCATTTTCAGCTTTAATCTTTTACCAAAACAATATTAAATATAAATGTAAAAAGCACAAATGACTAATAAACCTATGAAAAAATATTCAATTTTTTTTCTGTTGTGAATTGCTTAGGCACACCAACTTTTTTCTAATTTGTAAAAGGCTTATTTATCATAATGATATTGATCTATTATCTGACATTAAAGTAGCAAGTATTTTTCACAATTTAGCATTTGCCCTTTAATTTATTTATTATGAAAAGAATTTTAAATATTTAATTTAATCAATATATTTTTCTTTAATGAAACCAATCTCACTGTGTTTATTTTGTTTTCTTTAACCACATTATTGAATTTTTAAAGGTATAATGAAGTATAATTGATGAACATAGAAGTGCACAACTCTATGTGACAGCCTGATGGATTTCCACAGATTGCATCAGCTTTGTAACCAGCACCTGAATCAAGAAAGACAGCATTACCTACACACGAGAGAAGCTCCTGTGTTCCCTTCTAATACCTACCCTCATTATGAGAAACCAATATCTTGATTCTAAAACCAAGGTTTTGCCTAGTTTTATAATCAGAGAAAACATTCTATTCCCCTCACCAATAAGAGTCAATTTAAAAAAAATGATTAAAGAAAAGATATAACATCAGTATTGGCCCATTACAATGTTAAAAAATTTAATGAGTAATTGAAATGCTTTCATAAAGAAAATGTCAGACCCAAACAAGTTTACAAGACAAATTATATCAAATATTTCCAGAATAGATAACCCCAACCTAAAACAAACATTTCCAGAAACTAGAAAAAGTATTCTTCTCTACCAGAAAATGCCCCTCACCTCTGTGTCTCAGAGAAGCAAGCTACGTTTCTTTTGTTTATGAATAGGCATTGATTGTACTAGAAATGCACCAGACCCAACAGTGCTTAACCTAGGTTTATGTGAACCATTGCTTGTCATGGTACAAAGGGCTTTTCCTAATGTAGGCACTGGTAATTAAATGTCCCCATTATTCTAACTCTCTGTGGGCTTTATATAGAACTAAGGCACGGTGCATGAAATTCGTGCAGGAGGGGGTGAAGGGAGGGGGCATCCCTCAGCTCGGCCTGTGCCCTCTCGCAGGCTGGGAGCCCTCAGGGGATATCCAACTGAGCGGTGCTCCCCTTGTGGGAGCACACTGACCACCAGGGGGCAGCTCCTGCATTGAGCTTCTGCCCCCTGGTGGTCAGTGCGTGTCATAGCGACTGGTTGTTCTGCTGTTTGGTCGATTTGCATATTAGCCTTTTATTATATAGGATGTGGTAAGTTAATGGTTCTTTTTTCTTTTTGAGAGGACACATGATACACTTAACAGGAGGCAAAGAGGATAAGAGGCAAAGATTACATGAGAAGAAGGGAGGGCGGGAAGAAGAAGGGAGGAAGAGAGAGAAAGGGAGAGGCTGGAATTCTCTTCTAGCAATGTCTTGCCCTGATAGTTTGCCAATTCCAATTTACATCCTCAAGGTGGCTTGCATAAATTTTCCATTCTTGTAGCCAAAAATGCCAAGTGGTTGCCTTCTGCCATGAGGAGGAAAGTTGACTGATAGAGTCACTTCTTGGCACTTATTTAGTCATGTGATCTACTAAGAGCAGATTGTCTTTTCGACTTTTTGCGTTTACATTCTCTGCTTTGTGTGTATGTGTTTTTGACACCTGAATACTTCACTAAAATAGAAGTTATATTTTAAAAGTGTAAACAATAAGGGGATTAGGGTCATCTATAATTTCTTGATTCTATGTTCTTTATCCCTCTTCCAACAAACAAGCTAAGATTAGAAGCGTTCTTGAAAAAAATATACATGGAACTCATTAAGAATACTGGGGTGAGGGAGGCTTGCTTGATAAAAATGTATTCACACAGTCAGAAAGCTTCTTTAAAACTTGTAAACAGGCCAAAGTGTTTACTGAGTGTGCTTCAGGGCAGTGCTGGCTGGACTTGCTGGTGGGTGGGGTCTTTTCCAGCTCTGTAGGGCTGAGGTTAATTGGTAGGCTTTTGTCTGGTAGAGATGCAAGTCATTTCTTCCCTGAGGAAGAGACAGCCCCGATGGGCTCACTACTTTGTAAGTCATAAACCAGTTTTGTTTCTAACCCAGATATTTTTTTCTAATATTTACTTGGACATAGCTTCTTAAATGCTCTTGACCTGTTCAGAACATTTTACCATTTCACTCATTGATTACCAAATTGAGTAAAATCTTTGGCATGTGTTCATTTCACATTTGCATGAAAATCCTGATTTCATTTTATTTTTAAAATTTTTTCTTTAACAATGCTCTTCTCCATAAATCCATTTTTTTTTTCCTTTGGGGGAAAATATTCAGTATGGTACAAGCTAACAATTTGTAATTCCTAGGTAGGAGGTTTAACAGGTTGTAAGATTATTTCCCAGTAAAGGCTGACACAAAACACTATGTGCTCCCAGAATTACTCTTGAATCCCTACTTTACCAATTTCTTCCTTACTGTTATTTCTTTCATATTTAAACTAGAGGTCTGGTGCACAGATCCTGGGGTCCCTTGGCCTGGCCTGTGCCCTCTTGCAATCCGGGATCCCTAGGGGGATGTTGGATAGCTGGTTTTGGCCGGATCCCTGCAGGCCCAATGTAGACAGGAGAGAGCCTGATCCTGTGCACTGAGCATCTGTTCCCTAGTGGTCAGTGCTCATCATAGTGACTGGTCAACTGGTCGTTCGGTTGTTTAGTTGTTTGATTGCTTAGACTTTTATATATATAGATAGAAATATTTCAAGTAGGTTTTTACTTTTGCTGCGTTTTATGTTATTGTTATGTATGTTCTGCCATCTCTGTTACATTTTATCTGTTACAAAGCGACCAGTTCTTTTGAACTTCTTCTCACAGTGCTTTAAAAACAATAGTTGGGCCTTGGCCTGTGGCTCAGTTGGTTGAGGGTCATCCCATGCACAAGGCATATGCCCAGGTTTCAGGATTGATCCTCAGTAGGGGCCTGCAGGAGGCATCCAATTGATGTTTCTCTTTCCCTCTCCCTTCCTTTCTCTCTAAAATAAATAAAAACATATTTAAAAATAATAAAAGTAATAGTTGGTAAATAAATGCTTATTAATACAAGCATTTAAAAGCCAGTATCACCTTTATGTTTACTCCCTTTGAAATGTTGCTTAAAAATCCAGTTTAATCTATAGGCCACTCATATGCTTTTAGTCATTTGTAATTATGAGGATTTTACTGAGCTTTTCTCATACTTTTACTTAGAATTCTCACATGATAAATTATGACACAACAGATGAGGTCATTTTTTATACCCCTCTTCCAAACAAATAAGCTCTATTCTTTTAATCATGTTGACAAATATTTGTTGAGAACCTCTTCTGTGTTGTGCACTGACCTGGGAGTTGAATATGTAGATGAATTCAGGAAATCAAATAATAACTAGAAAGGACTGTTTCTGAAATACAGATTTGAAGTAAAGGGATTTAGCTGATACATTTTCAATTTCTATTCTAAGATTACTTTTGTTCAAGAATCAGGATGATTTGTATAGAATAAAAATATCTTCTTCCTTGAAGCATTCTCTTAAAAAAACTAACAAATTCCTTTTAATTCTTCTATTTTATAGATTCTATGATGATTTATACCTTACAATTTCCCACATTCTCTCTGATTCAGTTATAAACTTTACAATTCCTCTACTTGAGGTAAATAATCTTGGTTAATTTTTATTGCCATTTCTCAAAGGATCTACCTCTTCCAGTACTAAACTGTGCTTTTCCTAAATAAAATAAACAAACAAAAGAAGCTGTCTGTACTAACTTAATGGAAGTCAAGAAAAATTTAAGCAAGAAGAAAACTGAGGGTGAGAACTTGAGAAGAAATATTTCACTTTGCAATATTGTTTTACCAGACGTGATAGAACTGGTCCTTCACCATAGATAAAACAGAGTGTGAAAAAGAATGAAAATAAAAAGTAAAATAAAATTATCCAATATTATGGTTGACAAACTGATCACTCCTTTCATTCCACAAACTGACAAAGGAGTATTCATATAAATTGACAGGACATGGTGAGTCATGGACCCAAAGTGTCAATGAATGTGTCTGAATTCATACAGCAGAATAAGCTGTGCCTACATACAGCCTCTGACTCAAAGATTTCAGGCAGAAATGCTTTTTGGCAACTATCTAGGAGAGGGCAAGAAATATTTTCAAAGTTAAGCAAACATTGTGGGTGGATCCATCTAATGGTGAAAATATTAAAGTCAGTAGTCATATTTCCATTGGCTTTGTATGATTAATGGGGCTAGTTGGGGACCAGTGGGCAGGGAATATTGCTGGGTAAGATAGTGGGGACTTTGGAAATGATGCTCAGAATAGAAGCACAGAATGTCCCCAAGTATGGATACGGCACTTTTTCTGGTAGCAGTTAATCCAGAAATTGTTCTCTTTCTACTAAAATCCTGAGTGGTCTAAAAATAATATTTCTCACTCTTGCACAAGATGTAGAACATTTGTGGCAGCAATTTTGTATAGTTTACATCGATGAAATAACAGCATTCCATGCAGAATGGGTGACTTATAGGATATGAAATGTTTAGAACTTTCAAAATACAGTTTAAGTAAACTGTTCTTTTTGAAGTCTGAACTTTGAGCAAATCGAGTATCACTTCTGGTATGAGAGTGACCACTGTAGCGATGAAAAAGAAAGAAAGCAAGTGGCTTCAGCATTAAAGGAGAGTCTATTGTCTTATCATGTTTAATCCTCACAATAAATCTTTAAAATAGGTTTTCTTATGCCCATTTTCCAAAACAGGAAACTGAGGTTCAAAGATATTAGAATATTTATTCAAAATGTAAGGACTATTATCATTCCTTTTTCATGGCTAAATCCTAGCTAGGCTTTTCACAATTTCTCTGATGAAGAGAGATTATTCTGTAGTGATAACCATACATCACACAGTGGTGCATCTATGCATGTATATTGTTGAGCATTTCTGTTTGCAAGCCACTAGCTGACTCTAAGTTGAGAAACCACAGAATGTATAGGCAGGACAGCAGGGTCTGTCCAAGTGGTTGCACAAATTGGAGAAACCAGCAGAGAAATTAGGCCTGCTCTGGAGATTATGGCATCAGTCTTATGTGTTTCTCATTAGCCGTTCGGTTACTTGTATTTCCATTCAAAGTGTCACATTCTCTAGTGAGAAATTCTGAATGGTTTTATGTGACGATTATGAGATATGTGAGAGGTATGTTAGCCACATTGATATGGTAACTGAAGAGATAATTGTTACTTCTAAATGTGATATGTATGCATCTAATTATACATAATACACATTTTTGTACACAGCACATATTTATTTAGGATTTTGGTAAAGTGCAACATTGAATTACAATGGATACAATTACAATGGGTAGATATGATTATTCTTAACTTAAGATTTTTTTTTGGTACTTTTTGAAAATCTAGGATTTACTCCTTTAGATATTAAGAAGAGGCGTATGAACTAGATAGGCTAAAAAGAATATTTCGCAGTAAAGACTTTTCTACCCAGAGTGAACAAATCTAGCCCCTAAAACTTGAACTTGAATCTTAAGCCTAACAAGACCTAATGTTTTCAGGGTTTTATACTTAACACTTACCTATGCAAATGCTAGATAGACCATTCATTTCCTTTACATCTGTTCATCAGTTTTTCCTCATAAAATGTGCATAGGAACTTAACCCAACAGAAAACACAGCAGTAATACAGTACTAATGTTTCTAACTTAATGGAGCTAGATTTTTTAGTTAAAAAGGCTTCAGGCATATTAACAACCACCGAAGACTTTCCTGTATGTTTCACTTTAAAAAACATATTAGAGATATATCATAGACATACGTTTAGTTGCTGCCCCAGCTCTATCACTTAGGTGTCTGTTCAAATCTCTAGAAACAGCTTGTCACATTTTCCAGAAAGAAAGACTTAGCATAATTGACATTGGAAAGATTAGTTTGCTACACACCAGACTGACCACATTTACCAGTTCCCCATCTATAATAATAAAAGCATAAGAATTAGACTGGACAGCCAAACGACCTTCTGGATGTCCTTCCGGATGACCTTCCAGATGACCTTCTGGATGAAGTGAGGGCCAAGGCAAGCCACTGTGGCTGCAGGGGCAAAGGAAAGCCACCACGGCTGTGAGAGCTGAGCCCCTTACATGAATTTCGTGCATTGGGCCTCTAGTCTTATACAATTCTAGGTGCTTCTGCTTGTACCTTTTTGTAGAACTCAAAGGGGCAGAAACAAACAAACAGAAAGTCTATTATAGTAAATGCCATGAGTTTTCCTCAAAAACAAAATTAGTTGGTGACAACAAGCAAGAAGTAGAAATAAATTAGTGTTCATGAACTATTTTGGGTTTAGGGAAGAGATGGGACCCCGTGCCGGGAATATTTTTTTCCTGGTGTACAAGGGCACATAGCTTTGCTCATGTGAGCTCTGAGAGAGATAATTAGTGCAATCAGTCTTTTGTATCTGTGGGTTCCGCATCCACAAATTCAACCAACTGCAAATGGAAAATATTTGAAAAAATTTTTTATATTGTTGCTGTATATACTTTGTAGTTAGACCTATGATGTTTGCATCTGTACTAAACATGTAAAGACGTTTTTCCCTCAGTATTATTCTTTAAACAATATAATAATTATTTGCATAGCATTTCCATTGTATTAGGTAGTATACATAATCTAGAGATTATTTAAAGTTTACAGGAGGATGTGCATAGTTTATATGCACATACTATGTCATTTAATATGAGGGACTGGAGCATCCAGAGATTTTGGTATCGAGGCAGGATTCTGAAACCAATCTCTGTTGTCTATTTCTCTTTCTTTGCATATTCTATGCAGATTATCAAAGCAACCCTCAGAAGGACGGGAGCAAGAATATGATGTATCAATTTCATGTTACGGAGCCTAAAAACACAGAAGTCTGTGCCCCAGAAACATTCATCCATGAAGTTGATCAAAGGCCTAGAACTTGAAGCCTGGAGGCAGAATTTTCCTGGATATACTTCCTGCTGATTCTGGAAAACTGCCAGGAAGCAAGGTGCTAGGCACAGGGTCACTGCCTTTTGACACACCATGTCCCTCCAGGCTCTGCTTTACTGTCTAGCAAGTGTTTCTAATGAAAGTTTCAAGAGTTTCTGATGACTTCTGAGTTAGTGACTAGTCAAAAAATAAGTACTAGTCAAGGCAAACTTTCATACAGTTGATTTCTGAGAGCTCTGTAGGCTGTATGGGTCTGTGTGTGTGTGTGTGTGTGTGTGTGTGTGTGTGGAGCGGGGAGGTGGGTGAAGGAGCGGGTGGTTAACTTCCTTAGCCAAGTTTTGCAGTTGTCATATGTGGGAGTTTCCAGAATCTTAAAAGGCAGTGAAAGCATCCTATATGTAAACTATATTTTAAGTAGATGAGGAGTTACAGCATTCATGAAGGGAAATGGAAGAATATATCCATATTCTTTGTATCTCAGTTAGAATTGCAAAAGGCCCAGAAGCCCAGGAACTTTCCATTTGATACACTCTTGCCAAGAATACTGGCCCTGGATTTCATTTTTCATCTTCAGACAATATCCTAAGTAGGAGTGCTGTTCTTGCAAATGGCTCAGCATGCTGCCTCACCAGAGGGGTAGCAAACAGTGTCTCAAATCTGTACAGTTCTTTTGTTCACCCAGATGGATATGATATATGATCTAAGTCCCAGGTATAAAAAATAGTATATTTCTGGTGAATTTTTATATAATCTGGCTTTTCACTTGCCAAGGGGTGCAAACATTTTTACCTTCAGAGAAATGTCTCCATGTAAATGGATCTATCCATTGGTTTTCTGTAGGATGGCCTGAAGAATAAAAGGGCATCCCTGAATCCACTGTAACATACTCACTGTAGCATACATAAGAAATCATATAAATAAAAGCAAAATAAATGTAGCTGCTATACAGACACCAATAGTGTAAAATAGTCATTAAGAGTTCAAACCTGGGCAGCCATCTACTAGCTAGCTGTGCAACGCTAGGAAATTAATTTAGCATCTTTAAATCTTGGTTTCCCCATAAGTACAGATGATATCATGTATTGAATATATATTGGGACAGTAAAATAAATAAAACAAATAGCACTGTGTCTGGCATATAATAATACTAGCTAAATTATCATTGTCATTGTTCTTACCAGCATGATGGTATTAAAATTAGATTGAATTTAATGGCCCCTTATATTGATTACCCTTATTATACTCACACTCATGTGGACTTTGTGTGCACTGTACAACAATGACATTCTCTAAGTGATATATCTAGCCACAATCACCATTGATTCCATTACGATATATGTTTTCATCTGGTATCAACTGAGAGTGTATTTAGAGTGTTTTATAAATTAGGTTGTGGCTCTATTAATTTCTATTCTTAAAAGCATGGACCATTGTTTGGAGGACACAAAATCTGTATGAAGCATTAAATGTGTACTTCATATAATTTTTAAAATTTAAAAATTTTTAGCTAAATATTACATATCATGTTAGTCCTTTGTTAAAACTCAATTCTTTAATCTAACTGTGAAATAAAGAGAATAAGATGACATCTCTGTAGGGAAAATAAGTGTAGTTATGGTGGGTCAATGCACTGGTCCACAAAATAAGAATTTGGAACAGAATTAGTAATAGTTCTTAAGTCCCCAGACAAGGTTCAGTTTTCCATGCAATAAAACAATGATCACCAGTTTTTTCCTTCCAAGATCTCTTTTCTGCATTCTAATTAAATTCAGTGAAGCAACTTTCATAAAACATTCACCTCCTATTCTCAGATCTTTCCACTAAGTCCCAGGAATTAGGAATTTGGTTCTTATACTCTACAGAGGCAATGCTCTCCAAACCCTCCCTGAACTTTGGCCTGAAAAGTTACTCAAAACTACAGGAGAAAGATGGAAAAGGAATGGCAAGAAAGACATAAATTGACCAGAAAAGATTGGAGTAAAGATATTCACAAGTCAGGATGGTAAGAGAAAGAATAGATGTGGAGATCATGAACTTAATTATAATAATAGGATTTAAAATTGAGAAACTACAAAGAAAACCACAGTAAGAAGTCTATCTTCTATTCTCTGTTTAGCTATCTAGGTTTTTCCCCCAGAAGGAAACAACACGATCAGTTTCTTAAAGACTTATGTATTTTTCCACACCTGTGTCTTTTTCTGTATCTATATTCACAAATGGTAACATACTATAAATATACCTGCAATGCACCTTGTTTCTTTCACTTAAAATATATAACTTGGTTGGCATGGCTGGCATGGCTCAGTGGTTAAGCGTCAACTATGAATTAGGAGGTCATGGTTTGATTCCTGGTCAGGGCACATGCCCTGGTTTTGGGATCAATACCCAGTGTGGGGCAGGCAGGAGGCAGTAGATGAATGATTCTCTCTCATTGTTGATGTTGCTATCTCTCTCTCCCTCTTTCTTCCTCTCTGAAATTATATATATATATATTTTAGAGGCTCGTTGCATGAAGAGATTTGTGCAGTAGGCCTTCCCTTCCCCTGGCTGCTGGCACTGGTTTTCCTACAGCACCCGGGACCCAGGCCTTCGCTCCGTCTGGAGCCTTCAGTCTTTGCTAAGCCGCTTCTTGCCTACATATGCAAACTAACTGCCATCTTTGTTGGATTAATTTGCATACTCTCCTGATTGGCTGGTGAGTGTAGTGGAGGGACGGTCAATTTACATGTTTGTCTATTATTAGGTAAGATATCTATCTATCTATCTATCTATCTATCTATCTATCTCTTGGAGATTATGTCATATTTATATAAAAACTCCCTATATTTCTGTAGAGCAGCAATGATATCTACTTAACCAGTTTCTGCTTATTGATATTCAATGTTTTGCCATTACTAACAACAGTATATTGAACAACCTTTTTTCCCCTCCATTTTAAAATTTTTATTTTCAATTGCAGTTGACATACATTATTATATTAGTTTCAGATGTCTACCCCAATAATTAGACATGTAAATTACTAAGTGATTATCCCGATAAATTTTGTACTCATCTGACACCATACAGTTATTAGAATATTGACTATATTCCCTATGCTATACTGTACACCCCCATGACTATTCTGTAACAACCAATTTGTACTTCTTAATCCCTTCACCTTTCTTACCTATCCCCCAAAGCCTGGCAACCATCAAAATATTCTCTGTATCTATGAGTTTCTATTGTGCTTTTCAGCAGACATTTTGCAGGCCAGAAGAAATTGGCAAGAAATATTCAGAGTGATAAAAGAAAGAACCTACAACCAAGATTACTCTACTCAGCAAAGCTATGATTTAGAATCAAAGAACTGGTAAAGGGCTTCCCGGACAAGAAAGAGCTGAAGGAATTCATTGCCATCAAACCAGCATTACATAGAATGTTAAAGGGTCTTCTTTAAGAAGAAAAAGATATAAAATGTGAACAACCTTGACTATATCTCTTTTCACATATGCATTGCTAAGTGTTCAGAAAACAGAAACCACTCAATTTTTAGGAATGGCAGATGTTTAATCCAGCCAGTTCTGTACTTACAAATCATTATAGGGTTGTGGGCACAGCAGGAACAATGGGCCCTTAGGATAATTTTCGACAAATATCTAACTGATGCTCCATGGGAAGGAACTCTTCTGCAAGTTCTGCAGCCCCGACCGATTTCAAAAACGTATGGCATAGCTGTGATTCAGGAATCAGGAAGGCAAAAGAAAAAAAGATTGCCTCCATTGAAACTGCCAAAAGCGACAAAAAGATTGCTTCATTTGTACTTCTACCTTCTAAACTTACTTGGTTACATATAACTGATGGAAACTAATTTGCTTTTAGAACCCTGATTCCATGGGAGTCTGGATTTTGGTTTCCTAGACTCTGCAGCAATATAAGAAGTCACAGTGGAAAAAGGCAGGAATCAAGGTTTGGTGAGTCAATCCAACAGAGAATACAACTGTCATTTTAATTGATATTGTAAAGAATTTTTAAAAATTCCTTACAGAAACACTGGATGTCAAAGCCCCATTAATATGACTGCGTGAAATGAAAGGCTTTTATTGACAGGTCATATTTGACTACCTTGGGTCAGAGCAACACCCACCTTCACTCTACTTCCCGCCCCCACCCTTCACCCTCCATCCCTACATATTCGTTTTAGCCAAAGAAGATGATCCCAGAGAAACAGAAAGAGTTTCCTCCGGAGAAATAGCCAGGGGAGCTTACACATGCACACAGAGCTCAAGCCAAGGTGATTCTCACGGGACAGGAAAGCAGCCTTGGGATTCAAGTGTGATATCACGGCCACATGTCCCCAACGAGGGAAAAACAGTGGAGAAAAGGGGGAAAGCACTATCAAAAGGCTAGCTACTTGACAAAATGTTCTGTTGTTGGAGGTAATAATTAATGTTAAAAGGATTCCAAAAGTTGGAGAGTCACTCTGATGGGCAGAAGTTGAGATACAGTGTAAAAAAAAAAAAAAAAAAGAAAGGCATTATAAACAATTGTTTAGAATATAAGCTAATGGCCCATGGTATTCATAAGCCATCAAAATGTACAAACAGAGCATAGTGGCTGCTGTTATGCATTGGTAGGAACTAAGTATTGTATGATTATGCTGACATTAAACTAGCTTAAGATAGAAGCATATATTTACTCACTGTTTGCATAAAGACAATTAGCACCAAGGAGGAACTCCCAGAAACAATGTATGTTAAAATCTACTCTTAGAGGAGACTTTAACTATAAGTAGAGAACCGTGGTCACTTTTTCTGAGGATTTCTCAGAGGGATAAGAACTGATTTAGGTTTTGTCTAAGGTTAGCAACTCTATTCTTTCACTTGCTCAGGCCAAAATAGTCCGAATCATCTTTGACTTAGAGTCTGCTTCCTTTAAAAAAAAAAATCTTAGTTGGGATAAATTACACATATCATAAAATCTATCATCTTAGCCATTTTAAGTGAAGAGTTCAGTAGCATACTGCTGTGCAATGAATTTCCAGAACTCTTTTCATCTTGCAAAACTGAAACTTTCTATCCCTGAGGCACCAAATGGCAACCACTATTCTGCTTTCTGCCTCTGTGAATTTGATGCTGTAGGTGCCTGGGATTATTGGAATCATAAAATTGCTTGACTTTCGGTTACTGGCTTATTTCACTTAGCATAAGGTTCATCCATGTTGTAGCATATGCCAAATTTTCTCTCTTTAAGGCCGCTTGTTTACTTCCTTTTGGGCTTATTTTTTTCTCTCCTCCAATCTACATCCAATGATTATGAAGTCCTTTGACTCTACCTTCAAAATTACGGCAGAGCCTGGCCATTTCTTATTCCTGCCACTGCTACTACTGTGGTCCCAGCCACCATTCCTTCTCACTTGCAACGGTCCTGCTTCCTCCCTTGCTCACGATCAGCCCTTTTAAACCTAGCATCCACAGCAATCTGTGACAATCAGGTCACCCCTGAGCTCAAAATTTGCAATGTCTCCTCATTTTGCTTAGAGAAGAAATCAAAATCCATGCCTGCGCCTACGAGAAGGAAACCTGCTAGCTTAGTGTCCCTGACATTGTTTTCCTACGACTCTCCCTGTCCCACCCACCCCTCCACCCACATCACACTTGCTTCCTTGGTGTTTGTTTCTGAGCTGGCAGGCAAGCTATAACAGCAGTGCCCTTGCACTGGTGTTTCTCTTCCCAGATATGTCTGTCTGCTAACTCTATTATCTCCTTTAAGCATTTTGTCAAATGGAAACTTAAAGTATCCTAACCTGACCATCTTATTGAAAGCAAAGTCCGCCCTATAACACACACACCCTTATCCCTTCACAGTTCAATTTTCCCCTGACAATTGTCAGCTTCTAAATTGATGCATAAAGTACACTTATTTGTTGTTATAATAGTTTGTCTGTCTCTCCCTGCTAGATATATGCCTTTACCTGTTTGGTGTGTTGTTGTTGTTTTTAACTCTCACCCAAGGATATTTTTCATTGATTTCTAGAGACAGTGGAAGGGAGGGAGGAGGGGGAGAGAGAAACATTGACATGAGAGAGACACATCGATTGGTTGCCTCCCAAACTCACCCCTACTTGGGCTGGGGAACTTGCACCAGAGGTATGTGCACTTAACCAGGAATTGAACCCATGATCCTTCGGTCCATGGGCCAACACTCTAACCACTGACCTAAACCAGCCAGGGCCCTTTATCTCTTTTGTTCATTGATGTACACAAACATTGAGAGCTATGCCTGAAATAGAGTGGATGTTCAATAATGAGTAAATGTTTTTATTGGGAAGATCTTGTCTTCACACTGAAAGTAGGTTGGGCAGGTACTTTACAACAAGCATGTCAAACTCAAAGGCTAACATGGGCCAAATAAACAAGGTTTAAGGTTTTGTGGGCCACAAAAAAAACAAAAGCTTCAATTTTCATAGAGATGTAGATTTATTTAGATAGAGACATGCTGAATACAAAGGGCTAAAATAAATGAGTAATCGTTAACATAAAATAATAGAACATTTTAATAAAAATTAATATTTTTTCTTGAACATTGTTACCAGACACTGAATAACTGCACAGATTAATAAGCATAACACAAATAAACCTATTTTTCTTGTTCTCCAAAAGTGAAATATTTCCTGTTGTACACACCAAACAAGTCAGTACAAGACTAATGATGTGACAATTGGCTGCTAAAAATTTGCTGCTAGTATTAATGAGAGAAACAGTGCACCTGCATGTAAGGCGAATAAGGGAAATGAATGCAACACAATTATAGTAATCAATTATTAGCCAACGTTGTAGTTCATTATTAATAACTAGAGGCCTGGCGCACGGATTTGTGCACCAGTGGGGTCCCTAGGCCTGGCCTGTGGGGATCGGGCCAAAACTGGCCTGGTGCACGGATTTGTTCAGGACATGTCCGGCCGGTCTCACCCAGTCCCCATTGGCCAGACACCAGCAGCAAGCTAACCTACTGGTTAGAGCATTTGCCCCCTGATGGTCAGTGCATGTCATAGCAACTGGTCAAATGGTCAAACAGTCTGACACTTAGCATATTAGGCTTTTATTATATAGGATTATGCGTAACAGGATATTGTAAAAATTGTTACAAAATTTTTATTAAAACATTTCTTACATACTGTTATAATGGCTTGGCTGCAAAAATATTCATTGTGGGCTGCATGTGGCCCGTGGGCGGCGAGTTTGACATGCTTGCTCTACAGGTTCTTACAGGGCCTGTAACAATATGGGAGTAGAGAGGAAAGCAACAAGGAGTCCATATTTTTAATTTATTCTGTCATCCACATTCTCACACTGCCAGGGCCTACTTTTCAGAGTTCATCTGGAAGGAATGTGGTGCAAGCTAAGGGTTTGGAGTCTAATACTCTCCAAATTCAAACTCCATTATCTACTGACTCAGTGGCCTGGGGAAGTTAGTCTTTTTACACCTCAGTTTCTTCATCTGTGAAGTGGGGATACTTTTAATCATTTTTTAATTTTTCAATTACAGGTGGCACACAATATTATGTTTCAGGTGTACACCCCAGTTATTAGACACTAGAGACCCAGTGCACAGATTCATGCACTGGTGGGGTCCCTCAGCTTGGCCTGTGCAATCTGGGACCCCTTGGGGGATGTCGGACTGCCGGGTTTGGCCAGAACCCCGCCCGCAGGCTGCGCAAAGTGGCAGGCGGCTGGGGAGAAGCCCAAGCCTGGGCTGGGCACTGCTTCACTTCTGCTCACCCTGGCCCTGCAGCACCTGCCTTTGCCTCTGCTCGGTAGCACTGGCATGGAGGCGGAAGAGGCTCGCACCACCACAGCTGCGCCTGCCAGCCGTGAGCCTGGCGTCTGACACCTGTTGGTCAGCTGAGCAGCGCTTCTGCTGTGGGAACGAACTAACCACCAGGGGGCAGCTCCTGTGTTGAGCGTCTCCCCCTGGTGGTCAGTATGCATCATAGTGACCGGTCGCTTAGGGTTTTATATATATAGATTATATAAGTTACTAAGTGATCATCCCAATAAATCTCGTACCTATCTGACACCATATATAGTTAATGGCTGTATTCCCTCTGTTGTACTTTACGTGAAATGGGGATACTATTAATAGAGTATTCCTCCTAGGTTATGAGAATTAAATGAGATAATGCACTTAAAAGGCTGAGCACTTGATAAATTACTTGAAGGTAAATATAATTAGAAAGCACTTAAAGACAATGCATTTAGAATTTTATGCATTCCAGTGTAATCTAGATCTACAGCTGCACCAGCACGGGGAGCAGGATGGAAATATACCTAAGAAAAGCCTTCTGCTCACAGGTAGCCCCATACAGCAAAATCTCCCCACAAAATCTCTCCACTAAGACTGAATGACTTAAAGCCAAGCCAAGAACTTGACAAATTGTATCTAAGCCGGGAGATTTCAACCTGAATTTGAACTTTTCATCATTCTGTTATACCTACAGGGAATTTTAAATCAGTGTCAGATCTTGGTAAAAAGCTTCTCTATAAAACTTTGTTTTAAACTTGTAAAATGAAGACAACAGGGGTGCATGGTAGAGTGGCACTCTACCGCCTTCCCGTGCTCAGAAGGAAGGCCTGACTCCTCATCTTTGGAAGCCTTCAGATCATCCCTGAGCCGGAGTCAACTACACTTCAGAGTCTGTGTACTTTTCACCTCTGCTGACAAGTGGCATGATAGTACAGCCAATTTTTTCTTTGGTTTTCAGTGGGATTAAAAGCTCTTCTTAAATGTTTTAAAACCTTGTAAGAAGGTGCTTTAGAGAAGCTGGTAAGATATTATAAGGCTCTAGCAAAGCTTAGTTAGGTACCTTTCATAAACACTTTAAAATCTTTGGATCAAAGGAGCAATCTGTAGGAAACATTTTTGGCTGCTAACACAGAGTGCGTATTCATATCTAGATTCTCTGTATTTTTATTTGAGTTCATAACTACTCTTTGTGGTGAATAAGGGGAAAACAAAAGATACACGTGAGATGTTTCCTTCCTAGAAAGCAAGTGTTGCCGATGGGAGCAGTCTTCTAGAAATGAACAAGATAAGGTGGGAGCAGCAAGCCTCTGAGTCGTTTAAGTCCTAAGCTAGAGCAGAGGAAACCAGGATCGCGGTGGAGAAGGGGTATGTCAGGCTTCCTGGCGACTGTGGGAGCAAGTGGCAGTGATGGGACAGAGCCAGGGGTTGAGACCCTGCCCCCTATTACCCTTTGGAGGAGGTAGTGAAGGGCAACACCTTGAAGGAGACATGGCTGGTATTCCACGGGCCAGTCACTGATCCCACCTGCTCCCTTAATGAGCAACCTGGTGGAGAAGAGGTTCTGCTGAAACAAGCTGTTGCAGATGCGAGTGAAAGCTTCAAAGATGTAGGCCCTTCCTCTGATGCCAGAGAAAGGCCAAAGCGGTCCTATATTGTTAAGTGCATCCAAATGACCCAAAACCTGAAAGTAGTAGCAAGGGCCCTTTGATAAATAGTTGCTGATCAGACTGGATTTTCCCCAATCATAGGTGCTGTTCTCTTAGGTTTCCTGTACCCGCCTTTACTGCCACCCGTTGGGAGGAAACCCTCCCGAAGAGGCCTTGCTGAAGTCTGGAAAGCGTATCCACTTGGGAATGGAGACTAGAGACTGGTTTCCAGGCTGAAGAGGTGCTGCGTTCTCAAATCCTGACAACTGTATTCTTCTCCCTTGGAGCTCAGATGGTTGGCCAGGCATCTACCTCAGACCTGGGGACATGTCCTTTTTTTCTCAGAGACTTTCTCCCAAAGCACCTGCTCATTGGCCCTGCCAGTGTTTCCTCTCTTCACTGGTTTTCACAAGCACCTTTATAGCAACATTTTCTGTTAATAATTGCAACCCACAGGTCCCAGTGACCTTGCCCCTTGGTACAATACCTACTTTCTAATACTGTGCATGCGCATTAGACAGTCTTACACAGCAGCTGACTCTGGTTTTGAAGCTTTTCTTCCTTTTTAAAATATGTTTTTATTGATTTTAGAGAGAGAGAGAGGCAGGGACAAGGGGAGGGAGAGAGAGAGAAACATCGATGTGAGAGAAACATTGATTGGCTGCCTCCCACACACACCCCAACCAGGAACTGAGTCTGCAACCTGGGCATGTGCACTGACCAGGAATCGAATAGGCAACCTTTCGGTGCATGAGACAGAAGTTTCTTTTTTTTTTCAATTTTTAAGTAAATATTATTATTTTTAAATTCTGACTTAATTTTATTATTTTCATGAACTAGGTTATACACCCAGAACTTAAACCACAACTGCCAAATGATCTTGTTTCTTGTTTATAGTTGTTAAAACTAGCAAGAGCCATCTGATCGTCCCTGTCTCCTGAGCTAGGGGAGTAGGTAGCTCTTGCCACCCCCTAAGCCACCATGTGGTGGAGAACTATGCTTCCTTTTTATTTCCTGGAGTGGAGAGAAACAGGAAAGGGAGAGATGAGTTGGAGTGATAGGGTGCATTCATAGCAGTCTTCCTTTTGAAATGATCGAGAAACACTATTATGGACAGGAGTTTAGAAAAAGCATCAAAGACTTCATGCTTTACTTTGGTTTGGCACCAGTTTCTAGACATTCTCTCTCTCTCTCTCTCTCTCTCTCTCTCTCTAGCTACCCCTCAACTATCTTTACTGGTAAAATATAAATTTGTAACTATGTCTGTAGAGCTTTACCAGGGGTTTTTGCTGCTTTTTTCTTTATTGATTAGCAAATATTTTATTCCCTGTTTTAATGAAAGTAAGACTTCCAATTGATCAAAGATATAATATTTAGATTTTCTGTTTGGTCCAGTAAAATAACTTCCACAATCAATCATTTGAAAGGGGGGGGCTGATGACAAAAGGATGTTTTCCATTTCATCTGTATTTTACCTCCAGGTTCCAATGTGTGATTTTTGTTGTTTTTCCATTGAATTCACAGGCGTGCAGCTCTAGGTTATGTTAAGTGTTAATGGCTGATAAAAACTCAATTCGTGATCCCCACCAAGAGGACTTGAGATAGCTCTGTCTCTGGAAAAGTTTCATAGTGCTACATGGAATTAGCAGTGCATTCTCAGCTTTTACCCCAATCAGTAAGTTTTTCTTCCTGACAAAATTGGTAGAATCTAATCCTTTTCCTCACTGTACTGCGGTTAGAATAATACAGTAGGGATAACATAGGAAATAGAATTATCAGTTCACAGTGAAGAGAGAGACACACAAAATCACAAGAGAAACCAAGAGAAAAAGCATTTCCCAGAGTAAGTGGCAGATTCTCTTCGGAGAATGGGCACAATATAGGGATTAAGAACAATCACTTTAAAATCAGTCAGATTTACATTTGCATTGTAATTTGTAGCTTTAGGCAGGGACAGTAAGTCTCTACTTTCTCACCGGCAAATTAGGAATAACAAAAAGATAATTAACACATATAGTTGCTGTGAGTGTTCAGTTTGGTAGTGTACTTGGAGCGTGCCTACTGCAATGGCAGGAATACAAGTACCCAAGTGTTTGTGGCTGCTCTCACTCATTGTTGATAAAGGCTGTAGTTAAAATAAATTTTGAGGAAGTGCAGGTGTGGTCCCTGAAAGCAAAAACCTTTACAACACTGAAGTATGAATGAAGGAGAAAAAAGAAGTGTGTGGAAAACAGGCGTGTTGTCAGATTTAGGAAGAAAACAGCATGAACTGAACTTGAGACAGGATTAAAGGTTTTCACAATTTTTCTAAAAATTAATATAAGATTTATCCTTTCTTAGTTGTTTAGATTTATAACAAGATTAACTGCAGAGTGAGTTACAGATGGTTTTTAATCTAAAGTGTGTTCATTTGCTTTGAGCTTCTCCTTCTCATCTGTCTTGAATTAATAGACATCTTTAGGTCTGGAAGATTCTTTCTGGTTGTTTTCTGAACTCTCGGTGCCGTCTAAATTTTGGTGTAGAAGAGAGGATGAACACTCCTTTACAGGAAGTCTGTCTTAACCAGCCTCTATTCTCTCTGCCTCAATGTTGTATACACATATTTAAATCTATTGATCTTGAGGCCCTGTTCAGGTAGCTCAGTTGGTTAGAGTGTCACTCCAACATGCCAAGGTTGTGGGTTCAATCCCTGGTCAGGGCACATACAAGCATCAACCAACGACTGCATAAGTAAGCGAAACAACAAATTTATGTTTCTTTCTCTTTTTCCTCCTCTCTCTCTAAAAACCAATAAATAATTTTTTAAAAAACTATTGATCTTGAAATGCAATGTTTTTAGATGTGGCTAAATATGTTATTTCAGACCTCTCACTAACTTTCATTCAATATCACAGGTCTCCAAGGAAACAAAATAAAAAAATGTCCTTGATTCAGCTCTCACCATCTCTCCGACCAGAGGATTGGAGAAAGAAGTGTTGGATTTGCTTCTGATCGCTTACTTTTGGGCTGTAGAACTCCTTATAAGGGAAGCAATATTCATTGATCAGTCAGGTTTGGGTGGGAAAGCAGAAGCCACTCTAGGTGTATTTAGTGGAAAGAAAATTAACGTAATGAATTTGAGGCTTAGATAACCGTTGGAAGGGCTGCAAAAGCAAAGATCAGAGAGGCCTCTTGCAGGACATCTGAGAGTATAGGATTTCATGGAAGCCACCAACACTGATTCTGGTTACCAGAAGAGCTGAAACAGGAGCATAGAAGAATGTCCTTAGTAGAAGTGAGCCAGACCTCCTTTAGTTTTATCTCCAGATCTTGTCTTCACCTGCCCTTTTCTGCTTTCTGTCTCCATGGCTGACTTGAATGGACTACATTGGGGCTCTTCCTTGTTTCCTAGCTTCCAATTGGGTTGGGCCAATGAGGAGATGAAGAGTGAGGTTAGGGTAGTTATTCCCCTGCCTCCCTCCTTCAAGGTTACTTCAGAGAGTCTGTGTCCCTTGACTGCAGGTACTTTCAAGTTAGTTAATCTACTCAACATACTCTCTTCAGATTCCAGTAACTGCTCCTTCCTCTCACCTGTCCAGGCTGAGGGATAATAATAGCTCTTATGAATCCTGCGATCCTGTCTATCCCTTTTGGTTCCATTACATCCTGCAACATCTTTTCAAATACTCCCTTAGTAAATAAGCACTTGCTGATTTGTTCTAACAACAGTGTGGCAACTGTTTCCTGTTGGAAATCTGACTGGTAATACTAATTTGTATTATAAGTGAAACTAAGAAATGCACCTTAAAGATGGGTATCTGGAACTGGATGGTTTATATTGAAAGGAGCTGAGAGATAAAATGCTAGTATGAAAGGGACATGGGCAATCCATGGCTTATGGCAGAATCTCCCTTTCACACATGCTCAAGCTTGATAGTATAAGACAAGGTACAAGTGAGGGGAAAGAGATGGATGGATTGGCGGAGGAATTTAGTTGTTTTGTAAACAATAGAGATTATCAGAAGTGTGGAATGACCAGGTTTTCTCTTTGGGTCTCAGAGAGCATAAAAAAAAAAATTAAGAGCAGCTAGGAACACAGATTAGACGGCTCCAAGGCAGCCTGGAAGGGTTGCTTCCTCTCCTCGGTTGCAGTGTGAGTGTGAGTGTGAGGACTGCAGAGTTGCAGCCTGATTGAATGTTCGTTCTCAGCAGGTCTCCCATTCTAAAGCTGGGACACTGGTGGAAAGAGGTGGGACCTTGAGATCTGGGTTGAGGACATTTGTAAAAATGTGGGTTGAGATTGAGATCTTTAATCTCCAGCTTCCTTTGAAATTCCCTTGCTTATGGAGGCAGCCTCCTCCCTCCATCAGCCCTCCTCTGAATTAAAACATTTGCCTCAGGAGCTAATACTGCTTCTCCAGGCTCATGCTGACAACTTCTCATTGATTTTTATTTGCTTGAATAATTATATACCAACAAAGCCATAAGACACAAATTATCAGCAATTGTTAAGTAAAATATTTGCTAAAACTGAAATACAGTTACAATAAAAAAGTTTTTTTTTTTTTAAAAAAACCACTAATGCCTACAGTATATTTGCATTTCTCAAAATGGTCATTAGATAATATAAAGCTTTCCTCTTTACCCTATAAAAGTAAAGAACATAGGAACAATTAGGTTTGTCTAAAATCCTACAAGTTTTAATTCAAAACTGTTATGAAAGCTTTTATGTACCAAACTTAATATATATTAAAAAACTGTAAAATTAAGGAAAGTTTGTCTTCCTAGTAAATATGTGAATATAAATGATATTTTGAATGCTCTTCAAACTAAAAGTAAATCCTGTTTCAGCTCAAAGATAAGAACAGTAGCTATCACCAAAGCCATTTGTTTTCAGGATTCTAGATTCGTTTCTGTTACTTTTGTTTTGTTTTTGTTTATTTAAATTCTGGACAAATATTAGGGGTACGCCTCCATAACACATAAATCACCAGCAGCCTATGGCTTACTTTAGTCTTTCTTTAGATTCAAT
Organism: Myotis yumanensis; assembly: GCF_028538775.1. Taxonomy (NCBI): domain Eukaryota; kingdom Metazoa; phylum Chordata; class Mammalia; order Chiroptera; family Vespertilionidae; genus Myotis; species Myotis yumanensis. The sequence continues at coordinate 170,618,660 of NW_027223752.1, read as the reverse complement.
AGCCAAGACAAATATTGACCAAGAGCGAAAAAGCCATAGAAAACCTCAGTTGATTTAAAGTGCTCACTAAGCTCCATGGTCTCTCATGCTATACAAACTCTTTCTTCTATTAACAAAGTAGCCTTAGCACCATTTGGCGAGTTGTCAAAGTATGAGATAGTGTTGCTTTCCATATTCACATGAAACTATTCATCATCCATGCTCTGAGGCCAGCCACCTCTTTCCTTTACTGGAAGGGAAATCCCCTGATCAGTTACCTTCTCAGAGAGCTAGCCATGCTTCTGTCTCCTAGACAGAGACTCCCTTAGATAATCTTGTTTTCCTTGTGTTCATGGATGCTTTATTCTTAAAGAGAAAAAAATTAAAAATGTCCAAGTTGGTTATGCTATCACAGACATAAACATGTTCTTAAAATTTAAGCTGCTCACAGAATTAAATCAATTTCTATGGCTAAATGAATTGCTATTGTTCAGACCTGCCTTCTGAGAAAAGGTAAAAGATGAAACATTTTATTGATAGTAGAGATATGACTTGGGGTTAGGCCATGATTTTGAAATGCTTGAGGTTTAGAGATGTCCTGACTACTCCAGGATGCCCTGGAGCTTCTTTGCTACTACTTTTGTAAATTTCACGTTTTTTATCATTGCAACCTCCTATGCCATGATAAAAAAGTGAAATTTTCAAAAGCATTTCATGATATGAACCACATTAGCAGAAATAAATTAGCCATGGGACTGAGCCAAATTTGTGGGTATTTTAAGGGTACTGTTGAAGATGTTCACAAGGCATGTTATCTGCTACTAACACAATTCTGGTGAACCCATAAAGGTAGGGTATGGACAGAAACATAAGCCCTGGGGCCCTGTGAATATCTCCAAATACCGTATGAATAAGTCCTAATTATTATTATTTATTCTTTGGGTCATTTGTGGGCTTTACTAAGTTAGAGACCTATGGTTGTAATGGTAGGAAAAAAAAAACAACAACACAAAACCAATGTGATTTTTAGTCCCAACTTGGGAAATTCCAGCTTACCTCTGTAGTAATAGGGATGCACATTTTATGGACACCGTTATGAACTCTGTAAATGGTAATTACTCTGAATCTCCACATCCTAATCATCCCAAACTTCAGGAAAGATGAAGAGAAACAAGGGGATTCTAAAACTAGAGTTAACATCTTTCAGGGACTTCAGACTATCAAAACCCAAACTACTGCCAATGGCCTTGATGACAATAAAATCAATCCTCTCTAGTATCCACAAGTTATCTCTTTTTCAATTAATAACAGGCCTGGATTATATATTTGAGAATTGCTTCCAATTCTAGATTGCACTCTATCAGAAGCTGATATGTCTCTTTTAGGAGACTCAAACAGGGAAAAGATGTATCTCTAAATGTCTTCATAAGCAGTCTTTGCATAATCTGAAACCTGGAGATCTAGGCTTCCAAAAAAGGCCTCAGCAAGAAACTATCTAGGAGCCTCAACAGGAAAGGTGTTATAAGGTTCTGTTAACAACTGACACAGCATAAAACTTATTATGGAAAACATAGTAAAAGACTAGAAGCCCAAATTATGTTAAAGGTAAATTTATTATTCAGAGTTACCATGGTTAATCACCTAGGCCTTAATTTCAACTTAGATAAAATAAAAATAGATTAGAGCAAGTACTCCTTGCTGCTCCTATGATGCTGTAGGTCAAGTAGAATAGTGCAGGAGTAGCCTGGGGAAAACCTCACAAAACAAAGCCACTGGTTCTTTAAAGGAGACTCAGCTGGATTATCGAAAATGCTCTTATTGTCTGGACTTTACAATATGGCCCCAGCTTTTGAGATTTTTTTTTTTACATGGAGCAATATTGGACTTAGGAATTTTTAGAGGCACAGGGTAACCATGTCGTAACGGAAGCTGGTAGAGTAAGCCATACCAAACCTAACTGTACTGAGAAGCAAGAATTCACCATGAAGACACTTTAGTGGTGAGGATGGAAGGTAGATTGCAACAGATTGAGGAGTCTGGGGAGTTAAAAAGTGAAAATCAAAGTCTAGATCACTTTTTTAAAAGTGTAATTTTTCAAAAAAATTTAATTTAATATTTTCGATCACCATTTATCCCCTTATTTTGTCTTCCACCTCCATCCACTTTCTTCCCTCCCTTTGTCACCACAGTATTGTCTATGTCCATGAGTTCTTTCTCTTAAAAAAGTGTAATTTTGAAGGAGATGTGAGATATCCTCAGAAGTCTAGAGATATGAGTTATGAAGATGCTAACCACTGCATAGGTGAGGGATTAGCCATCAATAGGAGAAAGCCACATCTGATAACACACAAGGGAAGTGGCCTAAAGAATGGGTGATGACTTAGCTGGACAGATGGAGGAGATACTGTAGGACATCACTGTTTTCTCTGTGAAGTAGGTATTCAGATTATTTTCTGAAAGTGAAAGTGAAAGGAAAGAATAGAAGATTTAAAGAAGAAATGAAGATAGACGCTGAGTGGAACAGAAAAGGTAACTGAGGGCACAGAGAAGAGTTTCCTGAGGCCCGGCAAGGCCTGCCTTTGTTGGAGACTGGATTTGCAGGGGAACCAATCTGCAGGATGGTGTAATCCTAAGCAGTAGGACTCAGGAACAGCTGTTGTTTAGAAACAGAGACAGTGAGCTGTCAGATTGATACACCTAAGATTACCTCTTACACATGTGCGTGGTGAAATGCCAAGGGTCAAGGAAAGTAATGAGACAAGAGCATATTTAAAGAGCCGGGGCCATAGGATCTGAGGTGTCAAGGGCATGGAGAACTTGGTGACTCATTTAGGAACTGATATGATCCCTGGAGGCCTCCAGCAGAAATTTCCCAGTGACTAAAGGAATGAAGACCTAAAGGGAAGCAGAATAGAAATGTCCTTTATTTGAGAAAGTCAAGAAATTGGGAATCCATTGTAAAAGTCAGCAATGTATATAAAGAGAGGAAGGAAGGAGATGAGGGAAGAAAAACAGTGTTGATGGGAGAGGGACCTATCAGTGAAAGCAAAGAGGTGTTAAGAAGTGACACAGTAAATTTTATTCTGTGAGATATAAAGATTGAAACCCATTAAAAACTTGTAAAGAGCCCCAGAAAGATAAATTATTTTACTTTTATTTTTAAGCATTTTTTAAAGCATTTTTATATTATTTTAAAGCATTTTTGCCACAGACTGTGACTTTTCGAAAGTTACTAGTAAATATAGGGTTGGGTAAAAGTAGGTTTATAGTTGTTTGTATAGAATATAATATAATGATTAATTAACAATAATACAAAAATAAACTTGTGTTTTGCATACTCACAACTGCACACCTACTTTTGCCCAACCCTGTATTTTCCTTTAACTTCAGTTTCCCCACTTATAAACTGCCCCAAAAGATGTAGGGGAGGATTAAATAATGTAGGAAAGTATGTATCATAATGACAGGCACAAAACCACTGCAAATTTTTCATTTATCTTTTTCATAGTTAATTTTCAAGTAGTGCTGGTTAAATATCTAAAAGAGAAGATGGTCCTCATTTAGAAAATATGCAGGAACTCCTTTTGAATTTATTACTGTCAATAGCACCTTAATCTCAAGTATATGATAGTTGCTCTGAGAATTATGCCACTTAAAATGCATATGCCAACAGCAGGAATAATTTAGTCCATTATGGCACTTCGGCTTTCCCTGAAACAAGTAGGAAACAAGCCACTCCCTGATTCTCCACAGCCTCCTTGCACCCCCTTCCACTAAGCAAGAAGTTGTGTGATAGTGTCAGAGCTTTGAAGGGCCTAGGCTTAGCTGTTAGGTTGTAGGCTGATAGCTCTGAAGGTGTACTCTACTTGGTCTCACTCGGGACTGGGATAGCTATTACTTCTCCACCTGAATGTGTCTGTACGTATATTTGACATTGCCCAGAAAGAAACTCAAATTTCAAACATGCTTCTCAGCCTGTATTTCCTAATGTTTGGGGGACAACACCTTACGTTCAGTCACCCTAAGCTAAAAAGTCTCAATTTCCTTTTGGAATATATTTCCTCCCTCATCAAATATCCAATTACTAAAGCCTCTTTTCATCCTGAACACCAGTACCTTAGCTCTGGCTCTTGGAGCCACTTACATGGACCGGTGCGTATCTTTGCAACTGCGAGAGACTTAACTTTAACCCACATTTATGTCCGTGTCCGTCTCCCCGTCACACTGTAACGTTTTATATGCAGAATCCTAATAAAATGTCTGGAACACAGTGAGCACCCAATAAACACTCGTTGAACTAAACAGAATTGAGGGGATAAATAGTCTCCACCTACGGGGACTCTGAGGATTACCATTGCCGACGAAAGCTCATCTTGATAGGCTGCCCCTTAGCTTTCACTCCTCTCTTTTATCTGATCCTAATTGAACTTGTCACCAACTGTCTTGTCAGACAATCCCACCTCCAGCAGAGCAGAATAGAATGATTACTGCCTCTTTTAAAAAAACAAGACACAGCTAGATTGCAACCCTACTTTAGCCAGTGACTATCCTTGTGTGCTTGAGAAAACTCTGAAATCCAGGTATGTGTTGTTGTTTTTAGTGAAAATGGGTATAATACTAACCGCCTCACAGTGTGAACTGGAAAACTGAGTGATATAATGAATAGAACAATTGACAAGACATGACTGCTCACTAAAGTTTATCTGTTATCACTGTTCTATGGCCCTGCCCTTCCTGCTCCTCTTCATCACTCTGAGTCCTAACTACTCTTTCTCTTCTTTCTGGACATCTCATTCCCTCCTTTATAATTAAGTCTTCCCTGTTGGAAATTAATTTTCCTGCTTCATTCTCTTAATAATTGCTCCAATAATGCTATTAGCTACTTAATGTGTTAAGAATATTTTATATATGATTTTATTTAAAGAAGTAGATATTATGTCTCTATTTGACAAATAACAAAACTGAGAAATTGCTTGCTGGAAGCCACGTAAGAAAAAAAGGGGCAGAGTGATAATTTAATTCAACCAATGCTATATTCTTCTCCAAAGTCAAAGGGACTCCATTACCAGAAACTGTTCTGCTTTTTTAAAGCTATAAACTCATATTTTCCATTATAGAGTGTAGTAGGTTAAGTACATTTGCTTTGTTATTGTTTTGTTGTTGTTGTTTTTTGTAGTTCCTTCTATCCGGAAGAGTTTGTTTCCATTCTTATCTCAAATCTGACCTGGCTTTGTGACTTGCTTGGCCACTTGAATGTGGTAGAAGTGGAGATGTATGAGTCATGGGGCCTAGGTCTTGAGAGGCCTTGCAGTTTTAGGCGTCACCTTCTTGAAATGCTCCCACCACTATCTGAGGAAACCCAGGATGCCCTACTGAATGATGAGAGACCACATGAAGAGCTGGTCAGCCAGCACTAATTCCCAGACATGTGCGAAAGGCCACCTTACACCCTCCAACCAGGGAAGCCATCAGCCCACTCAGTCACATGAGAACCCAACAGAGAACCTCTCAGTTGATCCAAAAGTCATGAGCAATAATAAATTATCATTTTAAGCCACTATGTCTTGGGCTGATTTTATTACTATTATTATTGATTTCAGAGAGGAAGGGAGAGAGAGAGAGAGAGAGAGAGAGAGAGAGGAGAAAGAAACATCAATGATGAGAGAGAATCATTGATTGGCTGCCTCCTGTACACCCCACACTGGGGTCAAGTCCACAACCTGGGCATGTGCCCTGACTGGGAATTGAACTGTGACATTCTGGTTCATAGGTTGATGCTCAACCACTGAGCCATGCCGGCCAGGCAGGCTGATTTTTTTTAGTGCATAAATGGTTAACAGAGACCAAAACTGGTGCCTAGAGGTAAATTGCAGCTATAACATAGACCTAAAAATATGGCATTGGCTTTGAGAGCAGTGTTGAGTCAATGATAGAGAGTGAACCGCAGGACTATTGCAGGAAGCTGAAAGAGCAGTGTTAACATAAGAAACGTCCAAACCTGTAGAGGATTTGTCTAAGAGTATATTTGAGCAAAAACTGCCGGCAGTTGCACAGAGCGAGATTTCAAACGTTCCCGAGAATAATATGTTGCAGTTTCTTTAATGCATTTGAAATTAAGGAGGGGCTGTAAGGAAGATTACATAAATCTGGGAGAAAGCAAGGCAGGGATTTGATTACAAGATAGTTAAAAGTATGTGCTCTCTTGAGAGCAGTTACCGCTTAATTCAAGGGTGTGCTAAGCTAGAAGCACCAAACACAAACAAAACAAAAAAGGACCGGGCCTGCTTAAGGCAAAGATAAATCTTTTACTAAAAAAGTTGATAGAAGGGTGTGACTACTGGCCATGACCTGCCAGTTTAGGAATTCCTGATCAGACCTCCCTGCGAAGTACTTCCCGCAGAACTCCTTTTTTCATCCACAACAGTGAGAAAATTGCTATTGGAGGCTGGAAAGGGGCGCCAGTAATAAATTGCCAGTGGTAAATGCAAAGGTAGAGACTGTACCTGATAAACCTGTGGATCTATAGGCAGAATGTTGACTGTAGGCTGCCACTCTAAGCAGTGTGTGGTAAGATACAGGAGAAGAGATAGGAACTAGAACAAACGGGTTAGTGTGCAAGCAGAATTTAGGGGGAATGGAAAAGATCCAGGACTTGCTGAGTTGGAAGATAAACCACCTCTCATTCCGTCGCCTAGCTGGTAAAAATAAAAATAAAAATTCTCAATCAAATGATGCCCATGGATAAAAATAAAATCATGTCTGTGGTTGTGCAACCCTCTGTTAAAGGTATTGCTTAGCCAATGCGAAGGGGGAAATGATAGGGTTAATGAATAAAAGGAATCAACACATTCAAAGTGTGATAGCTTTGAGATTCTATAAGCAGGAAAATGGAAAATGGTAATCAGTATTGATTTGCCACTGAGATTTCAAAAGTGTTACTCTACTTATTGGTGAAGACAATGAGAGCATATGGCAAAGGGTGGGGACAGGGGGTAGAGGAAATGGTGGTGGGAGTGAGAAGCCACAGTGCCCCATGTCCTCTTTGCAGTTGTTGACATCACCAAGAACAATAGCAGGGTTAGTGGGGAATCCCATGCTGTTCTATTTTTATCCCTTGTTATATCAAGGTTCAGGGTTTTTTGTTTTCTCTTTATTCTTTTAAATGTTGTAGATTCTGTAGAGAAATAGAATGGATAAAACAACAACAACAAAAACAAGTTCTTAAACTTTGGCAACCCAGGTGGGGTTATTTTGTAAAAAATAAGCCCCAAGGAGATAGTGAGCAGAGAGAGCTGAGCTAAGGAGGCCAGTGCAGCAGACCTACTTCATCTAGGATCCCCTGGGAGCACCAGCTCTTTTGGAGGAGGAATCTGAAAGCAAATGCTGGGAAATATCAACAAATAATTTTATCTATGAGACCATACTCTCGCTGCCTGGTGCACGCGTTTTTAGACTCACATATTTCTCAGAAGACAACATTTAAACTAGAAAGAGAGGTAAATAAGGTATTGTGTATTCAGGTCTCTTCTTGTCATCAGAAAAAATGTTTTTCTTGGGTCACTGATAATTCATATTTCCCTCAGTGATTGTTTTAAATTCAGTAGCAGAAGCAGTTCGGTAGCAAGGTATCTCTAACATAGTTCCATACTTGGTGTTTTATGGGTTTACATCTTTATGTGGAATAGACAAAGACAATGATTACTCAAGAAGATCCATTTTTAACATCTCCAAAGTTTTACAGAATTGTACATCTTGCACAGACACTGCATTTATTGAGAAATACAAACTTGATAAAATCTACTTAAAATCTTAGTGATGCTTTCAAATCATTTTGTATTTTAATAATCATAATAGTGACATCTTTAAATATTTATACATGTAACATTAAAATAAATTTTTTGTGGTTAAGACACTTAAGATCTACTCTTGTAGCAAATTTCATACGTACAATTTTATATTGTTGGTTATATTTATATTTTGTAGAGAATACATTCTTGCATAGCTGAAACATTGTAACCCTTGATCATGATTTCCTCATTTTACTACATGAGGTGGTAGGTATGTTAATCAGCTTGATTGTGCCCATTTTTTCACAATATTTATGTATGTCAAAATATAAAGTCATACATGTTAAATATATACAATTTTATTTGTCAATTATACTTCAATAAAGAAATTTTAAAAAACAAAAAAATCCCAATTAGGTACTGTAGCATGAGGTGTTGGAAGGAGGTCTTGGCTGGGTTCCACGAATTCATGTCTAATCCCAGATCCACCACTGGTCTATCCAAAAAAGGTGTTGGGTAAGATCAGGAAGCTGATCTGATGACAATTGGTCAGCATTGACTGTAGTCAGCTAAGGTCAAGATGAGTGCTCAGTGGTGGTTAGATCATTCTATTATTCTGTATTTTTCTCTCTCCTCTCCTCCCTCCCCTTGTCTTCTTTCCCTCCTCCTCTACCTTTTCTTCTTCCTGCTCCTCCTCCTATTCTCTCTCTCTCTCGTTTTTTTTGTACTTTTCCCTCTGCTCTCCTCCCCCCCCCACCCCAACACTGATCAAGGTCTATTTGGTGTTTTATTTTTTTATTTTTTAAAATATATTTTATTGATTTTTTTACAGAGAGGAAGGGAGAGGGATAGAGAGTTAGAAACATCGATGAGAGAGAAACATCGATCAGCTGCTTCCTGCACACCCCTTATTGGGGATGTGCCCGCAACCAAGGTACATGCCCTGACCGGAATCAAACCTGGGACCCTTCAGTCCACAGGCCGACACTCTATCCCCTGAGCCAAACCGGTTAGGGCTATTTGGTGTTTTAGTTATGTGACTTGGATAGTTGGTTGTGTTGTTATATGTAGATTTTTTTTTTACACTATGTGGCAATATTCACTACTCTGATATATACTAGTATAGTACACAAAATAAGGTCCTTTAGGACAGTTATGCATGAAATAGGCAATATTGAATCTGTCTCTCTCTCTTCTACACGCACATTAATCTCATAATAGTACTTTAGAGATTTTAGATAAGTCCTAAGAAAAATACTTGCTGAATAACATTCTCTTTTAGCTGATTTTCTTATTAGAAAATTATTTTTTCAAATTAGGCAATTTTTACTCCAAGTTCTTTCTTTAAAATATTAAACTAATTAAAATCTTTATGCATTATTATAATAAAAACAACAAAAATTAGCTAAGCTACTGCTATGCTTACAAGTGACAACAAATGCTTTCTCTGTCAATAAGATAATTAAATTTGTAATTAACTCTTTATTAACTATAGCTTATTGAGTTAGCTCCAGGAGATAGAATTTTTCCCTATGATTGGGAACATTTCTTATGCTGAGGATACTGAATTTTTTGTTGCTTTCCAATAAATTAATATCTTATTTAGATTTTGGGGGACTATTTACTTTCTGACTAACTTCAAGAAGACATGAAATACATTGTGTTTGTTTTACAACCAGAGTCGAGTGTCCTATTTTATAACCAGGACTGATCAATCATAGCTATACCACCAGTCACCAGCATAACTACTTCCATAAAAATTAGAGAAGAGAAAACTTCCTTTTCACTATCAAATCTTTTATTCTTGTTCTGTTCACTTATTTATATGTATATTCATATATATTTTATTTCATTTATTATTATTTTATCTTTATTATTCTCTAGACTATAAGCCATTTGAAGAAAGGGGTCTTGTCTGTCTTGTTCATTGCTATGTTCCTGTATGACTGCAAACTAAAGAGAGAATGATGTAAATCCCTCAATTATGTGCATGTGTGTATATATTCTATGTGTACTAGAGGCCCAGTGCACGGGTTTGTGCACTGCTGCGGTCTCTCGGCCTGCCCTACGGCGATCAGGCTGAAACCAGCTCTCTGACATCCCCCAAGGGGTCCCGGATTGTGAGAAGGTGGTTCTCTGGTGATGCACCCCAGAATCAGGCTCCCTCCTCTCTGGTTCCAGGTGTGTCACCTGAGAACTGCAGCTGCCAAGTCACCACAGCTCAGCTGCATTGAGCATCTGCCCCCTGGTGGTCAGTGTGCATCATAGCTACTGGTCAGATGGTCGAATGGTTGGGTGGTCCCTTAGGCTTTTATATATATGTAGATAAATATACATACATAAATATTACATACATACAGTGTGTCTCAAAAATGTTTGCACACTTTGAGTGATTATAAAGTCAGTGATAATTAACATACAGTTCATTTTCAAAATTTAAAAGAATCTACAAAAATGAATAATTTTTTTTGTCAATGACCATTCTGGCCCAGGCACTGCGGATAATGCGAAGCAATGGAATCACAAACATCAAGAATAATTTTGTTTGTGGTATTTCATCAACTGTAGCCTGTCTTGTACGGTAGCTTTTTCTGTTATGTATCCCCATAAAAAAATCTAGTGGATAAATTTTCTTTGTTCAAAGCTTAGTCTGGCTTTAGCCATTATTTCAAATCAGTTAAATCTAAAAAGGAGTGAAAATTAAGTGAGTTATCAGCTATTGAATTGTGTATACATTTTGGGGGTTATATCATGTGTCCCAAAAAAGTGTATACACACTTTGATTAATTATAAAGGCAGTGTTTGTACTTCAACTGAGTTTTTAAATTTCCAGTAGCATTTTAGGATGAATTTCTTTTGTTCAAAGTTTAATCTGATTGAAAAGAAAGATCAACTGAGCTATCAACTGGGAAAGTCTGTATACATGTTTTTGTGGACACCTTGTGTATATAACACACATACATGCACATATATGCACACATATCATAAGTATGTATATTTGAATATACATGTATGTATACTTGCTTGTTCTAAGTACACATTTAATTTTTTGGAGTTACTCTTATGGGGGAGAAAATGGTGGGTAAAATGTTTAAAGATAAATAGTTCAGGGCTAGGAATAACATGGTTTAATGAAATTCAGATATTCCCCAAATCTCACTTTAATTATAGTTCAGCATCTTTTTATCACTAAATCTTTATTTAGAATATTTTCAAAAGAGCTTTTTTTCTAAATACTTGTGCAGTTTTTCTTAGAGGCAAGGGCATAGGACCCAAGATGGTGGTGGAGTAGTTGGAAGTTACACTCATCTCTTCCCAGGACCAAATTGAAATTTCAACTAAGTTATAGAACAACCAACCTGAATAACCAACTTAGAGACAAGGGCAATCAGTTTACATGTATTACCAGTAAATCAGGGTGGGGAAGCAAATAACTATCTGGGTATTGCACATACTACGAGATTACCATTCCCCGTAAACATTCGCCAGGTGGAGAGGAAAATGCATGGGCTTTGGAGTCAGATGGATTTAGGTTTAGCTGTTGGCTAGCACACACTTTCTAGATTAGATAAAAAGCCTTGGTCCTATCACTCAGAGCTGCAGTTCCCTTTTTGGTAAAGGGGGGGTGATAATACAACCCATCTCAAGGGATGTTGCAGGGATTAAATGGGATGAAGTGGGAAACCACCAGCATAATTCAGAACATATGGTAGAGGGTCAATAATTGTTTCCTGTCTTTCTCACTCCTGTCAAAGAGGATGTGCTTTCCTAAATAGGTTCAGTTACATTGTCCATATTTTCTGATAAATCTTTGGACACAGAGGGCCACTGTATTTGGCAGCTTGCAAATATCTCTATTAAAGTGAGTATCACTCTTTATTGTAATTGTTAATTCGAGGACTGGCTTTAAGTCTACACAGTGAACATCTCCAGGGCCACACTATGAATTTCATCTCTGTATGCCACTAGCTCCCTTCCCAGTATGTTGTAGGTAGTTGGTAAATGTTCTTTAAGCAAATTTATTGCAAAGAGAACATAGACGATATAATAAGACTAAACTGACATGATGAAATTTACTAGGGTCCTCCAAGCAGTGGTCCCAAACTTGACTTCACATTATTATGATGTAAAGAACCTATAAAAAGTAGAGATAACAACCACACTCCGTATTCTGCAACAAACCAGTTGAACAGAATTTAGTTATGGGGCAAAATAATTTGTATTTTTAAAACTATGCTGGGTAATTCTGATGACCTTCCAGGTTTGGGAAACACTGCCCTGGGCTTGGTTGTTATCAAATCACACCCCTTAGATTAGCTGCATCAAAACCATCTGGGGTGTGGGCAGCTTTGTGAAACGCAGATTTCCCAAGACAAGGGAACCTAAATCTGTGGGAGTGGAGCCCGGGGATCGACTTGTATATGCCCAAGACATTTGTACATGCACCAGGAAAATCGTGGACCTGTTGCACTGATTGGAAGAGTTCTTAATTTCTGAAAGTTCAGAATTGGAAGTGAATTAAGTAATTACTTCTTAAATGAAGAGCAGAGCCATTCAAATCTCCTGGAGAGGTTTTCATCAAAATAAACATCACCTTCCAAATTCTAAATGTGCCTTTGGATGGGGGAGCGGGAGTCTGTGTTGAATCCTAAAAGCCCTTGAAAAGATTAGCATAATCTGCCCCACACCACTTTCAGAGTCACTTCGTTTCAGCATTTTACCTCATCTGTAAATGAGGTAAATCAGTACCAAAATTTGTTCTATGAGGACTAATGCTTTATACCTTTTAAAAAGGCCACCTTCCCTAATATAATGCAAAAAGAAAGCCCCTACTGATGGATTCAAGAAAAGAGCTGCAATTTTATATCCAACCAACTGATTTTAAGACTTCTATTTCCTCCTAGTACTCTTACCTATTGGCTTAGAAATGAACCTGCTGTCTGTCGTTGCAATGAAAACTCAGTCCTGAGCTGGTGGAGAACAATGAAGCAAACCAATACTATACATTAAATTATGAAGTTCATTATGATACAGGAGTGATTGCCTTTTATCTCAAACACCATTTAACTGGGGACATGAAAGTGCCTCACTATAGCCCAAAAAAGTAAGTAAAGAATATAATGTTCAATAGTTTTCTTTAAGAAGGAAAAGGCATGTTTCCTCCAAATTTAACTGACAGCAACTCTTATTTTTAGAATTTTACTCAAAAAAGTTTAGAAGAAAATATATTATATATAATAAAAATGTTTTGATATTCTAAAAGTAAAAAAAGTGCTATTAAAGAAACTCAAATATAAAGCTTTCTCACTTATTCTCTGGTTTTTCTCTGGGTTTGTCATAGTGTTTGTTACTTGTCATATTTTAACACTATTAATATGTCATGTTAATGTTATTCTAAGCAAAGAAGAGTAAAATTCCTAATTATTAGATGAATGTTACCATTCATCTTTATATTGTGTAGTGCTATTTTAAAAACAAAAATGACAGCATTTAACTCATGGGGGCATCACCAAATTGCGTATTTTTTTATTTCATACTTTTTACATACATATGGGAAACTCTGTACAACATTGATTCTACTATTTTCATTTCACTACTTGATAGGCACACTCTCTATCTTGAGTTCACTTATGAGTAAAGAATGACTAAATGAAAATAAACTATGGGTTGTCCTATCTTTTTCTTTCTATTTCTTCATTTTTCGTGTAGGTTGTTACTAATACTGGGAAGTTACATGAGCAAGAAAGGTTATGATAGGGCTCTTTGATCATTCATGTTTCTTAGAATGTCATTGCTTCCTTTCTACTTAGGAAGCAAGTTCTTGCTTTCAACAGCAGGCATGGCCCCTCAGAACTGTGTGCCCCTGCTTACTCAGTTCTAGACATCACCTGCTTACCTTGTTCTCACTTGGAGTCATGATGAGCTCCTACCAGTGATGGCGAACCTTTTGAGCTCAGTGTGTCAGCACTTTGAAAAACCCTAACTTAACTCTGGTGCCGTGTCACATATAGAAATTTTTTGATATTTGCAACCATAGTAAAACAAAGATTTATATTTTTGATGTTTATTTTATATATTTAAATGCCATTTAACAAAGAAAAATCAACCAAAAAATGAGCTCTCGTGTCACCTCTGACACACATGTCATAGATTCGCCATCACTGTCCTACACACTGTAGGTCCATCAGAACTCCCTGTTCATGGGCCTTTGCAAATGCTACATGCAAATGAGGCGGCAATGAATGATGGACATATTATATGTTTCTTCTGCTCACCCACGCGCTCCATTATGCCTTTGGATTTCACTTACAAAATACAAGTTAAAAGATGAAATTATTAACATCATTAAAATGTCCATACTACCCAAAGCACTATAGATTCAATGCACTCCCCCCTAAAATACCAATGGCATATTTCACAGACCTAGATAGAACTCTCCTAAAATTCATTGGAATAAAAATAAGACCCCGAATAGCTGCAGCGATCCCGAGAAAGAACAGCAAAGTAGAAGAGATCTCAATACCAGATATCAAGCTGTATTACAAAGCCACTGTTCTCAAAACTGCCTGGTACTGGCACAAGAACAAGCATATAAATCAATGGAATAGAATAGAGAACCCAGAAATCGACCTGAACCACTATGCTCAGTTAATATTCGACAAAGGAGGCAAGAGCACACAATGGAGTCAAGACAGCCTCTTCAATAAATGGTGCTGGGAAAATTGGACAGATAGATGCAAAAGGATGAAACTAGACCACCAACTTACACCATACACAAAAACAAACTCAAAATGGATAAAGGACTTAAATGTAAGACGGGAAACCATAAAAATCTTAGAAGAATCCACAGGTAGCAAAATCTCAGACATATGCCGAAGCAATTTCTCCACTGATACTGCTCCTAGGGCAATGGAAACTAAAGAGAAAATAAACAAATGGGACTACATCAAAATAAAAAGCTTCTGCACAGCAAAAGAAACCATCAACAAAACAACAAGAAAACCCACTGCATGGGAGAACATATTTGCCAATGTTATCTCTAATAAGGGTTTAATATCTGACATTTACAGGGAACTCATACAACTTAACAAAAGGAAGATAAACAACCCAATCAAAAAATGGGCAGTGGACCTAAATAGATACGTTTTGAAAGAGGACATACAGAAGGCCAAGAGACATATGAAAACATGCTCAAAGTCACTAATCATCTGAGAGATGCGAATCAAAACAACAATGCGGTACCATCTCACACCTGTCAGAATGGCTATCATCAACAAACCAATAAATGACAAGTACTGGCGAGGATGTGAAGAAAAAGGAACCCTCATGCACTGCTGGTGGGAATGCAGACTGGTGCAGCCACTGTGGAGAACAGTATGGAGTTTCCTCAAAAAACTGAAAATGGAACTCCCATTTGACCCAGTGATCCCACTTCTAGGAATAATCCCAAGAAACTGGAAACACCAATCATATATGCACCCCTATGTTCATAGCAGCACAATTCACAATAGATAAGATTTGGCAATAGCCTAAGTGCCCACCAGCAGATGAGTGAATTAGAAAACTGTGGTACATCTACACAATGAAATACTATACTGCTGTAAAAAGAAGGAACTCCTACCATTTGCAACAGCATAAATGGACCTGGAGAGCATTATGCTATGTGAAATAAGTCAGTTGGAGAAAGATAAATATCACTCATTTGTGGAATATAATGAACAACATAAACTGATGAACAAAAACAGATTCAGAGACAGAGAAGCATTGATCAGGCCATCAAACCTCAGAGGGAAGGCAGGGGAGGGTGGATTAACCAAAGGACTTGTATGCATGCATATAAGCATAACCAATGGACACAGACACTAGGGGTTGAGGGCATGAGTGGTAGGTGGGGAGGCAATGGGGGAATAAGGACACATATGTAATACCTTAATCAATAAAGAAAAGAAAAGAAAAAATTTAGAAGGCAACAGTAGAGCATTAAATCTAGGGTAGGATCCTTTTGATACCAGGGCCATGTGTGACTGCACAGATCACACACCCATGAATCTGGCAGATGAGGGATTAGTAAAAAACCCTAACAGCGGAAATTAATTTAGCACTTTTTAGAATGGGAAAGGCCATTGAGGCTTGGGGGTGGGGTGGGAAGAGATGGGGGTGGAAAGGAGAATGTAAGAGATGAGGTCAGTGAGGAAGGAGGGAGCAGATGGCATAGGGCTTTGTTCACCAGGGTAAGAAGTCCGATGCTCATTATCATTTTGATGGGAAGCTATTGAAATGTTATAAATTAGGAGCAGTGTGATCTGGTTTACTACTTATGTGGAGTATTAACTTGCCCCAGAGAGTGTGGTGGTTTGAATTATGTTAGAGATAGTATAGATGGAGAGATGTGCAAGATTTAGGATACATTTTAGAAGTTCAGTGGACATGGCTTCTGTAGGGTTGGGTGTATGATGAGGGAAAGAGAGCAAGAAGAGATAGAAATTTTTTTCCTTGCTCAATGAACTGAGGACAACTGGTGGAGGGCAAGTTTGGCAGAGACAAGAAATCAATAGTTCTTTTTTTCTGAGTTGTCTGCTGAACCTCCAAATTATTTTGCAGGTTGGTTATTTAGAATTGAAGGTCCCACAGTAGACGAATAGATAAATGTAAATTAAAGCAACATACAGAGAAAGCTTATAAAGAATTACAGGTCATTTTCCATTTTTCTCTGCATGAGAGGCGATTGACTTTTCTTCCCAGGTAATTCGTCTCAGTGCACAAACTAACAAGATCACAAATAAAATCTTTACTTTCTTTCTTCCTTGTAATGACAGGTCACTGTGCACACCTAGAAAAGTCTTAAGGTTCACCTGTTAGAGAAGGAACAAAATCTTATTAGTAGCAAATTACATAGATACTTGTATTCATAAAGGTGGTATAACATTTATTTTAATAATTTTTAACAGCTTACATATTAATCCTACGGAAATGGCCTCACATGAGGTTACAGATGTCCTTCCCTTTTGTTAGTCTTCTCTGTTCTTTCCATTTTATTTGTCTGCTTTTTGGCTCTCATTTAAGTGGTCAACGCTGACCCTGGGAAGTCACACCCGGAAGGCTAGAATCCTGTCTCCACCTTTATCCCCTCACGTTATGGTCACTCATGCTTCGTGAGAGTTTGCTTAGATTGCTCAGAATTTGCAGGAGTCACATCTAGAGCAGCAATACACCATTCCTTTATTAGTGTCCTTCACTTCTCGTCCCGCAGCATCTACGAACTCTTATGTGAAAAGCACTTTGCTACCGTATGTGAAGATGTGAAAGAATGAAGGGGTGATGGAAAAGATTACCCCGTTATGCCCCAAACAGCTACCATTATTGCGATATATATTTTATGCTGTCAGTTTCTATACCCTATTTTAAAAACCCATTACACCTATGCAGGATAAATGGTTCATTTCTTCATTTTACAGTGGGGTCAAGAACAGATAGTCAGTAAATTTTATCTTTGAGAATAAATTTTATGCTGTCAAGGGACAAAATCTGTGTTCTTTCCATTAGACAACGCTATCTTTCCAAAGAAAACTTTGATGTTTGAAAGTTTCCTGTTTACATTCCAAATATACATGTGCTTTTGAATTCTAACTAGAATCAGTAGAAGGTAATTTTCATAAAATAATTAAATATATGACTTTACAGATGAGAAAACCAAAGCACAGAGAGGTTAGTTGACCCTTCTAATGTCACAAATAGCCACACTTAATTTTGGTGGCTTATTAGTATTATATACAAACTAGAGGCCCATGCACAAAATGTATAGGCTTGGCCAGCGATCAGGGCTGATCTGTGGGGCGATTGGGGTGGTGGTGATCGGGGCCCCCGTTCTCACCCACCTTGGCCTGGAGTCCCCTGCTCACCGGCCGCGCCCCCCCCCGCCACCACCTCTGGTAGCCTCACTCTGTGGGGCAACCAGTGGGGTGATGCGGGGGGCAGGGGGGCCTATTCGCACTTGCCTTGGCTGGCGCTGCCTGCTCTCTGGCTCCACCTGCCACCACCGCAGGTCGAGACCTGCGGGCTGGGGGCAGCTTCTGCACCGAACATCTGGCCCCGGGTGGTCAGTGCACGTCACAGTTTTTCCATCCATCGTTCCACCGTTTGGTTAATTTGCTATTAGGGTTTTACATAGATAGATTATTCAATAAGGTTTGTGGCTTGTCCTGGTTATCAGCAGTATGGTGTCTAATAGATGTAAGAAGTGACCAAAGTTCAACTTTGCTTTTCTCTAAGTCCCTACACAAAATAAAAGATTTTTATTTGGAATAATTTAAATAAATCTTGATAAACAAATGCAATCTTAGACAGGACTAGATTGTAGTGTGTCTTCTACTTAGTCATCTTGGGACAAATACAATTTGGCCTTATTATTTATGAAAATTAGTCCAAATATAACTTCATTATGTTGTTCTTAAATGGAAGTAAACATTAGACATTTCAATCTAACATGCATAAAGCATTTTCTTATTGAAAATACGAAAAGGATACCACAGAACTTTCCTATAACACAAATGAACTGACGACCTACTGAGGACCATAACAGGATCCACAAGGATTTGGATATTCTTTTTCTTTTTTAAATATCTTTTTAAAATTGATTACAGGGAAAGGACAGAGGAGGAAGAGAGGGATAGAAACATCAATGATAAGAGAGAATCATTGAATAGCTGTTTCCTGCACACCCCCTTCTGGAGATCGAGCCCACAACCCAGGTATGTGCCCTTAGGTGGAATTGAACCATGATCTCCTGGTTCAGAGGTTGATGCTCAACCATTGAGCAACACTGGCCAGGCAGGATTATTATATTCTTTAAGCATCTACAATTATATATCATGTTAACCACTGGGTGAATGAAGCTAAGAAGGAGGATTTTTCAGATGTTATACAACCTAGTCCTAGAATAAAATTAGAATCTGCTTCATTAAAGAAAGAGGTTAAAAAAATTACCCTCTTTTTTCAGTGTCTCCAAAGATTTCTGAGACCTAGAAAAGTTGTTAACACCATTTCAAAGCTTTGTACTATTTAGGTGTAAACTCTACAGAATGGGCGATACTTAGTTAGAAAATTAGATAGAAGCGAGGCAGTATTTTGCAGCGTTGTGAAATTCATCTAGGACCAAAGTGGCCAAATGCAACTAAGCAAAACACAGTTTTAGTGGCTTATGTAAAATACATTGCTAATTTGTCCAGAGCTTAATTGGAAAAATCCACTATTCTCTGAGAGAAATGATTCTGGTCAAGCCAGGAGGTAGATGGAACATGGAGTAATGATGTCTGTTCTACATGCCAAGGGAACTGTGTGAAAACTGAAGAGTAAGTAAAAAATTGGAAGAGAAAAATGTGTTCCTACTGCACTCTTCAGTGAATAAAGGTAAAATATATGCTTCCATAAGGAGAGACATATATTAAGTGCTTGAAACCTCCTCTAACAGTCTCTAAGTAAGCAATTAGCCAACACACATATCTCAAGAATCCATGTGTTCACAACTGTGGTAGCTCCAGTGGGGGGTATAATGGTCCCTGCATGCTTCCTGCCTTCAAGGAGTGCCCAGTATAGGCACAAGAAAAAGATGCTACAACAATAAGCCACAATAGGCTTTTGGCCAACATATACAGTAATATGTTAGCCAACAGATACAGTAATATTTATCCACTAAAGTCCAAATGTGATTCAAAGAGTCACTTTGTATTCAGCTTTGTAATCTCATCATAGTGACTGTTTTGGAAAATGCTTTGATGAATGTCTAAAGCCAATGAGATATGGTAGCTGTGTGGTTGGGCAAATACTTAATCTCTCTAAGCTTCACATATATGAAATAGGGATAATAACAGTATATGCTTACTGTTGTAAGATTGGAAAAAAAAATAGTATGTACAGAAAAAACTGGGCCTAGACTTAAGAAGTCCTCAGTGAAAATATTTGTTGTCATTATAGTATTGTGAACTTTCCATACAGATTTTGTTAATGGTTAGAGTTGAATAAGAATGAAAATAGAATCTTCCTCTTTTTTATAGCAATATTTTATCTGGGTAAAGTTAGAACTATGTACATATCTTAATAGGGAGCACCAGTAATTTTCATTCACTCCAAATTAAAAAAAACACACACACCTGTCTATAATTCTGTTCAATAAATAATCATTGAGCATGAGAGTATTCTAGGCATAGTTTTTGGCATGGGTATGTGAAAGAAACATAATACATTCACTCTCAAGGATTTTATAATATAGAAAGGAATTCCAACAAATAAAGACATTCAATAGCTTGTATTCAGCACGGTACTAGTACATGGGAGCAGTTTGGAAGTAGGCCTATCCCAGCCTGGAGGGAAAGGAGAGCATCTGTGAAGTATTCTTGGAAGAATTGTGCATAAGTTGGATTCTAAAACATGAATTATATTTAGAGGAAGAAGGGGATTGTAATAACAGTGATGGGAGGTTTGCATGGGCATTGGGTTTTGAGAGAACCATGAGTAGTTTTGAGTGCCTGGACTAAAAAGCGGTGTGGCAGACTTGGATGGAAAATCCTATATAATAAATAGGTGATATGCAAATTGACCATCACACCCTCACACAAGATGGCCGCACCCATGTCGTCACAAGATGGCCACCACAAGATGGCCAGCAGGGAAGGGCAGTTGGAGGCAACCAGGCCTGCAGGGGAGGGAGGGCAGTTGGGGACCAGGCCTGCATGGGAGGGCAGTTGGGGGGGGGGGGGACCAGGCCTGCAGAGGAGGGCAGTTGGGGGCGATCAGGTCAGCAGGGGAGCAGTT
This sequence comes from Myotis yumanensis, assembly GCF_028538775.1. Lineage (NCBI taxonomy): Eukaryota > Metazoa > Chordata > Mammalia > Chiroptera > Vespertilionidae > Myotis > Myotis yumanensis. The sequence continues at coordinate 170,598,087 of NW_027223752.1, read as the reverse complement.
AGGCCTCAATCAGGCCAGCAGGGAAGTGGTTAGGGGGCAATCAGGCTTGCAGGCAGAAGTGGTTAGGGGCAATAAGTCAGTCAGGCAGGCAAGCAGTTGGGAGCCAGCAGTCCCAGATTGTGAGAGGGATGTCTGACTGCCAGTTTAGGCCCGATCCCGCAGGAGTCCCAGATTGGAGAGGGTGCAGGGTGGGCTGAGAGACACCTTCCCCCCCTCAGTGCACAAATTTTGTGCACCAGGTCTCTAGTTTATTATAAATGTAAGCAGGGTCTGGGTCAGCAAAGATATTTGGTCAGACTAGAAAAGGCTAGTTTAGACTTGATTGATGAGGATCACCATTTGTATTATGTACAAAATTTTCTTTTACTTTGATTTGCTACCAATATTATCAAATAACTCTTGCAAAGAATTCGTGAGATGCACTAGCTATTCACATTGATAGAGAAATAAATAAGTAACTAGCCTCTGGTTCCAGACCCAGCCAAAAGGGATAGACTGCATGGCTTTTGGAGTAAAACCCCAGAGTAGCGGATGGAGGCTGTGAGCTTTTTATCACATTGGGCTGGGGCGAGACAAGTAACCACTCAAGGGTTCATTTCTCCCATGTACTAAGGCAATCTTTGCTGAAGTCTGATTACGATATTATTAAAAAATATATATATTTTATTGATTTTTTACAGAAAGGAAGGGAGAAGGACAGAGAGTTAGAAACATCGATGAGAGAGAAACATTGATCAGCTGCCTCCTGCACAACCCCTACTGGGGGTGTTTTCCCCCAACCGAGGTACATGCCCTTGACTGGAATCCAACCTGGGACCCTTGAGTCCACAGGCTGACCCTCTAACCACTGAACCAACCCAGTTAGGGCCTGATTATGTTCTTTAGGTTTCCATTTCTAATTGAGTCATCAGAGTTAAAGAAAGACTGTAGCCTTCTATGTGCTATTCCTTTCGGTCAAGGAATTTGGACTTGAATTTAGAAATAATTTGTAGTAATTAAAAGTTTTAATTATAAAAAGAATTTGATTCCCTATATTTTGGAAGTCAATACAACATGAGTATGTTTTCAGATACCGTTATAATGTACAAAAGATTACAAAAGAAAGATGCTGGAGGCTGCATGCACAGTGAGCAGATTTGCCTGAATATAAGCAAGAGAAAGTAGAAGCTGAACTAGGTCAGTTGTGGGGGGTGTGTATCATAAGCGAGCTTGAGAAAGACAGATAGATATGAGACAGATCATCCGGACTCATGATTGGTGGTATACACAGAAAACAGGAGAGAGATGCCAGGTTTTATGTGTTTTCACTTATTTCTGAGATTTTGAATAATCTGGAACTTCCAATATCATTGGCTTAATCATTTAGGATCAAGCCCATCTGTTTAACAGCCCTTTTTGGACTGTATCATCTTTCTATTAAGGATGCTCCATTAGAAAATCATAGGGCTCATCCCAGTTTTCCCTTTCACTGTCATGGACTGTAAGAAGCCAGTATTATAATATTGATTGTATTCTATATCTTATATCAGTCTTTGTTTATATATCAGTCTCTATTCTCCAGTCTCCATTTTTTATTAGTCTTCTTGGCCCTAAGGAAGAACAGATATTTTTGTATGTATGTATACATATGATATAACCTTAAGGCAAAACTTGAGAAGATTTGAAAATCATCAACAGAGTAACAATAAATATAGAGTGATTTTATTATAATATCTAATTACTAAAAGGACCTCAATCAAACACATAAATATTGACCAACTAAGATCTCTGCACAGTGCTATATGTTTCCATATAATTCATTTTTGGTATAAAATTTTAATACAGGACTGTCAAAATTAGTAAAATTTTCTTTTTTTATTTTGATAGCGATTTCTGTTCTGGTGAGATGTGGGAAGCAATGAGTTTGGATTAGGTTAAGAAACAGTAGTGAAGACTTCCCTGTAAATATTCTGATGTAGTAGGTTTGAAGTTGGACTTGGAAAATTCTATTTATTTGTTTAAAAACCTTCTCATCCAGGTTTAGAAGAACATGCTTCATGGATAAAATTCACATGTTTAACTAGGACAGAGTTGGTCCATCTCTGGCTGGTGCCTGCCACCCTAGCCCCATTTTCCTACTGCAGTCTGCTTTCAACCTGGACCAAGTCACTGTAAGCCTCCAGACACATCAGACTCAGTGGTGTCTGCCTGCTAAACTCATAATTCAGGAGCCCAGGTAGGAATGCATTACTAACCTCCTTTGTTTTTTCCTCTATTCCTATCACAGTGCATGAACACTTCATATCAGGATCAGAAATGTGTCATTTGAAAGTGGCCTGCAGGCTGCAACTATTGCACAAAGACTATTGACAAACTTCAGCACTCAGAAAAACTGCCCCTTTACTCAAGAAAAAATACTTTAGTAAACTTCCGTTTTTGCAAAGGAAAGATTTAGACCCAACTCTGAAGGGGAAATGTTGAGCAAAAAAGGAGCTAAAAGCTCTCTGAAAGGATACTAGGGCTGGAAGCACACTTGGTTTTCCGGGAGAAGAAACCTTTTGCTGAGGCAAGGCCAGCTTCAGACTGACAGCGGAGATACAGAGCCTGGATTTCAAGGAGTTCTCACAGCATCTTGAAGTAGCAGACTGAATTCTGATCCAGGAGCTGAGCCCCTTACCCTGCAGTTTAATTCAGTGCCGACTGGTGGATCTAAGGCCCCAGGAAGTTATTGGAAACAGAAGGAAATTAGAGACATCTAGGTGCCTCTGCTTCTCTTGAGTGAGCACTGCCAGAAAATGTTCAAATAACCATTCACGCTGAGAAAAATTGCAATAGGTGCTTATTGCCAGACGATCAAAAACGTCTAAAAACCCCTGGTGTCTGTAAAGCATAGTATGAATTGGAAGTAGAGATGTCATGGGGTGAGTTTGCTGGCATGAATAATTAATAACTTTACTGAGTGCTAACTGTGTATACTAAGGGCTTGATGTGTCTTAGGGCACATGCAATCAGCACTGCCTATACAATTAATCCTATCTCAGAGTAAAATAAGGATGTGGAAATAGAGACAGACCTCCAGCAAGTGGCAGAATGAGTTTTGATCCTTGTTTTGAGACTGCATAGAGGTCACTCTGTTAAACACCATGCACCTTAAGACAATGTAGTCTACAATGACAAAAGAGTAGGAAAGCATGCTAAAAATGCTTAATATGAATAGGAAAGAAAAGGAGAATAGAATATAAATTTTATCAAATATATATATATATCCATCCCCCAAGGGTAACTACACAAAGCCCAGATATGATAAAAAAAATTAAAACGAAAAAATCTTATTTAGGACCTACCTATTTCAAAGTGATTGCAACCTCTTATTCTCCTTGTTTATGTAGTAATAAGTTGAGTCTCAGTGTGGTCAAAATTCCTAGTACTTTACCTGTACTTGCTATCGATTTTTAATTTTATTGAAATGTATCTTCTTCCCTGTTCCATTTTGTTTCATTCAATAATATTTTTCCAGCTTTAATTATATTTTTAAAAACTTCCTCCACTCAATTAAGTCAAACTTGGGAGCTTACAAAATAAATCCCTCTTTAATCTTCAGTAATTTTTTTTTTCTATTTTCAGACCAAATGTTTCAGCAACACTTTTGAAAAGATTAGACAATAGGATGAGAATTTCTTCTAATTTTAAGAAAGTTAAGTATTTTTTCTACTGAAAATACAAAGTTCCATAAATATGAGATAGTACAGATAAAGCCATGTGCATAAATACAGACACTAATCTCACAGTAATATTCCTTGAAGAGGTATTATTATGATACTTGTAAAATGACCTGTCTGAAGAATAAAGGGCTTTGGCTTTTTGGTTTATATATGATATAAATTAAGTATGAATAACATCTCACCATGTTTACCCAGGAGTTTCCTGGCTGCCACTTAGTACATATTCATTTCTGTCTGAATAGTACAGCTGTAGAGTCCACATGGTGGTTTTGCTAAGGGAAAAGCTATCAGAAAATATAGAGTTATCAATGAATTTCAACTAATAAAGTCAATAAAAGTTATTTATGGCCATCTATTCCTGCTGGAAAATGATGTGTAGAGTCCTTAAGGGGAGGATAAGGATGAAGAAGTTTTTCTTTTTTTCTTCTTTTTTTAATAGATCAAGAAGTTGTGAAGCATTCTTTTGCCAGTATAATACTCCAAGGGTTAGACTTTGGTAATTAAAACCATTCACCCTTATTATTAAAGTTTCCTTATTATTAAAGTTTATCTATATTTAAAATCTGAAGTCAGCCAGCATGAACAGCTCAAATCATAATTAGTTTGATAAAACTACCCAGGGAGGCTGTGTGATCTGATATAAGACAGTGAAAGTCAGTGAGATGGGTCTTGGTCTCAGCTTTGTGATTGAGACCTATGCCTTTACTCCATGCCTCAACCTATTCTCTCTAAAGAGGAGATAATAAATTTTTCTTCATCACAGATTAGCAAGACAGCAGTAATTCAGAACTAATGTCTTCATTGCTAATGTCTGACCAAGAGGCTGTGTGCCGTTGGCAGTGTGTTTGGGTCCTTCTTCCATTGTCCTAATGCTGATCTTCCAGTTTTCCACATAAATGTATCCCCTCCCAACACTCCCGCTGCTTTTCATTTTCCATCTGTGTCAATCTCAAACGGCCTGGCATGAGTTATTTTACTATTAAAAAAAGAAGATTTTGCCCTTAAAGATTTTAAAATTGTTAATGAATGGTCTACCACTTGTCCTTGCATTGCAGAGCGTGTCACATGTTAATGCTTTAGAAAAGCTAAACATTCCAGGCACCAATACTTAGCTAACTATTTGAATTTATTTTTATTTAAGTTTCCTAAATATGTATGCACATTAGTGTTATTAAATAGACTTTTGATTGATTATATTTCCAAATATGCAACTGCTGGATACACACAGAAAGCATCTAAGATCACAGTGAGTAAAAAAAGAAAGTGAGAAGTTTAAGGGCGACATCCATAAAATGAATGATGGAGAATATATTTCAATTTTTAGATCAATAAATAATAAATCAGTAAAAAAACCTTTTCTTTATTTCTTTCAGTTTTTCTTAAACAGATTTTGTGATTAAATACTTATAAACCTAATTAGTAGAAAGATCATTGATTTTGGTGTTAGATTTTACTTTGAATCTTAGCTATGAGACCTGGATATCTACTCTAATTCTCATACCTGTTATCAGTGAAATAAAGATAATAGAAGGTGTGAAATTTAATATTGATTTGGAAAGTGTCTATCACATGGGGGCATGCAGGAGGCAGCTGATCAATGATTCTCTCTCATCATTGATGTTTCTATTTCTCGCTTCCTCTCCCGTCCTCTCTGAAGTCGATAAAAATATATTTAAAAAATATAATGTAGTATGTTTTAGAAAGATTAATCTGGCAGCCAGTGCCATTTGCTTTAATACTTATAAGATTTCAGTGAAATTAAACAAAATAAGTAACATTACCTCAATTTAATTTAACTTTTTGGGATCAAATGCAAGGAGAGAAATTTCAAAGAAGAAAACAATTGATAAATATTTTCTCATAAAATATTATGACTTTATTTTATAGCACAATGTAGTTTAATCTTTTGGTAATGAATTAGGGCAAACAACTCATGTGTTATACCTAGTATAAAAATTAAGTTGTATTTCAGCGTACTTTGCAATTTACGGAGTGCACAAAGTGAGTTTTTAAAATACTAATTGTATGTGTATTTACATGGGTGTGTGTGTGCATGAGAGAGAGAGAGAAAGAGAGAGAGAGAGAGAGAGAAATGCATTACTATATTTCTTCTGAAAATTTACTCAGAGATAGTTAATGGCTTAATGGATAATAGAGTTTCAGATTGCAAAAACCAATATAACTCACCCACCATATCCTTTTATATATATTTAGTAAATGTCTATATAACTGAATTTTAGGATCTTTGTTCATATTTTTAAGACACATTTTAATGGCAAATAGAGAGAGGAGTTTGCTAAATGACTTAGCAAATCTAATTGCATTGAAATTTGAAGTTAGATTCAAAAGATAATTCTACTTTCACAGTTGGTGATTAACAACTATATTCTTTAGCACACCAGAAGTTCAACCCAGATAACTTTCTTTATAAATGTGTTCTGGAGGTACTATTATAGAAAGAAACATTAATTCTTTAATCTACTATAGTTGGTTTCCAGATATTAAATTACTGCTCTGAGTTTTTGGGCTCCTGGTAATAAAAATACTAAGAACTGCAAACAACAGCATTCTCTCTGCCCAAAACCACTCGGCAGCTCTGTAGAATTGAGAAGAGTATTTAGGACTCACTTATCAGTATTCATGGTCGGGATGAGTTTGGTAAAAATATTTTAATGATATTAAAGATAATATTACAATAAGAATTTTTGCGAAAACCTGGAGTTATATGTGGTATAAAGCATGTTGAAAGTATAAAGAACTGCTATATCATCAATATTTCATTTTTACTTCAACATTTATGATATACATTTCTGGGAACTTATGATAAAAAAACAAACTAGGCTTAAAGTAAATGATCTCACCTTCTGTGTGACCCTGATTACATTAACCCCCTTTTCTGAGTTTGTTTCTTCCTTACCAGTAAGACCTATGGCTCAGAGCAAGTAAGCATGAAATAAAGTTATTATTATTTTTTTAAAGTGCTAAAATAGCATCTGGTACACTGCAGTCTTAGTCAATGAATTGAATAGAATAAATAATATAAGAATCTGAATAAAAGAATGAGTCAACAAAATAAGTGTTTGGTAATGAAGACTGATAAAGTACCAGGCTCCCTTCTTAACGACTGTGTTTGCTGAGACTACTTAAGAACCCCTCACAGCAGAGTTTGAAAGTGCACAATCTTAGAACTCTGCTGACTGACCAATTTAGGTTCAATTATTTACTTGGTATGTAGACTTGGACACATCTCTTCATCTCATTATACTTCATTTTTCTTAGCTGTAAAACATGATAAAAGTATCTATATACAGAGTCTTATGGGGTTAACTAATATAAAGCAAAGAAATCACAAAATACCATCTTTGGATCATGGTAGTCACTGAATAAATATTAGCAGATGTTCCCAAGTCTGCAACCTGGGACAGTATTCAAATTGGACATATGTGCTTCTTGGGTTAGATGAAGACTTTCAAAAGGATGCATGGGGATAGAGAGTTTCAAGCTAAGTGATCAGACATATCCTGCTTTTTCTACACAGTCCTGATTGATGTCTGTTATTACCGACCTATTATTAGTATAATTCCCTTTTACTCTCAGAATGACCTGGTTTGGGTAATAAATAGTACAGTCATGCTAGTTTTGAAAGAATCAACTCCCAGATTCTCAACTTTCGTATGAACTCATTCCTAAAATAATTTATCTAAAAATGTTCTTATTTTTAAAATAATTTCTTAAAATTGCGCCAACTCTTCTTTCCCATTGCCCCTCACACCAGTCAACCTTCTCTTACTTTATAAAATTAAGGTTTACCTTTCTCTCACCTGACTTCTTGGAAAAAGAAATTTGAGAGAGCAAATCAAAGAGGCATTGATGAATGTCATGCCCAGACATCCAATTCATGCTCAGCTTTCAGATGGAGCTTTGTTAAAGCTGGAATTCAGAAGTGAAATTATTGTCATAGAGATGTGTAGTAAAGTGCTTATTTCAATTGAAAAATTAAGCCACATTTCATCTGATTGAAAATAAAGTTCATTGGCTTGATAATGAGGACTGGCTTTGCCTATTATGTTGATAACAAACGTTTTACCATTTAATGAGCTAAGTTTGCAGTTCAAACCCTTTTGAAAAATATATATTTAAATTACTAGTTAAATAATTTATTTTAAAAATAATATACTTAAAAGTGTGTATTAAAATGAACATTTTGATTTTTCTAAACATATAATGTTAATAAGGCAAATTCTATCAAAAGAGTTATGAGCATATTTAATAGTTATTTGGTAAGTCTTGGTAAAGATTATTTTATATATTTCCCAGAAATTGTGAAGGTAAATTATTCAGAATTACAGGGCCAAAAATTCTTTGGTGAGCCAGATAGTTTCTACTTTGTTTAAAAAAATAATTTGAGTTGCCCACTGGTAAACCATGAAAATATCTTGTGGTGAACGTTCACTATGTAATTTGTGATATATAACTCTGAAGGCATTCAACAAATTGAGTGACATTGCTATAAAAACTTCTTTCATTTTCCTCAAATTATTTATGTAAGCCACTTTTCTCATTGCTTGCATATATAAATATAAGAAATTATTTGAACAAGAGGTAACATGTATTCAAAAATCATTAAACAAATTACAACAAGCCCCATTCATTTTCTTATGGGTTGCATTTCCAATAAAAATTACTTTGCAAACTTAATATCTTTCAAAAGTTAGAATTTAGTCTTAAATAAATGTATATTAGTAATAATTGCAATAATTTAATGAGAAGATTGAATATATTTTTGCATTAGTAAAAAGTAAACATTTTTATTTTTTTAATTGTGAAGAAAAATTTTATTTTATGTTATTACTATTTTTTTTGTATGTGTGTGAAGAAAAATTTTAGATGTTTGTGGGAGAAGTTTAAAGATCATTGATCTAGAGAATCTATTCCTGCCCCACTTCATTTTTTCTAATATTTGTCCTTAATAGTTTGTGTGATATGATATTTAAAGAATATACAGTGTTTATTTCACAAATGAGATTTTTATTTGTAAAGGTTTTATTAATTTGGTAAGTATAGTACCTAAAGTACCTATAGGCATACTTACTGTTCTTTACTTTTCTGATTTTTATCACCACAAGTTAGTTTTGTCTGTTCTTGACCTTTATACCAGTGGACTTATATAGCATGTATTCTTATGTTGTTGTGTTTGTGTGTGTTTGTGTGTGTGTGTGTGTGTGTGTGTGTGCGTGCGCGCACATGTTTCTTTAGAGATCTGTTCATCTTGTCCTAGTAGTTTATTCCTTTTTATTGCTGAACAATAGCACAGTGTATAAATTTACTAGTTTTTTCATACATTTTCCTGTTGATGGAATTTCACAATGTTTCTACTTTGAGGTTGTTATGACTAAAAATGACATGAAAATTCTTATCCACAGTTTTTTGTGAGCATGTTTTAACATCATTTATATAAATAAATTAGAAGTAAAATTACTGTCAGTGGGTATGTGGGTATGTGTGTTTTCTTTATTATAAGAAGCTTCCAACCTATTTTCCAAAGTGCTTTTACCACTTTATACTCACTTTAGAAATGTATGCGAGTCCCAGGTCCTTCACTTGAGCCAGGAACTTTGAATATTGCCAGTCATCTTAATTGTAGCCATTAGAGTGTGTGGGAACTGGTATCCCATTGGCATTTTAATTTGCATTTCCCTGATAAATAATAAGGTTGAATAATTTTTCATGGCTTGGAAAAAAGAGAGTTTCTGAGAAGTTTTGCTCTTTTTTAGATCTAAACTTAAAAAAATAGTCCTGAGTATTTTTAGACTAAAAATATGGCTTCCAGCTTGTCTTCATTCATTTCTTAGAAATCTACAGATTTCTGATATATGACATTTCTCTTTTCTCTTACAAATAAAGAAGTCCCATAGAACATACAAGATGTGTTCACATGCAAACAAAATTGTGCCAATAAATTTTAAATTATATACCCTTAGCATGACCCCCCAGTGTGACCAGACAAATGCTGCCAAAGCAACAGTTAATGTGTTAGGGAGAAATAAAGCTATAAATTCCAACAGTTCCTCAGCCTGCCTTAGAGTTTGATGGAAATACTCCATTATGTGATTTGACATATTTTCTAAACAAACAGAATGATATATAAAATTACCTATCTCCAAAGACAAATTGAGGAATTAGATTATAAATTTGCTCAAATTTAATAAAGTTCTTATTAGGTGATTGAGATTAGTAAGGCTTATATAAAGTTAAAATAAGAGAATTCATAAATTTCCATAAACAGAAAAAAAACTTTATATATTTTTATTGATTTCAGAGAGGAAGGGAAAGGGAGAGAGAGACAGAAGCATCAATGATGCGAGAGAATCACTGATTGGCTGCCTCCTGCACCCCGCCACTGGGGATCAAACCGTGACCTCCTGGTTCATAGGTCGATGCTCAACCACTGAACAACACTGGCTGGGCAAAAAAAGTTAAATGCTTGTTGGGCTATAACTTAAGAAAAAAAAGAAAGAGAACATTGATTGAAACAATGACCTTGATTGATAAGTTACAACATAAAAAGCACAGAAATGAGATTGGTATCAGACAAACAGCAAGAAAAAACAAGCAGAAAAAAGCACAAAGAACATCAGTACTTCTAAGTACACTTAAAAAGTAAAATCCAAATAAAATCTGCAATTTAGTTAATAGTAATATACCAATTTTAATTACCTAGTTTTAACAAGTGAACCAAGGCTATGTAGTATGTTAACCTTAGGTGAAGCTGAGTGAAAGGTCTACAATAGATGTAATTTTTCTGTAAATCTAAAATTATTCTAGAATAAATCAGTTTATTTTAAAATATGCATATTTAGAGAGAGAAAAGGCAAATGTGATAAAATGTTAATGACTGGTAAATCTAGGCAATAGTTATATATGAATGTTTACTGGCCAATCCTTTCAACTTCCTGTACTTTAACATCTGTCAAAGTATTAAAAGACAAAAATAAATAAGAAAATCACATTAGGAAAAACAAACAGAAAATAATTTAAAAATATATCCTATATAATAAAGAGCTAATATGCAAATGGTCATCATGTCCTCGTGCCCTCACACCCAAGCTGGGCGGGGGGGAGGGACCTGAGGCTGTGCCCCCCCACCCCGGCTCCAGGGCCGGGGGACCCGAGGTTGGGTGGGGGGACCTGAGGCCATGACCCTTGCCTGGTGGGGCTTGATGGGGTACCTGAGGATGTGCTTCCTGCCCTGCGGGGCTTGACGGGGGTGGGAATAGCTGGGTCAGGGTCTTGCACAATTTTGAGGCACATGTGGGTGGGCAGGGACTTGACTCTGGGTCCCGTGGTGCGCCCCAGACTCTGACAGGAGGGAGATTTTCATATACATTTTACTAATTTTCTTTCATCTCTGACACTTCTATTATAGAGAAAGGGAAAATAGCAATATTAAAATATTTCCTCTAATTAATTCCCTTTTAATGTGCACGAATTTCATGCACCGGGCCACTAGTTTGTGTATAAATGTTGAAAATAGTTAAGACAATATTTCTATTTCAAGTAAATATCTGGACAGCTTATACTGGTTTAATAATTTTGACTTAGAGCAACATATGCCATCTCCCTGACTTTGTCACAATTTGAAAAATATTAACATGTTTTGTTTTATTATATTTAGTGATGTTTTTGTTTATGTAAGATATGTTTATTTGCTCATAAAAGCTTAATTCTTCTGCAATTTCTAATTTTATAAACTGATTATATTTATTTTATTTTTAAATATATTTTTATTGATTTCACAGAGAAAGGGAGAGGGAGAGAGAGATAGACACATCAATGATGAGAGAGAATCATTGACCAACTGCCTCCTACAGGCCCGACACTGGGGATTGAGCCTACAACACAGGCATGTACCTTGACCTGGAATCAAACCCTGACCTCTGGTTCATAGGTCAATTTTCAACCACTGAGCCACACTGGTCGGGCTATAAACTGATTTTATAAGTTGAATAATTTATCATTGTTTCCACAAAATGTTTAGGTAAAAGTTAATTATACAACCGAACTGAATTATAACAGTATTTTCTAAAATGGTTTACCAATTAAACTTCTTATCATGCTATAAAATATTTTGTTTACATGCTTATTAACCTTCACAAATGTAAAAGACACGTACTAGTATATGACTATAGTGTGATCCAGTCAGCTATTACCACAACCATGTTGCATTTTTAATTACCCCCAAACTCAGTGGGTTGAAAGAATACAGATTTATTTCCCTGCTCCTTTGTCTGCAGGTGGTCTGCAATTTGTTGAGCAAGGCTGGACTCCCAGCTCTGGGATTCAGGCTCCAGGCTCCATGATGCAAGTGGATTATTTGGGGGTATAGACTAAAGATCATTGTCTACCTGGGGCATTTTTCTCTGAGAAGTGGCTCACTGGAGTCTAGGAGGGCATGCTGTGTCAGGAAAGAACATCTCAAGTCTCTGCTTGCCTCCTGTACACTAACATCCCGATGGCCAAAGACAGGCATGAGGCCAGTCCCAAGCCAAGAGGCGAAGAAATACACTTCACCCAACATCAGGCCATGGCACATGTGTGAAAGTAAAACATTCCAACAGAGCCATGAAGATTGGGAATTTTGCTGCTCTGCTATCATGTTTGTATGTGACAGACAGTTCTTGGTTTATTTCCTAGTACATTTTGGTCTGTAACAGAAAGTAGTAACTTCAGTTAAGAATTGAAGCTATCCTTGGTAATTGAGGCTCTAATAAATTCAAAAGTCACAAAGAAATATAAGTGTTTATGGAGAATTGTAGGGAGCGGCTATAGGGTTAAGCCTCAGACTGACCTATGGCAGGGCCACAAACAAATCCCAGCTTGGAGGGCAGAGCCCTCTTAGCATAACTAAGCTTGACCTTATAGTCGTCCCTTGCTCCTTCCTAGGTAGCTAATGGGTGTGGGAGGTGCAGCAAGTGCTGCCAAAACAAGTGAAACTCATAAGAACATTGGAAACATGTTGACCACTATCCTTGTTTTGCTTTATGTGCTCTGACTATAAAATAAAGACTCAGCTTGCAGGCCGTGGCGCTGTCTCTCCATCAGAGAAGCGGCATCCCACTGAGCCCCAGCTGTATTCTCTTGTCTGTCTTCTTTAATCCTTCCCTACCCCTCCTCAGGCTCACCGAACCTGCCTGTGCTGGACGCAGCAGAGAATAGTGGGTTTGATTTTTGTCTATGAAGAGGGAAGGACAGCAAATAAGTAAAAGGTTGATAGTGAGAAAATGTGAAAGACAACAGACTAAGACAAATTGAGCCTCTGCGGTAAAATTTAGAATGGCTGAAGTAAAGTGAACCTTGTTTGTCTTGGTTTTCAGTACTTGCAAGAGTGAGTTTAGAAATGGACCATATAATTTGCTTAATGGTGATGAAGTTGGTCAGTGCTGATGAGTTTATTTTAAAGAAAGTTTGGTTTTCACCACACCTGGTGTCATTATTCCCTTCCTTTATCTTCTTCTCCCTGTCATCTGCCCCTGGATGATTCATCATCCTTTATTGATTCCCTTAATCCTGACTACACCTCCACATATGGTCCCCTCGTTTAATTTTTTACAGTTTAAACCCTTTGGAAGGTGACATCTGTTTCCTTCTGGGATCCTGACTGATTCATATTTATCTCTTTGCTTCATTTTGTTTTGCCACATTTTAGTGTGTAGATTTTATTTTGTATCCACCATTGCTAGTTGTTTATTGAGCATAGGTAAAAGCTCAAAGTATATGTAATCTTATGATGTCACCCTTTAAATTTAAAAAATTATATCCTCAGTGATTATCTTGGGACATATATGTATTTGGTCAAAATTTCTCTATGATTTTTTTCATCTTGTCATTCAAGAGACAGAAAGGTATTTCTGAGCTTAAAAAATAAATAAATATGTTAAAAACGATTCACCAGTGTTTTTGTCTTTTTTCCCCAGAAGAAACAAACATACAATACCGCCCCCCCCCCCCCCAATTTCTCTGCAATTTAGGATCTTTTAATGGACCTTCTACTTATCTTACCCCTTTGCATCTCTCTGCTCTGGTACAGTATAATGTCTGATAATAAGGCCGTGGAAATACTCCGAGCCCAGACAAAAAGAGAGATCAAACAGGTTTGCTGCTTCAGACATTTTATGATGAGTCTCAGATGTAAAGCTAAAACTGATCTTAAGCATCAGAGTGCAGGGGAAGGAAATATGTTTGCATTTCCTGGAAGATGCTTTGATAACCCTTCACTTCATTGCCTTGAAGAGAGAAATAATCCTTAAAGAAAATATTTTTCAGGATCATTGCTCTTTGTTGATTAGAAACATGAGAGACTAATGAACAACTCCTAATCTGGCAAATTAATACGGTGGGAAGTACATAAATTCATGACTTAAACCTGGGTTAAAATCCCAACTGAACAAATGATTTGGAGGAGGAGGTCATGGAGAGGACCTGGCCACCGAGCTGGACCCAGTCTTGGGATGTACATTCTGCCCACCATTCCCACAGTGGGAGCTGTTTTCAAGGATACAGCCTTGAGAGGGCAATGCATTGCTGAGACCACCTGGACAGCATATGTGGCTGAACCTCATGAAGGCTTCTGTATATACTTTGAAGATTCTGGTGGGTGTGTGCGGAGATCTACTCATCTTCTGGCTCCCCAAGACAAGCCTCATAGGTAAGCTCTCTTGCTCATCGACACTGCCACCTACCAATCTGCAGTGGCTGCCTCCATCTTCAGTCTCTCCTTACCCTCTGTATATGGAGCTAGTTTGCAAACTGACATTATTTCACCCTTCACATCTTTTCTTTTCCAATGAATGCCTACTTTTCTCCCACTATGTCATATAGGAAAGGATCACTAAAGAATATTTTCTCTAACCCTCTTAGATAAAGCACATATATGAGTGATATGACTGAAACAGTGAGAACAAGCAAGAGGGGCCCTAGAGATAGTACAGAGAACTCTTAAAAAAAAAACCCTAAGAAGATATATGTATTTAGAAAATAAAATATTGCATTTTGGCCCAAGTGTCATTTTTTTTCTCCTTTAAGATTCTGTTGAGGTACTTTAACACTAAATTCACTGGAATAAAACACCTACAAGGTGGTGACTTGCCCGACCCCCATATACCTAGGGACAGCCTGTCCTGGACAGTCAGTGAGAGGGAGAGGCCATCTTACCTGGGTAAAATACTTATGTATTCTTATGTGCATTATTTTAGTATTCTGCATAATAGGATTATAATATTTATCTACTTCATAAAGATGCTGACAAAGAAAATTAACTTACTTCTTGTTAGAAATACATATTAAAAGTATATATTGCAAGAAAGTCGATCTCTTCTGCTGGAAACACACAAAAAGATTTTCCTGCATCTTTTGACATTGATTTTAGGGTTTTCATGAATTTTGAAAGCTCATGAATAAAGAAAAGGGTGTAATCCCAGGAGTGAGTAGGAAGGTTACAATGAAGAATGACATGTAGATGGATGTCAGCAAGTATGAAGAACCTTTACGCAGGGATAAGGGAAGACATTGTGTGGGAGGAGCTGGCTTAGCTGTCCCAGGGCGCCAGAGATAGACCATCTTAAATGTCACCAGAGTTTTGCATCCTATGTTGTATTTTTCATATATTCACTATGATTAAAAAGTCCCTTGAGACTGTCATTTTAAAATGTTTTTCATTCTAATACATTGACTCTCCCCTTTCCTATGGAAGAGTTTTAGTACTACTATGAATAATATCAAAAACAACAGCAGCCATTTGCAACAGCATGGATGGAACTGGAGGGCATTATGTTAAGCGAAATAAGCCCGTCAGAGAAAGATAAATATCACATGATCTCACTCATTTGTGGAATATAATGAACAACATAAACTGATGAACAAAAACAGATCTAGAGATAGAGAAGCATAGATCAGACTGTCAAACCTCAGAGGGAAGGTAGGGGAGGGTGGGGGTAAGGGGGGGAGATCAACCAAAGGACTTGTATCCATGCATATAAGCCTAACCAATGGCCACAGACAGCAGGGGGGTAAGGGTATGAGTAGGGGGGTGGGGGAGGGCAATGGGGCAATAAGGACACATATGTAATATCTTAATCAATAAAGGAAAAAAAACAGCAGCAAAAATAACACCAACAAGTCCTAACCGGGTGGCTTGGTTGGTTAGAGTGTCATCCCATATACCAAAATGTTGTGGGTTCAATTCCTGATCAGGGCACATACCTAGTTTGCAGGTTTGATCCCCAGTCAGGATGCCTATGGGAGGCAACCAATCTCCCTCTCTCTCTCTCTCTCTCTCTCTCTCTCTCTCCCTCCCTCCTCTCTCTCTTCCTCTCTCTCATCATCATTTCTCTCCCTTCCTGTTTCTCTAAAATCAATAAAAAAACAACATATCCTTGGGCAAGAATTAGAAATAATAATAACAACCAACAATAATATCAACTCAATACATTGTCACCCTAGTCATCTTACTGAACATCAGAGCAAACCTATAAAAAATATTATTACCGCCGGAACCGGTTTGGCTCAGTGGATGGAGCGTCGGCCTGCGGACTGGGGGGTCCCGGGTTCGGTTCTGGTCAAGGGCATGTGCCTGGGTTGCGGGCACATCCCCGGTGGGGGGTGTGCGGGAGGCAGCTGATCGATGTTTCTCTCTCATGGATGTTTCTAACTCTCTATCTCTCTCCCTTCCTCTCTGTAAAAAATCAATAAAATATATTAAAAAAAATATATCATTACCCTTATTTTACACATTTTATTATGGAGGTTATGAAAACTCACTATGGTTACGTGGGTAGGAAAGCATAGAACTAGGATTCAAACCCAGATATACCTGTTTTTAAAGCTGAGGATTTAATCCCTCTGTAATGCCATACACAAATGGTTTATAGTTTCCATTTCTTCATAAAACAATAATTTACAGGACTTTGTATCATTAGCATTCTGGATTCTCTTTCAGCAATAAGAAAAATGGACATACAACTCGTGAACTAAAGTGGCTTTAACTGCTACTTACCCTACTGTTTATCTTTTTGGAAATGTTCCGGGGAGTTCTACCAGGACAGCCAAGGACACAAAAAACAATTCACACACTGCAGAATATGGTTAACTATCATTACAAATTATTCCTCTCTTATGATGTCACAATTTTTATGTGGCACAAATTATGAACATGCTTGAAAATACTTTTTTTTAATGTTTCCTAAAGTATACTTCAGTTTCAAAAGTTCTGATGCAAACTCCTGGACCTTTAATTAGAAGATGGAAGATATGTGGACATGTCATATATAGATTAAATTATGAATTATCTTTTACTTCTTTCTTGTTTTCCTCTTAGCCACAGATACACCCACTTTTATACTTCTATCTTAGACCTTACTTTCTAAAGTGCTTGGCTGTGACTTTCCTTGGTACATAGAGAGGTAAGATTATACTGACAAGATATTTAGTTTAGAGTCTTAAGTATGTCAAGTACATATAAGCATATGCATGGTGAGTGAGAAATTTTTGTAAATAATTGTGGTCTCAGAAAACCTTCTTACTTGTAAGAACATTTAAGATACAGAAAAAACTAATTCGTGTACATTTCACTTATTTAATTCACAAAGACTTATGGACAAAGATTATGAATATTGATTCTTTCACAATTGAAATTATAAACCTAAATTAGAACAGATTTTACTTGATACCTTTTAGTTTTATTTTTAATATTCAGCAAGAACATATCACCTATGTGTGCAGAATAACCCCCACCCTTTGAAGAACTACTCTTAAAAATATTCAAATATTTGGCCTATGTTTTTCTGCTAATATCTCAGAAGAAGTGTTCCTTACGGACTGTTATTTTTTCTTAACATGCTCTTAAAATTATCTAAATGAACTGGAACTGACTGAACAAATTTATTTTTGATCGAACCACCTTGTCAAATGCTTCAGAGTGCAAGTAAAATAAAAAGTGAAATGAATTTTAATAGCAACATGAAAGACTCAAAATATCATTTCTTAAGGTACAAGTCACTCATTTAAGTTGCTTTTATTGTGTTTGAAAGTCAACAAATTTTATTAAATGAAAAGACAGGCCATTGCATGAATGACAAAGACCATGTAATATTTTATGCTAATCTACATCCATAGAGAAACATAGTTACTTAGTAAAATTGAGGAGTGAATATACCAACTTCAAAAATGACATGATTTAAGGACTATTTACCCCCAAATTTTAGGCAAATCATATACATTTTTACTAAATAATCCATGGATGTAAAGCAGTGGTTCTCAACCAGGGCCAATTTTTCCCCCCAGGAGACATTTTTTTATTGTTAGCACTTGGGGGGGGTGCTCCTGGCATCTATTGGGTAGAGGCCAAGGATGCTGTTAAACTCCTCACACTCTACAGCTCGCCACAGCAAAGAGTTATCCAATCCAAATGTCACTAGTGCTGCTGTTGAGAAACACTGATGTAAAGATATTTCTAATTCATGTGATGAGTATTAAAAACATTAATAAACAGCGACTATAGAGTTCAAGTTTCAAATATAGTCTATTTTTGAGAGGGTTAGAGTATAAGGAGTGTCAGATAAAGAGGAAAATTACATCTATCTGTCCAATTTTCCCAACACCATTTATTGAAGAGATTGTCTTGACTCCATTGTATGCTCTTGCCTCCTTTGCCAAATATTAATTGAACATAGTGGTTTGGGTAGATTTCTGGGTTCTCTGTTCTATTCCATTGATCTATATGTCTGTTCTTGTGCCAGTACCAGGCAGTTTTGAGAACAGTGGCTTTGTAATAGATCTTTATATCTGGTATTGAGATCCCTCCTACTTTATTCTTCTTTCTCAGGATCACTGCAGCTATTCAGGGTCTTTTTTTATTCCAATGAATTTTTGGAGAGTTTGTTCTAGGTCTGTGAAATATGCCATTCGTATTTTATTGGGGAGTGCATTGAATCTATAGATTGCATTGGGTAGTATGCACATTTTAATGATGTTGATTCTACCAATCCATGAACACAGGAAAATTACTAAGCCATTGAATATGTAGAAATCATAACCAGAAACTAAATACAGTGAAAAAAATAAACTGACCCAAGTTATGTAATAATAGTTATCACATTACAAAAATACAACAGAGAAAAGTATGAGAGCATTAAATAGATGTAAGTAGTTCAACTTTAAGGTAATGAGGCAATTCAATGAGAAAAGGAGTTGTTTTTTTATGTGGTGCTTGAACAACTAACTGGATATCAATATGAACAAGAATGAATGTAAATCCTGACTTCACAGCGCACACAAAAATTACCTTGAAGTAGATTAGAGACTTAAATGAAAACCTAAAACAATACAACTTCTAGAGGAAATTACAGGAAAAAATCCTTGTAACCTTGGTATGTGCAAAAATCTCTTAAACAGAACACAGAAAATAGATGAAAAATTTGTTAAATTGAAATTCATCAAAAGTAAGCATTTTGCTCTTCAAAAAACATCATTAAGGAAACTAAAGTAAACAACAAATTGGGGGAAAACACAAGATTTATTTCAAAGGACTTATATTCATAACTAGGGACCCAATGCATGAAATTCATGCAAGGGCCTTGGCGCCAGCCCCTGCCCACCTCCACTGTGGCCGGGGGCCTCTGCCACCTCTGCCTCAGCCCCTGCCCACTGAGGCTTTGTCCAGAAGGAAGGATGTCCTGGTCTAATTAGCATGTTATGCTTTTATTATTATAGATATATGAAGACATGTGGTCAAAGTAGAATAGTCAAAAACATATGAAGAATGATTAGCATCATTAATCACTGGGGAAATGCAGTTTGAAACCATAATGAAACAGCACTATACACCTGTTGCAATGACTAAAATTTAAAAGGCTAATAGTACCAAGTGTTTTTGCAAGCATATGGAACAACTGGAACTCTCATATGATACTGGTGGGAATGTAAAATGGTACAATCACTTTGGAAAACAATTTACATTTTCTTAAAAAGTTAAACACATACTATACAACATAAGAAAAATAAAAACATATGTCTCTGAAATTACTTATACTTGAATATTCATAGAAGCTTTATTTGTAATAGCCCCAAATTGGAAACATAGACAAATCCTATATAATAAAGAGGTAATATGCAAATTGACCATCATGCCCTCACACAAAATGGCCACCCCCATGTGGTCACAAGATGGCCATGCCCATGTCATCACAAGATGGCCGCCCCCATGTTGTCAAAAGATGGCCACCACAAGATGGCTGGCAGGGGAGGGGAGTTGTGGGCAATCAGGCGAGCAGGGGAGGGCAGTTAGGGGTGACCAGGCCAGCAGGGGAGGGCAGTTGAGGGTGATCAGGCCAACAGGGGATCAGTTAGGCATTGATTAGACTGTCAGGCAGAAGCGGTTAGGGGCAATCAGGCAGGCAGGCAGGTGAGCGGTTCAGAGCCAGCAGTCTCAGATTGTGAGAGGGATGTCTGACTGCTGGTTTAGTGGGATCGGGCCTAAACTGGCAGTCGGACATCCCCCAAGGGGTCCCAGATTGGAGAAGGTGCAGGCTGGGTTGAGGGACACCCCCCACCCCAGCACGAATTTCATGCACTCGGCCTCTAGTGTATAGATAAAGGAAATGTAAGATAATATGTAGTACCACTTAATTAAAATGAAATAAACTTCTGATACATGCAATAAAAAATGATATATCTAAAAACAATTAAGCACAGTGAAAGAAGCTAGACAAAAACAGTATATATTCTATGATTCCATTGATATAAAATTCTAGAAAATGCAAACAAACCATATTGAACTAAATAGGTCAGTGGTTGCCTGATGACCCAGGTAGAAGGAGGGATGAACTGAAAAGAGACATAAAGAAACTTTGTGGAAAAAAATAAAATAAAATAAAATAAAATAAATAAATAAATAAAATAAAAAAAATAAAAAAAAGAAGTATTAACAAGAAAAAAAAAAAGAAACTTTGTGGACAATGGAAATGTCTGAAATGATGATTGTGGTAAGTTTCATGGATATTTGGATACTTTAAATTAGGATGATGTATGTGAATTAGCTCAATAAAATATTAAAATTAATAAATTGCATGGGGTAACCATTGACCAATGGGGTAGAAGAGGTTGTAAATAAATGACTCCCAGTTCCAATTATCCAGGAGAAAATTCTGAGGCTCATTCTACAACTTTTAAGGTCTAGTTGGCCAGAGCATTGGCCAGCTTGATAACACCCCAATACTGATTTTTCTTCTTTCTTTGTTACATTTTTTTTTCATTCCCTACTCCTATTCCCTGGGATTGTTTCTGGAAAGAAACTCCCTACATGTAAGCCCTTTTTTCAGAGTCTGCTTTATGCTGAGGTAAGACATATTTTTTCTTCAAAGTCTCTCCATACTGTAAATGTAGCTGATGCTATAAATGGTGAAGATACTTTTGAGTGATGCCTCCAGGAAAGGTAGTACTATCTTCGGTCAATTTCTAAATATGTTCAATTGAATTATTCAACTGAAACTTGTCCAACTTTAAGCGGTTGCTCACCTTTATTTGATGTAAACGTAGCCTGATGCTAAGAGACATGTTTCCAGCCTGGCTGAGGGCAAGGACTCACTTGAGCTCCTGTGTTAAATGAGAATTTGCAGACTTGCAAACCACTCGAGTGTTTTATGCACTACTGAGATGTGTTTTGTGCATTTCGTTTAGGGATATTAGTTTGCACTTTTATTTCCCCAAGGCCAAAACTAATGGGTACTGTGTGTCTTTTCACCCAAATAGGAAAATGTTCCCGAGGAAAGCTTTGGTTTGGTTTGTTACTAAGGCATCGTTTAAAGTGATAATGGATATTTGTCATCTGTAGCTTGAGACTAAGTTTAAGATCTGGAGAATGAAGTCAGAGGTGAGCTGGAACCTGCTTGTACTAGTTTCTGAAATCTGAATATGCTCATCTCTTCCCAATTTTGAGTTCAGTGGCTCACATAGAAAACTTGAAATTGGCTAAGGTAGAACTATTTATACTGAGGAAATTGTTAAATGCTGCAAATACTGAGGAAATTGGCAAATCCTTCACCCCCCCTAGTCAGTTTATCAGACCATCACTGATGTAATCAACTAGATGGTAAATGGTACTCTGCTGCAATCACCCTCAGTCTGTTTCTTCCAAGTGTTTGATCACTGAGCTATCTGTGCAAAGTATCATTTATAGGTAAAAGGGAATGGAGACCTCTTTTAAAACTTTTGACTTTGCAGACAGAGAATAAATGTCTAGAGGGGTTAGGTGATTTATGCAGCATCACAATCATACAATTGGTTTCAGGGCTTATGCTAGAGTCAGCCTCTTGACTCTTAGCTGCTTGGCGGGACAACAATTTTCTACTTATTCAAATTTGCAATGTACCCCTACAGTTGTGTGGACTTAACTTGACCTTAGGGTTCCAACCAAGCCTGAAACATATTTGTGTTCAACACTTATATTCATGCTATTCATTATGGAAAATCCTAAACAAGCCTGTTGACATTTTTTGTTTCTTTCACTGACAAGGTTAAGTTTTTTTGAGAGTTGAAGAGCTCTAAGTTTACTTTCTATAAGTACTTATGCATCAATATGGTGAAAATTGCAGTGCTGCTTCATATATGTCTCTTGAATTTAGTTGTTTTTAAACTCCTGTGATTTATTGGACCCAATAAAAAAGAGCTAGTGAAATAGATCTGACTTTTGAACATCTTAAATGCTTAAACAAATAATATGAAAGATATAATGATATAAAATATCTAAGACCAAAAAGACACATTTGTAAATATATGTAAAAATAAAGGTGTACAATTAATAAAGAGAAATCTCCTCTAAAATAGTGTCAGGAAGCTGGCAGAGAGAACTCTCAGGCATGTGTCACTCAATACACTCTACTGACCTCAGCAGGAAGAGGCGTACTTTACATCTCTGATCAAACCGTCAAACCTCAGAAGGAAGGTAGGGGAGGGTGGGGGTAAGGGGGAGAGATCAACCAAAGGACTTGTATGCATGAATATAAACCTAACCAATGGACACAGACAACAGAGGGGTGAGGGCATGAGTGGGGGGGGGGAGGCAATGGGGCGATAAAGACACATATGTAATACCTTAATTAATAAAGAAAAAATTTAAAAATATATAATAAAAAAAAAAGAAGTAATTCTAGGCCCTGGTCAGGTAGCTCAGTTGGTTAGAGCATAGTCCAGATATGCCAAGGTTGCTGGTTTGATCCCTGGTCAGGGACACATACAAGAATCAACCAATGAATGCATAAATAAGTGGAACAACAAATTGATGTTTCTCTCTCTTTCTCTTTCTAAAAAGATCAATAATAAAAAGAACACTTGATGTCTAATTTTTAGTATTTTGCTAAGTGAAATAAGCCAGAGACAGACAAGTATCACATGATCTCACTCAGATATAGAATCTAATGAACAAAATAATCTGATGAACAAAATAGATCCAGAAACATAGAATGATGGTATAAACTGTCTAATCTCAGAAGGAGGTCGGGGGTGGGTGGGTGGGAAGAGATCAACCAAGAACTTGTATGCATATTTGCATAACCCATGGACACAGACAATAAGGCTGAAGGCCTTCAGTAGAGGGTGGGAGCGGGCTAGAAGGGGTCAATGCGGAAACAAGGGGGACATATGTAATACATTCAACATTAAAGATTTTTAAGAAAGAATTAAAAAAGGGATGATACTATTTTACTCCCTCAGCAGGAAGAAGGAAGATTCCTCCTTGCCCAGTAATAGCTCAGCTAACGGGAGACTGCCATAACTCAGCCAATGAAAAGTCACTATACTTCGAACATTCAGTTTCCACCAATGGACTCTTTGTTTACAACAGCCCCTCTCAAGTTCATTAAAGAGCCTGCCTCTCCTTTGTTTCTCTGGACTTGTGTGTGTGTTGCCATTAAGCCACATGTACCCAATTATAATTCTTTGTTATTCATGGATAAATTCATTTTGCTGGAAAAATATCTGGCTGTCTATTTGTTTAATGTAAGCAAAGGCAAAATATAAACAACACTGTCTCAGAATCTTGGTCTAAAATATTTTGAGAACACTCTGAGTACATTTATTAGTGATTTGAGAATTGGTATTTATTGAATTTAATTGAAGCTCAGATGACATTCTTCAACTTAGTGGAGAAACTTTATTAGCACATTCCACTGTTTCTAAGTGTTTTACAGCCTATGGGGAATGCTTGCATTGTGGAATGAGAATGTTAATCCCCATAAGAGGGATGCAGAAAGAAAAGCATTGGTTGGGAGAAGGCTTCCTGAAGGGAGTGGTTTATCCCTCCCCATCTGTGGACTGTGGATGTTCTCTCACTGCTGCTTGGACCTGTTTGCAAAGTCTGTGCCTCCTACTTTTCATGTAAAGTTTTGAGATGCAAATACTTCTATGGGAAGAACGTCCACATTGTTTACCGGTTTTAAAAACAATTCCATGATTTCCCAATCAATAAAATTTAAGGGAAAAGTAAATTAACTTTTTCTTTAAGTCACCAATAAATAGACTCAGGTCACTTTTTTCTATAGTTGACACTATTACAGATGTCCCTCATCTTATCTCCCTTTGCACACCTTCACCCAAGCCCCACCATTATCTTTCTGTTGTCTGTGTCCATGGATCATGTCTATATGTCCTTTGGCCACTCTCTTTACCTTCTTTTAACTCTTGTTTGGCAGCTACTGTGTGCCGCACTGTTTATGCATATAAACACATAATTGCATTTAATTTCACAGTTTGAAGAAATAATATTAGCCCACTCCTTTGTGTCTGGCCCACCTTCCTGATCTGCTCCAGTATGTTCTTAACCTTTCAACCCTCAGAGTTATAATTAGTGGATTCTAGAGTTAATTGGTTGAATTGATGTGCAGGATGGTTAATAATTACTTAACAAATCCTTTATTATTCAGTTTGCTTTCTTGGATTGATCATTATTTATCCCAAGTGTCAACTTCTATGAGAACTTGCCTTGGGCAAAAACATATATTCTACTATGAAAGGGAAGCATCTGTCTGTATAGAAAGAGAAAATATTCTGTAAACTTTTTGTAACTGGACTATGAAATGAACATCTGGAATTCTATACTGAAGTGGCCAGTTTTCCCTTTGAGTGTTCAGAACCTTGATTTTCCTTTGTTTACGGGTGAAATATGTGGCTGTAGTTTTCCAACATTTGTTTGAAGGTTTTGCCTGGATACAAAAATCAGTAAAAACATATATTGTAGTTTGACTTGAAGTTTTCATCAATTGAGCTGATGAGAAAGAAGGTGGTTACAATGAATCAAGACAAAACTTGGATTGCAGCAGGCATAACTCACTATGATATACAAGTGAGCAATATATGAAAGCAGTAAAGAATTGAAAGGATGAAATAATTTCATATTTCAACCCAAAGGATTGCCTAGGAATTTTCCTTTTCAAAAGGGGAAATATGACCTTCTGTCTGGGCTCATAAATCTATTACACATTTTAAGCATGCCTGCTCTTTCCTACATTATTAAAAATGTATCCCACAGCCTTGGGAGAGAACAGTGAGTTGAAGCCTGACAAATACCCTAATCCCTCCCCAACCATTTAAGAAGAACCTGAGATCCTGAAGTTCTATCTCGTTACTAAAGCAGTTTTCAAAACCCAACGGAAAATAATTGGATTTTCTTTCTTTCTTCCTTTTTTACAACCAAAACAGAATGTGTATTAGCACAGAGGGGGATGGTTTTCATGCTGTTGATGTGCCTAAGACACTGTGAGGCAGAAAGTAGGAATATAAGTACCCTTGGTGATTAAGTTACATCTTTGAATGTCAGGCTACTAGATTCTTTGTGGTGTTTAAATTCCTTTATAATGAGTTAGATCATTAAGAAAATATGCTCTCTTCATGACCTTTATAATTTAAGTAACCTTCAGAGATTTCACATCACTATTTGTATGAAGAAATTCTCATGTGCTATGCCGTAGGATAGTGTTTCAAGGCAAGGATTTTGGAGTCAGAAGACCAGAGTTCACATATGTCTCTACCACTGTTAGTGGGGACACCTTGGGCAGATCTGGTAACTTGGAATTTGTATGTGTCCCAGTTTCTTCATGGGTAAGATGTGAATTGTAACAGCAACCATCTTTTTAAGGTCCTCAGCACAGGACCTTGCATGTAGGAAGCACGCTGCATGCTAGCTCTCGCCACTACCATCCTGTTGGTTGTAGGAAGTGGGCAGTACTAGGACAAGTCCTGGCATCCTGGTTCTGCAGATGACGTCAAGTTGTCAAGGCAATTAACTCTGTGGGTTTAGAGTTCTCATTTGGCATAATGAAAGGATTGACTGGCCATCGCTTATATGAACAATATTTGGAAGCATTTAATAAATTGTAGTATAATAATAACTAACATTTATTGGTTAGTTTGTTTATGGCTTATTGTTTAAAGTACTTCACATGTATCAATGCTTTAAATCTTTATAGCAACCCTATGATATAAAGATTATATTTTAATGCCCTTTTTATAGATGAAGAAATTAAGATACAGCGAGGTTAAGTAGTTTGACACACAGTAAGTGGAGGAGCTGGGATTAAGTGGGTTAAAAAATATATAACTTTATCCCATTTTTTTAAAAAGAAAGTGTATTTTATATATGTATGTATGTATGTATATGTATATCGCATTTATACATGCATAAATCTATTTTACATATCAACTATATTACATATGTTTTTACATATGTGTGTATACACACACACACAGACAGACAGTCCAAAATAATACAGAGAGCTGTATTTGATATGCATATTTTGAGCAAGAAACAAATTGTTGGTGAACGGGGAAATTTCAAACTTAAAATGGTACGAGGCTCAGAGAAATGCTGTTATTGGGTGGTTAATAAAGAGAGAAGAAGGAAGTTGGTTAGCCTTTACACTGGTTGATTATTACAATGGGGGTTTCCAGGGAGCAGGGGAATTGGTTAAAAGTGGTTACCTAATACCATTTTAGGAAGACAATAGGTTCCATTTATAATCATCAGAGACATTCACACGGAATAATCTAAGTAAAATTTCACTTACATTCACAGAATAAACTAGATTAAGCTTTGCTTACCTGGCTTAACCAGTTTTGTCTGCTCAAGGGATCTTTAAGCCTGGTCTCCATTTTACTTTAACAATTCTCTCAGCCAGCTGAGAGTGTGGCCAAATAGTACAGTGTTACTCCTGGGGACCCCTGTGATGTAGTTGCTGGCACTGATCATCTTGTAATTGCTGTTACCAAGGAATAGTCTCCACAATGTTAAAAGGAAATATATCCAATAGGTGGAATTCAGGGAAACCTTATATTTCTTCTTTTTACTTGATGAAATTCCTAATCTATCTATAGTATAAATGTGTTATTTAATAATAATAAAATAAATGTAATGCAAAATAAAAATTTGGATTGGACAAGATGGACTCTCAGGTCTGGCCTGAAAATAATATTCTGTGATCCAACATACCAAATAAACACAGCGGGGAGTTTTGCTGTAAGAGGGTAGACAATTTGTCTCTGAGAGATTCCAGGGATTTACCTACAGAGAGGGTGTCAGGCTGCCCCTGCTACTGGCGTCCAGAGACTTGCTGATATGGAAGGGCTGCTGCTCTGTTGTGACTCCAGTGAGGTCTGAGGCTCGCTCTCCTCTCCTCTGCACTGGTTTCCAGAGCAACAGCGGAGTGGCAGGAAGGGCTAGGGAAGCAGCTTCCTGGTGTGTTTGGGAGCATCGTGATTCAGTGACACATGGTTCCTCTGCCTATGGATTACAAAGTATGCTTATGTTAGGTAATTCCAATGTGCCTACTAAAATGGTTGCTTATTAAAGTAGTCAAGAAGATTCAGAGAAAAGGGAAACAGATTAAATGCTAGAGTCTGGTGCTACTGCGGTCTTGATGTTTGAGACATTGTCACTGTGGAACACACAAGAGGCTGATCAGGGCTCAGCAAGCAGGAATACCAAATGTTTTTTAAAAATAATTTTTATATATGATATTAAAAAATAAAAGTCTCTATGGGAAAATCAGAAACTTCTTACAATTCCTAGTACTTATTTTATGTCTGGTATTGGTCATGGTTTGCATGTGTGGGGGAGTGTTCTCTTTCAGTGATTAGGGTCTCTAAAGGTCTTAAACTAGTCCTCAGCATCACCACACCATTAAAGTGATTCTTTGGAGACAGCAAATACAGAATAATGACTGAATGAGCAGAATATGGGCTTACCTATATTTCAAAGCTGATGGCTGTGATGTTTACTTAAGTATAAATTACTGATTATTGATCACTGCATATAGTTCATTACCAAAGATCAATGCCCTTTCTCTATGGGCCTTACTAGTCTCATTTCTGGAATAAAAAAGATAAATGTGATAGTATCTGAAAGTATGGTTTCTATGTACAAGGGTGGGCAAAAGTTAGGTTTACAGTTGTGAGTACATGAAACACAGGGTTTATTCTTACATTATTATTTATTATTGTATTTATTTGCATTACAACTGTAAACCTACTTTTGCCTACCCCTGTATACCTAAATAAACCTTAAATTTCTCTCCTTCAGCACTGAGTAGAGAGGGAAGACATTTCTCATCTGGATTAAAGTCATTTGACTCTTTAATTATTATTTTAAGACCTCTCTTCTTTACCACCAGAGGATTCTCTAACCTGGAGGACAGAGCCAAAGGGGGTTGTCTTAGGTTGTTTTAGAGAAAAAGAGTAACTTCCTAATTTGTACCTTAAACGCAGAGCATTTTTCTTTATTAAATAAATGCATTAATTCTAAATTGGTGTATGCAAAAACTAAATTTTTCCCATCTGAAAGATGGCTAGTCTGTGTATACTATGTGCAGACTACTCTAATTGTTTAACAAAACAAATACATGTAATCTATTTCTTTCTAGAAGAAAAAATATTAAGAATCAAGAGACAATTTGAAGCAGGATTCTAAGGAAGAACAGTATATACTTAGGTTAGAAGAAAAGGAGGTGGATTCAGTTTTGTCGTCGCCTTCCTCTTTTCTAAAATGAAGGAAGTCAAAAAACAAGAAGCAAGCCCTAGACCTGAATAGCCATCTTAAAAGATGAAAGGAGTGTCTGGCCTGTGTGGCTCAGTGGTTGAGCATCCACCTATGAACCAGGAGGTCACGGTTCAGTTTGATTCCCAGTTGGAGCACATGCCTGGGTTTCAGGCTCGATCCCCAGTGTGGGGCATGCAGGAGGCAGCCGATTGATGATTCTCTCTCATCATTGATGTTTCTATCTCTTTCTCCCTCTCTCTTCCTCTCTGAAACCAACAAAAAAATATATATTTTTATTTTTATTATTTTAAAAATATATATATTTTATTGATTTTTTTACAGAGAGGAAGGAAGAGGGATAGAGAGTTAGAAACATCTATGAGAGAGAAACATCGATCAGCCGCCTCCTGAACACCCCCCACTGGGACGTGCCTGCAACCAAGGTATATGCCCTTGACCGGAATCGAACCTGGGACCCTTGAGTCCGCAGGCTGACGCTCTATCCACTGAGCCAAAC
Organism: Myotis yumanensis; assembly: GCF_028538775.1. Taxonomy (NCBI): domain Eukaryota; kingdom Metazoa; phylum Chordata; class Mammalia; order Chiroptera; family Vespertilionidae; genus Myotis; species Myotis yumanensis. Next base: position 170,568,794 of record NW_027223752.1, on the reverse strand, counting down.
CGGTTACGGCAAAATATATTTTTTAAAAAGGTGAAAGGAGTATGTGCTGGGAGAAAAAGACTTTCTTGAGACAACCTAGACTTTGAAGAGTTGATGAAACATTTGACAAATGTTTAAGGGTTAATAAACAATGACAGAAATATAATCACTAGCTTTGTTTTAATTTGTACCACGGAGAACGATTTGCATACACTTGAGAGGAGGAGACATGAGCTCAGCACTCCCCCGGCTCCTCTTTATTTTCACTTCTTGGAGCAGCAGCTGTCAAAGTGGTGGAGCATGGAGGTCTTGCTTGCTCGATAGAGAGTCAGTGCATGATTGTCACAGCATCTTAACCCCACAAAAATTTAGAAATAACACAATTAAAATGAAATCGATTTTTGTTTTATATCCCACATGGGTTGCAATCATAGGGTTCTTGTCCTGTTCTGTCTGACTGATTTCACTTAGTATGATCCTCTAAAAATCCATTCATATTGTTACAAATGGCAATTTCATCTTTTTTGTGGCTGCGTAGTATTCCATTGTATATATCTTCTGTAGCCAATCATCGGTCGGTCGAAGGATATTTAGGTTCTTTCCAAAAATGAACAAGTAAAGCAAACAAATTCATAGGTACAGATAATAGAATGATAGTTACCAGAGAGAAAGGGGCATTCATGAAGACCAAGAGAGTGAAGGGGGTCAAATACATGGTGATCGAAGGAGACTAGACTTATGCACAATGGAGTATACAGATATTATGTTATAATGTTTTACATCTGAAACTCATATAATGTTATTAATCCATGTTACCCCAATCAATTTAATTAAAATTAAAAACTACTTAAATGAAGATTTAAAGACTTGAAGAAAATCGAATCATGGTAAAATGGATTTTCTTTATCAATGATGCTAATGATTATTTCTTAACTAAACTAAGCCCTACCATGGCAATGCCATAGTACCCGAGCCTTTATTTTTAGATAACAGCATTGGGGTTTCAGTCTCTGTTAGCAATTCTTTGGTACTACCCAAGTGAAAACACAGCTTCTTAAATTTATTAATGAAATATCAGCATATAACTATTCATTCAACAGATATTTGTGGGTACTTTCTATATGTCAGGTAAAATAGTTTTCTCTAAAAGGGAATTAGGAAAAAAAAGTGAGATTAATATATTTCCAAATATGAGGCACATTCTTTTATCTCTCTAATTCTGAGGAACACCTCTGATTGGACTTTTTTATATGTCCAATTGATGTCTGTCCCATTAAATAATAAAGATAGGACAATTTTCTGTCTACTCTGACTCTGGAATCTCTAAGCCTCAAGTTTTTTTCAAGTATCCATTATCAATTAAATATGATTGTGATTTTCTTCTGAGAAATTCACTGAATAAGTGAATGTTCCAGAAATGGGATGCTCTGCAGTTGGTTCACAAAATAAGATTAATGACACCATGTCGTTGGTGATGACAAGGTCATGCTGAGCAGTCATGGGAGATTAGGTTGTAACCATCTGTTTTCTATGTGATGTCTTAATAAACAGCACCACCTACACTGAGGTGTTATTACAGTCAGCCTCCTGGGTATGTGTAGGTCAGGGCCCTTGGGCATAACGCAGAAACTGTTATATCCTCTTGAGTCACCACATGGAATGTTTGTGGCTTATATTCAAACAGTGGTTCCATTTTAAGGTGTGTGTGGGTTTTTTGTTATTTTTGTTTTCTTTTAATTGCAAAGAACATTTGGTGAAGAGATGCTAGGCATGGAAGGTTAGGATAAAAGGTGTTTAGAGAGAAAATAGAGGTGAAAATTCATAAAAAGTACAACAGAAGAAAATATATCTCCAATTTTTGACAAAAAGGAATGAAATAGAGAAAATCCTGGTTTTGTATTATACCTAATATGAAAGTCATAATAATAATAGTAATGAAGTCATATGATTATACTCTAGTTAAAACTGCCCACCCATGACAAGCGACATATGTGTGTATACATATATATGAATATATACATAAAATATCAGTATATTACACATTCATTCAATAAATATTTATGATATTATGGGAGCCTACTATATGCCAGGTAAACCATTTTTTCCCCCTGTTTGTTTTTTAATCCTCACTCAAGGATATTCTTTCCATTGATTTCTAGAGTAGAAGGGCAGGAAAAGGAGGAAGAGGAGAGAGAGAAGCATCCATCAATGTGAGAGAGAAACATTGGTTGGCTGCCTCCCACACGTGTCCCTACTAGGACTGAGGAACCTGCAATCGAAGTACATGCCCTTGACAGGCAATTGAACCTGCGACCCTTCAGTCCTGAGGGCTGATGCTCTAACCACTAAGCAAACCGGCCAGGGCTAATTTTTATTTTTATTTTTAATCTTCACACAAGAGAGAGCGGAAGGGAGAGAGAGAAACATCAACCCATTGCCTCCCGTTGGTGCCCCAATTGGGGATGGAACCTGAAACCTAGGTATATGCCCTGACCGGGAATGGAATTTCCAACCTTTGGCTATTCAGAATGATGCTCCAACCAACTGAGCCACTGGGCCAGGGGTGTGTTGTTTTGTTTTGTTTTGTTTTGTTTTCCTAATAAGAGGTAACTGATCTTCTCTGATAAGAGCTCTGGACAAAACAAGTTTATAAAATGCAAGTAGTATGTAAAACTCTGATTTTTAAATAGCGATACTAATAACTCATGAGTGTAAAAGTAACTTATCTGGTATATTACTTAATTAGTGAACACAGGTGAAAAAACAGATTGAAAAAAAAAAGAGAAAGATCTGCACGGGATCAAAGATAGATACTTGGGTTTAAGTTCATGGACCTTTTTACTTTATTCATGGAGGAACTCCTCAGCCCTTCATTCATGACATATGGGTTATTATTGTTATTTTTTAAATACAGACAGCATTATGACAGCTCAGTTTAGCTGCAGGTTAGAAGGGACAAACTCAGGGAGAAGAAGAATAAAGGGTACTGTTAGAGTGATAGCAAATAGACTGACAAGAGGGAGAAAAAATGGTTAAAATAGTCACAAAATATAAAAATAAATTAATCTTATCCCATTTATTTTAGGGATAATGAACTTGCCTACTTTCAATAAGATCAAAGGTGGTAGTATTTTTCCAGCACTATATTATAATTGCTGCTGTTAATCAATTTGAACCATCCACAAAAAGTTGTTAGATATATTTGTTTAATAAGACAGGGAATGGGTAATCATTTTAGAAGTACTCCTAACTTGATTTGGGAAGAAATCAAAAGCTTGACTCAAAAGCTATTGTGAAATTTGGTTACTTAGAAAGTCTTATATCTGACTATGCAAGATAAGTGAGTTTTTATATGCAACATTTAATCATTAAAAATGAACACAAAATGTTCTTTTGTAATCTGTCTTATTTTTTGTTAGTTGGCTTTAGACACCATGATTCAGACTTGATCTTGCTACCACACATCTCAGATTGGATGAATATAAGATCGGTCCCTCTCTTGGAGCTTATTTTAAGAAAACCTTATGCTTGAGAGGTCCTGGATTTGGAGATGCTGCAGTTTTATACCAAGTAATCACTGACATTGACCTCTTACTCTTCTGAAAGACCATTTCAAATGGGGAGTGGAGGGCAACAAGGCCAGTGAAAAGTGGAAATTTTGCTATATCACTACCTATAACCACATACATTTTGTAATCCTTCGTAAGCCATCTTGCTCTTAGCAACTTCAACTTTATGAACCTCCATGCCATTTTCTACTCAATTTAATATTTTATTGCCTTTGTTCTAACTTGATACAGTGCTCTTATAATGCCAAGTCCATAGTTTTAAAGGACATACTAAAGTGATTCATGTCTCAGTAAGATAATGCTAAGTCCTTCGCTGCCTTTTTGGGCCTTGCTTCCGCGTTTCTTTACAAGCAAGAAAAACAGACCCTAAAGCATAAAGCTCACTTAGGAAGAGAGTGAGGTCTCTTCCCCAATTAACAGTTGACTAATTATGAGTTACTGTTAAGCCTGGAGGGACATAGCCACTGGTTTAGCTTTTATAAATGCTGAAGTGTCTATGTGCCTTTTTGAAAAGCCTCATCCAAATTCCAGTGAAATCTCCTCCTTTATTAGTCACTGCCCAGGCTTTTCAAGTGGGAAAAGGCAAAAGCAAAACCAAACCAACTAACAGAAAAGAAAAAAAAGCCTCCCTGGGTGGCTTGAGGCTTTGCGATAAGCTAGAAATAGATCCACACCCTGTTATCTGTGGTTATGATACACAAGAAAAAAAATAGAACAATTTTAAAATGTTTGAGTCTTTTTTTCATTAAAAATTCAATTTGTATGCAAAGTTTATAAGGTACAATAAATACTGGGAAGTTGTGTGTGTGTTTTCTCTCTTTTTACATGTAGTTTCCTGGAGGGCTCTAGCCTAACTAGGTTTCTTTGCTGTTTGCGTTTTGCACAACTGCTTTCTTGGCAAGATAAGCCATGGGTCCTTTTGAGAAATGGGTGGCAATGTTGTCAGAATTTATAAGGAAGCTTCTGCAAGGATGTTGGCAACCTCAGATGAAAAGTTTGACTTTTGTGCTGAAGGTGGTGCTGATGGTTGAGGCCCAAGAAATTGTCTCTTGCCTTTGCTAAGATTTTATCTTCTGTTCATTATTTTCACCCTTTTCTCCTTGAGTACAATTCAGAGTGCTTGTAGAGCATTAGAATACTAATCCTCTCTAAAAACACAGAAAGAGGCATGATCCTATAAGAAATCATTCTCAGATTCAAATGCCAGGAAGCCTACTTGTAACCTTTACGAAATTACTTTAATAAACAAAACTCATGCTTTCTTATAGATAATTCAAAGTACCTCGTTTATGGTATTTTTGAAAACCATGCCCATGAATTTAAGATCTCAATGCATCAGCATTTCTAAAATCTGGATTAATTTCAAAAAAAGATTGAAAAATCCTACAGGTTTGGTATTCTATGGGATAACAAATGGAAGTTACAGTTCCAATTTTATTATTAGGTTATTGGGAATTATTGAAAACAATCCTGAAGTATTGGTTACCAAAACACTATAAAACATCTTGATTATTTTACTAATTTGGAATGAAATGACACAAGTTTTATTTTTCAGTGAACTTTATGATTTTTAGTTTTAAAGTGTTAGCAAGATATAATTCAATAGTAAGTGGTAGAAAAAGTCCATTTAATAAAGTCCATTTATTTTAGAAAAATTATTTACTTTAAAAAAGTATTGTCCCTAAAATGTTCTCCATTAAATCTTGTGAACACAAGATGTAGGCAGAATCTTACCCAATAATAGACAAACATGTAAATTGACTGTACCTTTGCTACTCTAACAGCCAATCATGAGAGTATGCAAATTAACCCAACAAAGATGGTGGTTAATTTACATAAGTAGGCACAAGTGGCCTGGGTGCCCAGAACATCCTTGGGACCCAGGCCGCTCCTAGCCTATAGGCCTGCGCATAAGCCCTGAGCAGCTGGGGTCCCAGAAAGCCCCCGCCACTCAGGGCCTATGGGCGCAGGCGCCAAGCAGATGTTCCCTCCCCGTGGCCGCTTGTGCGTGTGCAGGCGCCAAGCAGCAGTCTGGATCCACTCCCCGCAGCCCAGCACCCATCACGGGGGCAAACAGGCCAGGCCAGGCTTCCCACATTGATCATGTATGAAACAGAAGAGGCCACCCCGTGAACGATCACAGGGCAAACAGAACAGGCCTCCCCCAGATCGATTTCAGGGCGAACAGAACAGGCCTCCCCCAGATCGATTGTGGGGTGAACAAAACAGGCCAGGCCTCCCTGTGATCGATCACGGGGTGAACAGAACAGGCCTCCCTGGGATCGCTAGCAGGGTGAACAGAACAGGCCTCCCTGCCATCCATTGCAGGGCGAACAGAACAGGCCTCCCTGCGATCGCTGGTGGGGTGAACAGGCCAGGCCTCCCCCAATCACTGTCAGGGTGAACAGGCCAGGCCTCCCGCAAGGTGAACAGAACAGGCCTCTCTGTGAGGCCAACAGAACAGGTCACACCTCCCTGCAATTCCAGTCAAAGAAGCCCTTCTACTGACCAGCCTACGCTATGGACCTGTCCGGGTGGGTGGTGCAGAGTCCAGGGCCTCTAGCCTGCAGCCACGGGAAGTCTCCCTCTTTCCAGACTTAGGAGCACCAGCCCAGGTCCACCCAGCGCCAGGTCCTGACTGCTGGGGTGAGCTCCTGCAGGCTGGGGTTTGATCCCTAGGCATTAGCAGTAGGAGACCAGTGCCTTTGTTATTGCTGTGTGTCCAGGTTTTAATTGAACAAATGCCCGGTGGTCCTGGGCGCCAGCTTAGCAAAATCTTTTAGGAGGAGAATTCTGTCTGGGTTTCCTCAAATTCCCTCAGCCACTACTCACCCCTCTGTAAAGGTGCAGAACAAGTGAGGCCCCTTAAATAAAAATCAGAGGTCTCCAGCAACGGTGGGCCTCTCTCATCACAGTCATTTGGACTGGATGGCTTTGAGTATTTATCTAGGCACCATGACAGGGAACACACAAGCTCAAGTCATGATCTCTGCCCTTAAATAATTCACAATCTTATTAGAGCGAGTGGCCGATAAAAGCACAGTAATGACATCAAATGTAAGGCAACAATACAGAGAGGAACAGAGGCAATTGCTAGGATGATTTTCCAACAATTAGTACAAAGACTATGTGCTGTGAATTAAATAAAAAAAAATATGTGTGGAAGTAGGTGCTTCATGAGTATGGGATCCCTTCCTATTCTAAAGGAAACTGAGTTCCATGTGAACTGTGTAATATGCTATGATATCTGAGGCACAGGACAAGGGAGGCCCTAAGGGTACTATGCTTTGATATTTGAGTCATTCTTTAGTGTTCAATGTGTTTTATTTCTGCACGCCTCAGTTTTGTAATAGTTAAATTACTAGAATAATACATCTTGCTATAAAATATTGCTAGAAGAGCAAATGATCAGGTGACATTTATTGTTATTTTCTATAAATGAACACAATCTCTGGTATGCTAAAGTGATAGGTATTATAGAAATATTCAGATAGGGAGACCTACAGGCTTGATTACAAGTTAGGCTTACTATCACAACCCAAATTTATTGCTTAAAAAAAAAAGCAGGGAGCCAACTAGAAACTGAACCAAATATAAGCCCTTGAAGGACAAATGTAAATTGGATAAGTTTTGCTATTACAAGAGCAAGAAGAAAAAATTCAGATGCAAGAGTGAGAAGCACACTGCATCCACTCTAAGTTGCTGTTAAAGAAAAAGAATGATCTACTATGAAAATACTTAATACAGATTGTAAAGAGATTTGTTCAAAGAGGATTTCCTAGAGTAGGTGGTATTTCAGTTAATTTTTTTAAATGTGAAGAGGTTAGCTAGATAAGAAAGAGGTCCCAAACTGCAGAGGGTGCAGGCGGGGCTGAGGGACTCCACCACCCCGTGCATGAATTTTGTGCACCAGGCCTCTAGTGAATTAATAAACCTAAGTGTATTAAACTGCAGTAAAGCAGAATTCCATGTTAGCAGTGTCTCAGAAGAGGGGAGGGGAGGGGGAGATTTATAGATCTTTTCACTTCTCAGTTAATGTGGTTCCATTAAGGTGGGTCTTTCTAGGTGTTCTAGGGAAAGGAACGTATGGGGAATGGGCAAAATTTGTAATAGTTTGATGGATGCAGTGAGATGAAAATCTAGAAGTGAGTCTTCAAAAATCACTGTTTGAAAAATGAGTTGTTTATCCAGATGAGCAGATTGTTATCTTAGAAAAATGGACTTACCTGGATGTACTGAAGCAAACAGTGAGAGTATTTATTGGCTTACAGTCTTATCTTTCCAGGGCAAAGATTTCTTGGGACAACATCACGTTGGCACAGGTTATTTCAGTTCTTAGTGCTCACAGCTGTGTCTGTTTTGGTAGGTGGCCTCCTTTCTAATTAAGACTCAGTCAAGTTGGTATTGCCCTTAACTTCAATAAGTCTAATAAACCTAGCTTGACTAGCTCAAGACATTATTGTTTTGGTCTTTGAGTGATTTATAGTCAGCAAGAGTCATATTTTTAACTCATAGAAAAAAATTTTTTGACATTGGGTCAAGTTTAAATAATCTAATTTTAAATAGATGACAAATAATTGCTAAAAGAGACATCTTATGATATAAAATACAATAAAATTATTCTATTAAATGGATTTACCAAAGAACTTATATGCATATATACATAACCCATGGACACAGACAATAGTGTGCTGAAGGCCTGGATGGGGAGTGGGGTGGAGGGATTGATAGGGAGGAAAGGGGGACATCTGTAATACTCTCAATAATAAATATAATTCTTTTAAAGTGAGGGAGCTATATATTTTAACTTGGTTATCTAAAAATGTCATAATTAAAATATTATTGTTTTAATGGCAAAGTTTAACAGAGAACCTTCTTGGAATCCCTTAAGTTTGTCATGAGAAGATGGTTTCATTGTTGTGATGCTTAATTTTATGTGTCAACTGAGCAAATAGATGCTCAGATAGCTGGTGAAACTATTTTCAGGTTTGTCTATGAGGGTACTCTTGGAAGAGATTAGCACTGAATCTGTAGACTAAGTAAAGGCTCGGTCGGCAATGGAAGTGAGCATCATCCAATCTGTTGAAGGCTTGAAGAGAACAAAAAGGCAGAGGAAGGACAAATTTGTTCTTTGAGTGAGCTGGAACATCCATCTTCTGCCCTCAGTCATTGGCATTCCAGCCTGGTTCACAGAACTTAGGGTTGGGACTGGAACTCCTCCATCAGCTTTCCTGGGTCTCCTGCTTAAAAAATGCAAACCAGGGGACTTCTCAGCCTCCATAATCATGGGAACCAATCCCTCATAATTTATCATCTATCCTATTGATTCTGTTTCTATGAAGAACCCTGACAAGTACAGTTGTCAAGCAAATTTGATAAATGATCATTCTATTGTAGACTCAGTATTCATATTAACACATAAATAGAACTGAGAAGCTTTCTATTAAAGGACAAGTTTAAATTATATACAGCACTACCTAAATTTATTTGGCCATAGAACTCTTTATTTTTATAACTTTAAACAGTCTATAGGATTGGGTTCAAGTAACATTTGGGGGTAAACAAATGGTGATCTTAAACTTGCTCTTACTTCTTTTATATGAGCTCAAAGGCATTATTGTCAAAGTTATTATTGAAAGCTATACACATACTACTTACTTAAATACTTGATGAAAATTATGATTGTTTTAGTAAGTAATTAACTCAGAACTAAGGCTAGCCTCTAAAATATGGATAACAATAAATCTAAGTATTTTATTTTTCATAATCTTTATCACTATTAGTTTACTTTAGCACACTTTCTTTTCTTATATAATATTAGAGGCCCGGTGCACAAAAATTTGTGCACTAGGGGGGAAGGCAGGGGGTACCTCAGCCTGGCCTGTGCCCTCTCGCAGTCTGGGACCCCTCAGGAGATAACAACCTGCTAGCTTAGGCCTGCTCCCGGGTGGCAGAGGGCAGGCCCAATCCCTAGGTGCAGCCCCTGGTCGGGCTCAGAGCAAGGCTGATTGGGGAGTTGGGGCGCCGCCCCCTGTCATGCACAGAGCAGGGCAGATCGGGAGGTTGCGATGCCACCCTCAGTCACGCTCAGGGTAGGGCTGATTGGGGGGTTGGGGCACCGCCCCCTATCACACTCAAGGCAGGGTCGATGAGGAGGTTGCAGTGCCACCCCCTGTGACGCACAGAGCAGGGCCAATCAGGGGGTTGGGGCTGCCCCCTGTCACACACAGAGCAGGGCCCATCAGGGGGGTTGGGGAGCTCCCCCCTGTTATGCACAGAGCAGGGCCCATCAGGGGGTTGGGGAGCTCCCCCCTGTCACACACACAGCAGGGCGGATCAGGGTGTTGGGGCGCCGCCACTCTCACACTCAGGGCAGGGCCGATGGGGAGGTTATGGCTCTACCCTGTCACACACAGAGCAGGGCTTGTGGGGGGGGGGGGGCGGGTTGGGGCGCCACCCTCTATCACCCACAGAGCAGGGCGATCAGGGGGTTTGGGCGCTGCCCCCTGTCACACTGATCCGGTGCCAGAAGGCCTCGCAGCTCCGCTGATCCCGGTGCTGGGAGGCATATTACCCTTTTACTATATAGCATAGAGGCCTGGTGCATGGGTAGGGGCTGGCTGGCTTGCCCTGAAGGGTGTCCTGAATCAGGGTGGGGGTCCCCACTGGGGTGCCTGGTCAGCCTGGATGAGGTGATGATGGCTGTTTGCAGCTGGTCACACACCCTTCAGGGTGGGTGTCCCCACTGGGGTGCCTGGCCAGTCTGGGTGAGGAGCTGAGGGCTGCTTTCAGGCTGGCAGTTGACTGAAGCTCCCAACCGCTCCTTTTTTTCTTTTTTATTCTGGGCCAGCTTTAGCTCTGGCTCTAGCTCTGAGGCTTCCGCTGCTGAAAGCAGGTATCTGGTTTGTTTGCGTTCTATAATTGAAACAATGTATAACTCCAGCTCTGAGATCCCGGCCGGCTGGAAGCTGGTTTCTGGGGTTTTGTTTAGCTTCTATATTTTTTTTACAATGTTTCTTAGAGTTGCAGCTCAGAGGCTGGCAAGTCAGGCGGGGAACGTTGGAGTCTGCAGTCACTGGAGCAAGCAAGCCTCATGTTCGCTTCCAGCTGCCTGACTGCTGGCTGCCATCTTGGCTGACAGTTAATTTGCATAAGGATATGCTGATTAGCCAATGGGAAGGGTAGCAGTCGTACGCTAATTACCATGTTTCTCTTTTATTAGTGTAGACTAGAGGCCCGGTGCACGAAATTTGTGCACGGGGGTGGGGGGTCCCTCAGCCCAGCGTGCACCCTCTGCAATTTGGGACCTCTACACCTCTTTCTTATCTAGCTAACCTCTTCACATTTAAAAAAATTAACTGAAATACCACCTACTCTAGGAAATCCTCTTTGAACAAATCTCTTTACAATCTGTATTAAGTATTTTCATAGTAGATCATTCTTTTTCTTTAACAGCAACTTAGAGTGGATGCAGTGTGCTTCTCACTCTTGCATCTGAATTTTTTCTTCTTGCTTTTGTAATAGCAAAGCTTGTCCAATTTACATTTGCCCTTCAAGGGCTTATATTTGGTTCAGTTTCTAGTTGGCTCCCTGCTTTTTTTTTTAAGCAATAAATTTGGGTTGTGATAGTAAGCCTAACTTGTAATCAAGCCTGTAGGTCTCCCTATCTGAATATTTCTATAATACCTATCACTTTAGCATACCAGAGATTGTGTTCATTTATAGAAAATAACAATAAATGTCACCTGATCATTTGCTCTTCTAGCAATATTTTATAGCAAGATGTATTATTCTAGTAATTTAACTATTACAAAACTGAGGCGGGGAGAAATAAATCACATTGAACACTAAAGAATGACTCAAATATCAAAGCATAGTACCCTTAGGGCCTTCCTTGTCCTGTGCCTCAGATATCATAGCATATTACACAGTTCACATGGAACTCAGTTTCCTTTAAAATAGGAAGGGATCCCATACTCATGAAGCAGCTACTTCCACACATATTTTTTTATTTAATTCACAGCACATAGTCTTTGTACTAATTGTTGGAAAATCATCCTAGCAATTGCCTCTGTTCCTCTCTGTATTGTTGCCTTACATTCTGATGTCATTACTGCGCTTTTACCAGCCACTCGCTCTAATAAGATTGTGAATTATTTAAGGGCAGAGATCATGACTTGAGCTTGTGTGTTCCCTGTCATGGTGCCTAGATAAATACTCAAAGCCATCCAGTCCAAATGACTGTGATGAGAGAGGCCCACCGTTGCTGGAGACCTCTGATTTTTATTTAAGGGGCCTCACTTGTTCTGCACCTTTACAGAGGGGTGAGTAGTGGCTGAGGGAATTTGAGGAAACCCAGACAGAATTCTCCTCCTAAAAGATTTTGCTAAGCTGGCGCCCAGAACCACCGGGCATTTGTTCAATTAAAACCTGGACACACAGCAATAACAAAGGCACTGGTCTCCTACTGCTAATGCCTAGGGATCAAACCCCAGCCTGCTGTCAGGACCCGGCGCTGGGTGGACCTGGGCTGGTGCTCCTAAGTCTGGAAAGAGGGAGACTTCCCGTGGCTGCAGGCTAGAGGCCCTGGACACTGGGCCACCCACCCGGACAGGTCCATAGCGTAGGCTGGTCAGTAGAAGGGCTTCTTTGGCTGGGATCGCAGGGAGGTGTGGCCTGTTCTGTTGGCCTCACAGGGAGACCTGTTCTGTTTGCCTTGCAGGAGGCCTGGCCTGTTCACCCTGAGAGCGATTGGGGGAGGCCTGACCTGTTCACCCCGCCAGCGATCGCAGGGAGGCCTGTTCTGTTCTCCCTGCAATGGATCGCTGAGAGGCCTGTTCTCTTCACCCTGCCAGTGATCCCAGGGAGGCCTGCTCTGTTCGCTCCGAGATCGTTCCTGTTCTGTTAGCCCTGTTATCATTCGTGGGGAGGCCTGTTTTGTTCGGTACATGATCAATGTGGGGAGGTCTGGCCTGGCCTTTTAGCCCCCATGATGGGTGCTGGGCTGGGGGGCGTGGACCCATGCGCAAGCAGTCATGGGTTGGGAACATCCGCTTGGCGCCTAGGCCCATAGGCCCAGAGTGACCAGGGGCGTTCTGGGACCCCAGCTGCTCAGGGCCTATGTGTGGGTCTACAGGCTAGGAGCGGCCTGGGTCCCGAGGATGTTCCTGGGGCCCAAGCCACTCTCGCCTACGTATGCAAATTAACCGCCATCTTTTTTTGGGTTAATTTGCATACTCTCCTGATTGGCTGGTTAGCGTTGCAAAGGTACGGTCAATTTACATGCTTGCTTATTATTAGGTAAGATTATTGGTGATTTTTTGGAGAGTTCAGCAGTAGGGTCTCAAATTAGGGGAAATTAAGTAAGAACATTTTTAGGAGTTTAGTTGCTGAGCAGGGTTATTGTAGGATGAGGTTTGTAAGACTGGGAACTGCCAAGGTTTAGACAGAACTTGTGTATAATACTAGTAGCTTTGGATTGATGAGAACAGCAAAGCAAGGGTTTAGAACAAATCTTGGTAAGCAAGCTATTAGTTTTAATACACATACTGTTTTTGTTGTTTTATAGTCTTATCTTTTAGGAGCATGTGTATTTTATTGAGAATTTTTTTTTAAGTTGGTCCCAGTGTTGTTTAACATAGGGACAGAAAAATATGCCTCATCTGTGTAAATGTTTTAAAATTGGTCAGGCAGGAAATAATATTGGTTTTAATACTCACTGTCATGCAGATATAGAAGGAACATATATTTGCTCATTGGTATAACTCATTAGAAGAGCTTTTAAAGAAGGTTAAGAGTGCTAGGCTAATTCAATAAAAAAACGTAAAAGAAAAGAAGGAGTGCTTGGTTAGCTATATAAAATGACTAAAGTCCTACAGGAGAATAAGACTGTAAGTTATTATTTTCTACTGGACAGAAATCATGTAGCTTCAAAACAACTTATGTTCATTCAAATATAAATAGCAAGGTAAAGAGAGATACATCAACCTAAGTAATTAAATAATTCTTGTTTGGGCCTTTATACAATGTTCTATTATGACATTAAAATAACATGCCGCCCTCTACTTAACTACTTTGAGTTTCAGATAATTAAAAAAATATTGATGATGTGCCATTGCAAAAAAAAAAAAAAAAAATGAATCCTCTTGATTACCAACCCACATTACAAAGCCAGGGTCCTTGTCCCAGGAAAAGTTTTAGAGGATGGCACATAGTACATGCTCAAGAAATTCTTGCTGAACTGCCTTCCCTTCAATCTCAAAAATTTTATGACCTTTGTATTTAAACATAGTCCTGTTTTTTTTTTTGAATTTTGAATTTCTTTATTAAAATCCATCTGTTTTGACAGTTCTTTTTGATCTCAAGAAAAATTATTTTAAATATGATAAGGTTACATGCAATAAACACCAATTATTCAAAAAAAATGATCTTACATATAATATTACATGCAATAAACATTAATATTTCAAGAATAAAAGGATTTTAAGTATTATAATAATATTACTAAAACTGTACTAACAGTATGATATCACAAAAGTTATAGCAATATTAAAAATCTGAAAATAACAGTATTACTTCTATTATATTCTAGAATATTTTTCCCCCTCTGGTTCTATTTTTATTCATCAGATTATGTTGTTCATTATAATCCACAAATAAGATCATATGATATTTATCTTTCTCTGACTGGCTTATTTCACTTAGCATGATGCTTTTAAAGTCTATTTTGTTGGATATGAGTATTGTTACTCCAGGTTTGTTTTCTTTTCCATTTGTATAGAAATTTTTTTTCCAACCCTTCACTTTCATCCTGTGTGTGTCTTTTGTTTTGAGGTGGGTCTCTTGTAGACGGCACAAAGTTGGGTCATGTTTTTGTATCCATGCAGCTACCCTACACCTTTTGATTGGAGCATTTAATCCATTTACATTTAGGGTTATTATTGAGAGGTATTTATTTATAGTCATTTTAATTTTGTATGGCTAGGTTTCTTTCTCTGTTTCTTCTTCTCAGCAATCCCTTACAGCAATCCCTTTAACATTTCTTGTAATGCTGGCTTGGTGGTGATGAACTCCATTAGCCTTTTTTTTGGTCTGGGGAGCTCTTTATTTGACCATCTATTTTGAGTGATAGCCTTGCTGAATATAGTAATCTTGGTCTCAGATCCTTGTTTTCCATTACCTTGAGTACTTCATGCCATTCCCTTCTGGCCTGTAGAGTTTCTGATGAGAAATCAGGTGTCAGCCTTATGGGAACTTCTTTGTAGGTAACAGTTTTCTTTTCTCTTGCTGCCTTTAAAATTCTCCCTTTGACTTTAATTTTTGGCATTTTAATTATGATGTGTCTGGGCGTGTGTCTGTTTGGGTTCTTCTTGCTTGGGGTTCTCTGTGCCTCCTGAACTTGTGTGACTTTTTCCTTTACCAGGTTAGGGAAGTTTTCTACCATTATTTCTTCAAATATCTTCTCTAATCCTTTCTCCCTCTTCTGGCACACCTACTATTCTAATATTGTTACGTTTCACATTGTCCCACAGTTCCCTTAAGCTGTCCTCCTGTTTTTTAATTGTTTTATTTTTTTTTGGTTCTCTAATTGAGTGATATTTTTCAGTCTTATAATTCACTGATTTGATCCTCAGCTTCCCCTAATCTGCTGTGTATTTCTTCCAATATGTTCTTTATTTGTGTTATGTCATTCTTTATCTCAGACTAGTGGCTCGGTGCATGAAATTCATGCACATTAAAAAGGGGATTAATTAGAGGAAATATTTTAATATTGCTATTTGCCCTTTCTCTATAATAGGAGTGTCAGAGATGAAAGAAAATTAGTAACATGTATATGAAAATCTTCCTCCTGTCAGAGACTGGGGCGCACCGCAGGAGCCAGAGTCAAGTACCTGCCCACCTGCAGCACCTCAAAATGGCATGAGACCCAGACCCAGCCAGCCCCACCACCATTGGGCGAGATCCAGACCTAGCTGGCCCCACCCTTGTCAAGCCCTACCCGGCGGGGGGTGCAGCCTGAGGTTCCTCGGCCCAGTGCCAAGGCGGGTGGCATGGCCTAAGGTCCCCCATCAAGCCCTGCCAGGTCGGGGGCAGAGCCTGAGGACCCCTGGCCTGGTGCTGGGGCAGGGGGTGAAGCCTGAGGTCCCCTGGCCCAGCACTGGGGCGGGGAGTGCAGCATGAGGTCCCCAAGCCTGGGCTGGGGTGGGGGGCATGCTTTGAGGTCCCCCGTCAAGCCTCGCTGGGTGGGGGAGGCACGGTATGAGATCCCCTTTCAAGCCCCGCTGGGCAGGGCACTCAGCCTCAGGTACCTCATCAAGCCCTGCCAGGTGGGGTGTGCAGCCTCAGGGCCCCTGTAAAGCCCCACCTGGTGGAGAGCATGGCCTGAGGTCCCCTGTCCTGGAGCCAGAGTGGGGGGCATGGCCTGAGGTCCCCTGGCCTGGCACTGGGGTTTGGGGCATGGCCGGGAGTCCCCTGTCAATCCCTGCCAGGCAGGGGGTGCAGCCTCAGGTCCCCTGCCCAGCCCAGCACCACACAGCCTCAGGTCCCTGCTGATTGCTCGTTAAGGCTTGTTACAGGAACTTGGCCTCCACAGTGGGTGCAGCCATCTTGTGTTACGGAAACCCCGCCTCCACTGTGGGCACCGCCATCTTTGTGAGGTGTGATGGTCAATTTGCATATTTCCTCTTTATTAGATAGAATGGTTCTTTTTTCATAGTTACTATATCTTCTTTTATACTGTTGAGCATTTTTAACATCATTACTTTGAACTCTGTATCAGATAAATTTCTTATCTCTGCTTCATTTATCTCTTCTGGAGAATTCTCTAGTTCTTTCATTTGGGGGTGGTTTCTTTGTTTTCTCATTTTGGTTGTCTGTTTGGGTTTGTGACTATGTATTAGGTAGATCCTCTATACCTCTCCATCTCTAGTGCAGAACAGTGTTAAAATCTGTTTCTGACTAATTGGATCAGGCAAAGACTCAAAGCTTCCAGAGACTGCCTCTGTCTACAGACTAATAGAATTCTGAGTTGAATTGCCCCCCAGCAATTATCCTCAGGTGTGGTGAAAGTTTTTTCAACAGGGTGGGGCAGTTGCTTCTGCCTGGAGGTTAATTATTACTTTTAATCTCTTAAGTGGCCTCAGGGCAAGGTTTTTTCCAATAGGATGTGCCAATTGTCTTCCCCCTCAGGCAAGGCAGGTGTCTGTGTGGGAAAGATGTCCTCCGCTGCATGAGGGAATGACTCAGCCCAGGAAACTTGGGGTGTCAGCTCTATCCCCCAAGACCCCAGTCCTGAGTTCTGCTCTCACAGCTCTAGTCCACTTCGCCCTCCCTCTGCCAGAGCACAAGGTGGGTGGCTCCACAGGGAATTTTTGTGCATTGGCCCTTTAAGAGGGTGCTGGAACTTTCAGCTGCCATTCTCTGGCAGACAACACCCCACTGCTTTTCACAGCTAGATATTATGTGGGTACCCTCCTCAGTTTGGTGCTCTCTGCTGGGGAACCCAGTTTCAAGATTAGATCCCAGAGTTCTCCACAGCTGAGATATCTCTCAGGGACTTCAGTTGCCATCTGTGGGTGCCCAGCCAGCCCTTTCGTGTCTCTGCCCCTCCTACCAGTCTCTATGCTGTCTCCATCTTCGGTCCTTGGGTATCAGGGTTCTCTCCTATGAGTTTTCTGTTGATTATTCAGGAAGCCTTTCCGTATTTCAGTTGTAATTCCAGCTTGTTCCTGGGAGCATGTCCGTGCAGCATCCTCCTACTCTGACACCATTTTAAATCTTAAACATAGCCCTGTTGATTCAGAGGTTTATAATTCAAGGTAGTTATTGTATGCTGTCTCATTTGTAATCAAGATGCTTTAGCATAAACAAGTTAAAGAGAGCTAGATGAATGCTAATGGTTCTTAAATGAGGCAATTGTCAAAACTTCATTTGAATAGTTGAAATAAAAGTTTAAATAGGGAAGTCTATAAATTAAGTAGACAGTGATCTAAATATTTTAAATTGAGTAGAAACACTATTTTTCCCCCCAGGGAATAACCACCCTTGGTATGGTACAAAGCATATGGTATGACTAACAATTGTTAAACAAATTAGGAAAAAAGTGAAGCAAGAGATAAAGATGATTCGAAGAAGCAGAGGTTTGTCTTGGATAAAATTTTTATATATTATTTTACCTTAGAAAATAATTATAAAAAAACTTGGAAATTAAGCTGAACATGGAATGTTTGTGTATGATGGTGGTGGGAGGGGAATATTTGGCAAAATCTGGAGAAGATGGTGAGAAAATTTAACTGCATAAAATTTTATGTTTCAAAACAATAGCAATTTGGAGAAGTAAGTGAAACCATTTTATCATAAACTAAAAAGCCATGATGAGAAAGTTGATTTATAATTATGAAAACAGGACTGTCACATATTACAAAACTAAACTGAACACAGTGTACCAGGATGTATAAGAAAGGGAGGCTGAAATTAGATCAACCAGTTGAGAAGCAATGGCAATAACTCAGACAAGCAGCTGTGAAAGTTTGGATTAAAATAAAAGGATGCATCTTAGACATTTTGATGGATATGTTTACAGAATTTGACGGCTGATTGAATATAAGAAATAAAAAGAAGATTAGAATAAATGATAAATCTAAGATTTTGAATGTTCATCTCTAAATGAGGAGTTTAGGGCGTGGAGGTGAAATGGGAACAGAATCATGAATCAGATTTAGGCATACTGAGTTCATGGTTTGCAGTATTCAAACAGTGGAATGGATGCTGGGGGGAAAGGCAAAAAGTTGACAGAAATCAGAGCCTAAGGTAGAGATTTGACAATCAGGCATCATTGAAAGTGGGTGATGTTTCTCATAAAAATAGTACAAAAAAAGAACAAATGGCAAAGTTCAAGGTCACAAGAGATATGGAGGATCAAGTATAAACATCAGTTATTATAAGGAGAAACAGAAAAAAAGGTGCTGTGAAAGTATATAGATTTGGTTAGAAAAAACACCATTCCTTGCTTTAGATATAGATGTTCATTTAGGGCAAGTAGATTTCAAAAAAGTTCAGAAGAAATAAAAGGATGAGGAAATAAAATCAATACGTGTTGAGATAGATAATGCACTCAAGAAATCTGACAGAGATAATGGTAGGGGATGGTTGTACATGTGGGAGATGCTAAATGCAAGTGTGTTGTTAAGAAGGCAAATGAGGACAATATGTTTGAAGGGAAGCATTCAATTAGAGAAAGAAGGATAAAGTTCCCTCAGCAGTTAGGAAAGAACAGGATCTAGATAGTAGAATTAATTTTAGAGAAAAGATGCTATATTTCAAACAAGATGGAAAGATAAAATGATCAATACAAATTTATATATTGATGATATGTACCATACATATGTTTTCAGAAAAATGATATAGATTCCATTTAGCTAAGAGAGGATGCCTACTTATTTTTGAGTGATGCAATGTTTGGGAGATGAGAAAAGGAGAAAGAAAAGAGAGTTTTTAGTAGTGAGAGTTGTATTAAGCCAATAAGTCTGGAGAGGTGACGCCAGGTCCCGTCTTCCTCCTTGCTATGGGGAGCTGGGAGTTCTTGGTGAAAAGCTGCAAAGATTTGTTTTATAAGCACAGAGATCTTTTTGGCAAGAGGGGTCAAGACCTATAGTATTTTGTTGTGAAGTGAAAGTTATCAAAAAGTTTTGAATAGATCAGAAATGCCCCCCCCCCGCCTTTAAACACATCCATTGTTTTATTTTCTTCCTTTTTTAAAGAAATTATTTTATTTTATTTATTGTTGACAGTATTGTCTGGTAAAAAAAAGTAGCAAGCCTGCTGAAGTAAGTGACTGAAACAGGAACAATGGGCTGGTAACTGAGTTGGAAGTTGGAAGGTCCTTTAGGTGACTTACACGGGAATCTGCTTTGACCCAGCTGTCCTGTTGACAACCTTCTGTCCTAAGTAAAAACTATGCAAATGAGTAAGTAAAAAACCCAAGTTATACAGACATATAACCCTGGGGCTAGACTTATGGGACACTTGTTGCTGAGCATAAAATTGAAGACAGGTGTATTCTTCCTACCAGCTGAGAAAGCACTGCAAGACCAGCAGTTTTACTGAAATTTACTGAAACGGCCTTGCACCAAACTCTGGGCTGTGCTCATTTTAGCAATGACACCAGGCCCCGTACTTTATAAGTATATAGAGCTACCTTGTGAGAAACTGAGTAGGCCAGCAGTGGCTGCTGCTTAAATTTCAGGTCTAAAAATTGGTCACAATGGGCAATCTGATTTAGTGCAATAGGTAAGCCTAGAAAAATCTGTTCAAATGATTAATTTAGAGGGGTCTTTATGAATCCTTGAAGAGGAAAACTCAGCAAAAGATGTTCTTCCTGCCAGTTTGGACATATAAAAACTGATTTTTTATGTACTGAACATCAGAAGACTTGTGACCTGATTTTATATCCGATCATGGAGAAGCAGAATAAAGACATAGAAGCTTGGCCCAGGCCGGTGTTGCTCAGTTGGTTGGGCATTATCCTGTGCACTGAAAAGTTGCTGGTTTGACTCCCAGTCAGGGCACATGTCTTGCTTGTGGGCTTGATCCCTAGTAGGGGTTGAGCAGGAGGCAGCTGATCGATGTTTTGCTCTCATGTTGATGTTTCTCTCTTTCTCTCCCTCTTCCTTCCTTCCTCTCTAAAAATCAATTTTTAAAAATCCTAAAAATAAAATAAAAGGATACAGCCCTGTCAGCATGGCTTAGTGGTTGAGCTGCAACCTATGAACCAGGAGGTCATGGTTTGATACTCTGTCAGAGTACATGCCTGGATTGTAGGCTCGATTCTCAGTGGGAGCCATGCAGGAGGCAGCTAATCAATGATTCTCTCTGATCATTGATGTTTCCATTTCACCCTCTCCCTTCCTCTCTGAATCAATAAAAAAATCAAATTAAAATAAGCCAGTCAGAGAAAGACAAATACCCTATGATCTCACTAATATGTGGAATCTAATGAACAAACTAAACTGACAAACAAAATGGAACCAGAAGCATGGATACATGGAACAGACTGGCAGGTGCCAGAGAGGAGAGGTGTGGGGGTGTTTGGATAAAGAGGTAAAGGGATTAGCTATGTACATGCATACACCTTAGACATGGACAATAGTATGGTGAAGACCCAGGGAAGGGGAGACCCAGGTGGGCAGGGGTAGGCAAAGGGAGAAAAAAAAGGGACACTTGCAATAATGTCAACATTAAAAATTTTTTAATAAAAATAAATTAATTAAAAATAGTACAATAATCTACAATAATAAAAGCATAATATGCTAATTATACCAGACGTCCCAGATGAAGCCAGGGCTGTGAGGGAAGCCTGGGTCTTGGGTGCCAGAGGGAAGCCGGTGCTGGCAGCCAGGGGAAGAAAGGCCTGCTCTTGCACGAATTTTGTGCTTCAGGACTCTAGTTAATCTATAATAATAAAAGCATAATATGCTAATTAGATCAGACAGCTGAGCGACCTTCCGGACATCATTTTAGACGTCCTTCCAGACAAAGCCGTGGTGGCCAGGGCTGAGGCAGAGGTGGTTAGGAGTGATCAGGCAGGTAGGCAAACAGTAGGGGTGATCTGGCAGGCAGGCAGAGTGATTAGGAGCAATCAGGCAGGCAGGCAAAGGCAGTTATGGGTGATCAGGTAGGCAGGCAGAGTGGTTAGGAGTTTAGGCCTGATCCTGTCGGACATCCCTTGAGGGGTCCCGGATTGTGAGAGGGTGCAGGCTGGGCTGAGGGACCCCCCCCCCCATGCACGAATTTCATGCACCAGGCCTCTAGTTAATAATTATGCAAGAATAAACTCTGTATTTCATGTGCTCATACCTGTAAACCTACTTTTGCCCCACCCTGTATGGTATTGGTGATTGTCATGGTAACTATTGCTATGGTTAATTCTCACACCTTTTCTATCATCTATTTCACATAACTTGTGGATTTTGGAGTTGAATAGGTAATTTTTTTCGTAACTTGTTTGTGTTTATCAACTAAACTGTGTGTCCCAATGAAAGCTTAGTGCATTTGTCAATGCACTTCTGGCTCTTGATGATCTCCTTTAAAGTGGAGAGATCTTGCCGAAACCGGTTTGGCTCAGTGGATAGAGCGTCGGCCTGCGGACTGAAAGGTCCCAGGTTCGATTCCGGTTGAGGGCATGTACTTGGGTTGCGGGCACATCCATAGGAGATGTGCAGGAGGCAGCTGATCGATGTTTCTCTCTCATCGATGTTTCTAACTCTCTATCTCTCTCCCTTCCTCTCTGTAAAAAATCAATAAAATATATTTAAAAAAAAAAAATTAAAAAAAAAAAAAAAGTGGAGAGATCTTTAACAGTGGACTTATCCTGGCCTCTCTCCACTTCCTTGCACACTTTGCTCCATGGAGGATGCTTTAATGACTTAATTCGATGGGTGTGTTTGGTCAGCAATAATTATATGTTCATATCTCACCTGTTCTTCTCCTTGGGACATGAGCTGCATGCAAGGATCATGCATTTTCCTTTCCTCACCCAGGCTTGATGTACATCCTATGGTAGCCCCACAGATGGGGGAGGAGGTCAAATCAGAACCAGTGGTGGGCTACTGGGTGGCCAAGTCTATCTTGTTCTGAATGTCCACTTTTGGTAGTTCACTTGCTCACACATTTAAACCACATTTTTTTTCATTTTTAATTTCTCATAGAAATTTTAATTTCTTCTTGGAAGTATTCACTCTCATATGGGAGACAAATCACAGGTGTTTCATTATCAAAGATTCACATATTTGGGGAATTAGGAAAATTTTAAAAAGCTGCAAGTGAGAGAGAAACTTAGGAGTAGGAAAGCATCCCAGGCATCGATGTTTCTCCCAAGGGAAAGCACTTAATGCCAATCATGTGTCTCATGGAAGAGCAGCCAAAATCCAGCCAAGGGCACTCTTCTGCTGCTGTTGTTGCCAGCATGTTAAAATGTACAAAGTTGGTTCATAACAGATTATATCTTGTTATGTTAGCCATATTTTTTTTGACTAGGCACAAGAAAGATAAGAAAATTGATGCTGAGTGACTTAATCAGCTATTATTTCATATACAGAATCACTAATTTCTATAAATATAAGTTAAATTGTATGGATCCTTTTTACAGATCTGGAAGCTAGAAATTGGAATGGTTAAGTAA
Organism: Myotis yumanensis; assembly: GCF_028538775.1. Taxonomy (NCBI): domain Eukaryota; kingdom Metazoa; phylum Chordata; class Mammalia; order Chiroptera; family Vespertilionidae; genus Myotis; species Myotis yumanensis. Next base: position 170,546,069 of record NW_027223752.1, on the reverse strand, counting down.
CTTTGTTATGATAACAGACTTGTGGGTTTTTTTAAGTTAGATATTTTTTCAACTCAGACAAGACTTGTGTTGTTTCACAGATTATGTTCTTTCTATTCTATCATATTTATCATTAGAACTAATATATTTGTGAATTTCAGTCCTGTTCCACTTTTATTACATCACTTAAGGCATTGAATTGGTTTTTATATTAATGACATTTGTTTGCTTTAATCTTAAAGGAACTAAGTTTTTCAATTCCCTTTCTAATTTTAACATCAAAGAATAGAAACATAGAATGTTTAAATATCTTCCTTTTGCCAACTAATAGCTATGCATATACAACAATGCTGAGCACACCAAATTTGAGGATCAAAATAATTTTAAATTGTACATACATTTTCAAATTTAAATATTTAAATACATTATTTTAACCTGCTAGTGTCATTCAAGCGTTTAGCAGCATAGCTAAGTGCAGAGGACTCTTTTAAGTTGTAGCCACTACAGCTGGCCCTTCATAAAGGTGTGATGGTTATGCAAGGTAGGGAAATTATTTTCCAAGAGAATTATCAGAGAGGAGTAAGAATGAGTGGCCCACAAATAAGATTTATGATGAATCTAGGATTAAGGCTGCTCAAATGCATGGCAGCAGTTTCTCAAAAGGAGTATATGGACACCCCATTATTCTGAACCCTAAATATAAACTGCATGCAGCAATAAATAAAAACAATATTTAACAATTTTCTTTTAAAATATGTTTTTATTGATTTCAGAGAGGAAGGGAGAGAGAGAGACAGAGGGAGAGGGAGAGAGAGAGAGAGAGATCAATGATGAGAGAGAATTATCCATTTTGCACACCCTCTACTGGGGATCAAGCCCACAACTAAGGCATGTGCCCTGACTGGGAATCGAACTGTGAATTTCTGGTTCATAAGTCAGCACTCAACCACTGCCCCACACCAGCTGGGCTCTTTAACTTTTCAAAACACTAATTTCTACTGTCTTATAGAAAATGAGCAAAATGTAATACTTCAGGTCTGGTGAAATATTTTGACAAATTTTCCAAAGAGTAATTTAATAGGTTTCTCATTCTTGTGTTTATAAAATGTGCTAATCCCTTGCAAACTGTAGTTTTTGCTATTGTGTATGAAAAGAGGCTGCATGCTAACCTGACTAGCTCAGGGAAGGCCTGCATGGCAGCCTTACAAACTAGGACTAAGGCTGCTCAAATGCATGGCAGCAGTAACCACAAAGGATGGTCTGAAATTAAAACTTCTTAAACACAGTTTATGGTGGGTAGTCATGTTCTAGGCTGGTATCTTCCCTGACAAAGATCAATCTTTACCTTAACTGAGCCTGTCTATTGTCTTCTTGAATCTATGATAACATATGGTTGGAATGTCTAAGTAATTTTTCTTTTTCCAACCCCTCAAAGCACAGACACACTGTGGAGACCACAAATCCCCTCATTGTTATTAATTGTTGACTGTTAACTATCCTGCACTCACCTAAGTAAAAGACATATGTGTCTATCATTTTACTTTTTATCCAATCTCAGGTACCCCCCTCCACCCACCTGCCTGTTGCTTTGCTTTCTCCCACCTCCCTAATCTATTATCAGTGGATTTCATGTAACCAACTTACTAGTACATCGCCTCTTTTGTTTGTAATGTATAAAACAAGGTGCAAAATTGCCATTCTCAGGAGCATTAGCTCAATCCATTGAGATCCTGCTTCCCGGCATTTGTGGACAGGTTAGCAGTGGTTCTCAACCTTCCTAATACCGAGACCCTTTAATACAGTTCCTCATGTTGTGGTGACCCCCAACCATAAAATTATTTTCATTGCTATTTCATAACTGTAATTTTGCTACTGTTATGAATCATAATGTAAATATCTGATATGCAGGATGTATTTTCATTGTTACAAATTGAATATAATTAAAGCATAGTGATTAATCACAAAAACAATATGTAATTATATATATGTTTTCCGATGGTCTTAGGTGACCCCTGTGAAAGGTTCGTTAGACCCCCAAAGGGGTCTCAACCCACAGGTTGAGAACCGCTGGGTTAGAGTGTTTCTTACATTACCCCTGGGTGAGGTAGTCTTGAACAACTGATGAAACAGGCTTTTATTGTAGGTATGGTTTTTCATAAAATGGGTATGAATGTTTCCTTTTCTTGAAAAATAGAACTGTATCTTGAATCAACTTCCCAGCTTTCCCCCTTTTCCTTTCCCAAGTGTTTTCCAGCCTCATGGTGGAAGACAGTGAGGATACTGACAGGACCAAATCCCAGGACCATTTCCCCCAACACAGCTTTCTTGGCTCTTTTACTTGATGGAGGATATGAGAGACTGTACTGTATTCCTGCCTTAGCTTTGTCTCATTTAGCTAGAAATTTACATTTATTGGGGAAATTCACTGGAACCAGCCCATTTTGTCCAAATTCCCTTAGTGTAAGAATTGGAAAGAGGATTTGCCAAAGTCACACAGCCAGTTAGGAGCAGAGCTGAGGTATGACAAAGCCCTCTGGATTCTCAATCCAATACAGTTCCCACTAATTGCCTGATCTGGCTTTCCAGCTGTCATTCTACTCCTAGTTTTGGCTTAGTTAGGTACAAACTTTTCTTTTAAAATGAAAGAAGAAGACAAAAACAAAACATTAGCTTTGTCATATATACAGAAAGTATTTTTCTTCTCCTCCCCCTCTCTCTTTACACCACTGTCTACTGGATGAGAACACGAGTGGAGATGTAGGTCTTGAAGGTTGAGCTAATAGTTGACCTGCCCTTTACCCTGACCAGTTTGGCTCAGTGGATAGAGTGTCGGCCTGTGGACTGAAGGGTCCCAGGTTCAATTCCGGTCAAGGGCATGTACCTTGGTTGCGGGCACATCGTCAAGAGGGGGTGTGCAGGAGGCAGCTGATTGATGTTTCTCTCTCATCAAAGTTTCTAACTCTCTATTCCTCTCCCTTCCTCTCTGTAAAAAATCAATAAAATATACTTTTTTAAAAAGAATATGCTCCTGACTAAAACAAACAAACAAACAAACAAAACACTTGTAAAGTAGGAATTGCAGGGATGCAAATGGAGGTGTATGCTATGTCTCTGAGAAAGCTGCTAGATGGATTAGGTTCTCTTCTGTGTTTAAGATCTCTTAGAGCCTCGATTCTCTTCCTTCCCTTCCTTTGCTATAAGAAACTTTTAAATCATTGATCAGGAAAAAGTCTCCCAGCCTAGTCCAATTAATTAAGAGAAATCCCTGCCCATGTATGTGGAAGAAAGAGAAAGTTTGATATTAAAAAAAATATACCTTTGAGCTTTGTATCAAAATGTATTTTTAAGGGAAAATATTTTAGGAAAAAGACCTAACCATACTGTGTGTGTGTGTGTGTGTGTGTGTGTGTGTGAAATTTTAGTTCTTTATGTTTTGTGTAAAATGAATTAGAAAAAACAGATTGCTCAAAGTTAATGAAAATATTAAGCTCGACTTTGAAATATTGGTACGAGTAGATAAATTTCTTAAGCCAACTTTCTGAGCCAGAGCTGAAGGCCATCACTTCCCAACTCTTGCTTATAAAGTCTCTTCCTCACAATTTCTTCCTCCAAAAGGGAAAGCTACCCAAAATGAGAAGCAGGGAGGAGTATTGAGTGGAAATGATGATTCACTACCCATCCCAGCAATAGAAAAATCCATTCACACAGTTCTTGGTCATCTGTTTTTCTATGCTATTATGCTAATGAATCATTACTGCTTGAGGAATAGCATCTTTCAACACCTGAAAGAAAGAAACACTGTTTGAAAGCTGGCTTCTTGGTTGGAATGCCAGAGTGTTTTGTGACATGCTCTAGTTCCCAAAACCTAGCAGCAGAAAGGGCGGCATTCATGTTCCCAACTCAAAGAGACTGCTTCTCTCAGGGAGGGGCGCTTCTTCCTGGAAGCATCTCATGGGGTGAGGTCTGGATGTGCTTGCCTCACTGTCTCTATCAGGCAAAACAGACATGGCCTGAATTTGTCCATGTTGAATCTGGTTTATATAAATTAGACAAGTACAAACAAGGAGATATAACACTGTTTTCCTATGGCAAAGAGCATGTGTTCTGTTTTGGATTCACTGTCTTGGCTCTGAACTTTCTAAGATGTTTTGGGCCGAGACAGTACTTACCTTTTTTCCTAGTTAATCTTGGTGTGCAGATTCAGACTTCTGCAATTAATTGTAAAAGCAGTCAATTATAAAAACACTAGAGGCCCAGTGCATGAATTCATGCACAGGTGGGGTTCACTCCACCCGGCCCTAATCAGGGTGAATCAGGGCTGGGCCTGTTGTGAGGAGGAGATGGCAGGAGGTTGGCTGGCGGGTCTGCCTTGATCTGGCCTGATCAGGGCCAGGCCAGCTTCGGGGAGGGGCTATGGGCGACTGGCCAGTGGGCCCCACCCCCGATTGGGGTGGGGGAGGCCAATTGGGGGAAGGGCTGGCCATGGGGAGGGGCTGTGGGTGGTGGGGCCGATTGGGGGTCAGAGGCCTGGGCAGGGGCCCTGGGAGGTTGGCCAGCCAGCCCCAACCCCGATTGGTGTGTGGAGGGGCTGATCGGGGGTGGAGCTGGTGGGGGGAAGGGGCTGTGGCACAATTGGGATGGTGGGGGCTGATCCCGGGTGGGGCCAGCCATGGGGAGGAGCTGTGGTCAGTGGGCCAAGTGGGGTGGAGGGGCTGATTGGGGGCCAGTGGCCTGGAGGAGGGGCCATGGGTGGTTGGCCGGTTGGCCCTACCCCTGATCAGAATGCGGGGGGGGCGATCAGGGGCAGAGCTTGCTGCGGGGAGGAGATACTGGCAGATCAGGGTGGTGGGGGCCCATCAGGGCCGGGCCGACTGGGGGGAGGGGTTGCAGGAGGTTGACCAGCCGGCCCTGCCCCCTATTGGGGTGGGGGGTGCGATAAGGGGCATTGCTGGCCGGGGGAAGGGCCTCGGGGGGTTTGGCCAGCTGCCCCACACTCAGTCGGGGTGGGAGAATCTGATCAAGGATGGGGCCGGCTGGGGGAAGGGGACACGAAGGTTGGCCATCGGCCCCACCCCCCCCCCCCCCCCATTGGGCTGGTTCGCTGGCTGCAGTGGGTGTCGTAGTGACCAGTTGTTCTGGTCCTTACGGCACTCCAGTCGCTGGCTCTATATATATATAGATGTTCAAAAATAAGATAACCTGATCTCTGGCGATATCATATTTAACTGCATTACCAGAGAATTGTTTTGCTCAGATGTCTTGTTCAGTCATTTGGTTCTCATGGTGATGTGATAAGGAATAACAAACTCATGTTTGCGTCCTTTGGAGTTGATGAATGAGGTACATTGACTCACTGCTTTGAATGTTTATCAGAGTGTGGTAATTCATTTTTAGTTTCCCTTTCATTGTGACTGCTTGAGTAGAGTTTTCTGGTAAGGAATCAGGCTATGATCATTTAGCTATTTGATAATTTTATCTATTTGAAAGTAATTTTGAGTGATAGGATTCTTTCAGTATGATGCAGTCTCTCCAAAAGAAATAAAGGGGCTTAGAATACAAAATGGAAGACCAGCACAAATACTGTGCTTCTCTAATAATTCTTGGGTGGCCAAATAGTCCTAGAATCCTGGCTTCCCATGTCCCACAGCCAGCAGCAACAATTCCCCCCAGAGACAGGCACTATCTCCAGTTGGACATGTAGGTAATACAATGAAACTGTTAGGAATTAAATGGCAACTCATATAATCTCTTTCCTTTTAGTTTGAGTTCATTTGTTTTCTAAGCAAATAGAAAATGGGTCTTAGAAACATTATTTTAGCTAGTGTGGTATTTTTACTTAAAAACCATTTTAAGCCTAGTCATAGTTCCAGATGGCCAGCATGGAAATCACTCAACTCACGTAGAGGTAAGACTAAATTTAGTGGGGAATTTACTAAGATTTTTGTTGGATTCTCAAAATTCAGAACGTTTTAGGACCCTAATATGTCTGAATGTGGTACAGAGACATAGTAAAGAGGCCTGCTCTGTCTATACTATTGATACCATTGTAAATACCATAGTTATTAATGACAGGAAAGGAGCAAGAGGAAGGCCAAATATTGTAGGTATGTCATTTGGGTAACTTTGCCAGGAAACTTCAACTTTATACTCCCCAGGAGTCCAGCAAAGGGAAGGTAGATGCATGTCCAATAAAGTTGGGGGGACTAGTGAAGGTGCTTGTGGTTAGTCACACCTGGGAACAGGTCATTGGCCAAAATAGACGTAGCCCCTGCAAAGGCGTAAAGTTTGGGATATTTAATTCCCTAAACATAGGAGTTTGCTCTCTTTTTTTTCTCTTGGTTGACTTCTTGCTTGCAGGGCTCTTGCTCCTGCTTCCTGGCATTCACTGGTGTGGCCCAGGGCCATGTGGATCCCCATACAATGGACTAATGAACTGTAAACTAGCCTGATGTTCAACTGGACCCAGCTGCAACATGGGATGGACATGCTGGATGCTGGCTTTGCTTGGAGCTCTACTGAGTCCCCAACTGCACTTCGATGACTGGAATGGACTTTGGCAGCCCAGAGATGTAATGCCATGCAAATAAAAATCACTCATCCTCCTGTGTGAGTCTCAGATAATTCTTTTTCTCAAGATATTGTAAGGACTCCACCCTCAACACTCAAATTCCCCAACAACACTATGGCAAAAGCAGTTTTATGCAATAGACATTGTCAAGTGACATAAGTATGAAAGCCATCAGTTACACCAACACTTGGTCACCTATAATTCAAGTGGATTCTATGTCAATATAATAACTTCTTTATTCATGCCCCCTCAGGGTGGATTCATTCTTTCAGAGAATATTAGTAACAGCAGTAACAAAAGATTGAAATATTGACCATTTCAATGTGAATGTTACTTTCTAATCTATTGCTATGGTCTGTTGCTCTAGGGCAGATAAAAAATTAATGGATTTTTGTGGTTCTTGCTATTTGCTGAAAATCAGTGATGACACAATGGCACATCTCAAATTATAATAGTTTTATCTAAGTCTTTTTTTAATCTCTGACTTTCTTGGGAATTACCTTGCATCTAAATTTCCCATCACCACTTACCACTCCAAGACATTTTAAGACATGTAATGGATTATCTTTGTGGATTACATCATCAAAATATCATGTTCTTGCAAGGTATGAAGTTTGATTTCATTGAATTTAATCAATATTTATTTAGCAAGAAATACATGGCAGGTATATGCCAGGTGCTGAAGACACAACCTAATTCCCAATAGGGCTTGTGAACTTGCTAGAGAATAGAAATGAGAGGACAAAAGGCTTTGTATTTTCAGAATTGGTGTCTTTGTGAGGGTTGCAGGGGCTCACAAAGTCTCTGAAATATTTTTGAGCTTTTGGATCCTTTCTTTGTAAACTATGGGACTATTAGTTTCCTTTTCTGAGCCTCAGGTTTATGTGTAAAATGGATATAACACCTTTATTACATGGTGGTTCTGAGGATTAAATTAAACATATATATAAAGCACCCAGTGTAGTAACTTAGAGAGGATGCTCCATAAAAGGCATTTATTCCCATTATTACTCTAATGTTCTTAGGAAAACCACATTCATTTAGAAACACTAAGAATTTAGAAAGCAGCATCACAGCTTTAATTTGCTTGGAAGCTTTTGGATTTGCTGAGCTAGATTATGAAAGATCTGTGGGGCAGGAAGAACCCTGGCACCAGCCCAAATTCCCCACAAAAAGAAAGGGGGCTGTGCATTTACCCGATTCCCCTGAAGATGGAATTACTAAACAGGAAGACCCTGCTGAGGTGAAGAAGGTGCCCAGAGACAGTCTTCCCTTGGAGGACTCAGTGAAGGCGTCTGCAGATACCAGATGGAAGAGTGGCACCTTCTCTGCTTCGCAGTCAGCTCCTGAGAAATATGCGTCTTTCATTGATTTTACAAATATTTCTTGTGTGAGTAAATGTACCAGGCATTGCTTTGAGTACTTCACATGGAGAAGTGAAATGACAATTGATAAAAATCACTGCCATCATGGAACTTACACTGTAGTGTGTGTGTGTGTTGGGGGGGGGGGGGGAGCGGGGGGGGGGTGTTAATAAACAGGGTCAATAAATAATGCATGAGGATGTTAGAAAGGCGTAAGTGCTAGTAAAAGTACTAAATCTGGAAAAAGCATAAGGAGTGTTGGAGGTTGCAACTTTAGGGGTAGGCTTCAGTGAGAATGTCTCCTCTGAGCAAATATTTGCAAGAAATACAGGAATGAGCCAGGCAAATCGCCAGAGTGAAGAGTGTTGTAGGGAAAGGAGACTGCATCATTGCAAAGACTCTGAGGTGGAAGCATGCTAGTATGTTCCAGGACCAGGGTTCAAGAGAGAGAGACTACAGAAAAGTAAGCAACAAGCCAGAGTATAGGGAGAGGAAATAGGAAACCAGGTCCCATAGCACAGTGTAGACCTTGGTGAAGATTTGGCTTTTATTCCCAGTCATGTAGAGAGCCATTGGAGAGCTTTGAGCAGATGATCATCATGCTTTGACTTTGCCTTTTTTTTTTAACTTGTACTAACTACCAGGTGGGAATAGACTTTGGGGTGGGGGGATGGGGAAGCAAAGGTGCACACTGGGGTTAAGAGGAATGGTAGAAGCTCTTTTAGGAATGCATAATTCTTTCTATTGAGGAAATTGTCTCACCATAGTAACCAGGTTATCTTGATGGTCTGTATCTTATAGCTCAGGCAAGTGCATGTCTGTGAAAAACCTGTTCTGCTTGAGCAAGAGTTGTGACTTATGAAAGACCGCCGCCCATCCTGTGAGGAGTCCTAGAGGGCCACTCTGAGCAGCAATGGCACCAGCCGGTATTAGGGAGCAGAACAGTGGTAGCTGCAGGAAGCAGGAGCACTGGGACAGCCTCCACAGAATCCTGCATCATTTACCAGGAAGCTGGCTGGTGATGGCTGTAGGAAAGCATGGCTAGAAGTGTGGCTGTGGGCTTGGTCTGTACACTGGGGGACCCCAGCACCTGAGGTGAGGCCCCCAAGCTCATGTTTGGATATATCAGTATGCATGGCTTTAGAGTAAATGGGAACAGACATTGTGGCAAGATGTCTTGTCTACATATTAACAAGTCATTTAAACATCTAGGATTTGCAGCAGCAATTGCCTGAGGGGAAGGGATGTTGCAGCAGTGAAATTTCAAATGTTCTATCTCCTGAGAGAACTAAGGGTAGAGAGAATGTTTGATGAGTCAGAACAAGTCTTGCAACTCCCCGAGGCTTCGAGGCTTCAAGTTTTGGGATGAGGAAAAGAGGCAGAGGCAGAGCGAGAAGGGCAGTCACTGTGGGTGCCCGAGAAAGGGGAGAACTGTCCCCTGCCCCATGCAAGCTGAGATTCAGCAGTGAAGACCAATTGGGGGATGTCACAGCAGAGGGAATTGGTGCCTCTTTTGCCAGATAGACTCAAAGAGTTGACAAGATCACCGAGAAGAAAGACCTGAGTGGTTCGTCTAGGCCAGCTGTTCTCAAACTGTGGGTCGCGACCCCTTTGGAGGTCAAACGACCCTTTCGCAGGTGTCGCCTAAGACCATCGGAAACATATATATAATTACATATTGTTTTTGTGATTAATCACTATGATTTAATTATGTTCAATTTGTAACAATAAAATTGGGGGTCACCACAACATGAGGAACTGTATTAAAGGGTCGCAGCATTAGGAAGGTTGAGAACCACTGGTCTAGGCAGATGTGTGTGACATAGTCACAACTTGTCTGTATTGCAGCTCGAAGCAGGAGCAGAATGAATGTAAGAGATTCACAAAGGGAAGAGCAGATGCAGAATGGGGGGTGGTGGATGGGGTGGGAGAGAGAGACTGTGAGGAGAGCCCTACTTTAGGTGGGGATGAGGGACAATGTGGGACAATCACTGAAGTCCGCAGTGAATGGTGGACATCTCAGAAAGCAGTAACTGAGAGTTTTATTTCCCCTCACCCCAGAACACAGACAAACCCGCTGAAAAAAGAATTTCATGGGGCTGGAATGAATGTCAGGAACTTGTTGAACTAGTCATTGAATTTCTTGTATAATTAAATGCTTGATTTGAAACTTGTATTTGTAATCCATTTGTATATCTCTACTTCATTTAACCCTCAGGATTAATAAATATAAACACAGGGAATCTTTTTTTCCCAAATGTTCACATTTACTATATAGAAGCCCAAACTAGTGCTATCTATACTAATAAAAGGGTAATATGCTAATTAGACCGGATAGACTGGACATCTTCCAGATGTCCTTCTGGACGTCCTTTTGGATAAAGCCATGGTGGCAGGGGCCGAGGCAGAGGTGGTTACGGATGATCAGGCTGGCAGGCAAGCAGTTAGGAGCATCAGGCAGGCATGCAGAGTGGTTAGGGGAGATCAGGCAGGCGAGCAGGTGAGCAGTTAGGAGACAGCGGTCCTGGATTGCGAGAGGAATGTCTGACTGCGGGTTTAGGCCCAATCCCACAGGGATCAGTCAACTGGTTGACCACTCCCTATGATGTGTACTGACCACCAGGGGGCAGACAGTCAACTGGTCGACCAGTCACTATAATGTGCACTGACCACCAGGGGGCAGATGCTCTGACTGGTAGGTTAGCTTGCTGCTGGGGCCTGGCCAATCCCGACTGAGTGAGACAGGCTGGATATGCCCTGGAGCCCTCCCATGATCCCTCCCCAGCTGGCCAAACCCCTGCGTCCCTCTCCAGCCCTGATTGTGCACTGGTGGGGTCCCTTGGACTGCCTGTACCCTCTCACAATCTGGTACCCCTTGGGGGATGTTGGAGAGACAGTTTTGGCCCAATCTCATGCAACACAGGAGCTGCCTCCTGGTGATCAGTGTGCTCCCACGGGGGAGCACTGCTCAGCCAGAAGCCAGACTCACAGCTGGCGAGTGCAGCGGCAGTGACCAGTGTCAGGAGCCTCTCCCGCCTCCGTGGCAGTGCTGGGGGGGGGGGGGGGGCGGGCGCGGTAGCGGGCCTAAGCTGTCAGCCACATCGGGCCTCTAGTTTAAAATAAACAAAACTCGATGGATGCTTTAGGTAAAGATTTCTTACATTATAACTTAAGCTCTTGATATTTTTGCTCAGAAATGAAGAAAGAGAATTGGAGGATGTGATAATAAAGTGTGACTCTATTAAAAGCAGAAGGAAAGTCTAGAACAGTGGTTCTCAACCTTCTGGCCCTTTAAATTCAGTTCCTCATGTTGTGACCCAACCATAAAATTATTTTCGTTGCTACCTCATAACTGTAACGTTGCTACTGTTATGAATTGTAATGTAAATATCTGATATGCAGGATGGTCTTAGGCGACCCCTGTGAAAGGGTCGTTCGACCACCAAAGGGGTCGCGACCCACAGGTTGAGAACTGCTGCTCTAGAAGCACAGGATATAGGGAAGACGGAGATGCTCATGAGGAGTGAAATTACTGTTGTTATCACCAGTTATTAATCACAGGAAAGGAGCAAAGGGAAGGCTAGACATTGTAGGCATGCTCCCTGCAAAACACTGTTGGAGGGAACCACATAGGGAAGACAGACACATGCCCAGTAGAGGTGAGATGACATGGGAAAGATACTTGCTTGCCAGTCACACCTGGGAACAGAGGTCATTGGCCAAAATGAGCATGGCCACTGCAAGCGCAGAAATTTGGGATATATAAGCTCCAGAAGAAAGAAGTTCACTCTTTTGGTTCCTCTTGGCATGCTTGGCTCGTGGCTCATGCTTGGCTTCCTGGCATTCTCCTGCGTGGTCCACAGCCGTGCGGAGCCCCCCACACAATGGACCAATGGCCTGCCGCCAGCCTGATGCTGCCTGGGCCCCTGCTCCAACATGGAATGGAAACTCTGGGTTCTGGCTCTGAGGTTTGCTCTCCTGAAACCCCAGCTACACTTCTTCTATGACCCTATTAAGGGAAATGGGACTTTGGAAATGCAGGGATTTAAATGCACACAGATAAAAATCACTGGTCTCCTGGGAGTGTCTTAGAAATTTCTTCTCTGGGGAGATCACAAGGATGCCACCCCCAGCAGCACTCAGTGGGGGAAAGAAACCCCACTTCATCTAATATAAAAATCAGGACACATAATGATCTATTTTTGGAAAAGCCAGTTGAGGAGGAATTCGAGTGAGCGTGTAAGGAGAACAAATGACAGAGCTTGTGTTGGATGTGCCTCCCTCTTTGGTGAAGTAGGAGGCAAATCATCTGCTGAGAATTGGACCAGGGTGGGGCGAGGTGGACTGGCGGAGCAGGACAGGGACCTCAGGAAAGCTGGAGGGTTGTAATAGATGCTGTGGAGAATGCATTATGAAATCAACAAGGAGAGACTGGCCAAGCAGCAGCAAAAGCTCAGCTGAAATTAGATAACATAAATATGTAATATGCCAAGCAAGGTCAAGGTCTATCTTTTATTTCCTTAATCAATTTTTGCCACAGGAGGAAATGATTGGTCATTCTTCTCTTTCTTTTTAAATATGCTCTCTTTGCTCTGTAAGAAATTTAAAATCAAATTATCTGTTTTAATTCCTTGAAAGGCCTGCAAGAGTCTGGTGGGGGGAGAGAGAAAGAGAGAGAGAGGAGGAGGAGGGGGAGAAAAGAAGGAAGGAGGGAAGGAAGGAAGGAAGGAAGGAAGGAAGGAAGGAAGGAAGGAAGGAAGGAAGGAAAAAGTAAGAGGACAGAGAAAGAGAAAAGAAGGGAGGAGAGGGAAGGGGTAGGCAGAGGAAATGGAGGGAAGGGAAAGGAAGGCAAAAATGGAGAAGTAACATGGTCCAGCAATTCGGGGCACCTCCTGACAACTTTTTTCCTGGCTATACAAATATTCATGCAGCAGTTTAAGTAGCTGAGAAGATCCTGAGTATAGAAACATCTTGAATCTTTTACTGCCCCACCTTATTTCCTTTAAAACCTATAACCTGTAAGAAAATATAGACCAAAAATAGTATATGCAGTTCAACAGCAAGAGTAGGGCACTTGGGATTTGATGGACCTACGACTAGCACATAACAGGTTCTTCATAAATAACTTTAATTCATAATTTTAAAAGTGTTTCAAGCCCTCTGTTCTTAGGCCAGTTCGGTATAGTGGGAGTAGAGGAGGAATAGGAAGTGGAGGTTGTACACTTTGTGGTCTGGGTACCACTCTGTGACTAACAGGGACTGGTCCCCTTACTGTCAGAGGGGCAAGCAGATGCACTAGCTAGAGCTGTGGGAAGAGGAAGGCAGGTGGATACTCTGATCCGTGCTGGGAAAAATAATGAAGAAAACAGAATTTATTATTGATGGGCTTTTATCACAACAAAACCTCCGCCAAAAAAAAGAAGGAAAATATTTTAATACTTAATCACTCTTCTATTTATTCCTTAATTAACCCCATCATATTCACAGAATCCACACACTCTCGTCTTTCACTTCTTCAGCTTCTTGCCAAACATTTACTAGCAACTTGATTCCATGTCGTAGCAGCTTATTAACAGGGGGCCCTTGCCTGGGTGTTGCACTGCTTTCTTCCTCTGCCCTGTCCCCGCAACTACTTCCATCTTGTTTCCAGAGCCTGATTATGAAAAATTGGATGTATCTTTGTATTTTTAAGGATGGAAGAAGGGAGTTTTAGTGCTACCTTGTAATATTCCTCTTTGAATCATATTTATTTTAGACAGATGGGAAGGTGGCCTAGAAGACTGATTGTTAAGCTTAGGATATTCCTAAATGCAATAGTGCCTATTTCTTTGCACTTGCCCTTCCTCTGCTCACTTCCAATGCATGTGCCTTTATGCCACCTGCTTTCCTTTGAAAGCAAAATAGGTAGTGCAGCCGAGCCTCTAGCACCTCTGACTGTGCACAGAGGAAGCCCGTGGCCTGGGAAACCCATCACTCTCACTTGGTTTCTAAAACTCACCAGAACCTTGACAGGAAAGCCTGCAAGCCTGGCGAGCTGCATTGGAAACAAACCACAGTTTCACTTCTTTTGCAAGAAGAAGTCTGAAAAACACCGTGTGAGCCTATACTAATGTCTAGTATGTAAATAAATTATACCTAATAAGTTCTCAGAGGGCTATTAGCGTCTCTCCAACCCAATAAAAGCTGCCTCGTTCTTGCACGGGGAACAAATGGTGATGATCCTTGGAAATTTTCCAGGTAAACTGGTTGGGAATGATGGGAAGGGCTCTTATGGTGTTAATAATGCCTCCCATTAATTTCAGGAAAGGCACATTCCCCAGCTACCTCTCACTCGGTTAACCTCAAGAATGATTATTTTTTGAAAAAATGTGTCAGATTTAAGTCATATCTCTAGCAGCACATAAAAATGCTTATGATAGAGGAAATGAAAAACAAATCTAGCTAAGTATTATTGTAGAGTATTTAAGATTCTTCCTGGATAAGGATTAAAGTAAGTGAAAGGGAGCATGGCAAGTCACTGGATATAGAAGGTTCTCAGTGAATATTGATGAGTGAACTATTAAATGTACACCAAAGCAAGACAATAATTTATTCAAGTGATGGGCTTGTTGATAAAATTACTTAATTTTGTTATGAATATTACATTTATCAAATATATAAGTTCTTAAGAATCAAGTGGTTAGATGTCATGGTTATTGAGAACCTCTATCTTCATCCTAACACCCTTGTCCCCAGCTGAGGTGTTTTTATCCTCCTTAAGGCCGATCTCTAGTGGTAGGAAAACATCCAAGTTCTGTGAATGTCAGATTTGTTCAGTTGATGCAGAGTACCAGATACATGGCACCTGCATTCTCAGATTCAATCTTGGCCAACAGGATGGCCTACTTAAAAGACTGTGTGATGTGTTTTCAAAGAATTTTGGTCCCTAAATACAGTAATTTAAGACTGATGCTTAGGTTGTAACTTTTATAAATGGGTTCCATTAGTTAAGGCTTGGCCCCAAATGAATGCAACTACCTGGAAAAATAATACTTTAAAAATTCTTGGTCATTTCTACTTTAGTGTAAATAGTTTGGGTAAGAGAGAGTAAAGAGAGCCCGAGGATTCTGGAGATGGAAGTGGATTTGGGAGAGGGCACGTTGAAGAGAGAAAGTTCTTCCCCGAGATCGCTCTGATGTTCAAGAGTGAGTTTCACCCCAAATATGTTCTCCCCTATGGTGGGCTCCCTTTTCACTTTGTTGATGGTTTCTTTTGCTGTGCAGAAGCTTTTTATTTTGATGTAGTCTCACTTTTTAATTTTTTTCCCTTAGTTTCCTTTGCCCTACAGTGGTTCTCAACCTTCTGGCCCTTTAAATACAGTTCCTCAAGTTGTGACCCAACCACATATTTTCGTTTCTACTTCATAACTGTAATGTTGCTACTGTTATTAATCGTAATGTAAATATCTGATATGCAGGATGGTCTTAGGCGACCCCTGTGAAAGGGTCGTTTGACTGCCAAAGGGGTCGCGAACCACAGGTTGAGAACCGCTGCCCAGGAGCTGTATCCGCAAACATATTGCTATGAGAGATGTCTGAGATTTTGCCGCCTATGTCTTCTTCTAGGATTTTTAACCCCTGGACACAGACAATAGGGTTGTGGAGGCCTCGGGTGGGGATCAGGCTTTAAAGGGTCAATGGGAGAAAAAAAAGGGCACATATGTAATATTTTCCACAATAAAGATTTATAAAAATAAAATAAAATACAATGACACATTTTAAAAAAAATGAGTTTCATGCCTGAGTTGCAACTAGGACTGTTGACATTGCTGCCACCATGTTCAGTTGTTGAGAATGTAGTCAGGACTTATAGTTTGGCTGCAGCCTTGACTGGGGGTGAAGATAGTCATGTCCATGTTGCCTCATGGTCTGTGGGATTCCTGAGCCAGTAGTAAAACTCTGGAGGGAGTAGGACTTTACATTTTCAGATGTGATTTGTAGCCATAATGCATGGCCAGGATCACAGCACATTTCACAGTTGTTAAGAGAGTACTAGGAGAATATTAAGATTAAATATCAGGGCTTTTAATACAATTTTCTGCTATAGATTATGAGTCTAGAAATTCCAACCCTTCACTCTCAATAAGAAAAGAAATATCTCTGATATTAATTACAAGTTTTTAACTGTGCATTAATACCCAGTCTCCAAGCAATCCAAATTGTTCACTTCTAGTGATCATTAGTCTGTACTTTCTTTTAACTAATTAACATTTTATTATTAAACAGAAATAATCTGTTGGCTTTACTTGTGCGACGTTCATACTTACCTGGTTAATTAATTATGTAATTGGCCCTTGTTTGAAGTAATCAAGAAGGAGACACAAATAGAAGTAACACATCAAGGATCTTGTAAGAGTTGTGCTTCTTGGTTTCGCGCACATAAGCTGGCACATGCATGCATGCATAAATGTGCTGTTAGGGTGAGAAAACAAGACAGATACAATATGTACTAACATTTTTAAGTGTTTGTTATGTGCCAGATATTGTTAGATAAGTACCATTATCTTAGCTAATTCATAGATTATGAAGCTGAATAGGTAAATCACATGATTAAAAAAAACTATAGAAAAAGAGAGATTAAAACAAGGAACATTAGAAGGGAAAAGGAGTGGCAATTATGTCATTTTCCATCACTTTTAGAGTTGTGTTTAAGTGTGACAAAATGAAAGCAGACAGATTTTTGGGGGGCAATATTGGAAAATTAGGAAAGCTGGACATGGATGTTGAGTTACAGTTAACTTCTTTGTCTATTTTATTTAAATCTCACTGAAATAGTTGGATAGTTATTTATTTTTTTTGTGGTGATGATACCATTTATGAATTGGCATTCAAATTCATACTGACTAAGAATGTTGCTTATAATCATAGCAATACATTTTTTAAAATATATTTTATTGATTTTTTTACAGAGAAGAAGGGAGAGGGATAGAGAGTTAGAAACATCGATGAGAGAGTAACATCAATCAGCTGCCTCCTGCACACTCCCTACTGGGGATGTGCCCGCAACCAAGGTACATGCCCTTGACTGGAATCGAGCCTGGGACCCTTGAGTCTGCAGGCCAACACTCTATCCACTGAGCCAAACTGGTCAGGGCTCATAACAATACTTTTAATAGAAATAGCCCATATAGGGTCTGAAGCATTCCTTTTAGAGGAAAAATGTACCTTTTTAATGTAATTTTTTTACATTAAAAAATTACATCCAAGACTCTGCTCAAGGTCCCCAAAGTAGGCATTCAGTTAATAAGTTTTGCCCTTCATTGTCAAATAAGCAAGTTCATAATCAGTTAGATTCCATTTCACAACACAACACATAACACATATACACCTGTAGAAAAGACTATACCAAGAATACTGAGTGGTTATTGTTGGGTGGTACATTGATTTTTTTCCTCTTTTTTGATTGACTTTTAAAAAAACTCTACAAAAAACAGGCCTTATTTTGCAATAAGAAAATTTATAGAAGTCAACCAATATTTATCATGCTTCCACCAAATAAATGGTATTATACTAGGATCTTTGTAGAAAATGCAATAATATATTAAGAAAGAATACTGCCCTCTAGAATTGTTTTTATATTGTAGAGATAGCACAAAAAATGAAAGCAGTATATGAGTGGCACTGGTATTGATTTCCTAATAAGAGGAGGGAGTAATCCCTAAGAGTTGTGTTGTTGGGGCGGTGTGTGTGTGGGGGGGGGGGGGGAGGGGACTGCAAAAGGAATCAAACTGGCCCCAAAGATAGGTCCAGTCCAAGGGACATGTGAATAGGAGGCAGGAATTCTTGTTGGATATAATGGCTTCCATAAAACCACAGTGATAAGAAAGTACTGTGTTTATTTGAAGCAGAGAAATGGGATTAGTATTAAAGAGAAATTGGTCTTGACTATGGCAGCCCTTAAATGTCACATTAACATCTGCTCACAGCAGCCTCTTTAAATACTTCTGGCATTCCCGTTTTAGGGGCACCAAAAACAGATAAGGCTATCTGAGACTCTCAGAAGAGGTATTCCAGGCCCCAACACCCCCATTTCTTTTTAATGTTGTCCTTTGTCCCATCTCTTTGCCATGCCTGTTTGATAGCAGCATCTTGATTTCAAATCGCCTACTTTGTCCTTATTATCAATTTCTTCATGATACTGTTTCTTGACATCACTTCTGGGCACAGCAGGTAAGCAATGCCCTGTTCCCACACCTGCCCTCAGGACTGTAACGTACTGCACAGAAGCTTCATTTTGTCCTAGACTGTACTTGCCAGAGGAAGGAGATAAGAAGTATATTTGCTATTTTTAGTTGTGTAATAAATTACTTCAAGGCTTAGCAGCTTAAAACAACAAATATTTACCATGGCACTGGTTCCTGGGGTCAGGAACCTGGGAGTGCCCTAGCTGGGTGGTTGTGGCTCAAGTCAGTTAAGCTGCTTGTCTCTGAAGACTTTGACAAGGGCTGGAAGATTGGCTTTCAAGCTCATTCAAGTGGCCATAGGCAGGAGCTTCAGTTCCTTGTTATGTGAGCCTCTCACAAGGCTGCTCACTGCGTGACATCCCCCAGAGCAAGTGATCCAAGAGTGAGAGAAAGAGTATAAGAGAAAGCTACCAAGATGGAAGCCACAGTACTAATTTCAGAATTGACATGGTAGCATTTTTGCCTTATTCTATGGGTCACACAGACCATCCCTGGTACAACACGGGAAGGAATTACACAAGAGTATGAACACCAGGTGGCAAGGATCATTTGGAACATCATGGAGTCTGGCTTCCATGAAAAGTTAGGGAACTATTCTGAACCATATATTGGTATAAATGGATTATCTACAAAGATGGACTTGACAGTCATGTGTTTGCTCTATCTATCTACACTAATAAAAGAGAAACATGGTAATTAGTGTACTACCGCTACCCTTCCCATTGGCTAATCAGCGTATCCTTATGCAAATTAACTGTCAGCCAAGATGGCGGCCGGCAGCCATGCACTGCAGCGAGCAGGGAGGCTTGCTTCCTCCAGGGACTGCAGACTCCAACGTTCCCCGCCTCACTTGCCGGACTCTCAACTGCAACTCTAAGCAACTATTACTATGTTGCAAATAAGAAGCTAAACAAAACCAGCTGTCAGTCAGCCCCAGACTGCAACATTGTATCCATGTTTTCAGCAGCAAGGCCTCAGAGCTAAAGCTGGCCCAGAATTTTAAAAAAATAAAGAAAACAAGGAGCGGTTGGGAGCTTTTAGTCAACTGCCAGTGGGAAAACAGCCCTCAGCCCCTCACCCAGACTGGCCAGGCACCCCAGTGGGGACCCCCACCCTGATCAGGACACCCTTCAGGGCAAACCAGCCGGCCCCCACCCATGCACCAGGCCTCTATCCTATATAGTAAAAGGGTAATATGCCTCCCGGCACTGGGATCAGCGGAGCAGCGAGGCTCCCGGCACCGGGATCAGCATGACAGGGGGCAGCCCCCAAACCCCCTGATCAGCCCTGCTCTGTGCCTGATAGGGGGGGAGGCCCCCCTAGGTGCAGCCCTGCTCTGTGCCTGATAGGGGGAGGGCAGGCCCAATCCCTAGGTGCAGCCCCTGGTCAGGCTCAGAGCAGGGCCGATTGGGGAGTTGGGGCGCCGCCCCGTCATGCACAGAGCAGGGCGGATCAGGAGGTTGCAATGCCACCCTCAGTCACGCTCAGGGTAGACTGATTGGGGGGTTGGGGCACCGCCCCCTGTCACACTCAAGGCAGGGTCGATGGGGAGGTTGCGGCGCCACCCCCTGTCACGCAAAGAGCAGGGCCGATCAGGGGGTTGGGGCGCTGCCCCCTGTCACTCACAGAGCAGGGCCCATCAGGGGGTTGCTTAACTGATTGCCCTGCGGCTCTGTGTGTGACAGGGTGCAGCGCACCAACCCCCTGATCGACCCTGCTCTGTGTGTGACAGGGTAGAACCATAACCTCTCCATCGGCCCTGCCCTGAGTGTGACAGTGGCAGTGCCCCAACCCCCTGATCGGCCCTCCTCTGTGGGTAATAGAGGGTGGTGCCCCAACCCCCCTCCACGGGCCTTGCTCTGTGTGTGACGGGGTAGAGCCATAACCTCCCCATTGGCCCTGCCCTGAGTGTGACAGGGTGCAGCGCCCCAACCCCCTGATCCGCTCTGCTCTGTGTGTGACAGGGGGCGGTGCCCCAGCTCCCCTATTGGCCCTACTCTGTGAGTGACAGGGGGGAGCTCCTCAACCCCCTGATGGGCCCTGCTCTGTGAGTGACAGGGGGCAGCGCCCCAACCCCCTGATGGGCCCTGCTCTGTGAGTGACAGGGGGCAGAGCCCCAACCCCCTGATCGGCCCTGCTCTTTGAGTGACAGGGGGTGGCGCCGCAACCTCCCCATTGACCCTACCTTGAGTGTGACAGGGGGCGGTGCCCCAACCCCCCAATCAGTCTACCCTGAGCGTGACTGAGGGTGGCATTGCAACCTCCTGATCCGCCCTGCTCTGTGCATGACGGGGCGGCGCCCCAACTCCCCAATCGGCCCTGCTCTGAGCCTGACCAGGGGCTGCACCTAGAGATTGGGCCTGCCCTCTGCCACCCGGGAGCAGGCCTAAGCCAGCAGGTCGTTATCTCCCGAGGGGTCCCAGACTGTGAGAGGGCATAGGCCGGGCTGGGGGACACCCCCCGTGAGTGCACAAATTTTTGTGCACTGGGCCTCTAGTATATATATAAAAGCCTAAGCGACTGGCCCACTGGCCTACAGGCTTTAGCTATGATGCGCACTGACCACCAGGGGGCAGACGCTTAGCGCAGGAGCTGCCAAGCTGTGGTCACTTGGCAGCGGAGGTTCTCAGGTGACACACCCAGAACCAGAGAGGAGAGAGCCCGATTCCGGGTGCGTCACCTGAGAACCACCCTCTCACAATCCAGGACCCCTCAGGGGATGTCGGAGAGCCAGTTTTGGCTGGATCCCTGTAGGCCACGCCAAGGGACCCCACTGTTGCATGAATCCGTGCACTGGGCCTCTAGTTAGGTAATATTTAATTATATTTCAGAGACATATACTTCATTGAAATATCAATTTTCATGAGAGTGGCACCATGCAATATGTAGAAATGCCAACTATGAAGCAAAGCCTATCTGTGATGTGTATCTGAGCAGAGAGCTCTATACAGCCCCCCCCCCCCCCCCCCCCCCCCCGAGGTCAGGCTTACCTTTTGGGGAACATGGAGCTGGAGACCTGTGGTTGTGCTGCACAGCCCAGAAGCATGCTGCACTGAGAAAGAGCACTGTGCCATGAGCCCAGACTCTGACCAACTGTGTGACACTAAGCTGCCCTTGCTGGTCATCTGATAAGTAACTGGAGTGCACTGGGGCAGATAAAACATTTTAATTCGCTAACTACTTGGAGTCAGTTGTGGCAGAGGATCGACTCCTACATAGATTTGGCAACACAATGATGCACCCGGGAGGGCTGATGGGGGTGATTAGGCTGCTGAACTTATTATTTTGGCTGATGAGTTGGATAATGAAAGTGGAAACTGAAAATTGAAGAAATAAGAAATTGAGCCCCAGGAAGATTCAAATAAGGTAACTCTTGAATTTCAAAATTTTAAAGCAAAGAGAGGGACTACAAATAGTTTACACTCAAAGAAATAAATCTATTAGATTATGAGTAGGACTTTCTACTGTATTCTAACCTTCTCTTATAATATCAATATAATTTTCTTTTTAAATAAAAGAAATTGGCCTCACTCTGTGGCCCTTGCTTTCTTCTTTTTGTGACATTGCTTATCCCTAACCTTCATTTTGCCTTTGCTTTACTATTGTGGAAGAGAGTGTGACAGTTTTAGATTCTCTTGTCAAGATATCTGTGAAGAAATACATAAAAAAGCAAAATCCAAATTCAGCTTTATTTTGAAGCTTTAAAAAGCACCATAGGAAACTTCTGCTGCATCAAGAGCTCACCAAGCCAGAGGGGCCCCAAACCAGAGGAGCCTTGTGGTCAAATCTCTCACACCTGAGCTTCTACAGTTTGTTTTGTATCACTGGAAATTCTTTCTTCATTTGAATTTAGGTAATTCTCCAACTATCAAAGTTAAAATTTTATTGGAATCTACATAAATGTCTGCCAATTGGTGAATATATAAAGAAAAAGTGGTACATATATACAATGGAATACTACTCAGCCACATAAAAAATGAAATATTGCCATTTTCGACAACATGATGAATCCTGAGGGTATAATGCTATGTGAAATAAGTCAGATGGAAAAAGGATAGCATTTCCATCTAGTTTTGAAAGTTACACCCTTACCCTTTGAGGCAGCATGGGGTGATCTGGAGAGTATTATGCTAAGAGAAATAAGCCAGATAGAGAAAGACAAGTATCACATGTTCTCATTCATATATGGTATCTAATGAACAAAATAAACTGATGAACAAATAGATCCAGAGACATAGAAGCATGGAACAGACTGTCAAATCTTAGAGAGATGGCAAGGGTGGGTGGTGGGTGGGAGAGATTAATCAGGAAACTTATATGCATATATTCACATAGCGCATGGAGACAGTGTGATGAAGGCTTGGGAGAGGTGGGTGTGAAGTGGAGGGTGGATTGGGGGGAAAAAGGGGACATCTGTAATATTTGCAACAATAAAGATAAATTAAAAAAAAAACAAACTTTGCCAACCTAGTGTTTATCAAGTGGTATTTCTGTAAGGCTTAATTTGTGTCGTAAATGTTTCCCTCCACGTCCTGCATGGTTCAGGGTTCGGGTCTGGAAGAGGAGCCGCACAACAAATGAAAGAGAAAAGACACGAGATAATTTGGGAATATGGGGGACCAGGTGAGCAAGTCCAATTCAAGAGGAAGGACTTCCACTGTGCTCAGGCCTCACCAAGCTTTTTATAGTGAGAGGTAAACAAGGTAGTGGTTACCATAGTTACACAGTTCTTGTGAGTTTCACTTGTTTTGACCATGGTTACACTTCCTGCACTTCCTCAGCCCATTAGCTTCCCAGATAAGATCTAGGGAGTGTTATAAGGTCAAGCCTAATTATGCTAAGAGGACTGAGCCCTCTAAGCTAGGACTTGTTTGTGACTTTGCCAGCAGGTCAGTCCCAGGCTTAACCCTATATCAGTTTCCCACAAATTTGCATTTCCCTGATTCATTTGTTTTCTCTTTTATAAAATACCTATTCATATCTTTTGTCTGTTTGCTTGTTGGGTTGTTTGTCTTATCCTTAACTTTTTTGAGGAATTCTTTGTCAGTTATAGAAATTACAAACATTAAAAAATGCAAAACTATCCTCAAATTCTATATACAATATTTTCCTTAAGACATCTTTTGACATTTTAGGCATAAAAAATACTATAAGAGGTTCTCTAGTTTGTCTCCAAATTCCATAAAATATTTGCAACTGGATCAATCAGTCAGTTTCCCCTACAAACCAGAATATTTATTGAGCTACTAGTTAATATTCAGAATGAAAAAATGAAAGTCACAAAGTCTGCCTTCAAAATCTATTCTCCTTCCAAGTTACTGTCCATTTGAAAACATATATATATATAAAAGGCTAACATGCTAAGTGTCCATCCAGGTAATGACGTCACGTACCAACACCTGGCTTTCTCTCCCAACCAACTAGTCTCCTTGCAGTTTCTTCAGCCCAGGAACATGACTTGCTTTATAGACTGGAAACATTTTACACTTTAACCAAATGTCTGTGAAGCATTTTCCTGTGCCTTATCTCATTTGATCCTCACAGAAGTCCTAGAGTAGATAGATAGGAGACTCGGTGGAATCCTATTTTATTTTCATTAGTCAGAAAATGGAGATTTAGGAAGGTTAGAAACTTGACTGGACTGAAATGAAGAAAGAAATGGTGGACCTTGAAAATGACTTCAGGTTTTCTCACTGAGCAGAATAGAGTCAAACTCTGCTGCAGTTAAATATTTTGCCCTTTGTTCTCCCTGTGAGATCTATTATAATAATCGGCTTCATGTTGACATTTACTGCTGTATTGCTAACAATTACTTGAAAGAGAAGTTGGGGTGCTTCACAGGGCTGGAAAAAGTTTAGCTAAATCAGAAAGCAGGTCTAATATATATTATTCTATATATATGAAAGGCTAAGTTGACTCGTGTATGTGCGATACATATAAAGCTCTTGCTGGTGCCAATCACACACGTGTATTTCGATTTGTCATTATTGATGGTGAATTTGGTCGACACTTCTATTATAGAGAAAGGGCAAATAGTGATACTAAAATATTTCTCCTATTAATTTCCTTTCAATGTGCATCAATTTGTGCACTGGGCCACTAGTAACAATAAGAACATACACAACCAGAGAGCCTTTTACCCTTCCCCCTGATTCCAGCATCAATGACAAATAATATCCTAGTAGTCTTAAAAGTTGACTTTTTCTCTGAACACCTGTCAGAGATAAAATTTACCTATGCTAACCCATACATGTTTGGGGCAGAATCTATTTGTAACAGTTTCAATTACCTTTAATACAATTTTATTTCATCTGAATGTTCACTTTTACATGGAGTGGTTATGTTCTATCAATATCCTTGCATAAATTTATAATATCCTGAAAATGTGAATTCAACGTGGTAAACACAGGAATATCAATTACACACTGTTCCAACTACATTGCACATGGCACAGATGCTTATAAAATTCAAGTTTGCAATAGCAATAGCTTCTTACTTATTCCTGCAAATCCCTAGGGATGCTGTAGCTGAAAATCATTTCAAGTAATGTAATGCTGCTCTGCCTTTCCCTTGAAATGGCCACTATAATAGACCCATTAGCACTACAGGTATTTATATTCTGCTTTTCAAAGGATGGGCTCTGGAGATGTGTGCCAAGTGTTCATCAAATGAATTTCTACTGAGCAGCATCTTCCAGGGTGTTTGAGAATGCCAGTTGCAATGTGACAGATTTAATTGTTCAGCAAACTGGGAATGTTTGCTTTTTAATGGTGTCTCTTTAAAGCAAGATCAGGTTATTATGGAAAATTCAAAAAAAAAACTTATTTTTAGAAACAGAAGAAGAATTCTGATGTTATTAATTAGTGGGAGGAGGCATTATCAGCTTTAATATTGGCAGACATTAACCCATTAGAATTAGATTTCTCAACAGTTATTTTTCTAATTAGGACCTTTAATCAGAACTTAGATATGCATATTAGTAAACTGGGATTTAGAAGATGGGTTTAGACAGTCAGACTCAATGATAACTCTGTTATGATCTTCCTTGAAGAACTATAAAACAGGAATATTGGCATTTACTGGGTCATGAAAATAACAATGCCAGGAATCTGTTCTATAATTCATAGGTTACAAATGAAATGAAATTGCGTGTAAGATGGTAGAGCACAGTATTAGCAAAGATGGCAAGGGTGACCAAATTTCTCTTCTCTGGGAATGTGGAAATGTGGCCTCCTTAGACTTCTGTTTGAACAAAGTTTTTCTCTAAAACCAAAGGAATGATTTTTTTTTTCTAGTAAATAATTTCGGTTAATTTTAATAGTCCTGCCTATTTACATAAAATGTTTGCTTAAGAAATAAAAAAAAGCTGATTTAGTGAGTTTAGCATTGAAGACTTGAAGCCAACAGAATTTCTGCTATTTCAAAGTACAGTAAGACATCTGTCTGTGATTTGATACTGGTGCTGGGATGAGCATAACACAAAGGTTTTAGAGATCATATGATTGTGCCCTTATGGAGTTTGCTAAAGGGCCCCCGGGGAAGAGATGATGTTCAGGTAATTAGATGGTGAATCCAGTTGGAGGGAAGTCTGTGGCACAGTTTCACCATAATTCTTAGGTGTGAGTTGATGTGCAACATGGCTGAAGTTCAAGACTGTGGTGACAGAGGTCAGAGGGTGGAACAAAGGGATCAAGAAAATTCCTGGAACTATTTCTGTGAAATTTCATCATTTGTCCAAGGGTTCCATTTGTGTGGCCCTGATGTCATTCATGGACTTGGGGCCCTTAAAGATATTGGCCAAGGTAGACAACTCCACATCCCATAAAGTCCAGGAGAAAACAAAGTTTCTTAGGTTTTTTTCCTAGTGGGACATGTTGGGAGTCTGCTGTGGTGACTCTTGAGGTTCTAGTTGACTTTCAGCTCACGGTTGCCTCTCAATCAGATATTTCATTTGAATTCTATAATCCCAAGAAAACTAATAATATTGTGTTTCAACTTCCTTGTCTTGAGAGACAGAGTGGGCGATAGGACATGGGTTAGGATGCTTTCAGCTGCAAGTAATAATAAGGAAAATAAGGCAAATCTGCTATTACATGGAAGGTTTGGGGTGTGGCATTTTTTAATCTTGGTTTATTCAGCAGCTTAATCTTTATCAAAGATCCAGTGGTTTTTTTTTTTTTTTCCATTTTTCTCCTCTGTCATTGTTAGCATATCATCTGCTACCTTCATGGTTGCAAGGCAGTTGCACCAGCTTGGGTTTCACCTCCCCCACAGCAATATCCACAGGCCAGAAGGGAGGGCAGTGCATTCCTAGAAGCCCCTAGCATTCACCCTCTCACATCTCACGTGACAGAATTGTACTTTCCTCTAGTCTTAAACTAGAGCAGAAGAAAATGAGTGGGTATGATTGAAGGACCCAGGACCCACAGAAGCTTGTCTGATACTTAAGAAAGTGACGGTGGTTTTTTGGCCTGACCTGGAGCCCTGGGTTTGAGACACACTTAACTGGAAGTGGTAGAGTTCAAAAGTTCAACTTTCTTGAGCTTAAAGATGAAAATAGTCACCCTGTTAGATAAATTGGATAGGTAAATTAAACCACTTATATAGAGACAGTCTTATTTCAAACTAAAGTAATTCTGGCTACTTAGGATTCTCTCTTTTATTGGATGTTATCTTCATTTCAATGCAAGAAAGTAACTTAAACAGGACAAAATTGTGGAAAATTTGCAAGGGAGACATTTTGGGGATGGAAATAAGCAGATAATCCTGGAGGAGAGAAAAAAAAAAAGGTGGGGAGGAAGTGAGGCAACAAAAAATGAATAGTTGGAAAGAATGAGAGAAGACATATGGACAGATACACAGCAAAGTACCAATGGTACCGTCCTGTGCATAATTTATTCAGTTAATTCGCAGATTTTCTAAATGCTGGTGTTTATATTTTACAAATGATAATCAGTACATGTTTTGTTCCTTGACAGTTAAGTTGATTGCCCTGTGATTTTGTTTTAACATTTAATTTTGTAAGGCATGGTGGATAAGAGTAGGCGTGCAAAGCAATGCCATCATCACTTCACAGCTGAGTGACTGGGAAAGTTACATAACAACTCTGGGCCTCAGTTCTGTGAAATGAGGCTGCACAGGGAACCCAGTCCATGGCGCAGGCAGTTGAGGGCATTTTCTGAGTTATTTCAGGGTAAATGACTTACAGAGAAAATGTTTAACCACTGTTGTTACTGTTTTAAAAATATTTTCTTTATTTCTCTCTAGCCAGCTGATCTTGGAACTTTTCTAAATTTAACCACTAAATTTAACCAGTGAAAGGTGTCTGCATACCGCATTAGTTGAACACTTGTTAAATGCTTCCCATCCTAATTCAAAAACAGTGGAGATCAATATTGTAGTGAATATGTCTAGATAGGAAACACTAAAAAAGTTACAGAATTGACAGTATTAAAAATTTTGGATGTGCAGATGACTAAATACCAATTTGTAAAGACATAATAGAAGCTCAAGAAGAAAAACAAAATTCTGCTAATTAATTCGATAATTGAATTTTTTACTTTGTTCAGCTATAAAATAATATGTATATAAGGTGTAAAGACTAATAAAAGCAGCACCTATGTACTCACAATACAGTTAAAAAAATAAAACATGCATTGCTGTTCAACTCTCACTGAAATCTGTGTTTATCATTCTGGTGTTTTTCTTTATAAATTCACAATATATTAATAACTCTCGAGCAACATAATTGTTTGGTTGCACTTTTATTTGAACTTCATACAATGGTATCTGTTCTCTGTATTTTTCTGAGAATTGCTTTTCATTAAAAATTAAAAAGTATTATGTTTTTTCATTTATTTGGGTTTGTAGAGATGTAGTTCATTTATTACCACTGCTGTAAATATTTTATCTAAGGACTGTATCATTTCCTATTTCTCTGTTCACCATGGTGGAAATTTGCTTTTCCTGTTTGTTTATACAGAGATGCTATAATGTACATGTCTTTTGGAGCCTGTGCAAGGGTTTTTGGAGAAGAATTAGTGAATCAAAGAATTTAAATATGTTTGTGGCTACAAGATAATGTCAGTTGCTTTCCAAAGTGAACACACTAATTTACACTCCCACAAGTAGTATAAAAGTTACCCTACATTCTCACCCACCCTTAATATTATGATACTTTAAATTTTGCAAACATGAGGGTGTGAAATGCTATCTTATTTTGGTTTCTTTGCAATAAATTTAAACATTTATTTTTAATTGTATTTCATGCTTTCTTTTCTATCAAGTGCCTCTTTATATCTTTTGCCTATTTTAATTCATATCGCTTGTCTGCTTATTGGTTCATAAAACATGTTTTGATATTTGGTAGAATAATTCACTGTCAGTTACTCATGTGATAAACATCTTCATCCAAATATTGGCCTGCTTTTCATGTGGCTTAGGATACCTGTGGTTGATAGGAGTACTGGTGACAATTCACTCCCTGTAGCAGGGTGATTTGTTCACCCCATTTGCCATGTAGCTATAGTGACCCACCTGCAGAGTAGTGGGAATAGGATATCCTGTCACCTTAGTGTTGGGCTTGGCCAAAAATCTTGCTTTGGCCAATGAGATCTGAGCAGATGTCATGCAAGCAAGGCATTACATGTTGCTTGTGAGGTTCAGGGAGCCATCATGTGCTCCTGCCATTCTCAATAAGAAGAGCATGTCCTGGTGAGAAACTAGGAAAAGAAGGACGCCTGGAGCAGCCCTAAGTCAATCCTCGGTCTGGAACCAAGGCCAACTCACCTACAGACCCAGGAACAAGACCAACAACGCTCGTGGTTATAAGACATTTGATTTTGACGTGATTTGTTACACTTCATTACAACAGCAGATGAAGTCAGGGCTAATGGGCAGAAGTCCTTAATTAATACGGTTGAATTTATCATTCTTTTCCCTCAGGATCTGCACATTTTATTTAGTCTTTCATCTAGTTTCTTACAGACATGTTCATAAACATGTTCTTTGCGTGTTGATCACAAACATCTTTCCTGTCCCAGGGTTATCAAGGCAAGCTATTAGATATGCTTTTAAGTCTATTAACAGCAGGGATTAGGTTTTGTGTATGTATGAAATAGGGCTCAAATTTACTTTTTTTTTCATATGAATACCACAATTGTCTCAGTACAATTTATTTATTCATTCTTTACTGATATACAATGAGTAAATATTCAGTAAGAGATAAGCCACTAATGCACAATGCAGAGAGAATCCTGCAAAGATGATTTGCATGAATTTCCACCAGCCACACTGAATCTCTGCTATAACTGGGCCACCTTAATCTATTTTCTTGTGTGTGTGTGTGTGTGTGTGTGTGTGTGTGTATCAAGCAAGTACTGTAATTCAGACCTGCAATTAGTACATAATGACTAGCTTCTACTTATACATTTTCAGGGACTATTTCAACCATTCCAATTTCACCCAGAGGCTGTGTGAGGTGGGGAGTGGGTTCCTCCAGACAAGTTTCCTTGCTGAGTTCTCTGGAAAAGCAATTTCTCTCTAGTTCATCATTTTACAGTTGATGTAGCACATTAGAGCTCTCAGATTTATGAGTGGGCCTCCAATCCAATAGCTATTCAAATGCCTTGTATCTCCTAGTTGGTTTTTGAAATTACAACTCCATGTTGCTGAAGGTTGACAGGCACTCCATGAAAGCTGCTGGCTTAAGTTTCTCCTTTGCTCTCAAGACTAATAGGGCTGCTTCATTTTTGGCCCCTGAGAAGGAATTTTCCTAATTTCCTTTCACATTTATAGTTCATATATGTACTAAAAATAGTTTTAAAATAGTCTGTACACCAATTTCAGATATTTTGTGGTGAGCTGTTTTTCAGCTATATAGCTACATATTTAACTTGAAAGAAAAGCTTGACACTTAATTTTGATATTGTGTATTTTTCCCTCTTCACATTAGAAATTAAATTATTTTGTAGAGCAAGTATTTACACTGAGTCACTCTCTTTGTACCAATAGTTTTGGAATTATTTTTTAATTTGTTTTTCATTAACTTCCCAGGTATTTACGTAATTGTTTCTTTGCTGCTGCACACACACTCACACTCACATATGCACACACACTCACACAAATTTATTTTGTTTTCTCTTTGGGTTAAGGTACTGCTATTATTAGAACTGCATAAAGTCTGCTTTTTGACCTTCATCTGTATTGTACAGTAGTGGATCTTTCATATATTCTAGTGCAAGATTAGATACTTATTGAAATGCATTATGTACTATGTACATAACTAAAATCTGTTCAACTAAAAATATTTGTTGTGTTGAACACAGTAAAAACAATGGGTTTGGAATATTCATATGCTTCCAGTCATTTAAATAAAATAAGTAGGTAGCTTAAAATGTAGGTATGTATATTTTGTCTATTTTTTTGGTCTTGATTAATTTGGTGTTTGTAGAATTTAATGTGCGTGGATGTTTGTTATAGAAGCAACAGCACAAAACAGCAACATTTAGGAGGGAAAGGATGAGTTAATCCTTATTAATATGGAAGCTATCAGTACAATTTTCATGGAAATATAATTGTGAAAGAACAGAAACATCCCCCACCTTAAAATTCATGAAAAGTTTTCTAATAATTATTATCAAGGACTATCAAAGAATTTTTCAAAAGTAAACTCAATTCTTTTCAATGCAGACAAGCTTTTAAAAATCTGCATTTTGCACATTGTTCAGAAATCCACTAACATTGGCTATTCAGTATTCGATGGTGCAGTAGGCATTCACCAATGTCAACTCTTCTATTTCCTGGCTATGGGAGACCTCACTTCCTCACCCTCTTAAATGTATGCAGACAGAGTGACTTGCTTAGGCCAATGAAATGTGACCAGGAGTGATATGTGTCATGTCCAGTCAGAAACATTTAATGGATAACGATCTGGGCTTTGAGACTCTCCCCATCCTGGTGCTCATAGAAGCATCGAATGATTCGCTGCTACCTCGAGTCACCTGCAGCCCAGAAATCTGAACCGACAAGCACAGCAGCATGGGAGATGCCCAGATCTGCAAATTTGCATGTGAAAAAATTAAGTTTTGTTGTACAACAGCACTAAAACTTGGAGTTGTTTTTAATTGCAGTATAACCTAACCTACCCTAACTTATACAGGTGCTAAAATATGAAATGCTTTTAACAAAGAGAACACTTCACAAATGCAGGCAAAAAAGGAAAATTTGAATGAAGTATTTTCTATTAAAAAGTATTTTCCGTGTTTTAAAATACCAAAATTTCAGGTAAAATTCATTTTTAGAGTGCTTGTGAAAGCAGGTTGAAATCTAGTTCATCCCATTTTCTTAGTTTGAGCTTAAATGTACTTTTTTTCTGTTTTATTTTTATTTTTTATTGCTAAAAGTATTACAAAGGGTATTACATATGTGTCCTCTCTCCCTCCCCCCGCCCTTGACAATCCCCTGGCCTCCCTTACCCCCCAGTGTCTTATGTCCATTAGTTATGCTTATATGCATGCATACAAGTCCTTCGGTTGATCTCTTACCCCCCTCCCTTCTGCCCTTAAATGTACTTTTTGTGGTTGTAATATTTTATCCTGATATAAGATCTCTGAGTATGTATCAAATATTTTTGTATACTGTTATTTTTTTTGCTAAGTATGATTTATTGTTTTATTATTTTGATTTGTTACTCTAGATCTCTTTCTCCCCCACTGGGGGAACAAACCTTAGCTGACATTTTATTTTATTTATTTATTTATTTATTTATTTTTGTAGCAACTCTTTTCTTTTAAAATATATTTTATTGATTTTTTACAGAAAGGAAGGGAGCAAGATAGAGAGTTAGAAATATCAATGAGAGAGAAACATCAATTAGCTGCCTCCTGCACACCCCCTACTTGGGATGTGCCCACAACCAAGGTACATGCCCTTGACTGGAATCGAACCCAAGACCCTTCAGTCCACAGGCCAATGCTCTATCCACTGAGCAACCAGTCGGGGCCTTAGTTGACATTTTAGAGGGGTGTGATGGGGAACAATATAATTTCATAATTACAGGGGACTTCATTTTTGTCTCGTTTTGTTTGGATTATATTTGCTTGTTTGGTTGCTTGGCATCTGAACTCCCATGGTTGGGAATCCGAGGTTGGGAATGCAAAAATACTATTTTGTATCTGTGGTTGGTTAATTCCAAAGATGGAAAATTCCCTGATATGAAGGACAACAGTATTTATTGAAAAAAAATCTGGTGTAAGTGGGTCCACGCAGTTCACAACCATGTTCCCCTTTTGCTCATCATGATATCCTCCCTATCTAGAGAGGAAAATAATCACTTTCATGTCATAGGTGCTCAAATCCTATTTGCTCAGAGAATGAAGGCAATCCACAATCAAAGCACAGTGAGATACATGCTACAATTTGAATAACTACAGTGTTATGGGCTCCCAATGTGGGTGATCTAAGATAGCCTTTGAAAATCAGTGATGTGTAAACTGAGGTAGAAGTGGTACATCAGCTGTTGGGGGTGAAAAGAGAGAAAGCAGGGGAGAGGAAATTGTGTAAAGGAAGCAACATGTAGAAAGGCCAGGAAGCGAAATAAATGGAACCCCATGGAAATCCACAGAACATCCTACATTTAGTCACTTGGGACTTACTCTGTGCATGTGCTCAGTGGGAGGGGGCGAGCTCACGGTCAGTGTTTGTGCAAAACACGGGTCCTAGGCCACATCTTAGCAAAGTTTCTGTGGCCTTTCCCTGCAATGTTTGGTTCTTCTTTTCTCTGATCACCTCACTCTATCAAGAAGAGAAGAGGCAGAGCTATGAAATTGCCAGCCCAGATGTAACCTCACTAATCCTCTCCCCAGTGAGATAGCCAGGGATTCCTGCTGCATCTCTCCAGGGTTACATGATGAGGAAGCTGACCGATTATATCCCTTAGCTCTTTAGTCACTCTGAGGCAGGCATGAACGCCCAGGTTATGCATGCTTCTCACATGAGCCACGGTTGATCTTGTTCTCTATCCATTCTTCTCTTAGAAACGCTTGCATTTATTTTCAGTTTAATTTTTTTCACGTATCTATATACGTTGCTTCCGTTGTGTATCAATATCTGTGATTCACATTTTTATAATACTGGCTTTTCATTTTGGATTTTTTGGTACAAATGTTGTGATTTTTTTGGTCAAGCATCTTAATCTTTCCTGTCAACTTATTCATCATAATAAATGTGCAGTAAGCCTGCAATGGACTCCGAGTGTGCCGACAGTGCTTTCCCCGAGAAGAGGAAGGAGTTGGGTGTTCAGTGTCAGTAGCCAAATTCTTTACCTATTGACATCCTCTATCTGGTGTTCTGAAGTTTATTAATGCATGTTAGCTTTACATTTTATGTTATGTGTTTTGGAGGCAGTGTTGGGTGTCAGAATAAGTAGTGAAAAAGCCTAATTTAAAGTCTTACTTATTCAGGAACAGTACAATTGCTGGAGGGCATTTTCTAGGAGCCTCAGTTGCCTTATCTGCAGAGGAGGAGTAACAATTCTCACACCAGGGGTGTCATAAGGATGAAGCAAGATATTGACTCAAAACAAAGGTTCTAATACATGGTAGGTGGGCAACTAATTTTTGTTGCTCTTTAAAATCTTAGTTACTAAGATCATATTGATTAATTCACATATGTAATACACCAATATGAGCACTCATTTTTGCAAAATTTTTTGATAAATTTGCCATGAAATAGATTTCCAGACTTTCACATTATGATTTTTGAAGTTCCTAAGGCTCATAAGTAGGAGGCTCATTGTTTAAAAATAGACTAAGTCTCAATTTTCTTGGAATAATGTTCTGCTACTTTGGATATTATTTCTTTACCCTCCTACTTTCTTGCACTCTTTCTATGATTCATGTTCATGGCTTCAAAGATCAAATATTCAAAGACAAAAGTCTAAACTTCAGTAGCATTTTGCCCTTATATTTATTTATACCTAATCCTGGTTGGCAAATACATCTGACAGTGAAAATATGTATTATCCTGGAGAAAAGGCATCTCATTTTAAATTAGTTATTCTTTTGTAATCAGTAGCAAAGGAAAAGAGGCTTGGGGTGAGAAGATGTTTGTGTTAGCCCTCTCCGACCTTCATTTCTTTTGTCTGTATACTGGTAATTAGAACTCACACAAGTATTTTTAAGCAATATAATGAATGTCAGAACTTTATAACTTAGGACTTACTACATAAACGTTAGTTTCTGTTGCTATCAAAATAAAATAAGAAATTGTCTATATTGCTAGGATAATGTAAAAATAGAAAAAGACCTAATTAGTCTTTTTTTTTGAGTGGGATATTCTTCCAATCATAATTGTAAAAATAAGCTCAGTGAGCAATTTATTGCCCATTTTTCATTTTCTCTATATCCCATTTTTATTTAGTTTTAACAGAATATGGATATTGTGTTTATTTGGGAACAAGGACAACCTCAAGAGCTCTAAGACTGACCAAGTTTATGACCAGGGCCTTCTATCTCTATTACATTTTAGCTTGTCTACCCTGTAATAACTACTTCTTGGTGCACTTTGGACACTCAGGTTTTCCACTCTGACACTGTAACTGAAACAACATCTTTTCCTTCCTTCTTATGCAAACAAAAGTAAACCTTGTTGTTTGGGAAATAAGAACTGGGTCTAGTCAACTCCCTGTTGAATGTCAAGGTGTAAAGACAGTCTCAGGCTAAGGGTACAGGAGGAATAGCATGAAGTATAGAAAGTTAAGTGTGGTAGGAGGGCAGAAGTAGCTAGTGTGGGTAGGGATGATTATGATTCATGGAATACGTGCAGAGACCTAGCATTTATAAAGGTAGAATTGCGTATGAAGATATTTTAACATTCTTAACATAGCATGTTACACTTTCTAGTTGTGAAAATGTAGAGAAAAGGTATTTTCTCAGTAAAAAGAGAGTGTTGCTGAAACCACAATATCACTGAGAAAATGCTTTGCTAAGCCCACTTTGGGGTAGTAGCTGAACCTGCAGGGTTTTAACATGGACTGAAATCTTTGCTTAAGCCAGGGGAATGGTTTACTTGCTCTACTAGGAGAACGATGAACAAAGCTGAAAAACATGGGGCGTTAGTGAAACAGTACAAAGGCAACGTCTGCATGTTAATAAATCCAATTACTAATTTTGAAATAAAATTACAAAACACTTGAGGTAATTTTTGAGAGTAGGATTAGATATAGAGCCTGGGGTTTGCACTGGTGGGCTGACCTGAGGCATCATGTCCCAAGAAAAAATGTGGGCCAGAGAGAGCTATGAGAAAGTTAGTGGCTGAAAACTCATTGAAATCAGAAATCAAGCTCTAGACTTTCCCAGGGAAGGAAGATCAACCAATTAGAGCTCATGCTAAGTTTGACCAGGTCACTGGGAGCCAGGGGACAGACACCTAGACAGCATCTAAGCTAATAGTGGAAGTTATTTCTGCTTACATGTTGCAATGGCCCATTTTTTTCTCTTTAAAAATAAGAAATTGAGACCTAAGCATCTAAGGGAGATGCATAAAATCAGAAGGCTGCACCTCTATTCTGGTACAGTGCAAAATCCAGAATCCATTCATGCACTGTTTTCAATAAGTGAGGAGAGTCCTCCAGATGAAG
The DNA here is from genome assembly GCF_028538775.1 of Myotis yumanensis. Classification (NCBI taxonomy): domain Eukaryota; kingdom Metazoa; phylum Chordata; class Mammalia; order Chiroptera; family Vespertilionidae; genus Myotis; species Myotis yumanensis. Next base: position 170,510,298 of record NW_027223752.1, on the reverse strand, counting down.
TGAATTGATCCTTTGTTAACCAGTTCACCAGTTCTGGGACTCTTTCAAACTACAGTTGACTCAGGATGGTTCTTGACTTTCATTCCAACTTGGAACTAATGTTTTTGATTAGTCACTGTGACCTCAAAGCCCCATATCGCACATCTATTATCCTTGAGGCATCTTTTTGTGTCAATCACTTTACCTCAATCAGTCCTTTTGTGTTCTGCAGTTTCTCCTTCCTGGTTTCATCCCAATTTCCCTCTCTCCTCTAAACCTTTCCACTATCCTTTCCTGAGTCCCCCTTTCATGGCAAACCATGTTTTATCCTAAAACAGTTCACTAAATATGTCTTCTATCTCTTGGCTTAATTTCTTGCTTCCCTTACACTTCTCAATCCACAGTTACTTGGCTTCTACTCCTAATCATTCTATTGGAACTATTCTTACAGGAGTAGAAACATTTGCAGTATAATCTCTCAATGATTCTATGATTTAGGTACTACCTAAATTATCCTCATCTGTGTCATGGGTATAATAATCAAACTGACTTCATAGGGTTAGTGAGAGCTTCATATCTCACATAGTTAGTTTTTAACTTGCAATTGCTATGTTACTATGTTTTTGTCATTATTGTTGACTTGTCCTTTCTTCTAAATATGCTCTTATTATTGGTTTCTGGGACAAGCTTCTATCTACAATTTCATTATTCTTCCCGGAATACTTTTTCTGTCTCCTTTATAGCTCCTCTTCCTTTACCAGTCCTTGGAAAAGTAATGTTCTTTGGGGCTCTTCCTGAGTGACAGGCTATACACAATATCTTCTCCTTCTACCATTTCAGCAATATCTACTTACTTCTTATATCTTTACCTCCAGGCCATAACTCTACTGAGCTTCAGAAATATGAGTATAATCATTACATCTTCTACTTTCCGCATCTCAGTAAATGGCAACCTCTGCCAGTTGCCCAAGCCAAAAACTGGTATCAATAATGACTCTCCTCCATGTTCAATGAATAATTGGTCAACAGGATCTTAAAAATATTTCTGGAATCTATCTGCTTTGCTTCACTCTGTGTCATTGACATTTTAGGATTACAGTAGTCTCCTAATGGGTCTCCATTTCTCTGGTAAAGAGCCTTTTGATACATTCTCTATGTCACAGTGAGCTTATCTCAACTTGACCCCAGATCCATCTCCCACCATTTTCTCCTTGAACATTACAGTCCAGACTCATTAAACTACCCTAAGTTCGCTCAAGATGTCCCATGCTTAGCTTAGCTTGGGGCTTTGTACATTCTCTTCCCTCTGCTTGGAAAGCTGCTTCCTTTCCCTAGGCTTTTCATTTAGTTGACTCCTTCCCCTCCTTAAGATTTCATGTTTTATTCAAACTCTGAAGGAAATATTCTAGCTATATGCATCTAGAATACTAGTTGCTGCTCTCACCACACTGCCTCATGACTGTCAAGATACTTCTTGTCAGTGTTTCCCAGGAGCCTGTACAAAGATTGGTTTTGTTTATTATTGTATCTCTAGAAACCAGAGTAGCATACAGCATGTGGTAAGTATTTAAGGAAAAATTTTCAAAAGGATAAGAATGAGCAGTAGAAACCAACTTGAAATTTAAATGTATTTTCTAATAATGTACTCCCCAAAAGGGAGCACATCCTAATTAGTTACATATTGTGACAAGTCACTCTATTTCCCAGTTGCCTAATCTGTAAAATAAAGAGGGTGGATGGAAAAAATATATACACACATAAGTCCTATTCAACTCTATAATTATACTAGAGGCCCGGTGCACAAAAATTTGTGCACTCAGGGGGGTCCCTCAGCCCAGCCTGTGACCTCTCGCAGTCTGTGACCCCTTGGGGAATGTCCACCTGCTGGCTTAGGCCCTCTCCCCTCCTGCTTGCTCCAGCTCCTTGGCCGCTGCCATCTTAGTTGGATTAATTTGCATATTTGCTCTTGATTGGCTGGTGGGTGTGACTTGTGGGTGTAGCAGAGGTATGGTCAATTTGCATGTTTCTCTTTTATTAGATTAAATTTTTTTCTTACAGATTTTCATTTTTGTGTTTTTGTTTTTATTGAGTTTAGAGAAAGAGGAAGGGAGTGGAAATGAGAGAAACATCAATGTGAGAAAGAAACATTGATCAGCTGGCTACCGTACTCCCATATGGACCACAACTAGGGATCAAACCCACAACCTGGGTATTTACATTGACTGAGAATTGAACCTGTGTCCTTTCAATGTATGGAACAAAGCTCCAACCAACTGAGCCACACTGGCCAGGGCTCTTTGTGTAGAATTTCATTGTATAGCTTCCTCAATCAGAAACTCCAAATCAAACAAACCCATTAAACAAAAATCCAATGGATGGTTCCCTTTGCTGAGTCAACACATGCTGTCTTCTGAGATCTGGAATGTAAGATAATAAGACCGCTATCTATTTCCAGATATCCTAGAATACTTACAATTCAAAGATCAGTAAAATCCATTCTAGATGAGACTATAGACTATTCTAGGATAACCAGGACGATATGTTTGTTTCAATCCTGGTTTTATACTATTGGTAGTTTAATGCTGTGCCAATATTATAGTTTTGTGTCCACTTGAAAATGATAGGAAATGTAGAATAGAGAAGCGACTTGGGAGTCAGGGGGCCTGGGCACAAATCCCTGCTCATTGAATTACTCACTGTGATTTGGGACAAATCTTAATTTTCTCACCTGCAAATTGGAATAACAATAGTAACTAACAGCATTTTATGAAGATTCATGCGCTAATGCATGGAAAATTATTAAAAGAGTCTGTAGTAGAGTACAAAGTCAATAAATATTACCTGTTATTTTATTATTAACTTGTCATTATTTTAATTACTTTCAGTTAAGGAAATTTCTAAGAGGAGAGGGTCTTATGCCATCGGTAGTCTCTTTATTCCTTCATAGAACTATCCCTTCATTGGACCACTAGATGTCACTGTTTCTGACAGTTTCCAACTTCTTGGCCATCTTAAGATATTTTGCAAGAAATATATGTGTAATATTTTAAGGGGAGAAGATATTTTAATACTATGGAATTTTTAATAAAGTTCCCTGAAGCTATACCTAACCATCCACAAATTATATTTTTCATATAATACTCAGGAGTGTATATCTCACAAGCCACCTCTGTATTAATGCTGATGACAATGAGGACCTGACTGATTTCTAAATGGATCGTTTTGGATTTATTTATTATTTAAGCAACTCAACAAAAATATTTTCATCATTGGCTACGTTTAAAATACTTTATTGGCAACTAATTAAATCAGATATAGCTATTACCACTAAATAAAAGCTAATCACATAGATAAGAGAGTTACAAATAACTAAACCAGGATAAGAGTGATAAATGTCATACCTGAAACTATTATAATAATGTACGTTAACTCTAGTTAAAAATAAATTTAAAGAGAAATAGAAATAAAAGGCATCCAAGGTTTTATTTTCTAAAGAGTGCTGTTATTTAAACAAAGAAAAATATTATGCTATGAAAACACATCAAAATTTCTTGATAGGGGAAGAAGTACAATAATATGGAGAAGTGTTTGAGTGATGTTGAAGAACAACTGGGATTTGACATAGGGAAATGGGTTGGAATCATTAGTATGTGCCCATTGTAAATACTGTGCAGGAAAGTACAGAAAATATATGTAGAACAGTAAGAGGTTTCATTTCATCTTACATGTTGGGCATATAATACACAGTGATAAGATAAAGAGTAATAATATACATTGGAATCAGATTCTGAAAAGCCTTGAATATCAGGGAATAAGCTTTAGGAATGTAGCAAAATAAAATAGAGTTTGGAGGTATGTATAGCAGAGTTGAAGTCCTGATTTAGGCTCTTATTATTTAAGCTTAGACCAAATAAACCTCCTTACAGATAGAGACAGGAGTAGAGGGGAGAGAGAGAGAGAGAGAGAGAGAGAGAGGAACTTATTGCTGCAGCTGGGCAAATAGCATTTTTTGAGAAGATTGACGATAATGCACTGTAGACACTTGAAATACCAGTACGTAAGTATTGCTATAATTTAATCTGTGGGTGATGGTTCCTCTGTTATCAGAAATGATATTTCTATATATAGTCAACAGTGAGAGACAATTCAGCTCAAGGTGCATAAGAATAGATTCTCTCTTCCCCTGAGAGCGTGGAGAGTCTTTGGGAACCTCTGTGTCTACAGTTGAAACAGACTTTAGTATAAATGGAGGCCCTCTCCATGGAGCAAGTGGCCTTGTGACTCTGCCATATTCTCGGAGGTGCTGAAAGATTTGTTGAAGCGCTTAACCTGCAATTGTCAGCCTTGTGCCATGCCTGCCCCACCCCTTGTTTCCAAATAGGATGCTAGAGCCTTGTTAGGCTCCACTGGGAACACTTGTGTTAGAGTAACTAGGCTCTTCGCCACTTTCGCAAGCTCGAAAATATGCCCTGGTTTGAGATGTTCAGAAGCGTACACATTTTGCTTTTAAGAATGAAAATGTGCCTGTTAGTATTTGCTTTCTCTTTAGAGAGATCCTATGCATTCGTTTACAATTACATTTGTTTGGGTCTTTTCTATTAAAAAATAATTACTGCAGATCATGTGAGCCAAAAAGCCACAATACTGAGAGGCTGGAAGAGAGTAAGTCTTCACTTTGGGACTAGTGTGGCTTCCTCTTATCCGACCTTTAATGTTTTGTAGTGATTCACTTTTCCATTGTCCTGGAGGACAGCATTTTGCCTGCCTTCTTTTCAGAGACTATTCTTGAAGTTTGTAACTGGACTAACTCATTTATTTTCTCTCTTTGGGATATTTCTCTTGACAGACTAAGTTTTCTTTTCTGAATTTCATACCTACCTCTATTCCCTTGAACCAAGCTAAATAATTCATTTCTTTCCCACTTCAGCTTTTTATAACATATAGCCTGTTATTCTACTCCCAGTTTGCCGTGATTTAACCAAACTGTCCACATCTAGGGACTTGAATCTTCCCGTATTTCCCTCATAGTTTTACTCTTGATTTGGTTACCTGTGCCACTTGAATCTCTACAGTAAGAAAGAAAAGCACAAAAAGTTTTCAAAGTTTGAAAATTACTTTTGTAGCTATCGTTGCCAAGGAAACCACTTCCACTGTACCTCAGTTTTATTTAGCACATAGAGTTCAGTACAGGGAAGATTTTGAAAAATCAGTGCTAGATTTTTTTTTGTATCCCTAGCTTTTTCTGTTAGAAAATGTGCATCAGTTTCAGGAAGAAGTTGAGGTAAACAGTAACTGCCCCAAGCATCAACTTTGAATACATAGAGACCATGAAACACCCAGCGGTAGGCTGAGGCACTGGCTGGTGAGATATTTGGAGTAAGGGCTGAGGGACTTGTATTTATCACTAAATTTTCGAGTGAACCTGTAAGGATTTAACCTTTGCAATATTATTTCAGTTTTAATTTTAAATCGAGCTATCTCATCAAATTATGCTCCATAAATGTAACCCATTCTTTGGCAGGATAGCAGAATATTTTTCCCCATAAATTCATGCTTGCTGTTACTGTATTTTGGAAAATGTTATACAATTATGAAAATGCTATGCAATTATGTGCTTGAATATTCACACTTACATACTGCACACATGCATTTAAAATTGACCTTGCTTGGTTTTCAGTTAATTCAGTTAACCGACAAGTTGATAGTGCTTTTTCTGTTAAATTCCTCAGGAGAATATGAGAACTCGATATTTGTCGATTGCAGTGTTTCTTATGAGACAAGTCAGTATTCTCAGCCGTTAGCAGCCCAGGTTTTTAATATCTCTGCCTCCAATACCCAGAGGTAGACCAGATTAAGAGCAAATGAAATAAGCCTCCTTCAGTTATCACTGAGCATGAGAAGCTGCTCACAGGGGCAGGCAGCTACTTGCAAGGAGGGAGTCCCATTCTAGGACCCTCATCACACTTCCTCCCCTCTGTTATTCCTGTGAACAGGCCTGCATGCTCAGCCAGTGTGTGTGTGTGTGGAGGGGGGGGGGGGGCTGGGGAGGCCTGATATTTCTGCTCACACCATCTACTTGTTTTTGCACAGATGAGTATGTAGAGGAACTGGCAGGCCCTTGTTAAAACTGCAGAGAAGTTGGTATTTGTCCATTATACCCTGGCATTGACTTTTCTGCGGCATACTCTCCACCCCCTTTAGACCACCTGCTGCTAACTCTTCCCCCTAATCAAACAGGGACATTACCCCTTGGGTTGTCATATATGCACACCATACAATGCAATCACCCCTGCTGTATTTGCCTTAATTTAAACTTTTACGTTTCAATTCCAGAAAAATTCCAATTTACTTGCTCTCTGTATTTGATTCTGCACTAGATTCTTTCACATCCATTCACATATGTGAGTGAGATTATAGGGAAAAGAATGGTTTATCTCCTTTTAAAAAATTACCACTTCTGAAATTTTTCTCAGAGGCTAGCAAACTGTATGCACCCAAGTAAACAGTTTTCTTCCCCCACTCCCAGCCTATGAAATTAGAGGATCTAAATATTTGGGTGGTTTGTGGGAAAGGGTACCTCCCAATTACTTTTGCTTTAGTTTTCTTTGAAGCTTTATAGGGTTGAGTGATGTTCTCTGAGCCTCTTCTCACTCAACTTCTCTCTAGGAAATGAGGAACCCCAGAAGTGGTTGTGTAGGGCCCATTTCCTGGAGCTAATAGATACACAGAAATATATCTCAACATGTACTCTATAATGTCTTAACTAGACTTGTCCATCTGCTATCTCTTTGCCTCCTTATACCTTGGTATACCTTCCTTCCATCTTTCTGGGCCAGGCATCTAGCAGCACTTACTAGGATCTTGCTTCAGGCACAGTGCTTAGCTTTGGCAGGTGTATGTAAGGACAAAAACCACCATTTGGTCCCAGCCCTCTTGAAATTGACAGTATAATAGAAAATGAACATTAATAGGTGTTTACAATGTGTTGTACAACAATAGGGCCAAGTACAGAGTGCTATGGGGCTGTCTTGAAAGGGATCATGGAACATGAATTAGAGCTGGCCAGGAAAAGTGGGGGCTTGGTCACGAGCATCCTGAGCAGGAGTGACCTGTGAAGAAGGAACAGCACATGCAAAGGCTCAGGGGTCAGTCAGTGGGAGCCAGTGGGCAAAGTGTCAGGAGCAGGAGGCATTTCACTGTGGCCAAGCTTTAACTTTTCACCATGAGCAAATGTCAATATGGGGATGGTAAAGATAACTCATCATTGATGTCGATAGTAATTGCTAATGCTGGAAAAATAAACGTTAAAGAAAAAAGAACTTGTTGTACAAAAGTTTTACTAATTATAGCTATCCATAATAGCTCTGTAAAATGTGTCTAGTTACAATATAGCAGAATATGTACATTAAGAATCACACTAACAGATCTGAAAGGGACCTTGTGGATTATTTAAGTCAATTCCTCATTTTACAGATGAAGAAAATGAAGCTCATTTGTATTATGACCATTTCAAGGTTGGCCTACTGGAGCAGAGCAAAGATGGATTAATAAAAATGTGCTCTATTAACTTAGTTGTAGTGTAACTTTATTACAATCATAACTCTACATTTACACATATTTTTAGAGGTGGTGTTCATGGGGCACAGTTGTTCACTCTTAATTATTCTTTTTTTCCGATTAAAGTTTTCAAGTACCATGATTATAAAATAATGATCAACTACAGAGCCTGCTTTGTTTAGTGTTTTTCCTGTTCCAGAGTTGTACAGATGAATGTGTATAGCCAAAATAATTCCACTAAGGTTTTGGTGAGAATATAGACCACGATGAATCTGTGTAAGTATAGAATAGCAGGAATCTATAAAATGCAAATTAAAATGAGTCCATTTGCAATGATGAAAGTCAGTGTTTGTATTATTTGAACATTGTTATTGGCAGATGGACTACAGTGTGCTTCAAACAGGATCCTTCCTGATAGAGAATAAGATTAACCATTTATTGAAATAGCAGGGATTGCACTGGAGCAGAGCAAATGGAAATAAATCTCCAGAGAAACCAAATGGGTATTACATGGGACAATACCACAAGTTAATCCTCCCCTTCACAATTCCCAAATGCAAATGGCAAGTTGTTTTAAGGCAAAGTCTAATCACTTTTCATCTGGTCTCTAAAGCTGTGTGTTAGACAGATATTTCACTGCAGAGCTGGCATCCAAACAGGTTCAGGAAAATGCAAATCAAGCACTAGAATTAAATCACAGAATTCTGAAATTTGATCATTATTTTCTCCATATTTGTATTTCTGATTTCAATTTCCAGAATTGAGGAAGAAGGGCAGCACATTTTGAAGAGAGGCACGCATTGTCATCAGTGGACAATATTACATATTCTTGAAATTCACTTTTCTCAGTGAAAGTGTATCTAGAGAGACGGACATAGATCCTGAGATACAGAATACCTGAGTATCCGGTCCCTCTCCTTGACTAACCACATACCACACTCTGCAGCCCCACAATTGATGGATATTTGCACAAGATGAAGCAAGACAGGAGGAATATTTGAAGTTTCATTGCTAAATGAGACATTACCCCCAAATTCAAATTCAGTTTCCCAAAAAGTGAGGCTGAATCATGAGGAAACTTCTCATTGCTTTGATAAAGATGCTATTTTACCTAACATCAATTTTTCAAAAATATTTATTTCTTTATATCTCTCTTAAACTTATCCTGAATCGTGGCTCTTTACAGTCCACCTGTTAGCTTCTCCTAACAGGTTAACAGAAAGATTAAAGCACTAGGTGGAGAGAAAACCTAAGGAAGACAAAGGAGATGAGACAGAGAAGCTAGGGCTGGTCTCAAGTGTTACTTTCTTGTAAGATGCCAGGGCTCTATGCTTCTGGCATGAAGAACATTCACAGAGCTGGAAAGAAACATTTGTCTTCATACGTATCTATATAACACACTTGGTCAACAAAGTGCGTTTAGCCCCTAGCCATAATAACCATCGGGAAGAAGCAAAGAGAATCCTTGACCTCTCTCCTCAAGACTATTAGAGTGGAAAAGCTAAAGGAGTTCATCACCACCAAACCAGTTTTATATGAAATGCTGAAAGGTATCCTTTAAGAAGAGGAAGAAAAAGAAAAAGGTAAAGATACAAATTATGAACAACAAATACACATCTATCAACAAGTGAATCTAAAAATCAAGTGAATAAATAATCTGATGAACAGTATGAACTGGTGATTATAATAGAATCAGGGACATAGAAAGGGAAAGGACTGACTATTCTTGGCGGGGGAAAGGGGTGTGGGGGATGCGGGAAGAGATTGGACAATAATCGTGCACCTATGGATGAGGACAGTGGGTGGGGAGTGAGGGCGGAGGGAGGGGTGGTAACTGGGTGGAGGGGAGTTATGGTGGGAAAAAAGAGGAACCAATGTAATAATCTGAACAATAAAGATTTAATTTTAAAAAAAGACTATTAGAGTACAAGATGTGATCAGCAAGAGAGGAATCAGTGGTTATCAATATCTCTGTGACATGCTTAGGTTTGCATAAAACCTCTAGCACAGCCCAGGATCTAATGTGGAGGACTGTGGACCAGACTTCCCACCCACATACATCTGGAATTAAAACCAAAAGTTCACAGTATGTCAGAGTTGGAAGGGACCCTAGAAGGTAATCTAACTGATGACATGCTTGGATGCCATTTAGCCCATTCTTGCAAGTTGTTTACCATTTCTCCTTGAATACTTCTTAAGGAGTGATTGAAGACAGGGAAGATGGAAGGGAAAGGGCATGTATCAACTGGTACTACACAGGAAGCTCTGTGCTGAATGTTGCACACATTTTACCATTGGAAACTTGCAGCAATTTCTGTGAGCTATTGTTATCTTCATTAAGAATCAATATATAAGGAAAGCTCAACTTGCTGAGGGTACCAGTATAAGTAGACATGTTAGGATTAGATAGTCAGTCTCTCTTGATTCAAATATCATCCTTTTTTTACACAGCAATTTTCCCTTTTAATGTATGGATCTCCAATTGCATGGCATGTTTAAAGGTATTATTGAAAAGGGTAATTTTGGGGAACACTTAGGTGAACAATTTGAATATAGTCTTTATACTGCAGGAATTCAGTCTTTAAAATGTTGATGTCTTCTATGTTTCTTTCAAGTGTGATAAAAATACTTAACATTTTATGAACTATTTAATATTTACAGTAGCCCTGATATCAGGTGTTATTAGCCCTATTTTACATATGCAGAAAAAGGAGTTGATGAACTTGCACAGACATACCCATTGGTAATGCTTAAGCTGAGATTTTTGAATCTAGAGAGTGGGACTCAGGAGTCTGGCCTCTTAGTCACTACATTAGATTGGTCTTCCCTGTACTGTTCTCTGTGTCCTTAGCTTATTGACCACATGCATCACAAGGGGAGCTCTCTTCCTCATGACAGTGCCAGTGCCCAGTGCAATTCCAGAGAAAATCTGGGAGGACAAAAAATAATCAATGGATTCAATAATACCCACACAGGCTAGCAGAGACTGTGCTACTCATTAATTAATCTTTATCAAGTAGCTGACCATTTTGGACATAAGTTATGTCATTAGTTATATTTTAAGAAGACAACAAAAGTTATGGCAAATATTAAAAGGAGAAAATATAATGTAATGATTATTTAAGGGAGAAAATATTTCATTAGGAGCCTATTCTTTCTCCTATGACCAAGAACTTTCAATTTTAACAAAAATGGAGGCAAGCACTGATTTAATTGGAACATTTAAAAGATTCTTTTATGAAAAAAGGATACAATTTTATTTTAAAAACTTAAAAAATAAACCATTTCTACTTCTACAATTTGAAGATACTGTTTCAAATATACTTTTATTTAAAAAATAATAACAGTTATCATTATAGCCATCCTATATAATAAAAGCATAATATGCTAAGTGTCCTGTTGACCAGTCTGCTGTTCAACCAATCAAAGCATAATATGCTAATGACATGCTAAGGCTGCTCAACTGCTCACTATGACATGAACTGACCACCAGGGGCAGACGCTCTGACCTGTAGGTTAGCTTGCTGCTGGGGTCAGGACTGAGTGAGACAAGGCCGGGCCAGACACACCTTGGAGTCCTCCCGCGTCCCTCTCCAGTCCCGATCATGCACCAGTGGGGTCCCTCAGCCTGGCCTGCGCCCTTTCACAATCCGTGACCCCTCGGGGGATGTCATAGAGCCGGTTTCGGCCCGATCCTGCAGGGTGAGTATGGAGAGAAGTATACATGTATAATAACAGCACAGAGGAGGTTTGTGAGTGGAAGGTGCTAAATTTAGTTCTCAATACAGTGTGGCTTTTATGAAATTTACTGGTGGAGGTATTTGGTGGGCAGTAGAAACGTGAATCTGGATTTAGAGGTTGCTTGGGAGTGCTCAGAATATAGGTGGTGGTTAAAACCATATGTTCAATTTTACCATGAGACACGAGAAGAGAGAGAGATGAAGATCAGACTCTAACAAGAAAGAACTCATTAGATTTTATACTTTCATATAGAATTATTGACAGATAATGCTGAATATAGCTAGTGTGCAAAGAAAAGTTTGTTACAGTATGCTATTCAGGCTACATAAATACATTATATAATTCTTTTATTCACGCTAAAATATGCTAGGGAGAGCAAACATGGGATTTTTATCTTTACATCCAATAAATATTCAATACAAGTTCAATATCTTTAATTCCTTTGCAATAAAATATGTATAATTAAAGTAAAGACTTAGGTCTAGTTACATCAACTATGAACAGGAAACATGATTTTTTAAAATTTCCTTCCCACACTGGAGTGAGGTGAACCAAAAGAAAGAGGAACCCATCTTATAATATTTTTAGCGTTACATGCAAATGATAAAATAATAGCAGAACCTTTGCTGGAGTCCACCCTAATCTCAACACGGCAGCCAGAGTAACTCTTTAAAACTTGCCAGATTTTCTCACTCATCTTTAATCCTTTCGGCTCTTCCAGCGTTAGCCAGAGAAAAAGCCAGCCTTTGCATCTACCTCTAAGGCCTACCTGAGCAGATTTTCATTGTCCTCTTCTCTCTTATACTTCTTATTACCTAGGTATGCTTTAGGCACAGGGGCCGGTGGGCTACTATTGAAAACGCCAGGCATGTTTCTGCCTGAAGGCCTCTCCCCTAGCTCTTCTCTGGCTGCAATGCTCTCTCTAGGGTACTTGCTCAGCTGTCTCCCTCACACCTTCTTTTTTTTTATTTTACCTGCATTTTTTCCCCCTCACACCTTCAGGCTTTGTTCAACTGTCATCTTTTTGATAAGTTAGGAAAAGACCTACCCAGACCACCCTATTTAATGCTACCATCAATCCCAATCATATATCCTGAGTTCTGATTTCCTTACCTTACTCAATTTTTTTCATACTATTTATTTATTGTAATATACTATGTAATTTACTTGCAGTATTTCAGAAAAGCTAAGAATCAATAATTTCATGATGTGCCATTATCTTATGCACAACTAAGAAAGAAGAAAAGCTGCCAATCAAATTATGATATGCCCTCAATTATTGGATGTGCGCAGACTTTATAGATGCTGAAATGAAAAAATTTCCAACTCAGACTTCATAAAATGCATATTTATTATGTCTGCTGTTTTTCTATCTCCTTATGTCAGGATGGAAGTTTATAATGGTGCATTTCTTTGTGTGTTTTGTTCACTGATATGCTCCAGGTGCATAGAATAATGCTTGGCAAGTAATAGCTTCTCAATAAGTGTTTGTAAATTGATGTTAACTTTATAATGCAGAGAGAAGTAACCCTAGATTAAGTGAAGATTAAATCAGAGGAAGAATGGATGTCATCCAGGGATTTTGAACTAGGAGAAAAATAACTCAAAGATATTACCTCTGGACAAGGAATCGTTCATGACTTTGGATGGTCGCTTTATAAAGTTGGGGGTGAGCATATTTGCAGCTGTAGGTGGATAAGTAGATCACGTTTTGTGCATTAGTTATCACTGCAGACCAAGTCACTCCAAAACTTAGCAACTTAAAACAATACACATTTATCATCATGTAACTTCTGTGAGTTAGGAATGTGGGTACAGCTTAGTTGGATCCTCTGCCTCCAGATCTTTCACCAGCTGCAATCAAGGTACTGCCTGGCAGGAGTCATCTCAAAATGTGACCCGGGGAGGCTCTGCTTCCAAGCAGATAATCATGTGATTATTGGCAGGATTCAGCTTCTCATGGGTCATTGGGCTGGCTATTGGCCTGAGGCTACCCTTGCCATGTGGGCCTCTCCAATATGGAAATGCGCTTCCTCAAAGCGTGCAAATTGAGAAGGCAAAAGAATGAATCTTCTGGGTAGAACGAAGCCAAAACCTTTTGTTATCTAATCACAGAAGTGATCTATCATCATCTTTGCCGTATTCGATTGGTAGAAGTAAGTAATTAGGCTCAGCCTACACTCCTGGGGGAGAGTTATATAAGAACATGTATATTAGGAGGTGGGACTCCCTGGGGACTATCTGAGAAGTCTGCCTACATCGTTATGTGAAGGCATCGTTAAAACTGTATGTGTGGGAAGAAGGGTGTGTTTGCCTGTGGAGGATCCAAAGAGGATGCTTTACTTCACATATCTAGAGTTAGATTAAAATGATATTATTAAGTGGGCCTCCCCTTGCTTACTTTCCATCCATAGTTGTAGCAGATTTCTTTCTGACCCTCTGATTGGTAGTTAACTGATTCAAGGCCAATTAAACTGACCCCATGACCTTTTATTTTGAATTAACATGTTCTAGTTCAGTATTGCTTTGAGAGATGCTATAATCTTAGGGCCTGTAACTCAATATTCTTCTGTCACCTGGAATGAGAAGCCAGACAAAAGATCTGCAGAGAGAAAAGGACAAAGATGTTTAGAGAACCACAGAGGCAAAACAGAGAGAGTGTCTGAGGGATTTCCTATTTGTATTATTCGCATTTCCAGACATTTCCATAATAACTTTTCATGAGACCCTTCTATGGTATATTGTTATAAATTCTCACTTTCTTTTTAACTAAAGCATGGTCAAGTTGATTTTGCAACTTACACCCAGAGTTCTTACTTCTAATTATCTCTTTATGAAGACCTTCAAGGCACCTTTGTTCCGGTGACTATGACTACGAAACATTGTGATGGCATTTTCTAACAAAGACACGGGAAAACTTGCAGAGAAGGACCCAAGGCCTTGAGCCTTCAGTCCAAATTACAGCACAATTTAAGTTCTCAGTAAAGTGGTTGTTATTTCACCACTTCAGTCTTTATAAGACTTTGAAAGAAAGCTTGTCAAGTAGTAATAGGTTTATAAACCCCCCTGTGGTACTAAATAGGCAGGAGTCTGAATGGTGAGAACTGTCTCAAGCCACATTTAGGGCATAATGGCTTCTGTCTAGTCATCTCTTATTTATGGCAACACGTTTGTGTACTCAAAAACTTGAAACAATGGAAAAATACCAAACTATAACACCAGGTTCTTAAACATTGCTCAAGCTAACAAAATAATATTATTATGGTTGAATGCACACTTTATTTGTAGCCAAGCTCTTGTAAAGGTTCTTCAGTTTTTGTGCAATGCAGAAAAAGAATCCCAGAATGTCTTAGGAATCTGGAGCATAAAAGAATGAGTGATAGATTTAATGTTGTCTGCATGGCTACTTCCTCCATTTGAATTGCTTAATTAGCCTTCAGCCTATTCCAAGACACTGGAGATACCTACTCACCCTTCACAGCAATACTAAGCCTAAAACTGAATTTGGCCCCTTTGTAGTGAAGTGTCAGTTCTGTTTCCTTTCTCTCTTGTCTTGGTTTGAAAAAGATTTATATGTGTAGCTCCTATATGATGCCCAGTTTCCCTAATGTACAGTAAGTGTCTCTGATAGATCCTCCCTTCCCCCAACTGGTGGGTGGAGTATGATGTAACCTGCAGACCAGAAATACCTGAGTGACTAACCAGGTACCTCATATGGACTATACATTGGACCACCAATCCACACCTGCCAAATACCCTAAGCCGTTGTCCTATATGCGCAATGCAGTAAGCCACCAATCAGTGGGCGCCAAGTACACTAAGTCCCCGACCCCTTCCCATTCCGCCCCTCAAAAGGCATGCCCACCCCTGCATGTGTTGCTGTTCTCCCCTCGCAAGACAGCCCGGCAGGTCCTTCTCCTCTCATAAAGCCTGTAGTCCTGGTTTTAGGCCTCTGCCTGATTTTTCAGTCTCCACAAGCAGTAATCTTCCAGGTCTTTCGCCAGTGACTTCTTGTGAATGATAGCTGCAAAGAATTGACTTGTTTTTCTACTGTTGACTCAAAGGAGACCTCCTAAACAGGTAATATTATATGCCAAGCCAAAGCAAAATATTTAAAATAAGGAATAAAATCCCCAAAATAGAACGATTTTAGATCTCAGTGAGTTATGTTAGCGAGATGTCTCCTTGTCTCCTTCTTATTTAGGATAAAAGTGTTGTCTTTGTTGGATGAAGGGCTCTACCAACCCAAAAGCTGGTTTCAGTCAATAGATCTTGAACTTACTGTGTGTTCCTGTGAAAGTCACTTCAGGACAAAGGTTTCATAAGGAAAGTCTCTGGGCTTAATTCACCACTGATTGAAAGAGTCACATTTGTGGGGGAAATTGGCCATCTGTGAGTACCATGCACTGGGATGTGTAGGTGTGAGTGGGTGGTACATGTGCCTCCTGGGCAAGTTTGTGCCGAACTGTCCTCAGCTCAGAGGCTAAATAAAGATGAAAAACTGCCTTGCAATATTGAGATGGAGCCCTTGCAAGACCAGAAAATATTAGCTTCATCATAAATCAGAATTATTATGGAACATGGCAAGATCACTTTGATTCAGTAATATCTTGAAGCGTATGATGATGGCGCAAATTCATAATTTTCTTTCAACTTTTAATGCTTCCACCTTAGTTCATTTTCTGATAATTTCACACATCCATCATTACAGACATCCTAGTAGCTGTGCTTAACTGCAGTTTCTGGTGTTACCAGCACATATTGCAAGATCTGTCAGATTATTCTACATTTAGGAGAGCTTTTGACAATTCAGGGCCAGTTTACTTCCAAATATTGCCGGTGACATCACACCCAGGGGCTCTTCCTTGTGCCGATCACTCCTTCTCTTCCTCATTCACTCTACTTTCTTTTTCTTTACTGTTCATCTTTCCTCTCTTCTCCTCTCCACCTCTCCTCCCTCCTAATTTACTCTATTTTCTCCTCCCCTCCCTCACCCTGTTACTTTATGAAACCTGAAAAATAACCTGAGTTCTAAAGACATTTGGGATGATAGGTTTTGGAGTTGCACAGCTTTCACTATTATTACCACTATTTCTGCAGTTCCATGGATTTCGCTTTTCTATTAGCATGCTATATTTTTATCCAAGTGCCCATCTCATAAACTTTTTGCACTTTTTTTTGTTAATCCTCACCTGAGGATATTTTCCCATTGATTTTTAGGGAGAGTGGAAGAGAGGAGGAAAGACAGAGAGAAATATTGATGTGAGAGAAGCACATCGATTGGTTGCCTCCTACACGGCCCTGACCAGGGCCCGGGCCAGCGAGGGGCCTGCAACCAAGGTACATGCTCTTGGCAGGAATCTAACCTGGGACTCTATCCACTGAGACAAACTGTCTAGGGCTGTACTTTTTTAAAAACTCTTTTATATTTGAAAATTAATAGTAGTTCTCCACAAACACAAAGGGAAAGCCACCCATAATCCTACAATGTTTTAACAAATTAGGAAGAAAAGGCCGAACCTTCCCCATCCTGACTATCCAATGGTATTCACCAGAAAAATTACTCTAAGGGTTTTGAGTGTAACATTCCATTTTCTTTGCATTTGCATAAATATATGTCTATGCATTATACATAATCTACTATATCTGTATATTTATGAAAATAAAAATGTACAACTTTGCTATTTACCTTTTAGGCTTGGCATTCTATCATGATCATTTTCTTACCTTAGCACCAAACAGGTCTACTGAATTCTTTTTAATGACTGCACAGTATCCCAACATTGCTGATGTAGCAGAATTTATTTTATTGTTCTCCCACAGATGAATAAAATAAACCAGATAAACATCCTTAAACATCTCCAACTTATGAGAATGGGTTTATAAAGGTAAAATTGCTTCGTCAAAGATACGCAGATTTTTTTTTTTTCTTTTTTTTTTTTTTTTATTTTTCGCTAAAAGTATTACAAAGTGTATTACATAAGTGTCCTTTTTTCCCCCCCGCCCTTGACAGACCCCTGCCCTCCCTTACCCCCCAGTGTCTTATGTCCATTAGTTATGGTTATATGGATGCATACCAGTCCTTCGGTTGATCTCTTAATCCCCTCCCTCCTCCCCCCCAACCCTCCCTGGCCTTCCCACTGCAGTTTGACAATCAGTTTGAGGCAGCTCTGCCTCTGAAGATACGCAGATTTTAAATGTTAATTAAATGTTAATTTAAAATTACATTTATAAAGATTATATCAACTTGCATTCTCACAAATAGCATGCTGCAGGGTCTCCTACCTTGCCAGAGCTTGATGTTCTGAAGCTTTTTCTCTCTTGCTAATCTGGTAAGTGGAAGAAAATGTCTCATTCTTATTTAGATTTGCATATTCCTCATTACTACTCTGGCAGACCATACATTTTTTTTTTATGTTCCTAGTCTTGTTCCTTTTCATACTCCTTCTTCTTGAATATTTTTTTTAGGGCATTTCCTTTTTATTACTTCTTGTTAATTTGTAAAGTGCAAGTATCAACTCTTTTCTGTCTTTTATAAAATAAAATTTCCTTAGGCTTTTCATTGCCTCTTAACATTCTGTTCTTCATAGATACTCTCTGTGACTGACACAGTCAAATTTCTCTATTTTTCATATTTATGGCACATAAATATTCTGTTTAATTTAGGAAGTTCACCTCTACTCAGAGTATATGTAATTATTCTCCTATATTTTATTCAAATATTTTTTTATTTTCTAATTTAGATTTTGTAATTTATCTAGAATTTAATTTTTTTCATATGGTGCAAGTATTTAGTTTTTAAAACAGCATAAGTTGTCAACAAATGGTTCTGGAACAACTGGACATCCACATGTGAAAAAAAACTTAGACACAGACCTCACACCCATAATAAAAATTAATTCAAAATGAATCATAGACCTTAATGTAAAATGCAAAATTATAAAATTCCTAGAAGATAACAAAGGATAAAACCTAGATGACTTTGGTTATGGCCATGACTTTTTAGTTACACCATTAAGGCATTAAATAAATAATTAGTAAGCTAATTTAATGGATTCCATTAAAATTTAAAACTTGTGCTCTATGAAAGGCATGTCAAGAGATTGAGAAGGTAAGCCACAGAGAAAACATTTGCAAATGACACATCTGAAAAAGGACTGTTATCCAAGATATACAGAAGCTCTTAAAATTCAACAATAAGAAAACAAACAGCCCAATTTAAAAATGGGCAAAAGACCTGAACAGACACCTTGCAAAAGAAGATATACAGATGGCAAATTAGCGTATAAAAAGATGTTCGCTATCAATGTCATCAGGGAAATGCAAATAAAACAACAATGAGATACTAGTGAATACCTAGTTGAATGACCAAAATCCACAATGTTGACAACACTAAATGCTGGTGAGAATGTGGGATAACAGGAACCCTCATTGTTATGGGAATGCAAAATGGCAGTCACTTTGGAAAACACTTTGGCAGTTTCCTATAAAATTAAACATACTCTTACCAGACAACCCAGCAATCACACTCTTTGGTATTTATTAAAAGGAATTGAAAGTTTTATTTCCATGCAAAAATCTGAACATGAACGTTTATAACAGCTTTAGTCATAATAGCCATAACGTGAAAGCAACTAAGGTGTCCTTCAGGAGATAAATGGGTAAAGAAACTGTGGTGCATCCAGACATTGAAGTAGCATTCAGGGCTAACAAAAAGCGAGCTCTCAAATCACAGAAAGACATGGAGGGAAATTAAATGCATATTGCTAAGTGAAAGAAGCCAGTCTGAAAAGGCTCCGTACTATCTGATTCCAATTATGTGGCATTCTGGAAAATGCAAAACTATACAAACAGTAAAAAGATCAGGGGTTGCCAGGAGTTGGGGGATCCGGTTTGATAATATTTTGTTGAGGATTTTAGTATCTATGTTCATCAGGGATATTGGCCTATTTTTCTTTCTTTCTAGTGTCTTTATCTGGTTTGGGAATTAGGGCAATGCTGGCCTTGTACAATGAGCTTTAGAGTCTTACCTCCTTTTGAATTTACAGCATAAATAAATGAATAAGATGAATAAGATGAGAAGCATAGGTGAAGCCATCTGGCCCAGGACTTTTGTTTGCTGAGAGTTTTTGGTTACTGGTTCTATTTCATTAGTTGTGATTGGTTTATTAAGAGTTTCTCCAGAAAGAGAACACACCAAAGGTCCCTGATGGGTGCAGTCACCAGACCTTTCTGTAGGACTTGAGCTTGGCAGGGTGGTGTCGTCAGTGGTTGGAGGACTGGCATCGTGCACTCCCCTGGCTGCTGCTGTAATAATAGGAGTGCCCCACCTTGGGTAGATAGTGTTTCAGGGTTCTGTGGAATAGGGACTCAGCACAGGGACCTCAGTGTGTGATTCTTCAGATCTCTCTATGGGCCACGCTACCCAGATCTTCGCTTTGTGACTCCCATATGGCTTGAGTTGCCTTCCCTCTACTGGATCCCCAAGTGAGTGTCTGAGAGCAAGATGCTGTGTGCTGGCTCTTTAAAAGGGCACCTATGTTTCTAACAAACTCCCTCCTCCTCCAGGCAAACAGAGCTCTCACTGATTTTCACATCCAGATGCTATGTGGGCTCCTCTTCCCGGCTCTGGTGCTCTGGATTGGGGATCCCAGCATAAGGTTAAGACCCCATGCTCCTCAGGAGGACTTTTGTAGCTAAGATATCGCTCTGAGTTCTCGACTGACACACATGGGTGCAGGGGACCAGCCCTTTCTGCATCTTTCTACATTTTACTGTAAGTCTCTATGTGGCTTCTGTAAATCCTTGGTTGTAATATTTCTGTTCAGCTAGCTTTCAATTGGTTATTCTGGTTGATTGCGCTATAATTTAGCTGGAAATCCATTTGGCACCTGGAGGAGGTGAATGTAGCTTCCACCTACTACACAGCCACCTTGCGATCTCCATCTCTGCTTCTGAGCCCTGGGTGGCATTGACTGAAACTGCTGTTGCAACTGCATGTCAGCCCAACTTCTCCCTTTGCTCACCCTGCTTCCATTGGCCTCATAGACCTCTGCAAAAAGCTTTCTGAACACAGGTCTTAACAACTCAGTATATGCTCTTGGAGAAGCCAATCTGCAACATTCAGGTTGTCCTCAGTCTGAACACAGATTTATACTATGCTTCTAATGGTTTACACCCATTTTGGCATTGGAGTGGAGTCTTTAAAACACATAGTTTACTATTCTTCAGTTTAATTTGGCATAAATTCTTCTATAGACTTGATGGTCTTACAGCATAAATAAAAATCAATAAAAGTCCAATTAAATAGGACCAGAGGCATGGGTAAATGGAACAAACTGACAGATCTCAGAGGGCAGGATCGGAAGAGATCAACCAAAGAATACATATGCATATATGCATAGCCCATGGACACAGATAATAATGTGGTGAAGGCCTGGGGTAGAGGCAGGGTAGAGGGAGGCAAAAGGGTGCAAAATAGTAGACGCCTGTAATTGACTCAACAACAACAAACAATCCAGATAGTGAAGAGATTATTTAGAGATTAAGGTCACTTTTATGTTTAACAATATTTACAAAGATTAAATGCTCTTAACAAAGCATACATAACAAGAGCAAATCCGCAAGTGTACAAAATGAACTAATTTGATTTACAATAATAACAGACGTTGCCACCTGCTGATTGTATTAAATATGAATCAAGTTCAGTATTGCCATCATTTAGGAAACTAGAGATAATCTCTATTTTTCTACCTCAAATCTTCAGAATAAGCATAAATGGATAAAGACATGACAGGTTTGGTGATTAAGAGTGGCAAAGTTCCAAATTCCCTACATTAGTGAGTTTTTTATGAGGTTTTACTTTGTAGCCTAGTGATGGAGGGATAGTCATTATAGCTTAAGCATGGATATTTATAGTTATCATATTTTTAACATAAAGACTGCCTAGTGGGATAACACCTGCTTGATTGTATTCAAGGAAATGCAAAGAAAATATGAAAGAATAGGTATAAAAACATATTGCAAATTAAAAGGTAATTAAATATAATTTTAGTCACGTTACTTGGTCAAGCATTGGGAGTGATCATTATGATTAAGATGCCTGAGTAATGGGTCTAAATTATTTGTAATCTAAAAAGTGATTGCATGGGAGAGGGGGTGGGTGGAGGTGGAAGAGGGTATGGGGTGGATAAATGGTGATGGAAAAAGTACAATAAAATTAAGAAAAAGGAAATAAAATAAAAGATAAAAAACAACAAAAGATCCTCAAAACCTAAGTATTCCTGTAATTAGCCTGATTTTCTTATGCAATTGTAAAATGGACCTGAATTAATTCCCAAAGTAGCTATGGATTTAGTGACAAGAGCACTGGACTTTGGGATTCTGCTCACCAAGGATACAATTCTGCTCAGTAGGCAAGTGACTTAACTAACATCTCTGACACTCAATTTCTCCCCTTTAAAATACAGGATACTTAAACTACAGCATTATTTTGGTGAACAAAATAGGGTAGTATATATCATTCTTCTTAGAACAAACTGGGTGCCTATCAAATATTTGTTGAAAGAGCAACATTGTTTAAAATAAATGGAATTTTTATTTATTATCAACTTCCTTCCCAAACAAAATTATACTTTACAGTGGTACATAAAATATGACAAAAAAAATCTATGACAAAAAATCATACATTAAACTGCAGTGAAAGAGATTTTAAAAAATAAACAGGATGGAGAAAGAAAATAAGCCCTGATGAGACTACAATGAAAACTCTACATGGCTATATACAACTTAAATGTAGGCCTCAAAATTAGCTCTAAGTTTCTGAAACTCAGATGCAAAAGATACCTTTTTAGTTACACAGCTCAGGGGTTGTACTGAATATCTGTTCTTGGTGTAAGAGCCAACAAAAATTTCTCTTGAAGTTGTTCACAAAGAGGACATTATTGGAAGTAATGAACAGCATTTTCAATGTTATCCTTAAAATAGATGCAGGGACAACAACTTTACAGAACTGTTTCTAAGTAGGTTTCTTGCATTATTTCAGAAAGCAGCTCAATAAACATGTTACTATGTATGGAAAGGCAAGGACAAGATTAACTCTTGCCTATTTGCTGAAGTTACTGAAAAATATAGGGCAAAAGGGGCTATTGTGGTCTAGGGAACTGGCTTAACATAGGGAGATATTTTAGGAGGGCCTGTGCCCTTCATGAAAGTCATCTTAAAGACCTATTTTTCTCACAAAGAAATTTAAACAAATAAAAAGATCAGTGAGCTTAAATTGTAATTCTTGGAAAATACAAGTGAGAAATGATTTTATATTGCTTGTTCTGCTCACTTAACCAATGTCTGAGCACTAACTATGATGGAGAAACAGTGCAGTATAGTGGTTTAAAAACTATATTTACGCATATGTACCTTATCTCTATATCTGTGTCTACATCTACAACTCTACCTATATCTATTTCTAAATCTATACATCTATCGCCACAAAGATACCCACAAAGATCACAGCACATTTGCTCAGGGGTATAATGATGTTTGCGATCAGAATTTGTAACAGTCAAGTAACGAGGCAATGCTAATTCAGTGACATTAAATCTCATGAAATAATCAATTTCAAAGCTGCCTCATCATTCTTTTTTTTCCTTTTTTTTTTCTTTCCTCCCTGGCTCAGATCCCATCCCCTCCTCCTCCTCTTCCTCTTCCTGCAGTGGCCTAGGAGGAGCTCCAGGACAACCGAAAGCTGGAAGGTCAGTGAGGGCGCAGGTGGAGACCCAGGCCTGGCTGAGTCAGGAAGGCAAGGCAGAGGCTGGGGCAGGATGCTTCCTCATTCTTTTAAGGATGTGTGGATTGCTTGATAAGGCTCATACGTAAATGGAAGGCCATTCTTTATGGTGTATAGAAGGGAGATGATTATTTTGTCTTTCTTGTGCAGTATTATCAAAATGCATCCCCACCATTCTAGACTGATAGTTCCTTTACTTAAGGTAAATGAAACATGTGATATTCTAAGTAATTTTCTAGAAAGTGAGGCTTATACTTTTAAATGATAATTTAAGAATCAATTCCCTTAGATGTAAATCTTTATTAAATTGAATGGAGATATTATATGGACAGCACTAAACATTGTGGAAATCTGTAATTATGTGATTCAGTAATATCTGCCAAGACTACTGAGGTGTGTTGGTGTTTTGCACCTAGACTTGTTGTCCTAGAGTCTAGGACCTAGACTATATCATATTGTTGCATATTGTGAAGAAAGCAGTTAGGAATTTGCAGAGCTTGTAGTGCTGAGTCTATCAATATCAATGGCCTCTAGACTCTACCATTTCACTCACTGCATTTGTGTTCTGTGTGACAATGACACCAAATCTGCTTTTATTGCCTAACCAATTGGCTATATTCCTATCTCCACATCATGTTATTGTAGCTTAGTTTTGGCTTTTTCCCCTTTGAGAGAAAGAGACATTTACAATAGTATACCTTAAGCAACTGCTGCTGACTTTTGTTTATATGGAATCACACCCAAGTTTTTGGGTTGTTTGTATTTGTATTTAAATGACACAAACCTTTTCAAATGAGACCCTAGGAGAGTGAGACTGATATTTTTAGTGACATGTGGAGCTCAAATGAGTTATTTTATGTTTCTAAACAGCTGGAGAAATGAAGGAAAACTCTCCTTGAAAGTCACATTTTTTTAAAAGGGGGTATATAGTGATGATCAGAGGGAAGGGGGTGGGTGCTGGGAGGAGATGGGCAAAATGGAGAAGAAATAGGGACATCTGTGATAGTGTTAAAAATAAAGTTCAAGAAGAGGGGTATGGGAGTTAATAGCATAAAACACAGGTTTCTTACAAGTATATAATATTAAATTCCTTGAAACAGTTAAACTTTAGGTGCTTAACTCTAGGGCCAAAACTGATCATATTTCAGTAGAGAAATCTTAATCATTGTGGAAATGCTGTAGTGGATGTAAAAATATGCATGTATGATGGATAGGTTGTCATTTTCCAACTCCCTATGTTATACAGAATCTCACCTCTTCTTCCTTTGAGTCCCACCTTCTTTGCATCCAGAATCCCAATTTTGCTTAGATATTGTTCATCAGGGGAGGCCAGGAGAAGGACTAGTCCTCAGGGTGTGGGTCAACATTATTGAGTCCAACCATCACAGCAGTTCCACAGTTGTCCTTTCTCCCACCCAGTGGCTGGTTTAGGAGTAGAAAAGTGAATACAACGCAATTCTGTCCGGTGAAATGTAAAGACAAGTTGGTTTAGAGGCTTCCGGGAGGTTGTCTTTACTCCTGAAAAGGGACTAAAGGAAAATATATTCTTTCTTCTGGCCTTAACAAATTATTGTGCAAGAAAATGCTACCTCAATTGCTGCAGCCTACTTTTACCACAAAGGAATTCAATGTGAAGTTCATGGTGGCAGACCAGAGAGGTCAAATGCTGATTGTGTCATCATTACATTAATGAATCCTGTAATTGCCTTATCTCTGTATTTCTTGCTATGTTTCTGTTATGTTTAAGTATTTTCTTAAGTCTTTTGTTATTTGAAGTTAACTGCACTGTAAATAATGCAAACATAACAAATTAACTCTGTGTTTTATGC
Organism: Myotis yumanensis; assembly: GCF_028538775.1. Lineage (NCBI taxonomy): Eukaryota > Metazoa > Chordata > Mammalia > Chiroptera > Vespertilionidae > Myotis > Myotis yumanensis. Next base: position 170,485,407 of record NW_027223752.1, on the reverse strand, counting down.
TTTCTGGAGGGAAACCTGAAATGTAAGGCCTGAGAATATAAGATATTAGACAGGTTTTTTAAAATTGTCATAAACTGTTTACTTAAAAACTTTTTGAATTGGGTACTCTGAAACAGACATGGGTCTGAATAGCATTGCTAATGCATATTAAGTTAAAGCATTTTATTCAGGAAATAAAGATAATTTTGAACAAAAGAAGATAAGAAAAATTATTTTTTAATTAAATTTTTTAAAAAAGTTTTTCCTCTAACATTTTCTGACAGCAAACTATTAGGGACAGTTCTTTTAAAAAATCCCCACCCTTGATGTATTGTGTCCTGCCAAGATATGTTGAATGTTGAAACTTGGACTTCTCTTCAAGAGCTTTTCAATGTATGTGGGCCTTTTATAGGTCGTGGTATGTTTTAGGACTTTTTAAGAGTCTTCCTTGAGGTTAAGGGCTGCATCAGATAATCAGAGTAGTGTGTTATCTGAGGTCAAATCACTAACTCCACTGTCCTACTTCCTAACCTTAGCCCACTTTCCACACATCTCCTTATCGTGGCCCTGCACCTGCTGCTCAGTCATCCTTTCTTATACAGATTGAAGTTGCTCCCTATGAAAGGTGAACCACTCACTCAACTGTGTTTTCAGGAAATACAGGCTACAACTGATTTTATGGGTACCAGCATAGAGAAATAGCATTGAGAGAATTGCCAAAGGAGACTCCTTCATAATTATAAAGAAAATTCTCTTTATTTAAATCAACTTAATTTTCATATGAAAATTTTTCTGGTTTTGGTTACCATTGTGTTCTCAACTTAGCTTGGCAGAGAATGAAATCGTAGTTTTTATTTCTAAATAAAATGAGGAAGAATTTAATAAAGAAAAAATTTTAGAAAGTCAATGAATTATTGCCCATGCATACATTGAGCATATACTATGTGCCTGGAACCCACTAAAGGTTTGTAAAACAATATCTTTTCTAGTTAAGAGCAAGTTAGACCGCAGTACTTTACTTATTTCATGATTAAACATATAAATCCAGGTGAATGTAACTAAATGTTCAAGTCACTGACATTGCAGTTCCTACTGATAGTCCCTTCAGAATCTAGGGACAAAAACAAAAGCTTTCCACTTATACAGACTAATGAATACTTTGATTTTGTAAAGTGGCAGGCATTCATGAAAAATTATAACTCCCACTTACATTTAGATATAAAAGCAAAATACAATGTATAATTATTCACAACAAATGAGTTTAACACTGCATTTCAGAAACTTAAAGCCAGCTTTTCACTTTAAAGTAACTTGTAGGAACAAATTTAAGAGCTAGACACAGTTAAGAGTTAAAAAGATCAAATTCTTTGAGTACTACTTTAATCACAGATCAAACAAGGCCTGCTGGTCCAAGGACAAAAATTGATTTTATTACATGTATCAGAGTAGGTATCTGATTATTTTCATTTTTTTTCCCCACAAGGAAGATTGTATATGTAGAAGAGAAATATTCTTCTTAAAGCTAACTTTACCATGCCCAGACTGAATCAGCATTTCCAACAATTCTGGTAAATCATATTCATATTTTATATGCCATTTGCCTCCCAAAGCTAGAGTCACCCCACATAGTAGTAGTTCTTTTTACTTTAATGAAGGAGTGCATCCACAGTTGCATAGGAAAATATTTCTCTTCATAGCAGTATTTTATATGCTTGTTCCATGGAGAGTTTCAAGGCAGCTTGGCATTAGGAGTGCATTGCAGGCATGTAACTGGGAGCATGGGTGAAGTGACAGCCTGGGCTGCAGACATCAGCCCTATGGGTGGGAGTGCGCTGAGTGTTGGCAGGACAACAACTGGAATGGACAGCATGCATCCAGCCCTCTCCCTTTTCTGGGGCTCTGCAGGGAGTGACAATGGGGCTGTCAAAGTCAAGGCACTGTTCACGGGCTGAAGGGAGGAGCATTGTGCTGCATTGTCAGGGAAACTAAGCTGTCACTTCAGGAGTTGACTCAATACTCTGAGCTCCTTTAGAAAATAAAAGCTTAACTTTCACTTGTCATTCAGGAAGAGTGATTTCCCCAAATGCTGGCTGTCAGTAGGGTGTGATGTCAGGGAGGCAGACTGGGCCCTTTCTCTTCCCTGCAGGGTGTGAGACAGCTGTGGCAGGACGTCTATGAACAGGTAAAGCTTATCTTCAGCAGCTTCTTTGTGTTCCTAATCTGTGTGGTCCAGGGTTCCTCCTTGCACAGCCCCATTCAGCCTATTTCCCACCCAATCAAAACTTGCCTTTGTCATTTCTAAATTCTCAAAGCCGCCCTCTTCACTACATAGGGCTCATAAACCTGTTAGGAAAATTTCTAGTGAATATTTATATTCATGGTTACATTAGTGCTGTAAGGGAACATAGAGAGTCTTTAGCTCCATCTTAGTCTCATTTCATAGGTAAGGTGAATTGGTATGTACATGACCAACTAGTTAATGGAAGGGGAGGGCAATGAGTTATTTTTATTATAATGATTATGATAGCATGATAATTAAACAATAACTTGTTGAAATTGAAAGATGCAGGTAGTGAGATAGAGCTACCCAGACACCTCCCTCTATTTTCTTTAATTAGTTATGGCAATACACAGTCTTCTCAGCTTGCAGAATCTCCACATGCAAATGCATCAAACAGCTGACCAAATTCAGAGCTCTGGCTTACCCCTACCAAAATTACAGAAGACTAGCAGAAAGCTGAATGTCAACGTATTAATTAATAAGGAGAAACATAACTGTCAAGTAGATGAGAAAGAATCATTTCTCTTTAAGAGAGTGTAAGTGAAAGTAATAATAATAATTAATTAAAATTATTAATAAAGTATTATTGCCAGACTCTGTGTGTGATGTGCTTTACAAAAGTTGTGACCTAATCTCCTGAACAATCCTGTAAGGTAGATACTATCATTCTCCAAGTTTTAGAAACAATAAAGCTAAGGCACGGAGGAGTCAAGAAACTTGACCATTGCCATCAACTAATAAATGACATGATCTGGTGGTGAACCCAGGGAATCCGGTCTCACCCGCTCTGTAATAATACCGCCTCAGTAGAGGGTTTGGAGAGGACAGAAGCAGAACAAATGTTTGGACACCTGATTGACCTCTTTAGTGGTTGGTACAAGGAACCAACCACTCTCATTTGATTCTCAACCAGGAGAAATGTTGCCCCCAGGGGACATGTGACAACATCCAGAGGCATTTTAGGTTGTCACAACTGAAACAGGGGAGTGCTACTGGCATCTAGTAGATAGAGGCCTGGATTGCTGCTAAATATCCTACAATGCACAGGGCATCCCCGACAATAAAGAGTCAGCCAGTCCAAACTGCCAGTAGTCCGGGGCTGAGGAACCCTGGTACCAGGCGGTGAGAGCTGCATCCACCTCCACAGTGTAGATCTGTGTCCCATCAGGGGACCCTGAGGAGGTCCTGGGCTGGTGGACTCGGTTATGTGCAGAGTACTTACACGTGTACTTCAGATGGGCCTTTCTGGGAGGGCTCCACACCCTTATGATCTCATCTGAGCCTGCTTACCTCCCAAGGTCCCCATCTCCAAATACAATCACACCGAGGGTATTTATCTAACGTATAAATTTGGGGAAGGACTTAAACCTTAAGCCCATAACACAAACTTTTATCAGCTTTATAAACTATTTCCTAATTTCCATGCTACTGTAAATAATATTGCTTTTTAAATTTTAATTTCTGATTTTCTTTCAATATATAGAAATACAATTTATTTTAATAATCTTATATCTTACAAACTTTCCAAATTCACTTACTAGTTCTAACAGCTTTAAAAAAGTAAATGCCTTGGGATTTTCTAAAAACAATCATGCCATCTATGAATGGGGTCAGTTTTGCTTCCTCCTTTTCAGTCTGAATGCCTTTAATTCCCTTTTCTTGCATGGCTGCAGTGGCTTGAACCGCCAACACCATAGAATGAGTAGAAGTGATGGACATGCCCTTTCTTGTCTTTTTTCAGATTTTAGGAGGAAAACATTTGGTCTTTCACCATTGGGTATAGAGTTGGCTGTAGGATTTGTATAGTCACCCTTTTTTGACTAAGAAACGTTTGTTCCAAATTTGCTGAGGGTTTTTGTCATGCATGGGTGCTGGATTGTGAGATTTTATATATATATATATATATATATATATATATATATATATATATATGATATATATATTAATCATTTGTTCCCTTGCTTAAAGCCCATTAAAACCTTCCCATCACCTTTCAAATAAAGTCCAGCTTTCATACCACAGCATGCATTTCTCACCATTTCTCAAAACACCACCAAACTGCGTATAGTTCTGTGAATGTCGATGCTATTTCAGGCTTCTGTGAATTGTCTCAGGTTCCTTTGGTCTAGAGAGTATTGTCCTCCTCACCCCCTAACCCTTAAATCTTTCCCAGACACCCAACGAAGTTCATTAGTGAATTTTAACTCTCCTTTAAAAACTCAACTGAACATAACTTTCTTTGTGATGACTCCTTCGTCAGTGTTACAATTGTGTTCATGCCGCCATGGTTGACATTGCTTGCTAGTATTTGTTTACTTTTTTGTCTTTCTCTTCAAAAGACAGTGGGCAGCTGAAGAAGTGAACCTCGTTCAGTAAAGTGCTTAATAGAAAGTAGGCCCCAATATAAATGGAATAACATCTATGAAATTCTGAAGACTAAGTGTTACAGAAACTTTCTTTGTAGAAATTGAAGATGGCATTATTTTTGCATTATATTCTATTGTAAATACATAGTTTTTCTAACAGTGGTGAATACAATGTTAATATTTATAAGAAATTAATATTAAATGATAGTATAACTATTATCATCATATTTCTACTGATGCATTAATACCTAAAGCCAATATCAAAATCCAGTCCTCTACTGTCCACCAGGGCCTTAGCAAAGCTACCTTACATAATATTTATAAGTATTAGTTCATTTAATCTTCATGAAAACATTATAGGCAGGTCCTGTTATTATCTCCATTTTAAAAGTGAGAAAACAGAAGCACAGATAAATTAAACCACAGAGCTGGAAGTAGCAGATCTAGCAGATCTTGCCTTTCAAAGTGGGCAGTTCAACTCTAAAATCTGTTCTTTTCATTTCTGTGATATATTTAGTAAAAAAAAACAAAAAAACAAAAAAAACAAACTTTATAAAGTACAAAATAACGGTACTGTGCCTATTTTACTTTTTCAGCTGTGATAACAGACTATAGTTATATCTAACTATGCTGCATGCAAAAACCAAACATGGCTTCCAGATTCCCTGTAGTGAAATTATAAATATATTATGAATATAAGGAACATGGAAATGTTCTTTATCTTCTTAAAATGTTCAATGACAACTAGTAACACACAAGCTATAGCTTTCAGAACACTGGCTTAAAAACTTAACCTTCCTTGAATTTAGTATTTTAGGAAAAACTGTCAAAGATAAGTGAATTTGAAATAATCCTATGTGACACATTAGGTTTTATATGCTCATACTACAGTTGCAATGACATGGCTGAAACTTTGTGTATTGGTTGTATGAAATGTTCCATGAAACTGAAATACTCATATAGATTTCACTTAGGGATAACAGCATACTTAAGAAAAAGGTAAATATAAAAAATATGAGCTGAAAATTACCTCTACAAGTTAAATATCCTTATTAATTTCTCTGTTACTAATTTAATATGGTTCTGAAACAAATAAAGACTCATTTAAAACACAGTATCCTTAAAAAACTAAAAATGGAACTCCCATTTGACCCAGTGATCCCACTTCTAGAAATATATCCCAAGAAACTAGAAACACCAATCAGAAAGGATATATGTACCCCTATGACAGTGATGGCGAACCTATGACACACATGTCAGAGGTGACACGCGAACTCATTTTTTTGGTTGATTTTTCTTTGCTAAATGGCATTTAAATATATAAAATAAATATAAAAAATATGTCTTTGTTTTACTATGGTTGCAAATATAAAAAAATTTCTATATGTGACACGGCACCAGAGTTAAGTTACGGTTTTTCAAAATGCTGACACGCTGAGCTCAAAAGGTTCACCATCACTGCCCTATGTTCATAGCAGCACAATTTACCATAGCTAAGATTTGGAAACAGCCTAAGTGCCCATCAGCAGATGAGTGGATTAAAAAACTGTGGTACATCTACACAATGGAATACTACACTGTGGTAAAAAAGAAGGAATTGTTACCATTTGCAACAGCATGGATGGAACTGGAGAGCATTATGCTAAGCAAAATAAGCCAGTCAGAGAAAGATAACTATCACATGATCTCACTCATTTGTGGAATATAATGAACAACATAATCTGATGAACAAAAACAGATCCAGAGACAGAGAAGCATCAATCAGACCTTCAAACCTCAGAGGGAAGGTAGGGGAGAGTGGGGGTAAGGGGGAGAGATCAACCAAAAGACTTTTATGTAAGCATATAGGCCTAACCAATGGACACAGACACCAGGGGTTGAGGGCATGAGTGGTTTGGGGGGGGAGCCACTGGGGTGATAAGGACACAGATATAATACCTTAATCAATAAAGAAAAAAGAAAAGAAAACACAATATGAAACAAGTCGCCTGCAACTGAAACATAACTTTGTGCTTTTCTATTTCTGAAATGTGTGTGACTATTCTTGCTTTGTGACTTTCTCTGTCTATAGTATAGCATTATCAGTTAATGAAGATGGGTCCTGTTAAGGCAGAGCTAGATAAAATAATGAAGTCTATAATACTTTTTAATTGCCTTTCTGATTTGTGGTTTTTTTCCATGTTTCAAAATGATAATTCCCAATGTAATCGATTTATCTCGTTAGATAAGATAAAACCAGTGTGCCCTTCCAGCCGCTCCCAAAGTTATTTGCAACTCTAATATTAAAACTATCAAAATTAGCTACAAATATTAACATGTTCAGCGCCATGTCAGTCACTGGTGACTGAAATGGAAAGGAAGACAAAACAGGCTTGGCGCTTAACAGGTTAAATTCATCTAATGTATTGCATGACTTAAGCCAGAGTTATATTTTTTTTCATAAGCCAAAATCACACTTTATGCATTAGGATATAGTAAACAAAGAATGCTAAGGAGCACTTTAAAAGCATTCAGTAACCTAGGATATTTCCCTCGTGTGACCTGCACCATGCTACTATTTGCCCCTCCCAACTGCAAGTTCTTGTTGGTTCTTATTGACACCTATCCAGTTTTGTCTCATGGTTTGATGCACAAATGTAATTTCTCTGCTTCAGTTGTTTGATATTGCAGCCATGCTCAGTTGTGGATTCCTTCTTTTTAAACACCATTATTTTTGAATTGTGGAAAAAAAGTCCATGTGATAATTTGTCACCAAAATGTATAAAATTTTGCTTGAAATTATGCTAAATTGCTCTCCAGAAAGATTTCAAAATGTATATTTTCACTGAGAGTGTGGAAATACATTGAGAACTCAGTGTGCTAATGAACATTATTAATCTCTAAAGGACAGCCCTAATAAACAGAGTTTTTCTGTATTTACTTAATCATAGAACATTTTTGCTGTGGGATACTTATTAATATGCTCCATAGGACACTATGGTTTCTAGGTCATAGCTTGAAAACCATTAAAATTTAGTAAAAAAATGAAAAAATCCTGGGATAGTCTCTTTTTTGTATAACACTCTTCCAGCTGGAATAGACTAGAAAAATTTCAAAATATTTGTGAACTAAGAAAAAGACTAACATGCAAAACTTAATTTTATACTAAAAAGACTGAATCATGTCATCAGAAATTTCTGGAAGTTGTGCAAAGAGGTGACTGGTGAATTAAGTATTTTGTTGACACCAGTTTTCAAATTTGAGTTCATTGTATAACATTTTATCAAGTACTTTCTAGGGGAGGAGAGGGGGAAGAATTGAGCAAAACAGAAAAGTAAAGAAAAAGAACTAGTTGAGGGTTGTGGGGAAGTAACCCCAGCTGCAGAACCATGGCGTCCTTCGGGACTCTTACCTTCGATGAATATGGGCACCCTTTCCTCATCATCAAGGATCAGGACCGTAAGACTTGTCTTACGGGGCTGGAGCTCTCAAGTCTCATGTAATGGCAGCACAGGCTGTAGCAAATACCATGAGAACATCACTTGGACCAAATGGGCTTGATAAAATGATGGTGGATAAGGATGGTGATGTGACTGTAACTACCAATGGTGCCACCATTTTGAGCATGATGGATGTTGATCACCAGATTGCCAAGTTGATGGTTGAACTGACCAAATCATAGGATGGTGAAATTGGAGACGGAACCACCGGAGTGGTTGTCCTGGCTGGTGCCTTGTTGGAAGAAGCTGAGCAGTTGCATTCACTCCATCAGGATCGCTGATGGCTATGAGCAAGCCGCCCGCATTGCTATCGACTACCTGGACGAGATCAGCGATAGTGTCCTTGTTGACGTGAAGTGCACTGAGCCCCTGATTCAGATTTCGAAAGCCACGCTGGGTTCCAAAGTGGTTAACAGCTGTCACTGACAAATGGCTGAGATTGCTGTGAATGCTATTCTCACTGTGGCCGATATGCAGCGCAGAGACGTTGACTTTGAGCTCATCAAAGTAGAAGGCAAAGTGGGCGGGAGATTGGAGGACACTAAACTTATTAAGGGAGTGATTGTGGACAAGGATTTCAGTCACCCACAGATGCCAAAACAAGTACAAGATGCTAAGATCGAAATTCTCACATGTCCATTTGAACCACCAAAACCAAAGACGAAGCATAAGCCGGATGTGACCTCTGTGGAAGACTATAAAGCCCTTCAGAAATACGAAAAGGAGAAGTTTGAAGAGATGATTAAGCAAATTAAAGAAACTGGCGCTAACCTAGCTATTTGCCAATGGGGCTTTGATGATGAAACGAATCATTTACTTCTTCAGAACGACTTGCCTGCGGTTCGTTGGGTTGGAGGACCTGAAATCGAGTTGATGGCCATTGCAACAGGAGGGCAGATCGTCCCCCCGCTTCTCAGAGCTCACAACTGAGAAGCTGGGCTTTGCTGGGATTGTAAAAGAGATCTCATTTGGGACAACTAAAGACAAGATGCTGGTCATCGAGCAGTGTAAGAACTCCAGAGCTGTAACCATTTTCATCAGAGGAGGAAATAAGATGATCATCGAGGAAGCAAAGCGATCCCTTCACGATGCCTTGTGTGTCATTCGGAACCTCATCCGTGATAATCGTGTGGTGTATGGTGGAGGCGCTGCTGAAATCGCTTGTGCTTTAGCAGTTAGCCAAGCAGCAGATAAGTGCCCAACCTTGGAGCAGTATGCCATGCGAGCATTCGCTGATGCCCTGGAAGTCATCCCCATGGCCCTTGCTGAGAACAGTGGCATGAATCCCATCCAGACGATGTCTGAGGTCCGAGCCAGACAAGTGAAGGATAAGAACCCTGCTCTTGGGGTTGACTGTATGCACAAGGGTACAAACGATATGAAGCAACAACATGTCATAGAAGCCTTGATTGGCAAAAAGCAACAGATCTCTCTTGCAACACAAATGGTTAGAATGATTTTGAAGATTGATGATATCTGAAAGCCTGGAGAATCTGAAGAATAAAAAAAATTAAAATTAAATGTAGTAACAACCACCACTACTACGATTAAATAAAAGGGTGTCTTATGATGTTAAAAAAAAAAAAAGAACTAGTTGACACAGACAACAGTGTGGTGATTGCAAGGGGGGTGGGAAAGGTGGAGAAGAGTATAGGGGGATAAATAGTGATAGAAAAAAATATAATAAAATAAAAATAAGTAAAAATCTACTTTAGCTGTATATATATATATATATTTAAGAACATAAATTATGTAATTATAGTTTGTCTTCAAAAACAAACTTTGAAGATATACTTTGTTCTTGTCATTTGAGGAAAAAAAGTAGTTTCAAAATTATTTGAGAATGTAAGGAAGAAGTAAGCCAAAGTGAAATCTTTAAATATGGAGGTAAAAGAAAAATTCTTGCCTTGGAGCTACATTTTTATCTGTATGGTGAATTGGTTTAACTATAAGTTCTCCCACTATAAAACCACTATCTCCTGACTAAAACATACTCTTAGAGCGTTATTCATATTATAAGAAGAAAATACAATCTCTATGCTCAGTCCTGTGAGCTGGGTCCAGAGCTGAGATCTCTGACCAATGAACAGATTGAAGAGGCTGGGTTGACCTGAGAGCAAACATGGTTTTCACACTAAGCTCTAAGCAGAACTCCCCTGAGACTCCCACTGAGCCCTGATCTGCCAGGAAAGGAAAGGCCAGCAGTGTCCTCTGGCTATCAATAACAGCAAAGCCCAATTGTCTTGGAGGAAAGCATCTCCAATGTCAACTCTAGGGATCTGCACAAATTAAGAACAAATAACTATGAGCTCAAAGCAAAAGGATAAGATACACAGGAAAGTTAGACACCACTTTTTTCTCTTTTTGCTGTTTTCTGTGGTTATTTTAGCAGAGATGCTTCTTAACATGAAAATCCTTTTTCTCTTTCTCTTGGCACGCGTTTCCAGCCTCCCTCGCTGATGAACCCTTTCTATAGGCCCTCTCCAATGTTCTTTCTTTCCTCTGACACCCAGTAGGGCCAATAACCAAGTAACCTTAAAAGCCACTAAATGCAGGTGGCAGAATATTCTCAAACTTACTGCCAAATGACCACGTTGGATAGAATGGGAGTCTTCACTATACCGCTCAGCAAGAAGCCTACATTGCTATGGGAAAGTGACTGATATGTGGTCCATTCTTCCTTTGGGAATCTTCATTGGGATCATCCCCTTCTTACTCCACTATTGTCAGACCTTAAGGATCCATGCATGTGTGGACCTGATGGAGAGCCGTAAAAGCTATAAAGAAATCTAAATGTTTGGATGGATGGGACTTTGAATTGTCCCCCTGCAGGACAGCATGGATATGTTCTATTGAGAAAAGAAGAGCATACATGGGTTGTGTTGGCTAAAGCTATGGCATAGATTGCTGGGTGTTCACTAAATCTTTTTAGCGTGAATCTAGTTGACCCTTCCCAGCATCTCTGACCATGTGGCCATGTGACTATCTATGGAGTGGGAACAGAAGTTATGTTTATCACTTGCTGGCCTGGCCTATAGTAACCTTCTACATGCAGTTGTCAGTGATTTTTTTCTTTCTGACAGACTTAAATAGAGACAAATTCCAGAGTGTATTTTAATACTGTTTGTCGAAAATTACAGAGCCTCCAGCATGAAACAGAGCCATCATGGATTGGGAACTTCTCTGCCTCTGACATGGGACTGTGACATGAGAAAGAAATATAGGGTTCACCCTCTCCTTTTAGCTACCAAAGTTTGAATGCTATTGATTACAGCTGCTTAGCTTGCCCTAGGGCAGTGGTCAGCAAACTATGGCTCGTGAGCTACATGCGGCTCTTTGGCCCCTTGAATGTGGCTCTTCCACAAAATACCGACTTCTGTGCATGGGCCCCTAAGTTTCAATCGCACTGTACATGCGGGCCCAGACGTGGTATTTTGTGCAAGAGCCACACTCAAGGGGACAAAGAGCCGCATGTGGCTCTAGAGCCGTAGTTTGCCGACCACTGCCCTAGGGAATACAAGCCTGTTACCTAAGCTTATATGCACTAATGGTCCTCAAGTATCAAGGATGTTTGGCTTATATGCCAGTTTACAGTATCAATTCCTTACATTTGTTTATTACTCTTACTAGAGGCCCAGTGCATGAAATTCGTGCATGAGGGGCAGGGGGCGGTCCCTCAGCCCGATCTGCACCCTCTCCAATCTGGGAGCTCTCAGGGGATGTCCTACTGTCAGCTTAGGCCCGCTTCCCGTGGTTCTCTGCTGTCTGCGGGGCCCACTTGGTCGCTCCCGGGTCGCTGCAGTGATGGCCAAGCAGGCCCTGCTCTCAGCGGCCGCCCCCCGGGACTGGAGGACTCCAGTGGAGCTGAGAGGACTGGGCGCTGCCATCTTTGTGTCAGAGTGAAGGTTAATTTGCATATTACTCTTTTATTAGATAGGATGATTTCATAAGTTCCAGTTGATTTGATTTTTACTATAATCCCTGAAGATAGGTATGGATTTACACCTATATTTAATATGTATTCATTATAAAAACATTTAAACAATCTAAGAGGTGAAACTTACCACCAGAAACAGCACATTACCAACTAGTTACATTTAATGCAACATGTTTAACTGCATTGTTTGCAAAACAAAGCGAAATGCATGTAATTAATTGTAATTAATAATATATTTCCCATGTGAACATTAATTTTCTATTCAACCTATTGAATAGAAGCTCAATATTCTATTGTAGAGATTCACTTGGATTTATTTAACCAATTCCTCAATGAAGAACATATGATTATTTTGTAAAACTTTTTTTCATCTAAAGTTATGCAAATATAAACATTCACAGATACATTTTATGCACTTGTGTATTGTTTCTCCAGTCTATGATAAGTTTAAAATTGAGATTCTTATTGCCAAATTGCCCTGTAGAAGGAATTAATTAGAAGTCTTATTAGTGTTTGTTATATTTCCATGTTCCCTTCTGATTACTAGGAATTAGTTATCATCTTACTATTTGGGAAGTGATAGAAGATCATATTACTTATTTCTTTCTTTGCACTTTTATTAACTAGAAACCCGGTGCATTAAATTTGTGCACTAGGGATGAGGGGTTCCTCAGCTCGGCCTGTGCCCTCTCATAGTCTGGGAGCCCTCAGGGGATATCTATCTCCTTCAAACCTGTGGGCAAGTGCAGGCCCCTTAGCCTGACACAGCTGCCCACACTCTCCCTCTGCTGCCTGATGCACCTCTGTCTCCTTCAGACCTGCAGGCAAGTTTGAAGAAGACATCCTTAGCACTGCTGCAGAAGCAGGAGAGGCTCCCACTACTGCCATTAGGTTCTCCAGCCATGAGCCTGGCTTCTGGCTGAGTGGTGCTCCCCCTGTGGGAGTGCACTGACCACCATGTGGCAGCTCCTGCGCTGAGTGTCTGCCCCCTGGTAGTCAGTGCATGTCATAGCGACCAGATGTTCTGCCTTTCAGTCAATTTGAGTATTAGCCTTTTATTATATAGTATAACTAGAGGCCTGATGCACAAAATTCATGCAAGGGGCTTGGCCCTGCCACTGTAGCAACTGCCTTGGCCCCCGCCGCCATGGCTTTGTCTGGAAGGTTGTCCAGAAGAACGTCTGGTCTAATTAGTATATTATGCTTTTATTATAGACTAGAGGCCTGGTGCACAAAAATTTGTGCACTCTGGGGGGGAGAGGTCCCTCAGCCTGGCCTGTGCCCTCTCGCAGTCTGGGACCCCTCGGAGGATGTCCACCTGCTGGCTTAGGCCCACTCCCCAGGGGAACAGGTCTAAGTTGGCAGTCAGACATCCCTCTGGCAGCCTGGGAGCCCTTGGGGGATGTCCATTTGCCAGCGGGGACCAGGCCTAAGCTGCAGTCGGACATCCTTAGCGTTGCTGAGGAGGTGGGAGAGGCTCCCACCACCACTGCTGTACTGGCAGCCATCAGCCTGGTTTGTGGCTGAGCAGAGCTCCCCCTGTGGGAGTGCACTGTCCACCAGGGGGCAGCTCCTGCATTGAGAGTCTCCCCCCCTGGTGGTCAGTGTGTGTCATAGTGACCAGTCATTCCCAGTCGTTCTGCTATTAGGGTCAATTTGCATATTACCCTTTTATTATATAGGACTAGAGGCCCGGTGCACAAAAATTTGTGCACTCGGGGGGGGGGGGGGTCCCTCAGCCCGGCCTGTGCCCTCTCGCAGTCTGGGACCCCTCAGGGGATGACCACTTGCTGGCTTAGGCCTGCCCCCTGGGGGATTGGGCCTAAGATGGCAATCAGACATCCCTCTGGCAGCCCAGCAGCCCTCAGGGGATGTCTACTTGCCAGCGGGGAGCAGGCCTAAACTGCAGTCAGACATCCTTAGCACTGCTGAGGAAGCAGGAGAAGCTCCCACCACCACTGCTGTACTGGCAGCCTGGCTTGTGGCTGAGCAGAGCTCCCCATGTGAGAGTGCCCTGACCACCAGAGGGCAGCTCCTGCATTGAGCGTCTGCCCCCTGGTGGTCAGTGTGTGTCATAGTGACTCGTCATTCCCAGTCTTTCTGCTGTTAGGGTCAGTTTGCATATTATCCTTTTACTATATAGGATAGAGGCCTGGTGCAAGGGTGGGGGCCGGCTGGTTTGCCCTGAAGGGTGTCCCGGATCAGAGTGGGGGTCCTGCTTGGGTGCCTGACCAGCCTGGATGAGGGGATGATGGCTGTTTGCATCTGGTTGCACCCCCTTCAGGGTGGGGGTCCCCACTGGGGTGCCTGGCCAGTCTGGGTGAGGGGCTGAGGGCCGTTTTTAGGCTGGTGGGCCACTGAAGCTCCCAACCTCTCCTTTTTTTATTTTTTTAATTCTGCAATTTATTTACCTTCTATGGCTGTCACTGGAGCTGAGAGCCGGCTCCAGCTCTGAGGCACGGCTCCAGCTTGAGGCCTTGGCTGCTGAAAGCAGGTATCTGGGGTTTGTTTGGCTTCTATAATTAAAACACCATTGCAGCTCCAGCTCTGAGACCTCAGCTGGCTGAAAGCAGGTATCTGGGGTTTGTTTAGCTTCTATAATTGAAACATAGTTGCTTTTGGAGCTGTTGCTTTCAGGCTCAGAGCCGGGCCATAGCAGGCGGGGAACCTTGGCTTCCTCCATCACCTGGGCAACCAAGCCTGATGTTCGCTTCAGCTGTGTGGCTGCCAGCTGCCATCTTGGTTGGCAGTTAATTTGCATATCGCCCTGATTAGCCAATGTGAAGCATATCGGAGGTACGGTTAATTACCCTATTTGTCTTTTATTAGATAGGATGCTGAGCATCATTTATTTTTACAAGCAAACTATCTGTGAAAATTATTTTTTTATTAATTTCCTAACCATTCCCAAATTTCTTTAGCTTTTTTCTTTTCTATTAATTCATTTGTTTTTCTAATTTGTTAGAGGAGTTTTTTATTTTTTATATTTTATATTTTAGTAAAGTCTCTAATTTTCACATATTGCTATGATATATTTGACTTATATAAAACAAGAAAGTAAGGTTTGAAGTGGTTAATTGATGGTTCCATCATCTATGTGACAAAATCTTAATGAGATGCTGGGTCTTCTGATGCCAGTTTTGGGATTTTGTTTTAAATTCACCTTTCATGAAATGAGGCCATTAGAAACCTAAATAGGAGATGCAAGAATAATTGCACTTTTCACTTTGTCCTAAAATATTCTTAGAGCACTTACTAAAGTAGACAATATACTGCCCCATAAGAAACTAATATTGCTTTCCCCTAAAAACCATGTGCTAACATAATTCCTGGCACATAGTGTGTTCTCTGCAAATATTTGTGAGTGAATGAATGAATGTGCTGCATCCTACAGTTAAAAAAATAAAAGATCTGATTTCTGCATTCAAAGACCTTCCAAACTTGTTGAAGTGACAAATGAAAGATAGACAAAATAATACAAAATGAGATGTGTTATGATGGAAATAAATACAGAATTAATCTGAAATTTAAGTAAATGTCAGAAATCATTGACATAATAACTCCCAAGTCCCTTTACTCAAATACATTAGCTAGGAACACATCACCTTATGATGTGACATTTTTCTTTAGTGAGAAGTAATGAAGTGAGGAGAAGCACACTGGCTTTGCAGTCAGATATAGCTAGGTGGAAGATCCAGCTTTTCTAGTTCCTGTATGACTAATGTGGAATGAGGTAGCTTCTCTGAACCTGAACTTCTTTACCTGTTAATATCATTAACAATGTCTGTATCCTAGGCCCTTAGAAAGAATAAATGACAAAAGATATAAAGTGCTTACAAGCTGCTTAGCTCTTAGAAGGTGTTCTAAAGCCATTGGTTCTTTTCTTTGCTACTTAGATAAATTATCTTAAATGTGGCCCATATTAAAGATTATCTGCCATTGTAATGCCCTGAGAACTGGGGCATTGGGAGCTGGCCTGGGATGGGAATGGTTTGGCGGGGGGGGTCAATTGGGGGGAAAAAAGGAGACTTACGTAAAACTTTAGACAATAATAAATAAGTAAATAAATAAATATTACCTGCCATTGATGCCCATGATTATACCTTTTTGCAAACTATTAATAGTTTATTTTTTTAATTTGACCTTCATTAGTAGCAGAACTTTGGAAAATTAGCAGCATACCCTGATCAGGAGACTGTACACCTATCTTACACAGAACAATTTAGAGACAGAAATTATGTATTAAGAGTTTAAATTCTTCGGAAATATATATGGCACTTGGTTTTTAAGTTCCAAAGATCACCAGAAGCACTAAATCTATATATATAAAAGCCCAGCATCTGGAACGGCAGGACAACCAGAACGACTGGTGACTATGACATGCACTGTGGCAGCCAACCAGCCTGATCTGGGCCCTGATCAGCCCCCACACCTTGATCAGGGGCAGGGCCAGCTGGCCAACCACCCATGGCCCCTCCCCCTACTGGCCCAGCCCAATGGGCTCCCATTGGGGTGGGCCAGCCGGACACCACCTGTGCACAAATTTGTGCACCTGGCCTCTAATCCTATATAATAAAAGGGTAATATGCCAATAGACCAAGCAGAACAATCGAACAACCAATCAAAGTGTAATATGCTAATGATATGCTAAGGCTGCTCAACCGCTGGCTATGACGTGCACTGACCACCAGGGGGCAGACAGTCAACTGATCAACCAGTCACAATGATGTACACTCATCACCAGGGGGCAGAAGCTCCGACCAGTAGATTAGCTTGCTGCTGGGGTCTGGCTGATCAGGACTGAGCAAGGTTGGCTGGACATGCCCTGTAGCCCTTCCGAGGTCCCTCAGCCTGGCCTGTGCCCTCTTGCAATCCAGGACCCTTTGGGGGATGTCAGAGAGCTGGTTTCAGCCTGATCCAGCAGGCCACTCCCCTTGGGAGGGTGCCAGACACAGGGCTCATGTCTGGCGAGTGCTGCTGTGGCAGCATGAGCCTCTCCTGATTGGGACTGATTGGGCACGAGCCAGTGGCAGGCACAGTGGGGACAGGATGAGCGGGAGCAGCAGGTAGGAGCTGCAGGCGGCGTTGGACTGTGGGTTTTGACCCGATCCCTGCAGGCCACCCAGAGGAATTCCACCCATGCATGAATTCATGCACTGGGCCTCTAGTAATAATATAAAATACTAAAATGTTATTTAATAGAACTTATGCAAATGTTGAACAGATGGCTTTCAGTAAAGATTACATGGTGTTACATGTTGCCTGCTCTTAAATCATAATTTGATTTTTCAAGTGGGTTTTAGAGATATATTATTGATCTGGGTTACTATGCAAAATAAGTAACCACTGGCAATTCATAGACGCTTATTGGTGTTGAAATCTGATGTGCTTTCTGCTGTGGAAGTGTGACAAGGGCAGCCCTTGGAGGCCCATGTTCACACTTCCCAAGATGTGATTATTCCAAGTTCACAAGGAAGTGGTCCCCCCACCCACTTTAGTACTAGCTAAATGATCTCATCTTATTTCTGTTAGGGAAATGTTAGACTACTTTGATTTATGTTATCAAATACTTATGGTTCATATTACCGTAATAAAAAGAGGAATTTCAACAACTTTACTTTTAGAAAATATTTTGAGTGGTCCTGCAATCACTAAATAGTTTACTAATTTACTGGTAGATTAAATAAAAATGCTTTTTTAAAAATAAGCTATAATTCTTTATCTTGCACTGAACTAGTCTTATCAAATATTCTAAATTTAATATTATGTTAATTTTCAGAAGCCCTAAGTCTCAGATTATTTGTTAATTTACTAAAAAAAGTTGTTATGAATTTATTTCTTTACTATGGTGTGATTTCAAGATTTATAATTGGAATTACAGCTGAAGAAATATTTCAACAATTATATTTACAAATATGAACTTATAACAGGCTATTTACTTCAGGAAATTTTTTGCTTCAAACTTATTTAATTGAAAACAACCTCAATGCCTCAAATTTGTGTAGAATATGCTGATATTTATGAAGCAAGATAAGATTATGAAACTTTCCCTCAAAAACAAGAAATACATTTTTTATGATTCCTTTATCTGAAGACAGCAAAATGCATTCCTGTAATGACATAAAATGAAAAAATTAAATTACAGAGGCAAATGACAAACTTTCCTCTATAATTCTGGTAGATAAAAAAGAATCAGAAATAGAAGCTGAATAAACATTTCATTTTCTTCCACTATTGCCAATAAGCATGGTACAAAGAAATATAAACAAGCAATAAATCATAATGCAATCAAACAGAGCAGCACTGAGACCATTTATCCATATATAAAATTTCCCCCTCTTATTAGAATAAAAACTCTTTCCAATTTTTTCTGTAATATAAAAATTATCTTTTCCTCATATTTTATTTGTCTTTCATACATCTAAGTGTAATTTTCTATATTATGAATTGAAAGGGTTAGATAAGTGGGAAAGAGTGTCATATCTCAATACATAGCAATTGTCATGTCTTGGGTACTACCAAGAGGAGCTGAAAAATGCAACTTCTGAAAACTTTGCAATAGAAACTATTGAAAATCAAGCATAAAGGGAAATATAACAAACAGTAAGAAAAGTCTCAGTAACCTGTATGACCATATGGAGTGGTCTATCATATATGCAGTTTATTAGTTAGATTAAGTCCCAGAAGAAGAGAGAGAAAGGGAATCAGAAAAGTATTTGTAAAAATAATAGACAGCTGAACAGTTTCCAAATTTTATTAAATCTATGCATCCAAGAAATACAATAAACATCACGAATAACAGAACAAAGCTCAGACAAAAACACATTGTATTCAAATTTTTGAAAAGTTTTTATATCTTTATTTTTTAGTGAAAAACAATATTAAAACATCAAAGCAAAGAATACATTACATATGGAAGCACAAAGGAAATAATGACCATGGGCTGCACATCCCACATTCAGTGTTTTGGGAAATTGTTGTGTTCGGGATTGTCTTTGGATTTCCTTCTCAATGTTCTTGACTCAGTGTTTCCTTGAAATTGTTCTTGGTTAAAAGTGTTAACTGATACTTCTAGATGAAGCCCTATATCCAAAGGTATGTAACCAACTCATTTTATCAGATTACTAAAATAAAATTTAGTATTGAATTTTCAATTTGACATGTGTGCTAATAAAGCACATTTTGTTTAAAGCCTAGTTTAACTATCTTTGATGGTTCTGGCTTATAATCTTCCATTATCCATAATATTATGGCATATTATGGTAAACCATAAAACAAAGGGAACCAAAAGAGATAGTAATTCATTTGACCACTACTGAAGAGTTAATGTATTTATACATTTTAATCATGCTTAAAATGAAATTTTATATTCCTTACTAGGGGCCCAGTGCATGAAATTCATGCACTGGGCTGGGGGTGGGGTCCCTCAGCCTGGCCTGTGACTTCTTGTAGTCCAGGACCCCTCGCTCCTTACTGCTCACCTGTTTGCTGCTCCTTACCACTCGGCTCACTGCTCCTTAATGCTGCTGCAGAGGCTCCCGCCACCGCTGCTGCGCTCACCAGCCATGAGCTCAACTTCTGGCTGAGCGGCGCTCTCCCTGTGGGAGCGCAATGACCACCAGGGGCAGCTACTACATTGAGTGTCTGCCCCCTGGTGGTCAGTTCATAGCAACCAGTCATTCCACCGTTTGGTAGATTTGCATATTAGGGTTTTATTATATAGGATAGGATATTGAATGTGAACTGTAAATGAAAAATAAAATTTAAAGAAGAACCAAAGAAAATTTTAGATACGAAAATTTTTTTATATATATATATATATATATATATATATATATATATATTGTTTGTTTGTTTTAATTCTCACCTGAGGATGTTTTTAAAATTGATTTTTAGAGAGAAAGAAACATCCATGTGACAGAGAAATACCAGTAGGATGCCTCTGCACCTGCTGACCCACTGGGATCTAACCTAAACCTAAGTATGTGCCCTAACCTAGAATCCAACAGGAAATCCTTTGGTGTACAGGTTGAGATTCCAACCAATTGAGCCACCTGGCCAGGGCAGATCTGAAAAAAATAATTTTAAATGTACCTCCAGGCCCTGGTCAATGTGGATCAGTAGTTAGAGTGTCCTCCCACGCACCAAAGGGTCATGGGTTCGATTCCAGGTGAGGGCACATACACAGGTTGTGGGTTCCATCCCTGTGGGATTGCTTGGGCAACTGATCAATGTTTCTCTTTCTCTTTCCCTCTCCCTTCCTCTCTCTCTAGAATCAATGAAAAAAGCATATCCTTAGAAGAGGACTTAAAAAGAAAAAAAATGCTGGTTTGGTTCAGTGGATAGTGCTTCCGCAGGCAGACTGAAGGATACTGGTTTGGGTTTCAGGCTCAATCCAGGGCCCTGGTCAGGGATTCAGCAAGAGGCAACCAATTGATGTCTCTCACATTAGTTTCTGTCTTTCTCCCTCCCTTCCACTCTCTGCAGTGAGTTATCTGCTGGGATGTTTGTGCTTTAGGGCATGTGAGTGCATTTTATTTTATTTGACACAGCCTCACGTCCCCCTGCCTCGTGCAGCACGCAGCCACGCCCACCCGCTCCTGCTGGTCGTTACGGTGAGGGAGTCCCAGACTAATTTGCATATTCCTCTATTATCATATAGGATGCTTTCACTAAGAATCATCTTGAGGTTCACAGTCAGGTAACATGTTCAGGTTGCTTAGATATCAAATAAGATGTATGAAAAACTGATAATCAAAGTTTTAGAAAAACTAGGCAACTAATATCTATATGGTTTAAATCATTTTGGAACTGTTAGATTCCTGAATTTTTAAGAACTTTAGCTTCAATTCCTTTCTCTTCTTTACCTACCACTGTCCACAAGCAGATAAATGAAATAAAAATCCAAATATTCATTTTTCCCCCCCAGGATTTTCCTTTTCTTAAAATTTCATTGTCTTTTCTGGCCATGTGTAGCCACTTACCTGTTTTACCTGTAAACTCAGGGTTCACTCCTCAGAGAAAGTACACTACTTTCACTAAAGTCTAATCACCATAGTTTTTTGCTTTTGTCTACCCAGACTCAGTGTGTTCCTTCTGACATCTGAAGGCTCAGCCTGGTTTATTCCTTCTTTTGATTCCTGATTCCTGTCTGTTAATAGTTTGACTTTGCTCCTTGCTTTTCTCTCTTCTGTCGAGTCCTCATAGTTACTCACCGCATGGATGCTTCTGACTTTCTATATTGCTCTGCCCATAATCTCTGTGTTTGACAAGAAGTCTTTGGACTTTTGCTTCTGTTTTGGTCATCAAATTTCCAGTTACAGACCTGACTCTTTCCTGTCTGTGTGATTTCTTAGATTTTCACCTTGCCATTACTCACTTGGCTCATTCCCCGTCTCTGTTCTTAAAAATCAAATTTTTGGAGAAATGATAGTGAAAGAGTTAGTGGGGAAAAGAAGGATTGAAAGTAAGGTTTATCACAGATAAACAAGCTGGCTTGTTTTGGTAAATAACACTATTTGAGACTTTGGATGACAATGATGCTGGTTGAAATGTATTGTCATTTCTTCCCCAACTGGTAAGATTAGATTACTGATAATAACCGATGGTAGCAAAAGACATAATTAAGAAATATAAGAATTAATGAGGAAAAATTATTAGTAAGGGATTAGGCATCATAAGTGAAAGCTTTTAGAGTATTAAATTATCTATAATAGTAAAAGCATAATATGCAAATCGACCAAACGACCAAACAGCAGAACGACCATACAGATGACCACGCTATGACATGCGCTGGTGCCAGGCCAGCCAAGGTGGGTGTGATGTGATTGGTTGGGGGGCCCCCACGATCGCCCCACAGAGGGAGGCCCAGGCTACGCGTCCAGCAGCGCTGCGTTGGGTGGGCAGTGTCTCCCTCTTTACAGCAATCAATTGTGGAGCCCCAGCCAGGTGGGCAGGGCCTCCCTCTGCTGGGCGATCGATCACGGAGCCCTGCAATTGATCGCCCCACAGAGAGAAGCCCAGGCCACCAGCCAGTAACACTGTGCTGTGGCAGGTGTGCAGGGCTGGCTAGTGATTGCCCTGCAGAGGGAGGCCCAGGCCAGCCAAGCAATAGCACCCTATGCCTGTTGCCTGCAGAGGAAGGTGACTAGTGTCAGGGGGTGGGGAGGCAGCGCCACACTGATGGCAACAGTGGCAGTGGCCGGGGGGGGGGGGGGGGGGGGGGTGGGCGGTGTGGCAGCTGCCAAAGCTGGGGGAAGAAAAGCCCCGATAGGCCCTGATTACTGGCCAGGTCTACTTGAGGGGGCCCGGATTGTGAGAAGGCACAGGCTGGACAGAGGGACACCCCTCCCATGCACGTATTTTGTGCACCAGGCCTCTAGTTTATTTATATTTATTAACATGATCACACAGTAAATCAATATAATGTTGGTGATATTTTATATATAGCAGACAACAAAAACTTCAATTACTTTTCAATTATCAGCTTCTGCTTTACAGTAAATGTAAGGATCTGTTCTCTGAAGCCTACTTATACTCTTCATAAAATTGCTCTCTTATTGTTTTCTTCAATATTGGGAGATACTGTTACATTTTTTCCTATATCTTTTGTTCAAATA
Source organism: Myotis yumanensis (assembly GCF_028538775.1). NCBI lineage: Eukaryota > Metazoa > Chordata > Mammalia > Chiroptera > Vespertilionidae > Myotis > Myotis yumanensis. The sequence continues at coordinate 170,462,746 of NW_027223752.1, read as the reverse complement.
TTCAGTGCTTGTCCCAGCTGTGATCTTCATCATTGGACTAATGTCCAATGATTCAACATTAAGTCAATTTTATTGTTTCTTGTTATGACTTTATTCTCTAATTCAATAATAGCGTCCCTACCTTAATTCTGTGATCACCCAAATAATAATAATAATAATAATCTCAATACTATAGATTGAGCTCCTACCTTATTCTCCTTATACATGATTCTAGACCTTAACCTGCTTTTGACCTGCTATTTTCAAAATATGCTCCTATCTTCCTGTCTTCAGAGACTTCCTGAGCCTTCTCTCTGCTGTCACAAGTGCCACTGGCGACTGCTTCTTTGACTGCTCAGATAGTCATACATCATCTTCATCAAGATTATTCAAACACCTTCCTTCCTCATTGTTGTCTCTTACCCTCTTTCTTCCCACCATTTGCTAAAACACACATTAGAGCCTTCAGATTACTCTGCATTCAGTCTACAACCATGAGAGCACACCTGGCTACACCCAGGGGGAGCACAATATTCAAAATCAGTCACCTCAGTTTTCCAACATGCACACGACTCTCCCAGCTAGAAGCTGAGTCTGCCGGCCTATCACCGTATTTCAGTGGTGTGGTGATTGTCTCCGGCAGGGAGAAGGAGAAGATGAGGATGGCTCAGGTTTCTAAGTTTCAGAACTGGGTGGATTCTGGTTCACCAACTTTCATGTAGTGTGTTGCAATAATTTCCTAATTAGTCTTGTCCTCTTCTGGCTTTGTATTCTTTTTCTGAGTCATATATTTTATGCCTCATTTATGCATTGAAACCTCCCACAGCTTCATATTAACTGTAGGATAAAGTTTACATTTTGTGTTGCAGCTGATTGTCTCCACAATCCAATCCTAAACTTAGTGTTCCACATACCTCCTCATACTCTGACCAATTTTCTGTTCAGCATACATTTTCGTATCTGTGCTTTTGAACATGGCATTCTCTCTGTCTGGGATGTTCTTACCACTGTCACTGTCGAGAAAATTCCCGATCATCTTTCCAGGTCTGGTTGCAGTATCACCTCTTATATAGAAGTAGAGTTCTACTATGCTTCAATACCCCTATGTGTAGAACTTCCCTACTGGTCTTCTGATGTTGTATCACAATTACTTGCTCACCTAGCTCCACCATTAAAAGGAAATGTAATTCATGTAACCAATTTCTAATCTTTCTCTAAAAAGGAGATAGTAGACTGTTTTATGGTACCACATTTTACTCATTATTTCAAGTATATAATTAAATAACTGAAAAATAATTTTCAAAAATTAAACAATATGTAATTTAATGTGCTTAATGTAGCAATAAAAATTTCAGTGTTATTTATTGTCCTGTTGTGTTTTATTTTGGATGTCATTCTTTGCTAAGGGACATAGGAAGAGAGGCACTGATTTGACTGGGAAAGAATATTCCTGGACACCCCAGAGAGAAGCCTCCATGCAGGAAGGGCAACCGTTCTGCTTTATGTGAATGGATTTAGAGAAGTAACGGGATTAATTTACATCTGCAGGCTGTGAGATAAAGGGGAATTGAAGCAAAAACCCCTTTCCAAGAAAGACCGGCAAAGAGTCAAGTAGAGAAGCAAAGAGCAGAGTTTGCAATTGAGATGAGAAATTTGGAGCAGCTGACATGAAAGGGGCAAACATGACTTTGTGGTAGGAGAGATTTCCTGAAGCTTCTCCACAGGAAACCATTTATAGAGTGCCTGTGGCCCTGCGCACAGATGACAGAGAATGGACTGCTAAGGGAGGTGGCAAATCAGGACAATAGGCCAAGAATGGCATTTTCCTAGATCTTGTAGGCAGTTGGTTTTCATTTCTAGTGGCAAAGTGCACTGTGACCACTAACGATGATTTTCAGTCAGTTTTACATGTGTACATTACAGAAGGCAAGAGAGACAGGGTCAGACACAAAGAGAGACTAGTGATTGCAAGGAATTGACTCATGCAATTGTAGGAGCGGGCAAGTCTGGAATCTGTAGGGTAGGCCAGCAATAGAAGCTCTCAAGCAGGAGTTGACACTGCAGTTTTGAGGCAGATTTCTTCTCTGGGAAACCTCAGGGGTTTTTTTTGCCTGCAAAGCCTGTCAACTGATTAGAGGAGCCCCAGAGACATTGCTGAGGGTAATGTCTTTACTTAAAATCAACTGATTGTAGGTGTTAACCACATCTGTAGAACATCTTCCCAGCAATACACATATTAGTGTTTGATTAAATAACTGGGTCCTATAGCCTACCTAAGTTGGTACACAAAACTACTCCAAGTCTATTCCTTGTCAATTTGGCACCCATACATATACCCTCAAACCAATAAAATCTCCAAATAAAAAAGGTAACAAAATCATACTCCTATCTAACAGGAAAAACTATCCTGTTACAACCAAAAACACACTATTCCCCAGGAGAGAATGTAAAGTCCTTGGGTGGTATTTCTTCTTCTCAATATCCCATAATTTAATACTGTGATATAATGTTAACTACTATTAATAACCTTTTGTTATATGATAAGGGCAGAAGGAAGGGAAGAAAACAGTCCAGTATATACTAGAATGTATGAATACTAGGTAGCATCTCTGATTCATATAAGTCTGATTTGGCAAACCAATTCTTTGTGTGACATCAAATATTAATCTTGATCTGTGGCAAAACATCATTTTTAATTAAATACATTTTTTAAAATTTACAATTACAATTTACACAAATTTTAATAATATAAAATATTATATTATTTTCAGGTGTACAACATGGTGATTAGACAGTAACATATATAACTTACAAAGTGATCACCCCAATAAGTCTAGTACCCATCTGACAACATACAAAGCTATTATAATACTAGAAGCCTGGTATACAAAATTAGTACACAGGTTGGGTCCCTAGGCCTGGCCAGCAATCAGGGCTGATTGGGGCCTTCTGGCTGCCATCTTGGGCCTTCCTTCTGGCTGCTGGCCGGGGCCTTCCTTCCCTGGCTGCCAACTGCAAGCCTGGTCCTTCCTTTGTTCCGCACCACCCCCTGGTGGTCAGTGCATGTCATAGTGAGTGATCAAACTCCTGGTCTCCCAGTTGAACTCCTGAAGGGACAATTTGCATATTAGGCTTTTATATATATATATATATATATATATATAGGTTATTGACTATATTCCCTAAGCTGCACTTTACATCCCCTTGACTGAGTTTATAACTGGCAATTTGTTCTTCTTAATCTCTTCACTTTTTTCACCTATGCCCCCAACATCCCCTCCCATCTGGTGACCACAACTTTCTTCTCTGTATCTATGAGTTGGTTTCTGTTTTGCCAAACATGTTATTTCTTTCTATTATTAATAATGCAAGCAAATAAAAAATAAGACTCTGTTGTCAAGATTTTCTTTCCAGAGTATTTTGCATACCGAATATCAAATAGGAACTTGAAGTCAATTAAAATGTGCTGCAGTAAATAGCAAGTCAATCTCCTGAATGTAAGCAGAGCCCAGCCTCATGAGATGTGAAAAAGAAATAGACAATAACAACTGAGATATAACAGTAAACGAGATAGATTTAGTTTGGTGAATTTCTGCCAAGAAGTTGGGGATAGAGTGCTTGTCAGAAATTATATAGAATAAGAAAAGGCATGTGAGTCTCAGAGGCAAATTAAATCTTGCTAGTCTCACCACCAGTGCCTTGTTAAGGCTGGTTTTTATTGGTTATGTTTATTTTCCTTTGGTAATCCCTTGGAGTTTATAGAACTACTTAGAATATTCCAGAATGTTTCAGATGTGCCAAACATAATAGTTTATTCATGCTTATACTGGAAATGTATAGAGAACATGGCACACCACCAGGCTCAGGGTAATGAGGGCAGCAATAATCACAGTGAGAATGCTGCCTATGTTCACTAATGCTGTCGATGGTATTAGTGAGTGCACAGTGAACAAATTTGGGTGATATTTATTCCAGGGATGTGAAAAAATGAGTTGACTATGAACAGAAAAGGTGAGTTTTGAGACTGATCTATAAAGAAGTATGTGTAATCTTGAAGAGGAATAGACTACTCAAAGGCCTTGAGCCATCATGAATGTGAGAAAGGCCACTTCATTCCCATAAAATTTAGTCTCCCCATTGGACACATTACAGCCTAGATCCCAAGATGTATTTTTTCAATATAGATCTGATCTTTATTTTTTAATTAATAGTACATGGCAGCAATATCTAAGAGCTGATCCATTATTTATATATCTTTTTCAAAGAGTCATTTATTTATTTATAACATATTCACAAAAAATCCTATTTTTTTATTTGAAGTTAGTTTTCAATAGAAAATATATGAAGATGTTATTGTATAATCTGGGAAAGAAAATAGGTGTAATGAAATGCACAATTCTCTCAGTTATGTGCATGCCCCGAATTTGTGCATGCCCCTCAGCCTGGCCTGCAGATGGGGCCAAAACCGGCTCTCTGACATCCCCTGAGGGGTCCCGAACTGTGAGAGGGAGCAGACCAGGCCAAGGGACTTCACCGGTGCAGGATTGGGCCCGGGGAGGGATGCAGGAGGTTAGCCAGTCAGAGAGGGACCACTGGAGGGCTCCAGGTTGTGTCCAGCCTGTCTAGCTCAGTCCCAACCAGCCGGACTCCAGCAGCAAGCTAACCTACCTGTGGGAGCATCTGTCCCCTGGTGATCAGTGCACATCATAACGAGCAGTTGAGCGGCCTTAACATATCATTAGCAGATTACACTTTGATTGGTGTCTAGTAGATGGCTTATCTCCATTTTGTTTAATTCTTCATCTGGAGCTTTGTTTTATTCTTTCATTTGGGGCATGTTTGTCTCCTCATTTTGGCAGCCTCCCTGTGTTTGTTTCTATGTATTAGGTAGAGTTTCTACATCTCCCAGGCTTGGTAGAGTGGCCTATGCAGTAGGTGTCCTGTAGGGTCCAGTGTCACACACAGCCTCCCCTCTCACCCAAGCTGGGCACTCCAGGTTCGTGCCCCATGTGGGCTGGGGTATACTCTCCTGTTGTAGTTGATCCTTAATTGCTGTTGGCACATCAATGGGAGAGAATTACCCGCAAGCCGATTGGCTACAAGGACTGGATGTGACCATCAACCACCATGAAGGATCAGCTAGGCAGGGGCCATTCCCAAGAAGCAGGACTTACTTCAGTGGGGCTCTGGTGCCTACTGAGTTTTCCCCTGGACTGTATCATTTGTGGAGGTTGTTGGATGGTTCTTCAATGTGGTCTGAAGCTGTCCACCAGGTCTACTGGCTCTGGGGCCTCTGGGGGTGCAGGTCAAGGTCAGCTGCCACATTTTCACCTATAATTGGTAGCGGGGTGGGAGGACTTAATCTGATACCAGCTATTGCAACATAGCCAAAAATGGAATTTCTACTTCAATAAATTTTACTTTTATTTTAAACTTCATCACTTTTGCTTATTGAGATTTATTTTATTGTTGTTTTTCTTAGTCATAAACATGAAAGCTGTCTGCATCTACACACACTCTTTCTTGTATATTTTTTATGGCTATGCATTTTCTTCTGAACTGCACTTTAGCTATCTTACATAAGATCTGGTTTCTGGTTGGTGCCACTCCCCCTCCCCTAATCTTACAGAATGTTTTGGAATTTCCCTTTATATTTCTTATTTAACCAAGAGTGTAAGAAAGAATTGTATTCTTTTAAAATTTATAGACACTGGAGTTTTTTTCTTATTTCTGGTTTTGTTATTAATTTCCAATTTTATTACATACTAAGTTATGAGAGTATTATTTACATTTTGGAGTTTATTGAGGCTTTTTCCTCAGTCTAAGATATAAAGTTTAATGAGCATTTTGTGTTGCTTGAAAAAAAAAGTGTATTATCTGTTTTCAAGTTATTGAGGCTCTGAATTTTTGTGGTCATCTTCCTACATATTTTTACTCCTCTAACTATTGTTGATTGTCCCAAGGATGATTAGCTGACCTCAACCAAAAGAATCAGCATGCTCCACACCTCCCTTCGTGACTGTAAAGATTAGCTCTTAAATTAATCTAAGTCAAAGAATGCCCTTCATTATAAATTTTTATAATAATTTGATTGAGATATAATTCATATGCCATAAACCCCAGTCTTTTAAGTGCATGATACAGTCATTATTACTTTTCCGAGTCCCATGATCAAACCCGCTATCTAATTTTAGAATATTTTCACCACCCTAAAAAGAAACCCTGCACAAAGCAGTCACTTTCCATCTGCCTCTCACCCCCAATCCTTGGCAATCACTAATCTACTTTCTGTCCCTAAGGATTTTCTTATTTTGGATATTTCACATGAATAAAGTGACACAACACCTGGCCTTTTGTGATTGGCTTCTTTAACTTGGCACAAACTTTAATGTTATAGTATGTATCAGTACTTCATTCTTTTTAATTGCAGGATAATATTCTATTGAATGGTTATACCACATTTTTCATGCATTCATCCGTTGATGGGAAATTTGGGTTGTTTCCACTTTATGACTATATGGATGATGCTGCTATGGGCATTTGTGTCCATATTTTTTTAAACTTGATGCCAGAGAGAGTAACTCTCAATACTATGTGGTTTGTCTCAGTTGGGCATGTTTTAGCTTTTTATTTTTATTCATTTTAATTTTTTCATTGTTTAAAGTATTACATATGTTTCCTTTTTCCCCCATTGACCCCTCCCCAGCCACTCCCATTCCCCAAGATAAGCCCCACCTGCCCCAGTGTCCATGTCCATTGGTTATGCTAATATGTATGCATACAAGTCCTTTGGTTGCTCTCTTACCACCCTCCCCTCCCCTGCCCTTGACCAGAATCAAACCTGGGACCTTTGAGTCCGAAGGCCGATGCTCTATACAGTGGGGCCTTGACTTACGAGTGTCTGACTAACGAGTTTTTAATAATCGAGCCGTATCTTGGCCGATTTTTTGCTTTGAGTTGCGAGCTAAAATTCGGGTTACGAGCCAGCTTCAGATACCCCACCGCTAGTTGTTGCAACGAATGTCACAGTGAACACCACAACATCAGCCCAGCATCACGTGTCTCACTCATTCACTTTTTGATTTGACATACGAGTAATCTGAGTTACGAGCTCTCTCAAGGAACAAATTAAACTTGTAAATCAAGGCCCCACTATACATTGAGCCAAACTGGCTAGGGCCTGAATTCATTTATTAAGTCTAGTAGTTTTTTGATGGAGTCTTTCGGGTTTTCCATGTACAATATCATGTCATATTCGAATAATGACAGTTTTACTGCTTCTTCTCCAATTTGGATGCCTTTTATTTCTTCTTGTTGTCTGATTCCTATGGCTAGCACTTCCAGTATTATGTCAAACAAGAGTGGTGAAAGTGGGCATCCCTGTCTTGTTCCTGTTCTTAGGGGAAAAGGTTTTAGTTTTTGCCATTTAGTATGATGTTGGCTGTAGGTCTGTCATATAAGGCTTTTATTATGTTGAGGCGTGATCCCTCTACTCCCACTTTACTGAGAGTTTTTATCAAGAAAGCGCGTTGGATTTTGTCAAATGCTTTTTCTGCATCAATTGATATGATTATGTGATTTTCGTTTCTCAATTTGTTTATGTGATGTATCATGTTTAGTGATTTGCAGATATTGTACCAGCCTTGCACCCCTGGAATAAATCTCATTTGGTCATGGTTTATGATCTTTCTAATGCAATGCTGGATCTGATATGCTAGGATTTTATTGAGGATTTTAGCATCTATGTTCATCAGGGCTATTGGTCTATAATTCTCTTTCTTTGTAGTGTCTTTATCTGATTTTGGGATTAGGGTAATGCTGGCTTTATAGAAAGAGCTTGGAAGTGTGCCTCCCTCTTGAATGTTTTGGAATAGACTGCGGAGGATAGTTCTTCTTTGAATGTTTGGTAAAACTCCTCTGTAAAGCTGACTGGATTTTGTTTGCTGGAAGATTTTTGATTACTGCTTCAATTTCATCAGTCCTTATGGGCCTATTAAGTTTTTTTATTCTTCCTGATTGAGTTTTGAAAGCTTGTATTTTTGTAAGAATATGTCCATTTTCTCTAGGTTGTCCAGTTTATTGGAGTAGAGTTGTTCATAGTACTTTTTTATAATCCTTTAAATTCCTGTGGGGTCAGTTGTTACTTCACCTCTTTCATTTCTGATTTTTTTTTTTTTTTATAATTTTTATTTCTTGAATTATTACAAAGAGTATTACATATGTCTCCTTTTTTCCCCCCCTTGACATTCCCCCGGCCCCTACCCCCCGCCCCCCCCCGCCCCGTGTCTTGTGTCCATTGGTTAATCTTATATGCATGCATATAAGTCCTTCAGTTGGTCTCTTAACCCCCCCCCCCCCAACCCTCCCCAGGCTTCCCACTGTAGTTTAACATTCTGTTCAATGTTGCTCTGCTTCTGTATCTACTCCTGTACATCAGTCCATACTGGTCTCCTTTATTTGTCCCAACCTCACTGGAGTAGTCTCAACCTCACCAGGGCCGTCTGAGCCTCACCAGGGCCGTTTCAACCTCACCAGGGCCGTCCCTACCTCACGGGGGCCGTTTCAACCTCACCGGGGTCGTCCCTACCACACCGGGGCCGTTTCAACCTGACCAGGGTTGTCCCTACCAGACCGGGGTCGTCCCTACCTCACGGGGGCTGTTTCAACCTCACCGGGGTCGTTCCTACCTCACGGGGGCCGTTTCAACCTCACCGGGGCCGTCCCGACTTCACCAGGGCCGATTCAACCTCACCGGGGTTGTCCCTACCACACCGGGGCTGTTTCAACCTGACCGGGGTTGTCCCTACCACACCGGGGCCGTTTCGACCTGACTGGGGTCGTCCCTACCTCACGGGGGCCGTTTCAACCTCACCGGGGTCGTCCCTACCTCACGGGGGCCGTTTCGACCTCACCGGGATTGTCCCTACCACACCGGGGCCGTTTCGACCTGACCAGGGTCGTCCCTACCTCACGGGGGCCGTTTCAACCTCACCGGGGCTGTCCCTACCTCACGGGGGCCGTTTCAACCTCACCGGGGTCGTCCCTACCTCACGGGGGCCGTTTCAACCTCACCGGGATTGTCCCTACCACACCGGGGCTGTTTCAACCTGACCGGGGTTGTCCCTACCACACCGGGGCCGTTTCAACCTGACCGGGGTTGTCCCTACCACACCAGGGCCGTTTCGACCTGACCAGGGTCGTCCCTACCTCACGGGGGCCGTTTCAACCTCACCAGGGTTGTCCCTACCACACCGGGGCCGTTTCGACCTGACTGGGGTCGTCCCTACCTCACGGGGGCCGTTTCAACCTGACCGGGGTCGTCCCTACCTCACGGGGGCCGTTCCAACCTCACTGAGGTTGTCCCTACCACACCGGGGCCGATTCAACCTGACCGGGGTTGTCCCTACCACACCGGGGCCGTTTCGACCTGACCGGGGTCGTCCCTACCACACCGGGACCGTTTCAACCTCACCGGGGCCATCCCGACCTCACCGGGGCCATCCCAGCCTTACCAGGGAAACAGGAAGTTTGGCCCTCTGTCCCCTGCCGGCAGCTCCCCACCAGACAAAATCTCCAGGCGTTCCTGGTGGTTGAACATCCAGCACTCCTGCCCTCCACCAAGTGCACAGACTGCCTGTCTGCTGTCCCCCAGCGCCCCACAGGAGACTGGGACCAGTGGGCATGTTTGTGCGCTTGCTGGTACAGCAGTTCCACAGTGCCGGTCGGGTCAGGCCCAGCCCTGGCCGGCCCCGGACCCGACTCTGCCCCCCGATTGCGTCCCTCCCAGATGCAAGGAGCTGAAATCTGCAGCCTGCTGGGATGGGCTCTGTACTTGGTGCTTCTGCACATCCTACTCAATCTCAATGCGCTTCTTTCTATGCGAGGAGTTGAAATCTGCAGTTTGTTGGGTTGGGCTCTGTACTTGGTGTCACATCCTACTCAGTCTCAATGTTCTTTCTCTCCTTCCAGTTGTAGAGCTTCCACTGGGCCAACTTTCCCATGGTTCTGTATGATAGGTGTTTGTCTGATATTTGGTAGTTTCGATGTTGTTGTGTGAGGTAGCACGCACAGGTCTCTTCCTTATGCCGCCATCCTGGTTCTCCTGGGTCTGCTTCTTGAGTGTGTCTCCCATGGCTTCGAGCAGTTGAAGTCTGCAATTTGTTGGGATAGGCTGCAAAAGCGCAGGTGGGTCTTTTTGTGCACCTGGCACAGCTTGGATGGGATGTAAATTGATTAGGGCTGAGACTCAGGGAGTCGCCATGGCGGAGCAAATTGCACTGGCTGAGTCTCCGCGGCCCCTTGAATCTCTGCCAGGGCTTTGTGTCCCCCAGTGCCGGCGAGCAGCTGTGCAACAGAGTCTCCCTCGCTTTCTGATGGCTGCAAGGCCGTGCTGTCTCTCCCCGTAGGGTCTGGTGCCTCATGATCCCGCCTGAACCAGCTCAGTGGGTTTGAAAGTTTGCAGAAGCAAAGGCGTTTCTACTTGTGAGTCTGGCACAGCCCAGATGGGAATGTAAATTGCGTAGGGCGGGGTCACAGGAAGTCGCCGGGGCGGAGACTCAGCGGCCCCTTGCCTATCCAGGACTCCAGGACTTTGCGTACCCCAGTGCCGGCGAGCAGCCGAGCGCCAGAGCCTCCCTCGCTTTCTGACCGCTGGAAGGCCGTGCCGTCTCTCGCCTTGGGGCCTGGGGCCTCAGAGACCCGCCCGAACCAGCTCAGTGGATTTGAGAGTTTGTAAAAGCACAGTCATTCCCTCTTGTGCCTCTGGCACAGCCCTGAGGGTAGGGCGGGGTCACAGGGAGTCGCCAGCATGGAGGAAATAGCGATGGCGGTGTCTCTGCGCCCCTCGCCTCCCCGGGACACCAGGACTTCTTGTCCCTCAGTGCCGGCGAGCAGCCGCGTGTCAGAACTTCCCTCGCTCTCCGACCACTGCAAGGCCGTGGCCGCCTCTCCCTGTGGGATCTGGGGCCTCAGAGACCCGCCCCGAGCAAGCCCAGAGGATTCGAGGGTTTGTAAAAAACCGAGAATCCATTTGCAGCCCGCGTGGCGTGTGACTGCGTACCTCTGGTTTTGGTGCCTCCGTAGCTCCCACTCAGTCTCACTGCACTTCTTTCTTTTCCTCCAGATGTAGATCTCCCACTGGGCCAACTTCCCCATGGTTCTGAGTGGCGGTTGTTTACTTCATAGTTGATAGTTTCAATGATGCTGTGAGAGAGCAGCACACACAGGTCCGCTCCCTACGCCGCCATCTTGGTTCCTCCTCTTTCATTTCTGATTTTAATTTGGGTCCTCTCTCTCTTTGTTTCTTGGTGTACCTGGCTAGAGGTTCATCAATCTTGTTTATTCTTTCAGAGAACCAACTCTTCGTTTTTGGTTTTGTTTTGTTTTTTAATCTTTTGTATTGTTTTTTTTTGGTTTCTATGTCATTTGTTTCCACTCTGATCTGTATTATTTCCTTCCTTCTGCTTACACTGGGTTTTTCTTGTTGCTCTCTAATTTTTTAAGTCATAGGGTTAGATAATTTATTACCATTTTTTCTTTTTCTTTTTTGAGGTAGGCCTGTAGAGTGATGAACTTCCCTCTCAAGATTGCTTTCACTGTGTCCCAAAGATTTTGGATCATTGTGTTTTCATTGTCATTTGTTGCCATGATGCTTTTTATTTCTTCTTTGATCTCTTTGGTAACCCAATCATGCTATTTAGCCTCCAGGTGTTTGATTTTTTTATTGTTTTTATTGTAGTTGATTTCTAATGTTATGCCATTGTGATCTGAGAAGATGCTTGATATGATTTCTATCTTCTTGAATTTGAAGAGGCTTTGCCTGTGTCACAATATGTGGTCTATCTTTGAAAATGTCCCATGTGCACTTGAGAAGAATGTATATTCTGTGGCTTTGGGATGAAATGTTCTGAAGATGTCAATTAATTCCATCTGATCTAGTGAGTCACTTAGGGTTAATGTTTCTTTGCTGATTTTTTTGTTTAGAGGATTTATCCAGTGGTGTCAATGGGGTATTCAAGTCCCCTACTATGACTGTATTGCTGTTGATCTCTCCCTTGATATCTTCCAGAAGTTTTTTTTTTTTTATGTATTTGGGTGCTTCTGTATTGGGTACATATGTTTACCAGAGTTATATCCTCTTGTTAAATTGCTCACTTTAGTATTATGAAATGGTGTTCTTTATCTCTTGTTATGGCCTTCACTTTGAGACCTATTTTGTCACATATAAGTATTGTACCCCAGCTTTTTATTTTTCATTTCTGTTTGCCTGAAAAATTCTTTTATCAGCCTGTGTGAGTCCTTTGTTCAAATGTGGGTCTCTTGGAGACAGCAAATATATGGGTCATGTTTCCTTATCCATTCAGCTACCCCATGTCTTTTGATTCGGGCATTTAATTCATTTACATTTAAGTTTATTTTTGATACGTTCTTGTTTGTTGTCATTTTTATTCTGTTTGCCTGTGTTCCTTCTTCCCTTCCTAGTTCTTTTTATAGCACTCCCTTTAGCATTTCTTGTATTACTGAATTGGTGGTAATTAACTCCCTTAGCCCTTTATGTTTGTGAAGCTCCTTTTTTCACCTTCAATTTTGAATAATAGCCTTGCTGGGTATAGTATTCTTGGATTCAGTCCCTTGCTTTAAATCACTTTGTATATTTCATTCCATTCCCTTCATGCCTGATGTGTTTCTGTTGAGAAATCAGTTGATAGTCTAATGGGAGATCCCTTATAGGTAACTTTCTGTCTCTCTCTGGCATCCTTTAAGATTCTTACTTTGTCATTGGTATTTGCCAATTTAATTATGATGTGTCTTGGTGTGGGTCCTTTGGGGTTCATCTTGTTTAAGATTCTGTGTGCTTCTTGGACTTGTGTGGGTTTTTTCTTCCCAATATCAGGGAAGTTTTCTGTCATTATTTCTTCAAACAGGTTTTCTATTCCTTTCTGTTTCCTCTCCTTCTGGGACCCCTATTATGTGGATGTTGTTTTATTTTGTGTTATCCCAAAACTCCCTTAGGCTCTCCTCCTGCTTTTTACGTGTTTTTTTTTCCTGTTGCTGCTCTTCTTGGGTGTTGTTGTTTTTTATCTTGTCTCCCAGTTCAGTGATGCGGTCCTCAGCTTTTTCTAGCCTACTGTTGATGCTTTCTATTGTGTTCTTTATTGCAGCTATGTAATTCTTTATTTTCTATAGGTTTTTCTTCACTTCCTGTTGAATCTTACACATGTTGTTGAATTTGTCTTCCATCATTTTCAGCATCCTTATAAGCATTGCTCTGAATTCTTTCTCTGTCAAATTGCTCGCCTCTATTTCATTTACTTCCTTTTCTGGTGAATCCTTATTTTCTTTCATTTGGGGGTTGTTTCTTTGTCTCCCCATTTTTATTGTTCCTCTGTGGCTATTTCTATGTATTAGGTCAAACTTCTATGTCACCCCAATTTTTTTGTTTATTTTATATAGTAGATGTTTTGTGGGACCCAGTGGTGCAATCTCTCAGGTCTTCTGGGCTTGTATTCTAGGGATTCCCCCCTACTTGGGATATTTGGCTTCTCTTGGTGTAGTTGGATCTTGAGTGTTATTGTCCCATTTGTGGATGGCGTCTCCTCCCAGGGTGTCTGGTTATGTGGCTTACTCTTTACCATGTAACCGAACAGCACAAAATACAACTCAAGAAGAAATGACATAAAGGGAACAAAGCAGGAATGTACTCATTACACTGGTAACCCCAATAAAAATGCCACCAGAGACTTTGGAGAGTGCAAAGAGAAAAAAATTATATTGAGAAAAGGAAAAAAGGTGAGAGAGAAAAGAAAAAGAAGAAAAAAGAAGAGGAAAAATATATTCATATATGGGGAGAAAACTCCACAAAACAAACAAATAAGCCAAAAAATGCAAACAACAAACACCCAGAAACAAAGGGGGAGGACAGAATCTGTAGAGGCAGAACTTATATCCAGAAAGTAAAGTAAAGGAATTGAATGAATAGGGGAAATGCCCATGGTTTAGCACAGAGGAGGTAGGAAGAGAATGAGTGGATAAGAAGAAAAGTAAAAAACAAAATCATAAATAAATAAAAATATAAAATTATTTTTTAAAATTTATCTATTCATATATTCATCTATTTTTGGAAAAGGAGAATAGAGAAGAGAGCAGATAGGCTTGAGTTTAATGAGTGAAACTAATTAAGCAACTAGGAGAAGAAGAGGGCAAGCGAGGAGCGGAAAAACAAAAACATAATAAAATTTGGCTAACTAAGAAAGAGAAAAGAGAAGGGTGCATGGACTTGGAGCAGGGGATAGGAAATTAGATATATGAGTAAGCCAACAGAGACTACAATAATAATAACATGTCAATAAAGCAGATAAAGAAGATCAATTTTTAACAAGAGGTAAAAATAAAGGAGAGAGAAAAATTAAAGCAGGGACAAGAGAAGCAAAACAGGGGAGAAGTGAGGAAGAAAAGGGTGGAAAAAAAATAAAAGAATAAGATAAAATAAAATAATAATAATAGAATGAAGAAAAATAATACAAAGAAGAAAAATAATACAAAAAATAAAGGTTAAAAAAAAGAAAAAATTTTTTCTTCTTTTTAATTAAAAGTTAATATATAAAAAATGAAGTGTCATTTGCTTCAGCCCAGGTTTCATGCCCCATGGGGGCTAGTTTAACGCCTCCTCTACTGTTCTGTCTGCCACTTCTGAGTTTCCTGTTAGTCAGCACCATGTTTAAGTGCCCAGCAATCCACAGCTCCTCTGTGTCTGTCTCTACAGCCTTGGTTTCAGGCAGGCGGGACCAATCTGCTTGCTTTGTTTGCCTGCCTGTTTTCACTCTTATTTACATAAGCATCTATTTCTGACACTGGCTTTAGGTGGGGGGAGATGCTTTACTGTTTTCTGGGACCAAATGGCCCCTGAATCCAGTTCCTCAGGGCTTCCTGGGGCTATTCAGATTCTTCGTTTCCTCTGCAAAGCTCTGGTCTGGGTGCAGCTGTACTATTTGCCCTGCAGGTGCTCCTGGGAATGACTGGCTCCTTAGGAGAAAAATGGCTGCTTATGGTTGGAGAGTCTGGAATGTCCTAGTGCCAGATTCCTGGTCCCTCCTCCCTGTCCTGCTCCTCTCCACAGGCTCTTCCCAGACTCCACAAAACTGTACCTCCAGCTGCATTGCGGCCTCAGTGAGTGTTTGTAATTGAAATGTCCTATAATCTGGGTTTAGCAAATAAAAGCAAGGGAAATATAAAAGCAAAAGTACCACTTTGAGTTTCTGTCCACATCCCTCCCCCCGGGACTGTGTGGCTAGGGAAATTCTTTAGGCTGCCTTTCTGGGTGCAGCCTCTCACAGCTGTGGACTTAGATTTAGATTCCCCAGCTGCCAGCAGCCCTGTGGACCCTGTGAGTCGAGTGTTACTCATGTCCCCAAGGGACGCAGACTTGGTGCAGCACAGATTCCTTCTGACCTTCTCGTCCCAGTGGTTGTGCATCTCTCTCCAGCCCAGATCCCCGATCCTACCATTCTCCAGGTGTCCTCTGTCCTTTCCAGTCATGGATTGTCTCACCAACTATGTTTAATTTGCCAATTCCAGGTGGATGTTATTCGATTTAGTTGTTCCTTCTATCTGCTTCTTGAGAAGGCACAGGACATATCTGCCTATTTGGCCACCATTTTGAAAAGCCCATCTTTCAACTTTTTGAGGGAGCTAGTCTAGAATATGAAAAAATAAGTAGAGGATGAGAGAGTAATCCTTTATTTCTGTTTTCCACAAGGCATAGGTATACCATTCCCATTCCCATAGCTTAGTTGCATGATCCACTAATATATCACATAGTAATAAACTGCTTTTAGCTGGGTTTATATCTATCATGTCCAGACAAAAGAGTTAAGGCTGGTACATGACTTCTGCTAAAACCTTAAACAATGCTACCAGCAGTGCAGCTGTTTAAATAATAAAAGTCCGAAGTTTATAAATAACACAGTTGCTCTCCAATTTCACCTCCATCATCTCTGTGGAAATAACCTACCTGTGGAAATAATCCATAATCTTAAAGCACCAAACTCCAAATTATACTTTTCTCTGCAGGCTCCCTAAAGATATTTTATCACCTCTTCCACTTTAGGCTTAACCAATTTCTTCTGCACCCTTATTTAGGGTTTAACTTTCTGTAAATTATCATTAGTTTACATATCTGCCTTCTTCATTAGGTTGAAAGCTCTTTGAGAACTGAAATTTTGTTGTTGTTCAACTTTATGTTTCTAATAGTTCTCACAGTAATTAATTAATCACTTATCAGTTTTTACATATAGTTACCTGCTCTATATTAGAAACTATAGAAGCCTGAGGATAAAAAATGAATAAGGTCTTTTGTGGAACTTATATCTTATTATGAGAAGGCTATATTTAAATCAATAAGAATAAAATATGTAAGTTTTGTTATAGTAAAAGTTAGAATAAGTACAGAGGACAAGAAAGTCACAGAAAGATGTAGTCAATTCTACTCAGATTATTGAATTTTAGATTGATTGACAAATCCACTCTTAAGCTCAGGAAAGGAATCCCATTTAGTTTCTGTTAAATCAGGGTTGATCGGCACTATATGTGAATTAACTACTTAGCCCACTTCAGAGTCACAAAGAGGCCACCAGCCTCAAACTGACCTCTATTGTGGTTTCCAGTTCATCGGGACACATGTCAGAGAGTGGATCTCTTCTGCCCTTTATGTCTGAGTAGGAGTTAGGTAGATGGGCCTCCTCCTTGGAATAGAAAGGACCCTAATGACTCTTATCCTCACAGGTCATGCTTGTGTGACAGGAAACTATGCAGACCCTTGCATAATCTGTACTTCTGCAAAGGGTGAAGAAAATCACATGCTTTCCCCACATGTAGCTTCTCCGTTTCTTCTTCTAGGCAATATATCTGATAAAAAAGAAATGGCTGGCAAGATGGAAATTGCAATCTACTTCTCATGGAAATCAGAATCCTTTTTACTTCATATGAAAGATATAAAAGGGAACCTATCAATATAGTTGACATCTATCCCCTTCAAGTAGAGTTTCAAGGGCAGAAGTCTGAAAAAAAATCATCTTGCTAAGGGTATTACAATGATGAATAAGTTACAGTCAAGATTTAGAAAACAAAATCACATATTTAGCTTTATGCTACAATAGCTTTCTTGATCTATTATCATGTTTTGTTTGTTTTAGTGTAGGATGGAATTCACTTGTGAAAATGGCTTCAATGTACCAAGGAGAACTTGCCTTTTCCTGAATTGAGATGACTTTAGAGATTGTATGTTAATTAGTTTAAATTGGTCAAGAGTAAGGATAATTGACCCTAATTGTGAAAACAAAAAAAAATGTATACAAAATAGTTTCAATGGTACTCACAAGATTAAGTATATTTCTCAGCCACAATTTTTGAAGTGCTCATCTCTAGCCATTACACAAATTCACTATCCCCTTTACTTTCTCAGTTTTTGTGGCTAGTCAAGCTACCTCCTGGGAGATAGCCATACCCATGACTTAAACTCTTAACTCTTTTCAAAATAGTTTTAAACATCCCTCTCTTACATATATTTGACCTAGACTTACAAAGAACTCACTCCCAAGTAATGCCCTCCCTTTCCTTCAAAAGCATACATGATATTTTTGATTCTAGGAGATCTTCATGAAGAAATATTTTTATTGGTCCCAATAAGGATGGCCTGTGCTTTCCCCCAGCATTCCTCAAAGGCTCAGGCTCCATGGACTCTACATGAAGCCTGCAGCAGAGTACAGAGCCTGTGCCACTGAGGGGCCTGTATTCTGAAATCTCATAGACAACTCACAGTTTGATACCACAACTCACAGTTTGATACCACACAGCTGGTCTCTCAAAAGGTGGGAAATGAACGCTAAACCAGCCACAGGAAAGGAGTAAAATGAACTCTCAGCTACTGTTCCCTTGGCTTTGGTTTCATGTTATAAACATTTCTATGATTTGCTTTTGGGAAATGAAAACTCCTATTTTTAGCGAGAATTCTCACCATAAATTGTTGCTTTCTATTCTTATTCCCTTTTTAGTACTTTGCAGAGTCCATTATTTTAACTTCTTTTTCTTCTTTGAATGAGACATCGACTGTCATGACTTTTGCTTCTCAGGTCATAGTCCAAGAAGATCTGGATTTCAAAAAGAAACGCACTTCATTTGCCTTAAATAAATGTCTACGTTTTTTTCTCTTCTCTAAACTGTGAACAGGCTATTCACTAGCTTATGAAATTGTGTCGTAGATATAAAAACTACCTTCCCTATTCTCTCCCAATTTTTGAATTGTGTCAAGGGGCACAATTCTTAGAACCTGCCCTAAGCAGTTACACTTTAGTTATACCAATGGCTAATACATTATCTTTGCTTCTCTTCCTGTTGAAATTTTTCTCCAACCACTTCCTGTTGCTGTCTTCTAGTTTCAAACATTCTCAATTTCAAAGTTTCTTTACCATGACTTATTTATAATAAAAACTGTCCACACAATCATATTATTTACAAGAATATTCTTGATCTATCCAATGGTCCAAAGGTATTTTTCAATCACCACAGATCTATTTAGTATTTCTTTATCTTATACAATTCTCCACCAAATTAAAGCAGAATGACTAGAAAGCAGACTTTATAGAAGCAAGGACTGTGTCTTTTCATCATTATATATCCAGTGCCCTGCACTGTGTTTTATATATGGTAGGTACTTAATAAATTCTTTTTGAATGAATTAACAAATGAATAATGAAAAAGTGTTTTCTTTTTGTTGTTGCTAATTCTCACCAGAGGATTTTTTCCCCCATTGATTTTTAAAGAGAGTTGGACAGAGGGAGGGAGATACACACACACACAAACACACACACACACACACACACACACACACACACCCCTACTGGTGGTTGCCTCTCCCATCGGGGATTATACCCTTAACTGGGAATTGAACCCACAACCCTTCAGTACTCACTCCCAGCCTCTAACCACTGGGAACACCCTCAGGATGAGAAATGTTACCTTTTATCCATCCTGTAGAGGAGTGAAGCCAACAGGTTCAGATATTGAGAGACCTGTGGTGAATTAGGTATGAAGGAAAACATTATTACATGTCAGGCAGGGAGTGGGGGCTGAAATCTTAATCAAATCAATAATTATAGGATAATAATATAAAAAATTACCAGAGTTTCCAAAGAAAGTCAAAACAACCAAAAAGAGAGATGGGGTATTCTGGATTTTCTTGGCATTTAAACGTTTTATAATATTAATTGTTAAAACTCAGATTTACTGAGCAAACTCCCTGTCACTTGTTAGCACAAGCTGGGGTACAGAGGGGGTGGTGTCAGCTGCAGTATCAGCAGAAAACTTGGTTAGTTCGACAAGTCACCCTCAATCTAATAGAAAAGAGAAGATTCAGCACTTCTACTCAATCACTAGAGAACAGAAGCAAGTACATAATGCAAACATCCTGCAGGATGGAATATCAAAAAGCTTCTACAACCACCAATTAACAGTGAGCTATTGCTCCACAGAGACTTAGAAAATTAATGCTAAAGGGAATTGAATATTCTCTTCTATATGTTTATTTAGAAGAATGTAAAAAAATTCTTATTAATGACTTTCCCCTAACACTCAATTTATCACTGGAAAGTTTATGTGTTAGTTTCCTATTGTTGCTGTAATAAATTACCACAATCTCAGTGGTCAAAAACAACACAAATTTATTCTCTTACAGTTCTGGAAGTGAGAAGATAAAAATCAGTCTCACTAGGCTAAAAGTCAATGTTTCAGCAGGGCTGGTTCTCTCAGGAGGCTCTGCAGGGGAATCTATTCTTTGCCTCTCCAGCTTCTAGAAGCCTCCTTGGATTGTAGCCCTTTCTTAACATTCAAAGCGCATTACTCCATAATCTCTGCTTCCTCATCACCTCTCTTCTCTGACTTTCCTGTCTCCATCTTATAAGTACCCTGGTGATCACATTGGCCATCTTGGTTAATTGTGGGGCACGGCTATAGGGTTAAGCCTCGGACTGACCTGTTGGCAAAGTCACAAACAAGTCCCAGCTTAGAGGGCACAGTCCTCTTAGCATAATTAGGCTTGACCTTATGAAGCTCCCTAGATCTTATCTGGGTAGCTAATGGGCTGAGGGTGATGCAGCAAGTGCTGCCAAAACAAGTGAAACTCACAAGAACATTGTAACTATGGTGACAACTACCTTGTTTACCTCTGGCTATAAAATAAAGGCTCAGCTTGCCTCTGCATCTTTTTCTGTGGCCTCAGCCAGGCACAGGGAAGATCCACGGAGAGTAAAGAGAGCTATGCTGATCATCTGAACAAACGCTGTCTCCGTGTAAATCATTCTTCACCGACTCTGTCCACAACTTTGGTAACCCCTGGCCTCCTGGGGCCGGACCCCAGCAGTTAATCTAAAATAATCTTCCCATTTCAACATCCTTAACTCAATTCCAGCTTCCAGGTACTGCAAGGTAGTATTTACACAGCTTATGGGGATTAGGATGTGGATATATTGACACGGCCCATTACATAGATTAATATTTAAAAAATTCAGTTAAATGTGAGAAGGGTGAGAAAATGAAGAAAGCCTCCCAGTAACAATAATAAAATAGTATTGCTAGCAATTTCCTTCAGAACTTTCCAGTATTTGGTCTAATTTTGAACTAGCAAATAAAAAGCATAATCACTGTGAGAATAATATAATTCCAGTATCTAAAGATTTGGACATGTCATCAAACAGACTGTCCAACCCATGAGGGAAGGTAGGGGGTGAGGAGGTAAGAGATCAACCAAAGGACTTGTATGCGTGCATATGAGCATAACCAATGGATACAGACAGTAGTGGGGTGAGGGCATGTGCTGGGGGATGGGAGTGACTGGGAAGAATTCAATGGGGGGAAAAAGGAGACTCGTGTAATACTTTAAACAATAAAGATTAAAAAATAAATAAATAAAGATCTGGACATGTTTTTCAAGAGGAAAATTCTCCAACAATAAATAGCCAGGAAAAAGCAAAATATGATTTCACTTGTATAATACATTGATCCTTCAGGAAAGAACAGAATTTAAAAGCAGAAATAAAACCAACAGCATTAGCAAAATAATCCACCTATGCATAGGGCCCAAGGAATCAGTTATGGCAACAAGGCAACAGTGAGCAACTTTAGCCATCCACTTACTGGAACACAGACTCACTGTGGGGCTCTTATAATCTCCACAAAGTGGGAAATAATATTGAGGTCATTAACATGGTGCTAGAAAAAATATGCAAGAAGTCAATGGATCCAAGAGTTTGGTATGTTGAGAAACAAGAAACCAACGGTGGCTAGCATTTTTTGTCCTTCTATAACACAGGTAATAACAGAAGCCTGCAATTACAGGTTGCGGGTGGCCTTCTGACTGAAAAGTATCTCAGAGTGAGGATTACGAAGTGCCTCCTCCCTAAGAACAAGAATCCGGAAATAACTCAGAATTTCAGGCAGTATCTTTTCCTTAAGGGAAAAAGCAGGGGTAAAATAAAGTCAACTGTGACTAAAGATGATGTTGACACTGAGAAACAAAACCAAAATGAGTGAAAATATTTTAAAAATATCTTTTCATACGTGCATGGGAAAACTTACAACACATGTAAGACTTAAGTCACCACATCTGTGTGTGTGTGTCATCTCCACACATTTTCCTTTCTTTGTGAAAACAGTGTCTACATATCCTCAAATACCACCACCATTGTAATGAATTATGAGTTCAATTCATGCTTATTTTAAAAAATATGAATGTTCATTTTGGTGAGATTATTACGCTATGGGAAAGTGGGTACAAAAGAAAGCAATTTTTATATGTGTATAGATATAAAATTGCCTGCGGTGCCCATGAAATCTTTAGCAATGACTTTATGTGACCTTGAAAGGAACAAAGGATTGTTAAGAGGACAGGCTATGGAGTTAAACTGAGGATGGTATTCCAGCTCTGTCACTTAAAACGTTTAAAACCCAGATTCCGCACTTGTAAATTATGGTTAAAACCATATGATTTTGAAAACAAAATGACGTGAACATTGTGAAACATTGTGCTTGGCACATTGATCACTTAAAAACAAACAAACAAAACCAGAGTAGCTGTTCATAGCAACAACTAATGAAACAAAAGAATAAATAAGTACATGGGCTGAAACACTACCTCATAACTTGTGAACAAGAACTGTGTTCTCATTCAGTACCCGAAACAAATATATAGTTAGAATAATTTTTGAACTTTAGTGGAAGATTTTAAAAGATTTTCTAACACATACCTTTATTAAATAAAATAGTTTTTAAAAAACCAACCCATAATTTTATACACATTTTTGCTTTGCTTTTTTCATTTACTAGTATCATATTGATGTAAATAGTGAAAGTGAGCATCTGGAGCTATACTTAACTTTCCTATCTAATGTAAATCTTATTTTTTCTGTGTGTATTATAGGAAACAGGATCATAAAGTTATATAGCTGGCAAAGATGACTATAATTATTCTAATTTCCTCACTTAGCTGAGATTATAGAAATATTAATTACACCAGTTGCCTAGATAGAAAGATGGAGAGTCGTCATGGCAACATTGGCCTTCTGAGTCCCAGTCCAGGGCTCTTCATACAGGAAGACTGCTCCATATGTGTTTCAGATACAATTTACTATCTGAAGACTATCCTTATCAACTGTTGTTTTGCTTACATGGATGAAGTGAGCATTATGTGTTCCCACAGGAGTAACTAGGATGCCTTTGAAGACTTGGATGCTTACTTGGGAAGTCTAAGCTGGAGTGTTTATATGTCTTCCTTCCTCCTCAAAATCTTGGTCAAAGTATCAAAGTATCCTTTGTGAAGAATATATATATATATATATATATATATATATATATATATATATATTTATATATTAGCAAATGCATCCATTAAGACATTGTTTCTCCAGTGGGTTGGTTTAAGAAGAGTTAATGCTTTCCTAACAATTGAATTTCTGAAAATATTCACCAAGAGTTTATATGGACTGAGAGTTTACTTTATTATACTGAGGGCTCTTAGTAAACAGGCATTCACAGAAGACAATAAACTTGTCAATATATTATTTCTGAAATTAGATAAAATTTCTTCATTATTTCAAATACAGCGATCAACTTAAAATTAATTATGAGTTTAGAGGAAGTTTTGGAAAACAATTTTATGTCTATAATAGTTTATAGAATTTGTTGACATTTTACATACTTCTCCAAGTTTTCCTCATTGTGTTATAAGTATAAAACAATTCCAGTAATGTGAGAAATATTTAACATTTTGATACTTGGTATTCATGGTATGCCTAAAAAAGACTGTGAGATAAATAGTTGCTGCACAAGCCTTCCTTTCAGGTTACTTTTCCTTTCAGGTTAAATGTGGGCATTTAAACCACAGACTATTACCAAATCTTCAACTTTTTTTTTTCTTTATAAGATAATTTAGAGATCTTTGAAAGAAGAGGGAAATTTATTTTAAGAATCTGGGGCAACTGTGAGTCTTCTCAGCCTTTAAAGCAAACAAAGCAACAGAGAGCACTCTGGTTTAGAGTATCTACTTAGATCCTTGTCTAATTTGGGCCCTTTACACTTTATCAATCTAACCTAGATAGTCTGCGCAAAATGAAATACATATATTTTTAAATACTTCCTTCATTTACATCTTAATTTTTAGATCCATGCCTGTAGATCTCCTTTACCGCCCATTTCCCAGCACATATCTATTTCTGCTATCCCTATGTCTGCCCGACGTGGGGGTACGGTGGGAGACCTAGAATGGGACAAGAAGAGCTACAGTGACAGGTAACACAGCTTAAAGATATCCTGGGGGAAAAGGTGCGAGGAGAACAGGACCAGAGAGCGTTAAAACTAAACCAGCCTACAAGGACACAAGAGCAAGCCCCTGGGCAGTTTCACTTCCTTCGGGCGCCCTGCAGAGCTGAGCCCAACCCGACCCTGAGGCCTGTGTAACCCCAGACCTTGGCCCCTGCTGCCTGCGGCGGGTGCGGCTGCGGGCTGCGGAGGGAAGAAGCCCAGAGCCCATCAGCCCGCGAAGAACCTCAAGTCCAGCGACTCCGGGGCTGGGAGGCACCTCTCTGCAGGCGCCTGGGCTCCAGCACCCACCGCGATGCTGCCTGCAGCGCCCGGCAGGGCGAGCGGGAGCCGCTGGGAGCAGCCGCCCAGCGGCCCAGCGCCTCCAGGTGGGTGGGCGCACCTCGGGGCAGCTGACGGGGAGGCGGCCCGCGAGGGACCGGGCTCGGCGGCTGAGACTGCAGGCCATGCGGTCCACCTGGGGACCAGCGCTGCCCACTTCCCAGCGCTGCCTGCCAGTCCCTCCGGCCGCCCAGTTCTTGGCGGGGGGCGGGGGGCGGGGGGAGGGTGGAGGATGTGGACGCCACCAGGTGGGAGTGCAATCTGTGTTCTGGCCAGGTTCCCAGCGCCTGTGTCTCCAACTTGCAGGGAGCTGGAACTTTCCAGAGCATCAGGACAGAGTCCTCTAGTTGCTAAAACCACCTTGGGGCGTGTTTTAAAGATTTGCGGGTGTTTTAAAGTGATGCGTGATCCTAAAAGTTCTGTCCACATGTTACAGCAAAACCTCCTAAAGGTGTGTGGCATCCTCTGTCAGTGGCGCCCCCCTCCCATTTCCTTGCCCGCTTTTCAGCTCTTCAAAACCCATCCCGGGAAATTGCTAGGATGGAAGGCGACCTGCTTCTCCGGCTAATGCAGGACCACCTCTCTCCACAGATTTTGCTAACTTGTTCAAAGGAAAAAACGGTCAACTTGTTTGAATACCTAAATGGATTTACAGGTCAAACTGACATTAAGGCATTTGTAGGCAGTTCTTTTTGAAGTATTTCAAATGCATTTGTGAACTTTATAGTATCATATAAAAAGTGTTCAGTTTGACTTTTTTTAAAAAAATAAAGCCTTCACTTGGGTATTATGATTACTGGAGATGTTCACCGTGAGAAAGGCAACAAGAAAATCGGAGTGCAATTTTATGAATTTGCTGAATAGAATTTCTCATAGCTTACTAGCATTTTTTCAGGTAATGTCGTTTTGGCTCCAGGTGCTTCTCTTGGCTAGTGTATGTTTTAATATATAAAATCTAAAAAGCCGATTTTCAGTTTAAATGGGAAGTATATTTGTGACAATGGAAAATGACAAGAAGGGAGTGGGGGCCCACGATATCTCAATATGTTAAATTTTAAATATTTAACATTGGCAATGTTGGAAACGGTGGCTCTGATGGACCCTTTGCTACACTTGTGAGTAACCAGCCATGTCTTTTGAACCTAGAGCAGGTGAGCTGTTTTGTAATTTCAGTTAGCAATTTAGTTAAATGAAAGGGACTGCAATTTGTTTTAAATCTAGATTGAGCAGAACAGCCAGAAAGTGACTTTCATTTTACTTGATACTCAAGTAGTATTTTGAGGCACTTGCTATTATGAATAATGCTAGAGTGATGTCAACCAACCTCTCTCTCATTCTGATTATTCTGTTCCTTCCATCCCCCTCCCATCTCATTTGGTCCTTCCTAATATGGTACTTATTATTTTCTTTATTTACCTCCTTATTTGACCAAAGTAATGAAATTTTTTATATAGTGAGCTGTCTGTTGATATTAGCCCAGGCCCATTCCTAGATATGACTAGTGTTCCCAGAGAACTAGTTTGGATTAATCCTTTTATTGAGTGGAGATGTCATTTGTGTGACCTCTCTTTCTGCTTTAGGCATCTCCACAGCGTGGCAGACTTTAACTTAGGGATCAGTGCAACTGCTTCATTTTAGAGAAGAGAAAACTGAGATCCAAGGAGTGATTTGCCCCTTCTACCCTAATTAATAATTATTTGAATATCATCCATGCTTCACTTCACCAACAATCTTCTATCCCCCCATAAGAGTTGTGTAGTAATACAAAGGTAACATAATAAATACAATCTAAAATGGTAAACAGGTTTTTAGGCCTATAAAGATAATTTAGCATTAGGTGTATGGTGTATTTGTAGTGACATCTATGTATGCTGCCTTCAGAGATATCTATGAATATCCAACTTGTCCCTTTGTGGTACCCAGTACTAAAACAATGTAAAAACGATTCACAGTGGGTAGAAATTGATTCCTTTTGTTCCTTTGCTTTATTCTAAAACTAGGATTTTAAAATTTAATTTTAACTGCTACCTTCAATAAACAGTTTATTTATTAAAGCACAAATTATTCCCCACACTACAGTTTTTGTATTTTTATTAAAATTATTTGATGTCTCTTATGAAGCGAGTTAAGTATATCATTAGCTTAAAAACAGAAAGCATCTCTCCTGTCTGTGCTACATGCATATACATAGCTTGTAAGGATCATGTTCTGTCTGGGTCTCTCTCCTATGTCTTGAAGTTCTTGAAGATTTTAAGCTTTTTACTCTGACTACATACTTCCAATATGGCCAACAACCCAGCTGTCTCTTACAGAGACACTCTGATTCTGATTCTTCTCTGGTGGCTGGTAAAGCTTGCTTTCTTCAGATCAGCTGGAGAGGTTCTGATAAGATTAATGTTGTTGAGATTTTAAAAAGGTGCTTTTTCTTAGGGCATTTTCACTATAATATGAAATAATTCCATAATATCCAATTGTTTATGTTAGGCTAAACAGCAGCATATTTGGGTTGTACTTGGGACAGCAAGTCTCAAGTGGCAGAGGGACATTTCTGCTGCATCTATCTGAACACATGCTGCAGGTGTTCATGCACACTTATGAAGCCTCTGGACTCAGATTGCCTCACATCCCGTCTAGCTTCATTGCTTATCTACTCTATGATCTTGGATCAATAACTAAATCATTATCTCAGTTTGTCCATCCAAAAAGCAAAAGCAGGGAGAACAATAACTTTTATTTGAAAGAGTGGTCTTGAGAATTAAAAGAGAAATATGCATGGGAAGTGCTTTCCAGGGGAGCCATAGCAAGTAGTAATTGCTTAATACGTGTTAGCTATTATTTGAATTTGTAGGCCATTGGTCAATAGTGTCACATTTACATATAAAATATAGAGTTCCTATTAAGAAACTGATAATGTTGCCTTAGGGGAAACCTTAAATGAATGAAGTCATCAAGCTCCTGCATAAAAAGACAATGAGGAAGTATGGTTTCCTGTAGAAAGACACTGCCATATCCTTGGGGAAATATTGCAGTTAATAGTACTGAGAAGATGATAAAAAAAAAAGAATTCACAATGAGAAGAACTAAGGATAGGTTGATTAAAATGATATTAGACTAGGACAGGTACAGGAAAAAATAAAATAGAAATTTAATAGGACAGAATGAGACCATGTTTTATTTTCCCAACCATGGAGCACCAGTTATGACCCGATTAAAATATATGGGTGTGTGTGTGTGTGTGTGTGTGTGTGTGTAAAAAACATTAAACAGAAAATTGTGAGATACCTCATCAAATTATAAGAAGATGGATAATCTATTTTACCAAAATATTACTGCTGAGTTAAAAAGAAAATTGTAATGTGAAATAAAGAATACTCCTGCCGAATCTAAATCCAGATTTAAAAATTATCTAAGTTACAGTTGCGATTTTATTGCTTTATATATTCTAAAATATATAAAGATAGCTATAAATTAAGAATAGGAAGGGCAGACTTTCCAGAAATTATTATTTATAAATAAGTTGTTATATGGTCTTGTAATTCATTTCTGTTTTAAATATAAAGAGTAGTAGCTAAGTTTTATAGCAGACATTGAATTAATCCAGGTGGTGAATATGTCATACTAGAGGCCTGGTGCACAAAATTCATGCACGGAGGGGTGGTGGGGAGACCCTCAGCCTAGCCTGCAACCTCTCCAATCCCGAATCCCTCTCTCAATCTGTGACCACTGGCTCCTAACTGCTCACCTGCTTGCCTGCCTGATCACCCCTAACCACTCTGCCTGCTTGCCTAACCACCCCTAACCCCTCTGCCTGCCTGCCTGATCGCTCCTAACCACCTCTGCCTACCTGCCTGATCACCCCTAACCGCCTCTGCCTGCTTGCCTGATCACCCCTAACCGCTCCCCCTGCCAGCCTGATCACCCTGAACCATTCTTACTGCCTGCCTGATCGCCCCTAACTGCCTCTGTCTCAGACCCCATCACCATGGCTTTGTCTGGAAGGATGTCCAGAAGGACATCCGAAAGATGTCCAGTCTATCTAGTCTAATTAGCATATTACCCTTTTATTAGTATAGACTAGAGGCCCAGTGCACAAAAATTTGTGCACTGGTGGTGGGGGGGGGGCGGTGTCCCTCAGCCCCACTTGTGCCCTCTCACAGTCTGGGATCCCTTGGGAGATAACGACCTGCTGGCTTAGGCCTGCTCCTGGGTGGCAAAGGGCAGGCCCAATTCCTAAGTGCCTGCCCCGCAGCCCCTGGTAAGGCTCAGAACAGGGCCGATTGGGGAGTTGGGGCGCCGCCCCCTCTCATGCACAGAGCAGGGCAGATTGGGAGGTTGCAATGCCACCCCCAGTCACGCTCAAGGTAGGGCCGATTGGGGGGTTGGGGCACTGCCCCCTGTCACACTCAAGGCAGGGTCGATGGGGAGGTTGCGGCACCACCCCCTGTCATGCACAGAGCAGGGCGAATCAGGGGGCTGTGGCGCCACCCCTGTCACATACAGAGCCAGCCGATCAGGGGGTTGGGGCTCTGCCCCCTGTCACGCACAGAGCAGGGCCCATCAGGGGGGTTGGGGCTCCATACCCTGTCACCCACAGAGCAGGGCCGATCAGGGGGTTGGGGAGCTCCCCCCTGTCACGCACAGAGCAGGGCCCATTAGGGGGGTTGGGGATCCATACCCTGTCACACACAGAGCAGGGCCAATCGGGATTGGGGCGCCTTCCCCTGTCACGAACAGAGCAGGGCGGATAGGGAGGTTGTGGCCCTGCCCCCTGTCACACACAGAGCCGCAGGGTGATCAGGGGGTTTGGGCGCTGCCCCCTGTCATGCTGCTCCAGGGGCCAGGAGGCCTTGAGGCTCCGCTGATCCCAGTGCTGGGAGACCTCACTGCTCCGCTGATCCCAGTGCTGCGAGGCCTCGCTGCTCCGCTGATCCCGGTGCTGGGAGGCTCCACTGATCCTGGTGCTGCGAGGCCTCACAGCTCCACTGATCCCGGTGCCAGGAGGCCTCACGGCTCTGCTGATTCCAGTGCCAGGAGGCCTCGCAGCTCCGCTGATCCCGGTGCTGGGAGGCATATTACCCTTTTACTATATAGGATAGAGGCCTGGTGCATGGGTGGGGGCCGGCTGGTTTGTCCTGAAGGGTGTCCCAGATCAGGGTGGGGGTCCCGCTTGGGTGCCTGGCCAGCCTGGATGAGGGAATGATGGCTGTTTGCAACTGGTCACACCCCCTTCAGGGTGGGGGTCCCCACTGGGGTGCCTGGCCAGTCTGGGTGAGGGGCTGAGGGCTGTTTTCAGGCTGGCGGGTGACTGAAGCTCCCAACCTCTCCTTTTTTTTTTCTTTTATTCTGGGATTTATTTACCTTCTATGGCTGTCACTGGAGCTGAGAGCCAGCTTTAGCTCTGAGGCTCAGCTCCAGCTCTGAGACCTCGGCTGCTGAAAGCAGGTATCTGGTTTGTTTGGCTTCTATAATTGAAACACTGTTGCAACTCCAGCTCGGCCAGCCACCTGAAAGCATGGGGATTGTTAAGCTTCTATATTTGTAACATTGTTTCTTATACTGCAGCTCAGAGGCCAGCGGCGGCAGGCGGGGAACCTTGGCTTCCTCCATCACTGGAGCAAGCAAGCCTCTTGTTCGCTCCAGCTGCCTGGCTGTTGGCCGCCATCTTGGTTGGCAGTTAATTTGCATATCACCCTGATTACCCAATGGGAAGTGTGTTGGAGGTACAGTTAATTACCATGTTTGGCTATTATTAGATAGGATATTGTATGGAATTATATCCCTCTGGTATTTAGTTTTCACTCAGATAAAAATAATGAGCTTTTTAGACATTTACCACTGGACCAAAATTTCTTTGTTGCTTCCAAGTGCTCAGCATTGCAATAATCGAGAAATATCACTTCCCTTTGTAGTTATGAGAAGTAATTCATCAATGCCTTGTGGTCTTTTATA
Organism: Myotis yumanensis; assembly: GCF_028538775.1. Lineage (NCBI taxonomy): Eukaryota > Metazoa > Chordata > Mammalia > Chiroptera > Vespertilionidae > Myotis > Myotis yumanensis. Next base: position 170,432,635 of record NW_027223752.1, on the reverse strand, counting down.
AGATTTCCTTTATAAGAAAGAAAGCAGTTCATTAAAATAAGTTATGTTTTGTTATACTATGTGTCACATTTTCCTTTCTTTTCAGCTTCTGTGCCATTTTTCCGTATTAGTAATTCCCATTGCTTTATGTTTTCTGTGTTCTATTTGATAAGACATACTAAAAAGTACAAGAACAGTTCCTGACTTGGAACTCCACTTACTATATTCCTCATTTTTTAAGTCATGATCCGTGCTAAAAACTAACCGTCATTCTTCGATAAGGGTCAATATTCTCGTTCCTTTTTGTTTCAATCTATCCATAACATCATGTTTAACTTTCAGAAGAATAACATAGTGTCAGGACCACTTGAAATTTTGGCCTCCTTTTATATTAATTATTGTGTTTCTATGTTGAACTCACATGGATTTCACATTACCTTGATAAGTGAGAGCATCAGAAGATTAGCACCTACTTTGGACAAAATGTTATATTGTTCAGTATAATCATATGAAGATATTGAATAATTCCTTGTGTTCTTTCATTTCCTACAAAAACTTTTCTAAACTGTTAATGCTGTAACTTTTAAGTCACCATGTTTCTTTTGGAGGGGTGGGGTGGAAGATGGAGGAACACCCACTTCACAAAGATGTGGGGAAACATCTATATGAAAGTGGCATGATTCTATAAAATCATGCCACTGGAACGACAAATTGTAAAGTATTTCTTGTGACTGTATGAAAAATCCTTAGAGTATACACATTTTCTACATTGGTCAATCACATTTTATTTAGACTTAATAGACTGATATGGTTTTTTTTTTTAAATCTCAGCTGTACTTAAGCTGCACTTTTAGTACAATTCGTGAACTATAGGGTCACTACTGGGAAACTGAATGAGATAAAATTGAGGCAAAATTCTACTTTGATTTTAATTAATGAGATAATTTCCTTAATTCTCTCATTATTTTTCAATAAAAGTTTAGAACTTTCTCTACTCCAGAAACTTTTTGGTAGACCAAAGGCCCTTCCTTTATCATGTTCTATCCATTGATACTCATGTAAAATGGGTAGAACCATGTATCACCCAGATTCTCAGAAACAGTCGCTTGAGCCTAGCATAGGCACTTGATTCAAAGACAGGCAGCCAGCCAATTGACTGATACATGGCCAAGGGTGCGTGTTGTCTGGTTTTTGCAGATTTGCTGGACTCACCAAAGCCCTTCTTTCCTTTCAAATAAGAGATAGTGAGGCCTGTCAGTGGAAGGTCAGTGTTTGATGATATACAATAGAGGATGACAGTCAGGTTGACTCATGTGCCAGATGGAAAATAACAGAAGATGAGATTAAAGAATTGAGGAGAAATGAAAGACAAGGGGAATAGACTTAGTTTCTGACTTTCTACTTCTAGGCCAAATAAGGCCCAGCTGCACTTGTTGTGATCTTGTCTGTCCATGACAAGTTGCCTGTGGGAATACAATTATCTTCTTACATGAGGGACTTTGAGTGAATTTCACTTTTGGAAGAAACAAAAGTTCAGGCTAAAGTACCTTTATTTCTCAAATACTGCTACATCTGTTTCCATAAGCTTCTCTTTTGTTAAAATGATGTCCCTGTTTCTTGACAAAACCTTTAAATAAAAGAATTGCAAAACAAACAAAAAAAATGATGTCCCTTATGCATCTTCCATTGAAAGGTAAGCAATCTGAGAGTTAATTCTATTTCTTTTATTCACTGAAAATAGGGTGCCTCATGAGAAAGTCTAGTGGTCTATATTACTAAAATTTGAAGAAAGCCCATGTCTCTAAACTTGAAGTTTGTAGAGTTGGTGAAAAAATAATTCACTCATAAGTTTATATTGTAAGATTTAATCTCTGTTAAAAAGTTTAGATTTTTGAATTATGTGGTTATCAAATGATGTTATAAAGTGATAACAAGTGTCATTCATGTTTTGTTAATAGGATATTTTTACTTATCTGAAAAATTTATAGCATACTGTTTCTGTCATTTTTAAAAAATGTATTCTATTGAGGCAAAATAAAGGAATGTTGATGACATTTACTTAATAAAAGTAGCATAATGTACTAGCTATTATCTCAATCCCCCTGGCATATGAAGAAAAATAGCTTCACTGATAGGGAATTATGAAAACTTATACATGGTATCAGTAGATTAATATCAGTGTGAAGTAATGAGTATTGTACTTCAGAGATTTGTCTTTGACCAACATATTTTTAGTAACATGGTAGAATGTATAGGTTTAGTGTCTTTATTAAGTAACAAATGATAGGTTAATAATAGGGTTAATGATCACCTTGAAAAACAATATCAGAATTCAGTGTGCTCTTGCTGAACTGGAGAGATAGGCACAAATTAATGAAGTTTGAGTGTGATAAATTAAGTATGATGATGTAAGTGAAGGAATAAGACTCAAAACTCAAAATGATAAATTTTTTCAAGATTCGACAAGTATTATGTATTCACAGTGTTATAATGAACAAGGGGGAGAGTTGCAGAAGAAGCTGGGAAAGTAAACCGAAACTGAATTGCATAAATCTGTATAAAAAACCCCAAAGCATAATGAGTAGCTATTGAAGAGTTTTAAAACAGAGGCAGGCATGAATTAATTAGATTTTGGTTTTTAGAAGATCACTTGAGCTGCTGTTGGTACAATGATTAGAAGAGGTCAACAATGGAAGTTCTTGAACACTTAGGAGTTACCAAACAATAAAATGCAGTGAACAGATTTATGAAGAAAGATTACACACCTTTTGTGATATAGCAGATATGGATTCCGAGAGAGAAAGAAATGTGAAGAATTTATCCTAGCTTTGTGACATGGAAAAATGGGAGGATCATGAAGTTGTCATTTATTCCAATGGAAAAGATTGAAGTGGGAAGAGTTAGGGCATGAGAGGAAGAACATCCATATTTCAATTTGGGATATGTTATATTTGAGGTACTTAAGAAAGAGTCAAGTAGTGATGTCAAGTATACAATTTGACATTATGATCTAGAGCTCAGGAAGGCAGCTCAAACTGGAGATGTAAAATTAGGAAATATATAATACTTAAAACTGTACCAGTAAATAAGATAACATAGGAAAGAGTTTAGAGTAGAAAGAAAAGATGACCTAGGATAAAGACCTGTGGGAAACAAATATTTGCATGTTGGTAGAAAAGGAGGTGTTGGCCCAATATGATTGAGAAAGGCTAAAAAGAAAAGAAGGAAAACAAAAGTATAATGGCAACACTTCAAAAACAAAATGTTTTTGGAAGGCAAGAGTGGTGAACTAGCCCAAATTCTTTGAGTAGTTCCATTAAATTGAGGACTGAAATTTAGCCGGTTTATTTGGCATTATGGGACTTACAGATGACCTTAGGGAGAGAAGTAAGTAGCTTTAGCAAAGGGGGTGAGAGCCAAATTGGCATGAGTTGAAGGGTGGAGATAGGTGAGAATATGGTCACCATGTAGACTGCTTTTGAAAGCATGGCAGCCAGAGTGTAGAAAGATAATAGTAGCTGGAGGAGATATGGCATCAAGGAAAGGATTTTATTGTTATTTTTGTTTTAAGGTCAGTGTTACTATGGCAATTATACTCAAAAGCTCATGACATCACACAAGAGGGGTTTTTTTCCTATGAAAAGCTTTAGAGTTCATGTTCCATAAATTCCATTTGAAACATATTTTCTCACGTGTTTAAGTATTCTGTCTCATTCCCCCCCCCCCCCCCCCCTTTCTTCTTTCCTTCTTTTATTCCATATTTCTGGAGTGCCTCCTTGTCCTTGCTTCCTTCCTTCTCTTTCTTTTTTCTCCTTCTTCTTTTGCCTTCCTTCCCTCACACTTGCTCTCCCACTCAGCATGAATATCAGTGGAAAAGAATGTATTTCTTTTTATGAAAATTTTGTTTCAATGCTGAATAATTCCTTACCTTTACTTTTTAATTTTATCCAAATTGGAATCCATACATCGTTATTTTAATCACATCTTTGCATATGCCTTGACTCCCATCCTGTCTCTTTCTCTGTCATACCCACTTGGTAAACTCCAACCCTAAGTAAGTCCATGGATCTAAGACACTGACTGTTGCTTAATAAAAACACATTCAAGCAGGTTGGTCACATTATAAATTTTGACAATTCTTGTTCATATGGATTTCTGATGACAATGATAGTGAGCTCAAAATTGTATTCTCTAACAAGTGTGTAGAATGCATATTTTTTCTGTGATGTTAGATTACTGAAAGCTTATATACTCTCTACTAACTGATGGGCCAAAAATAGCATACTGTGCTACCAACACTGTATCCACTAGATTTGTGGCTCATGAGCAATTGAAATATAGTTGGCTCAAATTGAAATGTGCCTCAAGTGTAAACCATATACCGTTTTGCAAGACTTAGCATAAAAAATTTATATATATATAAAGAGCCAGGGGCCATTGCAACTGAATGGACACCTGAACGAATGACCGAACAGGCTGAGTGGGGTGACAAGGCAGGCAGGGGGGTTAGTGAAGGACAACCAAACGACTGAACACCAGGCTGCATGGGGTGACCAGGCTGGTAGGGGGTTAATGAGGGATGACCAAACGACTGAGTAGCAGGCTGTGTGGGGTGACCAGGCCAGCAGAGGGGTTAGTGAGGGGTGACCAGGCCAGCTGAGGGGAGCAGTGAGGGGCGACCAGGCCAGCAGGGGGGGAAGTTGAGGGCGACCAGGCCAGCAGGGGGCCGTGAGGGGCAACTGGGCTGGCAGGAGGGGGCAGTTGGAGGTGACCAGGTCAGCAGGAGAGTGCAGTTAAGGGCGACCAGGCTGGCAGAGGGGGCAGTGAGGGGTGACCAGGCTGGCAGTGGGGCAGTTGGGGGTGACCAGGCTGGAGGGTGGGGGGAGTTGTGGGTGACCAGGCCTGCAAGGGGGGCAGTAAGGGGTGACCAGGCTGGCATAGGGGGACTGTTGGGGGCGATCAGGCCAGAAGAGGCAGCAGTAAGGGGCCACCATGCTGGCGGGGGGTGGCAGTTAAGGGGCGACCAGGCCAGCGCGGGGGGGGGGGGTAGTTGGGGGTGACCAGGTTGGTGAGGGAGCAGTTGGGGGCGACCAGGTCAGCAGGGGGGTGCAGTTAAGGGTAACAAGGCCGGCACAGGGGGGCAGGGGTGTCAGTAAGGGGCAACCATGCTGGCGGGATGGCAGTTAGGGGCGACTAGGCCAGTGGCGGGGAGCAGTTGGGGGCGACCAGTTTGGTGGGGAAGGGCAGTTGGGGGTGGCCAGGCTGGCAGGCAGAGGGGCTAGTAGGAGTGATCAGGCAAGCAGGCAAGTGACCAGTTAGGAGCCAGCAGTCCTGGATTGTGAGAGGGATGTCCGACTGCCGGTTTAGGCCCGATCCTCAGGCCTAAACCCACAGTCGGACATCCCCTGAGGGGTCCCGGATTAAAGAGGGTGCAGGCCAGGCTGAGGGAACCCCACCCCCACCCCGTGCACAAATTTTGTGTACTGGGCCTCTATTAGAATATAAAATCTTTCAGTAATTTTATATTGGTTACATGTTAAAACACATTGAATTTATTGGATTAAATAAAACATTAAAATTAATTGTATCTATTTTTATTTGTTTTAATGTAGCTGTTAAAAATTTAAAATTGCATATGTGGCTTGCTTTTGTGATTTGCTTTATATTTCTTGGATAATACTGCTTTAAACTTTCAGAAAAACTTCCAATGAAATCCATTAAAGATTTGATTTCTCTCTCATGAACTATTTGTTAATATATATTACCAGATAATTCTCATAAATACCAACATAATTCCTAATTCCTCCAGCAGGTTAGATAGAACCCTGTCCACTCATGCACACTATCCAATGTACTTTCATAGTGATATTTCACTAAAAATATGAAATATTAATTAAAATTTAATTAGCATTTTTATATCATTTATTCATATTGCTATTGTGCCTTTGGTCTTAATAATTTTTAAGATTGCTTTACATAATGAAGATTTAAACTTTATCTTATACATCACAAACATTTTTTAAAATAATCTTTGTTAAATGATTTGATTATGGCATTTGTTGCCTTGTATATAATGTTCCTTGGTTCAATATTCTTAACTTTTCTTTCATAGTTCCTGTTCCTGTCTTGACCTAAGGAGTCTTACTAACCTCTACATGCCAATATAGTTTTTTACACATTTTTCTAACATTTAAATTCTTTACAGTGTGCCTGGAATGTATTTTTGTGTATAGCATGAGGCTAAAATCCAATTGAATTTTTTAAAATAAGAGCAGTTAATTGAGTATCAACATTTATTAAATGAACCCTGCTCTTTCTATTGAATAGAAATACCATCATTTCCATATAGCAGACTTTCATATATCCTGGAATTTACACTGTGAATTCTCTATTCTCTTCTATCGATGTTTTTGTTTGTTCCTAAGCCAATATCCGCTAAGGAAAGTTCTCCTGAGAAACCTTCTTTACCACAGTTTTCTTGGCTATTAGTAGATATTTATTCTTTCATTCTTCTACTTGCATTTTACATTATTTTACCTACTTCTCTTGCTGTTCTTGGAACAATTGGAATGTTGTATAATACATTGTTTAGAGGCATTTAGTAGAAAGCAATCTAGCAGTTTGAAGCAGAAAAGAACTTTAATGTAGAGAATTAGTTGTTACATAATTTATGTGTCTTGGGAGTAACATCTAGGCTGGGCCACCAGGAAGAATCTTCCTGACTGGCCCCCTGGGGGGATATTGGTTATCACCATAAAGAATAGAGGAAATCAGGAAGGCACTGAACCAGCTGTTGGCAGCTGGAACACACTGGTGTCCAGATCACAAGAATACTAGCTCATGAGCCATCTACTGGTTGTGGACTCTGCACCAACCAAAATAGATGCCCTTTATGGCATTGGAATTGCATTATATTTCTGTACTGATTTGGGGAGAATCAACATTAAATGCTATTCAATCTTCCATTGGATTAATTTGGAAGAAAATTCTATGCATAAAAGGTCCTAGGTTTAAAAGAAATATATAGCATCTTGGTTTATTTAAATCAAATAACAAAGTTGGAAACTTACCACTCTGATGTAGTTCTGTGAGCAAATGTAACAATATATTGCTTTCTATATTTAAAAGGTCTTTCTATGTAAGATTTCATTACAGAATTGGTTCATTGAGTCGTCAATTGGAAAATGTGACCTCTGCATTGAAATTATGGGAAGGGAAAATACTAATTTTCTATTAGTATTAAACTGTATGAGATGTTAAAACAAAACATGTAATGCTGTCTTAAAAGGAATTTAAGATAGACCTTTGGATCTATCTTACATAGAGCATTGCAATTTAAAATATAGCAAGATTTATACTTGTATTACAGACCAAACCAATCTCCTAATCACTTACCTGTTTTCCTATACATTTCTTTCCCAATTTAACATTGACAAATGTTTTTTTAAAAGTATCTGAAACTCCAAGTTGTGCTTGCATTTGTGAGTTGAGTATGTATACTGATATATGCATTTATGTATATTGACTCAGATATGGAATCTGTCACTTGTGTGAAATTGAGCAGAGTACTTTTCTAAGATCTGATTTTTTAAATATCTGAAATATTTTAGATGAACATAATAGTAATTAGATGTAATTCTGTGTGTAAAGTGCCTGGAGCATTCATAGCAGGTATTTAGCAAATAGCAAATATTATTACTTGCAGCCAGAACTAGCATTCAACTTTTTTTTTCTTATTAGAAGGAATGTGTTTACATGGCACATTCTCTAAACTTCTATATTTAGAAGTTTAACATACACATCTCAGGATTGAGAGCCTCATAAAAGTTCTTCTAGTCTCTTGTTTAATTTTTCTCATCACTGAACTAAATGCTATGATATCTCTGCTTTATGTTTCTTTGGGTATTCACTATAAATTGAGTGTGATGAAACCTGTGATCTGCCATGAAAACAAATGACATGGAACTATTCATGAGAATTGTATTTTAATAGTTAATGAGTAAAAGATATTTTCTTCATTTTCAGAATTTAATTCTGTTAAGACATGTTTTAAAAAATAAAAAATGTGGTTAATTTTTATTCCTTTGTTCTTGAAGGAGACTTAGCCTACATTATATATTACTAGAGGCCTGGTGCACAAAAATTCGTGCACTCATGAGGGTCCCTCAACCCGGCCTGCACTCTCTCGCAGGCCAGGACTCCTTGGGGGATGTCCACCTCCCAGCTTAGGCCTGATCTCTGGGGGGTCAGGCCTACGCTGGCAGTCAGACATCCCTCTGGCAGCCCAGGAGTCCTTGGGGGATGTCCAACTGCAGCCACAGTTGGACATCCTTAGTGCTGCCAAGGAGGCGGGAGAGGCTCTCGCTATGTGTGGCTATACTCGCAGCCTTCAGCCTGGCTTGTGGCTGAGTGGAGTTCCTCCTGTGGGACCACACTGACCACCAGGGGGCAGCGCCTTCAGTGAGCGTCTGCCCCCTGGTGGTCAGTGCATGTCATAGTGACTGATCGACCAGTCAACTGTCTGCCCCCTGATGGTCAGTGCACTTTATAGCAAGCAGTTGAGCGGCCTTAGCATATCATTAGCATATTATGCTTTTATTGGTTGAATGGACGACTGGATACTTAGCATATTAGGTTTTTATTAATATAGGATTCCTCATGCCTGCCACAAACACCACCAACAACACACACATACATACAAACACACACAAAACTGGGTCACAGTAATTTGACTTAGACTCTATTCTGTGATAAAGACATTTCTAATAACATCATATAGTTAAAAAGAAGAGTTGATTTAATTTTATAGGTAAAGTTTAGTGATATATTCAGAATTGTTTATTATGTCTGAGCAGTTGATTCCTTATAGGGTATAAATCTATGCAGTACCTCACCTAGATCTTTGGGAGTCAACAGAATAATAGAAAGCTCCCCTTAAGTGAATTTCTAGTTCTAAGTAACTTATGCGTAATTAGAAAGCATTTGCGACTTTGGAAGGAAAGGGACAGCTTTTCTATTTCTTTTATTAGGGTCAGATTTCTGAGAAGTTAGCAATTAAGGCACATTTCATTTCTCCTTAGAAAAATATAGAAAATTCATTAAAAAGTATATTTATATGTAATATTGTAAGTATTATATCATCCCTTAAAATAATCTTCTGATCTGCTGCATATAAAAATCTAGGCTTAGGTTCAGAGTTGGAAGCCTACTTGCATCATTTAATAGTTAATTGTATGACTAGGTAACTCTGTTACAAGACCTCTCTGTGACTACTTCATTATGAAAAGATGAAAAATCACTTAGTAATACTTGCAGCATAGTAAGTGCTCAGTAATTGATAGTTATCATGTCTGTTGCTACGTGAATGAATGGCTATGTGGGACTTGGTGAAGGGTGACATACTTTCCTTACCTGATGGCCAATACCTGGAAAGCTTGAACTCATACTTCCAGGGCTTTAATCCTTTCGTACTATGTCACTCAGACTGTATTCTGTAGGGTATCTGTTCCTTGAAAAAAGTGTCCTGTGGTGAAATGAGTTTTGAATATACATGTTAGAACATTCCAATGGGTTGAGAAATTCTGCAACTAATAATGTATCTCCAGTTCCCTTGAATCCATTGTTTCAAAAAATATTTAACCACTAGAGGCCCGATGCATGAAATTCATGCAAGAGTAGGCCTTCCTTTCCCCGCTGCTGGCACCAGCTTCCCTCAGGTACCCGGGACCTGGGCTTCCCTTGCAGCCCCGACTTCATCCAGAAGGATGTCCAGTGTAATTAGCATATTATGCTTTTATTATTATAGATGGGACGTGTGGTCATCACAACATTGGTTGAGAAACAAGTTCTTTTGCACAAAGTTATTATCCCTGTTAAATGGAAAATAGTTCTTGAGAGCACAGCTTTCAGCTATTTTTTTATAGGTGTTCTTCATTCCAATCTTATCTAATAAAGAGGGAATATGCAAATTGACTGTCACGCCATATGGTCAAGATGGCTGTACCCACAGCAGAGGCAGGATTTCCATAACACAAGATGGCTGCACCCACAGTGGAGGCCGAGTTCCCATGACAAGCCTTAACGAGCAATCAGCAGGGACCTGAGGCTGCGTGGCGCTGGGCCGGGGCAGGGCACCTGAGGCTGCGCCCCCTGCCTGGTGGGATTTGACAGGGGACCTAGGCCGCACCTCCCGCCCTGGGGCCAGGTCAGGGGACCTCAGGTCATGCCCCCCACCCTGGCACTAGGCCAGGAGACCTAAGGTCACACCCCCCGCCTGGCGGGGCTTGATGGGGGAACCTCAGGCCGCGCCACCCGCACTGGTGCCAGGCTGAGGGACCTGAGGGTGCTCTGGGGGGCCTGAGGCTGTGCCCCCGACCCAGTGGGGCTTGACAAGGGTGGGGCCAGCCGGGTCTGGGTCTCGCTCAATGGGGGTGGGGCCAGCTGGGTCTGGGTCTCATGCGATTTTGAGGTGCCACAGGTGGGCGGGGACTTGACTCTGGGTCCCACGGCTTGCCCTAGACTCTGACAGGAGGAAGATTTTCATATACATTTCACTATTTTTTTCATCTCTGACACTTCTATTAAAGAGAAAGGGCAAATAGCAATATTAAAATATTTCCTCTAATTAATCCCCTTTTAATGTGCAGGAATTTCATGCAATAGGCCACTAATATGTAAATAAAGTTCTAAATCTTTTACTGTTGACCACATTTTGAATGAATGAAAAGGAGGGAGGCTTATAATTGGAATAGAAACTGAAGGGCTGTGGAGTAGGGTAAACGGCATTGGTAGGTTGGGAAGAATACACACAATTTCTTAGTTATCTTAAAGATTAATTCAATGAGGTGGGAGCTTTGATTATGGGTTATGCTAGAGAAAATAGGAGGAAAATCAGAAGGTGATTATCTGTTAGGGAAAGTAAAGTGTGTGGATCAAATGAAACTAGGAAATTGAATAGGGAATTCTAATATAAAAATATTTTGTAGTGTGTGTTTATCTTTAAATAGCATGTGTGCATCTCAACTGAGCAGGTGTCTTTATAGGTATTTTCACATTAAACCATGTGAGCCTGCTACTGTGTGAATAATCATGTAAGCTATGTAAGTGGCCTCACATTGTTTAAATATTGGGATTTCATTTATAAAAACATTCCAAAATTAAGATCAACTTGACTACACGGCCATAAACAGATTGCTTCCATTTCAAAAGTGTTTTTTCAAAGAAACACATGTTTGAAGAAAGCACATGGGGTATGAATAATCACCGAAATAAATTATTGCTGAAATATATTTCTACTTGAAACAACAGAAGCTGATATAACTGCAAATAATTTAGCCAGAGAATGGATTTTGTATTTTGGAGATTGACTAACTTAACAGGGTATGTAGAAAATAACATCAATATGACAATGACTTTTATTACTCAGATAGACTGAATGCTCTTTAAAGGAAGGGAGTAACCTCTGACATCAGTCAGCAGAGATAAGCACATTAATAGATGCTTGGTGATAAACTAGCACAAAGAATGACATTAGAGAATCCAATTAAGTTTATGAAAAGGATAAATAATGATGCATATATTTCTGAATGCCACATTTCTGAATATCCTCAGAGTCCTGTATCTTCCCTAAGATAACCACTTTGGTTTTGGTATTTGTTTTCCAATTGTTAGGTTTGCAAAAGTCTTCCTTTTATTATGAAAAGAATCTTAAAAATTCATGGAAGTTTTTACCCAAAGATAAGTTTAAGGCATTTTTAATGGTAAATTAACTTTTAATTTGATAACAACTAATTCAGTTATTTTTACTAAGATTTTATAAGTTTTTAATATAACAGGATATTTAACTAATTAAAATATCTTCTGGGGCAGAGAGAAAAATTATGATTAGAGTCTAAAAGCAAATGAAATTTAATATTCTCCATGTATGTCTAGAAGATTAAACTTTTAGTATTCTTTCTTTCTAAAACAATGCATGCACATAATTGAAAATATCTCACAAAGACTTTAAAAAATAGAAAAAAAAGTGGCAAATGTATTCTAGTTTTTATTTTTCTACATTTACTTTAATAGCTTTACTTGCAGCTTTGTAGGTTTAATATATTTAACATTTTTATGTGCACTAATTCTTTATTGTTTAAAGTATTTCATAAGTTTCTTTTTCCCCCCACTGACCTCTCCCCAGCTCCTCTCTTCCCCCAGCACATGCCCTCACCCCCCTATTGTTTTTGTTCATTGGTTATGCTCACATGCATGCATGCAAGTCCTTTGGTAGATCTCTTACCCTCCCCCTCCCCTGCCTTCTCTCTTAGGTTGGACAGTCTTTTCGATGCTTCTATGACTCTGGCTCTATTTTTGTTCAGCAGTCTATGTTGTTCATTATATTCCTCAACTGAGTGAGATCATGTGGTACTTATCTTTCTCCAACTGGAATATTTCACTTAGCATAATGCTCTCCAGGTCCATCCATGCTGTTGCAAATGGTAAGAATTCTTTCTTTTTTTTACAGCAGCATAGTATTCCATTGTGTAGATGTATCACGTTTTAATCCACTCATCTACTGATGGGAACTTAGGCTGTTTCCAAATCTTAGCTATGGTGAATTGTGCTGCTATGAACATAGGGGTGCATATATCCTTTCTGATTGGTGTTTCTAGTTTTTTGGGATATATTCCTAGAAGTGGTATTACTGGGTCAAATGGGAGTTCCATTTTTAATTTTTTTAGGAAACTCCACAGTGGCCGCACCAGTCTGCATTCCCATCAGCAGTGCATGAGGGTTTCTTTTTCTCTGCTTCCTCGCCAGCACTTGTCATTTGTTGATTTGTTGATGATAGCCATTCTGACAGGTGTGAGATGGTACCTCATTGTTGTTTTGATTTGCATCTTTCAGATGATTAGTGACTTTGAGCATGTTTTTAGTGTCTCTTGGCCTTCTGTATATCCTCTTTCGAAAAGTGTCTATTTAGGTTTTATGCTTATATTTTTATTGGATTGTTTATCTTCCTTTTGTTAAGTTGTATGAGTTCCCTGTAAATGTTGGAGATTAAACCCTTATCGGAGATAACATTGGTAAATATGTTCTCCCATGCAGTGGGCTTTCTTGTTGTTTTGTTGATGGTTTCTTTTGCTGTGCAGAAGCTTTTTATTTTGATGTAGTCCCATTTGTTTATTTTCTCCTTAGTTTCCATTGTCCTAGAAGCTGTGTTGGTAAAGATAATGGTATTTTGCTACCTATGGATTTTTCTGAGATTTTTATGATTTCCTGTCTTATGTTTAAGTCCTTTATCCATTTTGAGTGTATTTGTGTGTGTGGTGTAAGTTGGTGGTCTAGTTTCTGTATGTGTACTTTAAAATTACATTAGTTGGCCATTTGGTGACTTCTCATTCATAAGTATTTCAGTTTTGCTCTCTCCTCATATAATCTATTCTACAATGTTTAGAAACAAAAGAAAACAATAAAAGAAAAATCCACAGCAATTTATTGGATAAAAAAATTGATCATCCTCCATGCAAGATTATTATTCATTAATATAAAGAAAGATTGAATAATTTTTTACTTTAATTTTAAAAATTTATTTTTCAATTACAGTTGACATACACTGTTATATTAGTTTCAGATGTACAACATAGTGGTTAGATATTTATATACCTTACAAAGTTATCACCTCAATAAATCTAATATCCATCTGGCATCACATATAGTTATTATAATATTAATGACTATATTCTCTGGGCTGTATGTTACATTCCATGACTAAATTTATAATTGGCAATTTGTACTTCTTAATCCCTTTAACCATTTTTGCCCATCTCTTGACCCTCCTCCCATCTGGCGACCATCAATTTGTTCTCTTTGTTTATGAGTTTGTTTCTGTTTTGTTTTTTCATTTATTTTCTTTTTTAGATTCTACATATAAGTTAAATCATGTGGTATTTAATACTGAATAGTTTTTAATAACATAGGAAATACTTTTGGTTGAACTGGATTTGAGGTCAAATAAGCATAGGATCAAGTTGTGGCTCTGTAACTAATGGACCTTCACCTTTGGCAAGCCATGAAACCTCTCTGATGCTCAGAAGGCATTATGTTTGTTGACGATGGCATTAATTATTCAGGGGAATGATTGACTCATAATAATTCAATTTATGTATCTTACTTCAAAGAAAAATACTGCAGAAATTAAAATTGCTTTCTCTAGGCATTTGGGATTGAGAATATTTATCAAGAAAGAGTGGATTAATGCCTGCATATAAAGTTTTATGCAGGAGTAGTTATCCTTCCTCCCTTCATTCATTCTTCAATCATTCTTGATTGCTTGTGCTGGGTTCCAGGGATACACAAAGAATGGTCCAGCCCTCAGGGACTGTATTTAAGTGAAATATGGATGGGAACATCTGAATGCCTTTATTTCTTTTTATAATCACTCTAATTCAAATCAGTGGCTGAAAAATCCTCAGCCAGCAGAAATATGAATAATTCAGTCATTGGAACTAGTTAACAGGGACTAGCAACAGCTAGGAGTGTTTTCTCTGAGTACTGGGGGTGACTCCTGATGCGTAACTGCTGTTCCAGAAAGTCATACTCATTTCGGAATGTAGTCATGAGTACAGTCCCCCGGGACAGTGTTTTGCAAATTTTAGTCATTCTCATAAGACCTTCCTCAATTTTTGGCTATACTACCTATCCTCTTGTTTAAGAGAATTTTTCTTTAGAGTATCTTTTTTTTTTTACTTAAATATAATACATTTAAAAGAACATTTATACCACTACCATCAGTGAAAAATTATTATCACTTGCATAAACAGAAGGTGAGCATTGAATTGAAATATTATTGAGATACTTATAGCTAAGGACAGGCTCTAGGATAAGCTCACCATATTTTATCTCATTTCATTCTCACAACAACTGATCTCATATGTGGTGTTATCCAGATGTTATAAGTGCGAAATTCAGGCTCAGAGAGGGTAATTATCGGCTTGAATCTGGACTCTAGGAGCTTGACCTCTTAACCACTCTGTGATTCTGAAATGAGCTCATTTCAATTTCACACAGACACATATATACTTCCCTTTCAGAGTAGCATTCCTCCCATGTGAACACTTCTTTCTTTTAAATCAATAGAGTAGCCATGCATAAAGTCATTTTAATAGAAAAATGTGCAACATAAAAGATGATATAGTTACCCATCAATAGATCAACTTAGAAACATTTTTTCCCAAGGGATAGATTAGACAACCACAGTTTCCAGCTGATAATCATAAAAATTTAGAACATTTTGCTACTTTCAAAGACCTTGGAGGTGAATGAAATAACAGGAAGTGAAATATCTACAATAAAATGCTAGAAAAATGTCTTTAATGAAGGCCATGAGGGTATTTAAAATCATGAAAGTGTAATAGAGATATGATTAAAATATATTGTAAAATGCTTGAAATGAAGAGTATAGTACAAGGCTAATCATTTGTTGCTTCCTAATGCTTTGCATCTTCAAAAGAATTTTCAAACCCCTACTAATTGAATTTTAGAAAATGCTCCTAATGTGTCATTTGCTTTGACTCAATGAGAAATCTAAACCATGATCATTTAAGCCAGCGGTTCTCAACCTGTGGGTTGCAAACAATGAAAATACATCCTGCATATCAGATATTTACATTACAATTCATAACAGTAGCAAAATTACAGTTATGAAGTAGCAACGAAAATAATTTTATGGTTGGGGGTCACCACAACATGAGGAACTGTATTAAAGGGTCGCAACATCAGGAAGGTTGAGAACCACTGAAAGCAATTTAGCAGGGTTGTCCTACAAACACTGTGTTAGGAGAAGCAGAGCATATATTGGACATGATCTGTTCTACTTCAGAAGCCTTTAGGAAAGGAAGAGAAGGAACTGGAGTTGAACGCAGTGTTCAGGTATTGTGGTAGACAGAATAATGGCTCCCCAAAGGTGTCTATGTCCTAATCCCCAAACTTGTGAATATGCAGATAGAATTAAGATTGTAATCAGTTTACTTGGAGATGGGGAGAGTATCATGGATCATGCCAGTGAGCCTTCTAAGTGAAAGAGGGAAGCAGGAGAGGCAGAACAAGAGCCGTGGCAGCATGAGGACTCAGCCCAATGTTGCTGGCTCAAAAACGGAGGCGTGGGGCCGTGGGCCAAGAGCGGTGGATGGCTTCTGGAAGTTGGGCAATGCATGTGGACGATTCTTCCCAAAGGCCTCCAGAAGGAACATATCCCTGCCCGTGTCTTGATTTTAGACCAGGGACACCCATTTCAGACTTCTGTCTTCCAGAACTATCAGGTAATTTAATTTCTATTGCTTTTAAGCCACTAAGTTTGTGGAAATATTTTACATCAGCAACAAGAAATGAATACAGAGTTTGAAACACAGGTGGACTCAACAAGGACAAAGAATAGCATGGATGTCACAGATAGGACCCTACGCCTCAGACACTCAGACACCAGCAGTGTAGTTAAAAAAAACTGGATGTAACCAGGAAGAAGTAGCTTTTATAAAATATGAAAAGCATATCAATCCTTACATAGGCCCCTCAGCAAGAACTACACTTGTTCATTATTAGAACATCTCTCTGGAATTACTGCTGTTTTATTAGCAAAATAAAAAAGTAAGTCCCCTTATTTGGGGCTTTCACATTTGGTGTTTGTTCACATTAGGTGGTTTTACCAGTTTAATAATGTGACTGGCCACTGCTGCCATTACAGTTCTTACTAATACTGAGAGGCGAACTTGGACAAGATATAAAAGTTCTCACTGCCTCAGTCACGACAAGTGCAAAACAGCATACGAAGAGTGCTTGTTCACAGGGTTGTTATGAGGTTAAAAGAAGTTAGTGCTTATAAAACACCAGAGCAGTCATTGATACATATTAGGCACTCACTACATTTGGGGTTAGCTTTTATTATAATTACTAGGGGCCCAGTGCACGAATTTGTGAACCTTAAAAGAAACTGTTGGCCTGCGAGGCTGTGGTGGGCACAGGGCGGGTCTCAGCTCATCTTACCTGCCCCTGTCCGGCCACTCCTGCCACGGTCTCTGGTCCCCTGTCTGCCGGCAGCCCTGCTCCCGCCGCTGCTGCTCCCACACGCTGACGGCATGGGACCCGCTCGCAACCACTGATGGCGCCAAGTGATTGGGGCTGGTGCCAGCAGTGGGTGCAAGAGGTGGCTGCCAGCCCCAATTGCCCCTCAGGAGCAGGGGGAGGTGGAGAAGCCCTGAGGGGCAATCGGGGCTGGTGCCGAGCACCGGAGAGCGGGTGCGAATGGTGGCTCCGGCACCGGCAGCAGGTGCAAGCGCCAGGCAGGGCAGCAGTGCGCAGGAGCAAAGAATTTTCAGTAACCACCAGAGGCTCACCCTGATTAACTGCTTTAAATGTATACTCCTTATCAAAGGTCACTAATATCATTTTATGGCCCCACTTTGTTTTACTATCTGAGAACATGAACCATTTTAATCCTGGTAGGGAGTTATTTTAAAACTAGAGGCCCAGTGCACAACATTCATACACTGGTGGGGGGGGGGGGGGGCGTTTCCCTCAGCCTGGCCTGCACCCTCTCGCAGTCCAGGACATCTTGGGAGATGTCCAACTGCCAGCTTAAACCCGCCTTGGGAGCGGGCCTAAGCCAGCAATCGGACATCCCCTGAGGGGTCCTTAGTGCTGCCACAGAGGCAGGAGAAGCTCCTGCCACCACTGCTGCACTCGCCAGCTGTGAGCCCGGCTTCTGACTGAGTGGTACTCCCACTGTGGGAGTGCACTGACCACCTGGGGGCAGCTCCTGTGTTGAGCATCTGTCCCCTAGTGGCCAGTGCACATCACAGTGACTGGTCATTCTGCCGTTCGGTCAATTTGCATATCACCCTTTTATTATATGGGATCATTTTCTCCTAATGATAAAAGTTCTATTGGAGTCAGTCTGGTTTGCCTTGAATAGAACCATATGGTATCATTTTTAGGGGTATTTTCTTAAAAAAGTGATATATGTGCATTGTAGAACATTTGAAAAACAAAAAACAATATGATAATAAAATCATAATATACCTCAGTCCTCCATGTAGAAATAAATATTCATAATATTTGTCTTGAATTGTGTTTGTGTGTACATATGCATAAGAGTCACATTGTATAAATTATTTTGTAATGTTCAATGTGGTCTGCACATTGATTAATGATACAATTTCAGATATTTTGATGTTAAACAGGGACAGTTTGTAAAATTTAGATCTTTTTGATTTGCGAATTGTTCAGTTCTACATTTTGTGATGCTTAAGGATATATTGACATTTTGTTTCTAAGGTAATACTTTCTTAAAACCCTAGGATAAATAAGGTTAGAAGATTCTTCACAGGTTTTAATGATAAATTAAAATAAATGATCTTTTTAAAAGTAATTTGTAAAAGTCTATGCTCTTTTTATAATATATAACGTCCTTTAAGAGCAGGAATTATCCTTTATAATCTTCATATCTATTAAAATCTGAACAATGTAATTACAATAATTATTAAGTGACTATTAGGTAAACATATAAAAAGATATAAATAATTAGGGAATTGACATTGACATATTTTATTAAGATACTATGGAGGATTATGGTAAATCATCCTGTTGAATTTCAAAATACCTATCTGAAAATCTAAGTGATGAGTGAGAACTATAAAATGTTAGTGAAAATCAGGGTCATAGAAAGATAAGGATTATTATCTGTTAAATATGACTGTCTGGAAATAAGAATTTCCAGTGAGTGACCTGGATCAATGATCTCACTCTGGTAAATATCTGTTGCTGATTTTCAACTTAGTTTACAATTTTAAACTGCATTATGATATAGTAATTCCTGCTCTGGCTGGGTTCTCAATGGCTAGAGCATAGACCCAAGGACCAAAGGGTCTAGGGTGCAATTCCCAGTCAAGGGCACCTACCTTGGCTGTGGGTTCAATCCCCAGCCCCGGTCAGGGCGCATGTGGGAGGCAACCAATCAATATGTCTCTCTCATGTCGATGTTTCTCTCTCTCTCCCCTTCTCCCTTCCACTCTGTGAAAATCAATGGAAAAAATATCCTTGGGTGAGGATTAAAAGAAAAAAAAAAGATCTATTTATTCCTCAAATGCAAGTGGTAAATAATACCATCATGTTTTTACAAACTCAGAGAAAAATACACAGAAAAATGCAATATTTTGTTAGCTATTTCTCTACACTATTTTTTTCTCATAAAAATTTTTTTATTGTTGAAAGTATTACAGATGTCCCCTTATTTCCCCCATTGACCCCTTCTGGCCCGCACCTGCCTCCCAACCCAGGCCTTCACCACACTATTGTCTGTGTCCATGGGTTATGCATATAGCATACAAGTTCTTTGATAAATCCCTTCCTACCCACCCACACACTCCTACCTTCCCTCTGAGATTTGACAGTCTGTTTCATGCTTCTATGTTTATGGACCTATTTTGTTCATCAGTTTATTTTGTTCTTTAGACTCCACATAAGAGTGAGATCATGTGATACTTGTCTTTCTCTGACTGGCTTATTTCTTTTAGCATAATACTCTCCAGGTCTATTCATGCTGTTGCACATGGTAAGAGTTCCTTCTTTTTTACTGCTGTATAGTATTCCATGGTATAAATGGTCCAAAGCTTTTTTATCCACTCATCTACTGATGGACACTTGGACTGTTTCCAGATCTTAGCTATTATAAATGGTGCTGCTATGAGCATAAGGGTGCGTCCATTCTTTCTGATTGGTGTTTCAGGATTCTTAGGATATATTCCTGGAAATGGGATCACTGGGTCAAATGACAGCTCCATATTTAATTTTTTGAGGAAACTCTATACTGTTTTCCATAATGGCTGCACCAGTCTGCATTCCCACCAGCAATGTACTAGGTTTCCCTTTTCTCCACATTTTCACCAGTACTTATCATTTTTTGATTTGTTGATGGTAGTCATTCTGACAGGTGTGAGATGGTACTTCATTGTCTCTTAATTTGCATCTCTCTGATGATTAGTGACTTTGAGCATTTTTTCATATGTCTCTTGGCCATCTGTATGTTCACTTTGGACAAGTGTCTATTGAGGTCCTTTGCACACTTTTTAATTGGATTGTTTGTCTTCCTTTTGTTAAGTTGCATGAGTTCCTTATATATTTTAGAAATTAATCTTTTATCAGATGTATCATTGCCAAATATATTATCCCATACAGTGGCAAAAACTAAAATTATTTCCCCTAAGAACAGGAACAAGACAGGGATGTGCACTTTCACCACCCTTATTCAAATAGTACTGGAAGTCTTAGCCACAGCAATCAGTCAAGAAGAAAACCTAAATGGAAAGGAGGAAGTAAAACTGTCATTGTTCACAGGTGACATGATATTGTACATAGAAAATTCTAAAGATTGCCAAAAAACTATTAGGTTTAATAAATGAATTCAGCAATGTAGCAGGATGCAAAATTAACACCCAGAAATTGATGGCATTTTTATAAACCAATAATGAATTATCCGAAGGAGAAACTAAAGAAACAATCTCATTTACCATTGCAACAAAAAATAAGTTACTTATAAATAAACTTAACTAAGGAGGTAAAAGACTTGTACTTGGGAAAACTCTCATTGAAAAAAGGGAGGAAGATATAATCAAGTGGTAGAATATACTATGTTTATTGATTGGTAGAATTAACATCATTAAAATGTCCATACTACCCAAAGAAATCTATAGAGTCAAAGAAATCCTATAAAAATTCTAGCAGCGTATTACACAGATCTAGAACAAATACTTCCAAAATTTAAGTGAAACCAAAAACAAAAAAAACAAAAACCTGAATAGCCACAGTCATCTTGAGAAAGAAGCCAAAGTCAGAGGATCACAATACCAGATATCAAGCTATATTACAAAGCTCCTATAGTCAAAGATGCCTGGTACTAGCACAAGAGCAGGCATATAGATCAACGGGACAGAACAGAGACCCCAGAAATCAACCCAAGCCATTATGCTCAATTAACATTTGACAAAAGAGGTGAGAACATACAATGGAGTCAAGACAATCTCTTCAATAAATGGTGTTGGGAAAATTGGACAGGTACATGCAAAAACATGAAACTAGACCACCAACTTACACCATACTCAAGAATAAACTCAAAATGGATAAAAGACGTAAATGTTCGTTGTGAAAGCATAAAAATCCTAGAAGAAACCATAGACAGAAAAATATCAGACATCTCTTGTAGCAATATGTTCACCAATAATACATCTCCTAGGGCAGTGATGGTGAACCTTTTGAGCTCGGCGTGTCAGCATTTTTGAAAAATCCTAACTTAACTCTGGTGCCGTGTCACATATAGAAATTTTTTGATATTTGCAACCATAGTAAAACAAAGATTTATATTTTTGATATTTATTTTATATATTTAAATGCCATTTAACAAAGAAAAATCAACCAAAAAAATGAGTTCGAGTGTCACCTCTGACACCCATGTCATAGGTTCGCCATCACTGTCCTAGGGCAAGGGAAACAAAAGAAAAAATAAACAAATGGGACTATGTCTACACTGTTTTTAGATGTAAGTAATCCTATACCGTGGGGCCTTGACTTATGAGTTTAATTCATTCCGTGACGGAGCTCGTAACTCAAATTACTCGTATGTCAAATCAAGAAGTGAACGAGTGAGACACGTGATGCTGGGCCGATGTCGCGTTCACTGTGACGTTTGCTGTGCCAACTAGTGGTGGGGTATCTGAAGCTGGCTCCTAACCCAAATTTTAGGCAGCTCAAAGCAAAAAATCGGCCGTGAGACGGCTCATATCTTGAAAAACTCGTTAGTTGGGACACTCGAAAGTCAAGGCCCCACTGTATAATAAAAGGCTATGCAAATTGTCCCCTTGGGAGTTTGACCGGGAGTTCAACTGCTCGCTATGACATGCACTGACCACCAGGGGGTTGTGTGGAACATGGCAGGTGACCAGCAGCAGGGGTGTGGGGGGGTGTTGAGGGAGTGAGGGAAGGAGGAGGCGGGGAGGTGGGGAAACTGATCATCCCTGATCCCGGGCCAGGCCTAGAGACCCTACCTGTGTACGAATTTTGTGCACCAGGCCTCTAATTAATAAGTAAAATGGATTCAACACATAAAATGGATTACTAACTTGATTAAGAATAAAGGTAAACATTATTTTAATATATTCTTGACATAGCTCTTTGTTTACAACTTTTATTTTATGTACAGCTTAAATTTTTTATGGACTGTATCCTTACAGGTTTTAATAGGAGAGGAGAAATATAGGAACATTTGTAATAATTCTTTCTGGTTCTTTATATTCTAAAGTAGTATTTCTTTGTCTAGAAGTTCACAATTTTATAAGAATTCATGCATAGGTATTATTATATTATACACTTCCAAATGTCAAGTTATTAATTAAAACAGCCCCATCAGGAATTCCCAGTGCTTCATTATTTCAGTTAAGAAAAGAGTTTAGTATTCAGTCTTGTACAAAATATTAGCCATGAGTAAAGTAATTAAACATTATTATTATTTTTAACTTTGGCTTTTGTAATCAGATTAGTGCCTGTGTTCTGGGTTGTAAATTACCTAATATTACACCTGCAGCATGGGAATTAATAATACAAAAAAAGCAATTTTTATAAAAATTTAGCATAAAATGGAATAGTCAAAATTGCTTTTACTTAACCATGTATTTCATTGTAAAATTCTCTCTTCTTCAAATCACAACCTATATTACTTTTTATAATTTTGGCTAACATCATAAACACAATATTTATTTTAGACTTGCAATCTAAATTTTAGATATATAATTTCAAATGTTGTGCTTTATCTGGAAATAAGCAATTTGGCCCTTATATGACAAAATCACTGGGGTTAAATAAGGCAGATTTTGAGCAAGTTAATGATTTTAGTGAATTGAATTATTCACATGCATTTATTACTTAGTCAATAACATTATAAATCATTTGAATTTTTTCTCATTAGGAAAGTTTACAGTCTTAACTTTTTAAATATCATCAAAAGTTGAGAGAAAAATATGGAAGCTATAATCATCAAATTGGTACTATAATTATTTTCAGTACAAAAAGGACTACAGTAATTTTCAAAGTTGAATGAACTTAGGAATTAGCCAGATACCCAGTTGCATAAGGAACAATTCTTTCCTGGGCCTGAATTCCAGAAAATTCTAATTCTAGAAGCTCCCAAAGTGGTTCTGATGCAAGTAGGCCCTGCACCACATTATGAGAAGAGAATGGAGTCACAATGGGGCAATGTAGTTGTTATTAAAATCCTTAACTGAATTGAGGACTTTTCAAGAGACACAGTGTTTTCATTACTTGACATTTTGTGAGCTCTACCCAGAAGTCAAGTTTTCCATCAGCATAGTCCCAGGAAGCTCCAGGGTGCCTCTGGGAGTGGTAGAAAAATACTTGCTAGGTCTGCTATTTCCCTCTGGTCAAGAATGGCTGCAGAGGATACAGACATCAGGGAGGGCTGGGATTACATACTTGCTGGTATTGCTCTCAACAAAAGAATAGAAATTCATCCTTGTCTTTGTTTCAGTATGTATGTGTTTTCTAGCATATAGCCATTTATAAAATACTAGAGGCCCATTGAATGAAGAGATTCGTGCAATAGGCCTTTCTTCCCCTAGCTGCCAGTACCGGTTTTCCTCTGGCACCCGGGACCCAGGCCTTTGCTCCGACCACAGCAGAGAAGCCAAGCCTCTTCAGTCTTCAGTCGTCTTCAGTCTTTAGTTGTCTTCAGTCTTCAGTCGTCTTAAGTCTTTAGTCTTCGCTCCGGCCGGAGCCTTATTTGCATATGCAAATTAACCTCCATCTTTGTTGGGTTAATTTGCATACTCATCCTGATTAGCTGGTGGGTGTAGCGGAGTGACACCAATTTGCATGTTTCTCTTATATTAGTGTAGATTTTAGAATCCCCACAGTCGAATGCGAAATAAACTTCTCACAGAAAGTTGTGCTAAAAGTGTGTCTTTATCTACACTAATAAAAGACAAAGATGTTAATTGACCATACTTCGCAATGCCCTAAATCATGCCCACCAGCCAATCAGAGCTACTATATGCAAATTAACCCAACCAAGATGGCAGCCGGAAGCCACAGAGCTGGAGCAAGCAGGACGCTTGGTTGCCTGGGCGATGGAGGAAGCCAAGCTTCCTGCCAGCCCTGAGCTGGGTGAGGCCTCTGCTCATGGCAACAAAGTTTCAATTATAGAAGACAAATAAGTCCCAGATACCTGCTTCCAGCCAGCCTTCACTGGGTGCTTGGGCGGCTGGGGGTTGTGGCCAGCCTGCAAACAGCCATCAGCCCCTCACCCAGGCTGGCCAATCACCCCAGCAGGACCCCCCACCCTGAAGGGGCTGTGGCCTGCCTGAAAACAGACATCAGCCACTCACCCAGACTGGCCAGGCACTCCTATATAATAAAAGGGTAATATGTAAATTGACCCTAACAGCAGATCGACTGGGAATGACTGGTCACTATGACACACACTGACCAACAGGGGGCAGATGCTCAATGCAGGAGCTGCCCCCTGGTAGTCAGTGTGCTCCTACAGGGGGAGCTCTGCTCAGCCACAAGCCAGGCTGATGACTGCTAGTACAGCAGTAGTGGTGGGAGCCTCTCCTGCCTCCTCAGCAGCCCTAAGGATGTCCGACTGAAGCTTAGGCCTGCTCCCCGCTGGCAAGTGGACACCCCCCGAGGGCTGCCAGGCTGCCAGAGGTATGTCTGACTGCCAGGGAGCGGGCTTAAGCCGACAGGTGGTCACCTCCGAGGGGTCCCAGTCTGCGAGAGGGTACAGCCCAGGCTGAGGGACCCCCCCAAGTGCACAAATTTTTGTGTACCGGGCCTCTAGTTCAGTTATAATCTTGTATGGTGACATCATATTCTGGACATTACAAAACTGTTGAAAGACATTAGTGTCTACATGATAATCAAATATTTGCTAATGTAATGAGATTTCAAGATTCCATTAGAGTTTGAGAACATGAAGTGTATTTATTGTAGCCTTGATTTATACATACTTCAGTAATAAGGATAAAAAAGCATTCATTTCCACTGTTTGATCTGCTTAAAGTCCATGAAAGAAATTTAGGAAGGAAAACATAAACTATTTAGTCATGGCTCTCAACTCATGAAAAGAGGTACTTTTATTTTCTTTTTTTTCACACCACATCTTGTGCTTTGGAAAGAAGGGGTAGACATGGGGAATGAGGGAGAACAAGGAAACTAGGGGATGCCAACACTCTTTTGTCTTGCTCAGAAGGAGGACAGCAAAATTAGATTTGCCAGTGGAACTGAAGTTATTCTCTTTTTAATCTGATCAACCCATTATATGCACTTGGCCCTGAGCAACTTCAAGGAAGGGACTGCAGTTTTATTTCATTTTCTCAGTAATATTGCCTGCAGT
This sequence comes from Myotis yumanensis, assembly GCF_028538775.1. Classification (NCBI taxonomy): domain Eukaryota; kingdom Metazoa; phylum Chordata; class Mammalia; order Chiroptera; family Vespertilionidae; genus Myotis; species Myotis yumanensis. The sequence continues at coordinate 170,407,218 of NW_027223752.1, read as the reverse complement.
ATGGCTTGATACCCAAACTAGAGTTGGCAGTAGATGGTGTGAATTTAAGCCCAGCTTCCTGACTTACTATTGATATGATGTCAGCAAGTCTCTCCAAGTTTTTAACTTGTGTCTTCAGTTTGAAATTTTGTTTTTGAGTTAAATTGAGTTCAAACACTTTTTCTTAAAACTATCATACAGCGTAAAACACACTATCATATTCATGTGAATGCACTCTGTATATTATTACTACTGAATGGAATTTCCTTTGAAATATGTCACATTCACAATTAAGTGGTAAGCCACTTTTCAATGTAAGAAAATTCAAGGGCTTGTGTTGGAGATGGGCGTAGAGATGGAAAAGAAATATCCCATTTCAATGCTTAAATTGTTAACCACATTGAGAAATAAGACAGCAGGGAAATAAAATGTCTTTTTTATTGAAGGTGGCTAATGTGGTGTATATCTTTCAGAAAGTAGAGTGTGCAATGTGAAATCTTGGACTTAGAATGAATTGCCCAGTCAGATACAGAAGACCTTGGACCAAGGTAGCTTAACAAAGGAGCAATAGGTAAGGATTGGGATTAGGCTGCAAGTTTATCCTGGTCCCCACTAACATCCACTGGGTCCTTTATAGAATTTACAACTTTCAGATTAGAGATGTACTGAAATTATTAGACTAATTAATATAGATTTATATCATATTTTGGCTTTATATATTTTTAGGTTTAGGTATTATGGGAACATAAAATTTAGTGGAGTTTAAAAAATATTTTAAATACATTATTTATTCTGTTAAGGGTTTTCCACTTGACATATCTTTTCTTATTTATATAGTTTTACTAATTCCTTATATATTTACTAGAGGCCCAGTGCAAAAAATTCATGCATGCAGGGGTGTCCCCTCAGCCCAGCCTGCACCCTCTCCAATCTGGGACCCCTCGGGGGATGTCCAACTGCCGGTTTAGGCTTTATCCTAAACCAGCAGTCGAATATCCCTCTCACAATCCAGGACCGCTGGCTCCTAACTGCTCACCTGCCTGCCTGCCTGATCGCCCCTAACTGCCCCCCCACCGGCTGGTTGCCCCCAACTGTCACCCCCACCAGCCTGTTCGCCCTTTACTGCCCCCCCCCTCTGCTGGCCTGATTGCCCCCAACTACCCCTGTCTGTTGGACTGGTCACCCCCAACTGCCCCTCCTGCTGGCTTGGTCACCTCAACTGCCCCCCCACTCACTTGGTCACCCCCAACTGCCCCCTCTGTCAGCCTGGTCACCCCCAACTTCCCCCCCACTCGCGTGGTCACCCCGAACTGCCCCCCCTGTCAGCCTGGTCACCCTGAACTGCCCCCTGCTCGCCTGGTCACCCTCAACTGCCCCCCTGCTCGCCTGGTCACCCCCAACTGCCCCCCCTACCAGCCTGGTCATCCCTCACTGCTCCCCTCTGCCAACCTGGTCACCCCTCACTGACCCCCTGCCGGCCTGTTCACCCCATGCAGCCTGCTGCTCAGTTGTTTCATTGTCCCTAATTAAACCCCTTCTGGCCTTGTTGCCCAACTCAGCCTATTTGGTCATCTGTTCGATTGTTTCGGATGTGATGGCCCCTGACTCTTTATATATATAGATTTTAGAATAATATTGAAGTACAATGTACATAAAATTTGATTTTTTAAATTAATCTTTATTGTTGAGATTATTACAGATGTCCCTCTTTTTTCCCCCTATAGCTCCCTTCCAACTAGTTCCCACCTTGCCCCCAGGCCCTTGCCACCCTATTGTCTGTGTCCATAGGTAATGCTATATGCATATAAGATTTTTGTCTAATCTCTTCCCACCCTCCACCCCCCTTCCCTCTGAGAATCCTTAGTCTGTTCCATTTCCATGCCTTTGATTCTATTTCATTCACCAGTTTATTCTGTTTATCAGATTTTTTATTCATTTGATTTTTAGGTTTAATTGTTGATAGATATGTATTTATTGCCACTTTGTTGTTTATATTTTTTATCTTTACCTTTTTCTTCTTCTTCCTCTTATTAAAGAACTAGATGCCCGGTACATGAAATTTGTGCACGGAGGGAGGGGGTGTCTCTCAGTTGGCCTGCACCCTCTCCAATCTGGGACTGCTGAGAGTGGTGGTTCTCAACCTTCCTAGTGTCACGACCCTTTAATACAGTTCCTCATGTTGTGGTGACCCCCAATTTCATTGTTACAAATTGAACATAATTAAAGCATAGTGATTAATCACAAAAACAATATGTAATTATATATGTTTTTTCTGATGGTCCTAGGCGACCCCTGTGAAAGGGTTGTTCAACCCCCAAAAGGGTCGCGACCCACAGGTTGAGAACCGCTGGCTTAGAGGATGTCCGCCTGCAGATTTAGGCCTGATCCCTCTGGGAACATCCCTCTCACAATCCGGGACTGCTGGCTTCTAACCGCTTGCCTGCCTGCCTGCCTGATTGCCCCTAACACTTCTGCCTGCCAGCCTGATCACTCCCTAACTGCTCCCCTGCTCGCCTGATTGACATCTAACTGCTCCTCTATGGGCCCGATCGTCCCCAACTGCCCTCCCCTGCTGGCCCAATCACCCTCACCTGATCTCCCCTGCCAGCCATCTTGTGGCAACCATCTTGTGGTGGCTATCTTGTGGCGGCCATCTTGTGACGACGTTGCACAAGGTTTTCACGTGACACCACTTAGGCTTTTATTATATAGGACTAGAGGCCTGGTGCACAAAAATTTGTGCACTCGGGGGGGTCCCTCAGCCTGGGCTGTACCCTCTCGCAGTCTGGGAGCCCTCAGGGGATGACTACCTGCTGGCTTAGGCCCGCTCCCTGGGGGATCGGGCCTAAGCTGGCAGTCAGACATCCCTCTGGCAGCATGGCAGCCCTCGGGGGATGTCCATTTGCCAGCGGGGAGCAGGCCTAAGCTTCAGTCGGACATTCTTAGCGCTGCTGAGGAGGCGGGAGAGGCTTCCACCACCACCACTGTACTGGCAGCCGTCAGCCTGGCTGGTGGCTGAGCAGAGCTTCCCCTGTTGGAGCGCACTGACCACCAAGGGGCAGCTTCTGCATTGAGCATCTGCCCCCTGGTGGTCAGTGTGTGTCATAGTGACCAGTCATTCCCAGTCGATCTGCTGTTAGGGTCAATTTGCATATTACCCTTTTATTATATAGGAGTGCCTGGCCAGCCTGGTTGAGGGCTGATGGCTGTTTGCAGGCTGGCCACAACCCCTTCAGGGTGGGGGACCCCACTGGGGTGCCTGACCAGCCTGGTTGAGGGGCTGATGGCTATTTGCAGGCTGGCCACAACCCCCAGCCACCCAAGCTCCCAGTGGAGTCTGGCTGGAAGCAGGTATCTGGGATTTGTTTATCTTCTATATTTGAAACTTTGTTGCCTTTAGCAGAGGCCACAGCCAGCTCAGGGCTGGCGGGAAGCTTGGCTTCCTCCATCACCCAGGCAACCAAGCCTCCTGCTTGCTCCAGCTCCGTGGCTGCCGGCCCCCATCTTGGTTGAGTTAATTTGCATATAGTCGCTCTGATTGGCTGGTGGGCGTGGCTTAGGGTGTAGCAAAGGTACAGTCAATTAGCATCTTTGTCTTTTATTAGTGTAGATACCCTTCAGCATTTCATATAATATTGGTTTGGTGGTGATGAATTCCTTTAGCTTTTTCTTGTCTGTGAGGCTCCTTATCTGACCTTCAATTCTAAATTATAGCTTTGCTGGGTAGAGTAATCTTGGTTGTAGGTTCTTGCTATTTATCACTTTGAATATTTCTTGCCACTCCCTTCTGGCCTGCATAGTTTCTGTTGAGAAATTAGCTGACAGTGATATGGGCATTCCCTTGTAGGTAACTAACTCCTTTTCTCTTGCTGCTTTTAAGGTTCTTTCAATGCCCTTGGCATTGAAATAGGAATTTTAGGGGTGATATAGGCAGGTTTAGGGTATTTTTAAAATTAAGGGGGTCCATGGAAAAAACACAGGGCTACAGAGTTACAAAAGGGTACATTTCCATAAAACAGAGGAGTTGGGAGAGGCAACAGTTACATTTCCATAAGACAAGGGAAAGGCAGAAGTTACATTTCCATAACATAAGGAAACTGGGAGTAGCCAAAGGTTTACATTTACAGAATAAAGGAGGGCCTTACATGTCCTATGTGAGGTTTGACCTTTGAGCTCAGGAGTTGCTATAGTGACCAAACCAAAGGGGAATAGTGGCCAATCAGAGGGGATATTGAGGCACAAAACTTTCAGCCTTTATAAAAAGGGGAAAAGGGAACTTGGTGGGACTCTTTCCCCCTCCCCACATGGGAGTCCGTGCTATGAGACTCTTTCCCCCTCCCCATGTAGGAGTCTTTGCTTGTTCTTCAGTAAATTTCTACATTTGCTCTACCATCTTCCATCAGTGGTTTCATTCTTTGACTCTGATGGACAAGGAATCTGAGAAAGCCATCCAGCCCAGGGGAACACCACGTGTTCCAGTGCAAAAACTGTATCAGCATTTTAATTATGATGTGTCTTGGTGTGGTTCTCTTTGGATTCCTCTTGTTTGGGGATCTCTGTGCTTCTTGGACCTGTCAGTCTATTTCTTTCACCAGGTAGGGGAAGTTTTCTGTCATTATTTCTTCAAATAGATTTTCAATATCTTGCTCTCTCTCTTCTTCTGGCACCCCCATAACTTGGATGTTGGTACGCTTGAAGTTTTCCCAGAGGCTCCTTACACTATCTTCATATTTTTTCTTTTTTGCTCCTCTGGTTGGGTGGTTTTTGCTTCCTCATATTTCAAATCATTTATTTGATTCTTGGGATACTATAGCCCAGTGGTCGCCAACCTTTTGGACCTCACGGACCACCAGTGGTCCATGGATCACTGGTTGGTGACTGCTGCTCTAGTTTACTGTTGAATCCCTATATATTATTCTTTATTTCAGTCAGTGTATGCTTAATTTCTGACTGGTCCTTTTCCATTTTTTTTTGGCATTCTCACTAAGATCCTTGCAAGTCTCATTAAGTCCTTTGGATGTTTCTGGAAGATTCTTGAGTAACCTTATAACTGTGGTTTTGAACTCTATATCCAGTAGTTTGCTTTCTTCCATTTCTTTCATTTATGACGTTTTTCTTTGTCTCCACATTTTGGCTGTTTCCCTGTGTTTGCTTCTATGTATTGGATAGCTGCTAAGTCTCCTTGAGTTGATAGAGTGGGCTTGTGTAGTAGGTGTCCTATAGGGTCCAGTGGCTCAGCCTCCTCCATCACCTGAAGTGGACACTCTTGGTGCACCCCTTTGTGGGTTTTGTGCACAGTCTTGTTGTAGTTGAGCCTTAATTGCTGTTGGTGTCACTGGGAGGAATTCACTTCCAGGCCAATTCGCTATGGGGACAAGCTGTGACTACAGTGGGAGAACTGCTGTGCAGGAGACACCCTTATGGGGAAGAACTTGCTTCAGTGGGGCTTTGGTGCTCCCTGAGTCTGCCCCGTGAGTGTGTCACTTATGGATGTGTAGAGTTGTAATCTGGTATGGTCTCACACTGACCACTGGGTACACTGGCTCTTGGGTCTCCAGGGAGGTGCAAAGTCACCCACTGCCTGGGGCCACCAAGCAGGAGCTACAGAGAGATCTGCAGATCCTCCTCTTTGTATCAGGTTTGGCAGTGCCTAGACAAGGCCCAGCTGTGAAGCAAGGCAGGTTGGTGCTGGTTCCAGGTCTTAGGCCTTTTATTGATATTTGGAGCTCCTGAACCAGCTGCATCTTGTTTGACAGGTTTTTAGCTTGAGAAAGGACAGGGCATTCATATGCAAAAGCTGCTGCACACAGCTTGGGTGGGTTTATAAATTGGGTGGGGCAAGGTCTCAGGGGATCACCAGGGTGGAGCAAAAGCAATGGCTGACAGTCAGCCCTGCAAAGGGGAGGTCCTAGCACAGGAACAATGACCACTGCCAGCAGCTCTGTCTTGAAGAAAGCTGCTCCCGAGTTCCTTTCCTGATGCCAGACAGCCCAGTTTTTCCCTGTATGTGTTTGGGTCCCCCAGAACCTCGCCCAGCACTGGAGCTCAGAGGGAGCGGGAGGAAGCAGGACCTTGTAAGTTAAGTTTGTGTTATAGGCCTTTTAAGAGGAGCAGCTGGGTCCCCAGCAGCCTGTGTGTCACTCAGGCCCAATCCGCCCTGGTTTTTACAGCCTGTAATTCTTACTGCCCATAGGGACTTCTTTTCCCTGCTCTGGGACCCTTGGCTGGGCATCTGGTGTGGGCCTGGGACCCCTTAGTCCTCTGGGCGGCCTCCATAGAGGCAATCTCCCTTCTGATTAAAAAAGCAGCCCATGTGGGTGCCGGACCAGCCCATTCCACTCTCCGTACCTCCTCCTAGTCGCAGTGTGCTTGCTTCTTTACTTCTCTAGTTGTAGTACTTCCATTCAGCTGGCTTTTTGGTGGTCCTAGATGATGGTTGTTCTGTATTTTAGTTGTAATTTTGATGTGGTTGTGGGAGGCAGCAAGTACAGGCATTTGCCTACGTTGCCATCTTGGATCTTCTCCCTAAAACTTGATTTTTAGTATACATTTCTATGCGTTTGACAAATCCGTGTAAGTCATGAAAATTTAGTCTAGTGGTGTAATTACTCAAGGGTAATATCTGTTTCATATCTTCAAGATCTGTATCCCAACTTTGCTGAATTATGTTTTTCTTTGAAATTAACTTTATGTTTGTGGAAAGTACTTTGCCACAGGGAAAGGTATTTCCAAGATGAATTTTTTTACAGCCATATAAAAAAATGATCAAACCTTGATCCTATTGGGACCTCAGTTGTAATTCTAGAAAATATTCAGCAAGCATTTGTTGATCACCAGTGTGGCCATAGGCTTGTTATATTAGCCCAGTTACTCACAAAGAAACAGGGAAACATGAATTCAAATCTAACTTGCATTTATATAAGATACAATGAATGTAAAGATATTACATAGAAGAAAGTAACTTGTAGGCTCATATTGCAAAGATATGTTTTCTTAATTAGTGACCTAGTTTATATATTTTAATTCTGAAATAAGCATATCCTTGTCCACTCTTTCTTCTTTTAACAAATATAGATCCATGGCCCACCAGGCCTTTTCTTCAAAGCAAAGTGGACAATTAGAGATACTGCTTAAGGTTCTGACAACTAGGAAAATTTCCTCCCACCATTCTTCTTCAGGGACCACCATGAGTGAGCCTGAAATGCAGCCACCGTTCACTTGGGACTGGTACTAGTACATTTCAGACACATTCATATCCAGTAAAGAGGTCATGTGTACAACAGCCGTTGATATCAACACCTGGTTATATTTATGAAAATCACCAGTTGTTTTATACCAGCAAACCAATGAGCTAAGCAGAGATGTGAAACAATACCACCATTATTACATCTTTCAAATTTTTGTTGGTGGCAATTATCTTTATAATTATTCCAGTATTTGTTTTAGTTTGCTATTTTGGTGATGATGGAGGAACGGGGTTGAACAGTTCCAGAGACTTAAATTTTTTCCTTCCTACCATAATGTTCTCATTCTCTGTAAATATTCAGCCATTTCCTATGTGTATATATTGCCACTACACATTCATGGCTCACAGAGTATCTCTATGAGATACATCTAAGGCTTGATGTGATATACCATTACACCTTATTTCCATAAGTTCCCACTCTTACATGTGTGCCATGGTGGCATATTGGGTCTTCAGGAATTTGTCAGTGGAGATGGTAACTAGTAAGAACTAGTTACCAGTACACATGGCTGCAGGACTGGAGAATGCTTGGAAAAGGATGAATTGTATACATGTTTAGCCACAGAGAAGCATCCTTTCTCAAAGGGACTTTTTCCCCCAGTACACATGGCTGCAGGACTGGAGAATGCTTGGAAAAGGATGAATTGTATACATGTTTAGCCACAGAGAAGCATCCTTTCTCAAAGGGACTTGGCCTTCCCTTAGTCAAAGGACTATGAGTCTGAAACAAGATAGGAGGCTCTAAATCCCCACCATGGTAACTCCAGTTAGTTTTTGCACTCAAATCTAAAATTGTTTTCTTTATAAACATGAAATTAGAGCTTTTGGGGCTATACATACATTTCATTCCTAAGGACCCTCAGATATATTCTTTACAACAGACCCCTGCAGGGAAAAACACTTTGGTTTCTTGAATTGCCTTTAATGCTTCAGTATTGCCATTCATTCTTCATCAATTCAGACTTCATTATCTCCCATTGACATCAAAAGTTCAATTCAAATATCTAGTTCTCATCATTGGCTCCAGGCTACGGGGCAGATGTCACAGAGCTTTCATGATTGGAATTCTTAAAGCTTAGTGAAGGGAGTGCCAGAACTCTTTGGAGCAAAGGTCAGCAACTGCAGCCAATAGGCAAAGCCCAGCTGGTGGCCTGTTTGTGTACAGCCTGTGTGAGTCATTTTCACACTTTAAAGGGAAGAAGAGAAAGAGGAGGAGGAAGAGGAGGAAGTAGGAGGGGAGGAAGGAAGGATGGAAGGAGGGAAGGAAAAGAGAAGATGTGTTATGTGCACTGCAAAACCTCAAGTATTTATTACCTAGCCCTTTATAGAAGAAGTATGGCTGTGACCCCCTTTCTCCTTGATGGCAGGCAATTATTGACTATGTAATCACATTGGCTGCAGACCACTACATAGCCCAAGCTTTAATTGTCCATTCTAATAGGCTGTTAAGGACATCCCACATAATTGAGATAACATTAAAATCTGAATCTTCTGTGAATACAATCATATTGATAAATTCAACCAGATTCAATCATCCATTTTGTCCTTCTTGGTCTAATAAATATTAAAAACCACACCATATGCACTTTTCAGACTCTTGCTAATACATATGGGCAAAAACCTCTAATAATTTCTGTGTATGAAATAGTTTCTCAAATACTTCTTTCACTTATGAGGTCTAACTCTAGGTATTGATCTTAGAGGCAATTATTGAGGGGTGTTGGCATAATCAGGGTGTTGGGGAACCTTTTTTCTACCAAGGTCCACTTGGATATTTATAACATCATTCTCAGGCCATATAAAATTATCAACTTAAAAATAACCTGCTTTATTTGGTCAAACATTTAACTAACTCACCCCTCATGTCTTGGCAAGGCCAGATCAAATGATTTTGTGGGCCTTATATGGCCCTCCCAAGGTCTGGAATTTCCCCATTCCTGGCATACATAATGAAAAAAGTGGACATCACTTCTAAGGCAATTGCCGCAAGTGAAAATTTTGAAAACTTTTTATTTTGTTTTAGTTTGTTTGTTTTTAAATGGAATGTAGGTTTCCCCAGTAAAGAAAGAGCCAAGGACATTTGGGAGTTAAAAGTTCTCAGCCTCACCTATCCTAGCTGGTGTGGCTCAGTGTTTAATCCCCAGTCAAGGGCACATGCCTAGGTTGGGGGCTGTATCCTCAGTGTGGGACATGCAGGAGGCAATTGATCAATGATTCTCTCTCTCATCATTGATGTTTCTATCTCTCTCTCCCTCTTCCTTTCCCTTCCTCTCTGAAATCAATAAAAATATATTTTAAAAAAGTTCTCAGCCTTATCTCTGCCCCAATCTTTTCTCTGAATTCTTATGGTTCCAATTTGTTAAAACCGTTGTTTTACATTAGTTTAAGAATCTTGGAGGGGTTTTGTCTGCTACTGAAGTTGTAACTCTGAGTGCATATGCATGCTTTCTAGGGGAAGAGTCAATCTGGAGAGATCACAGAAAATATTCAGGTCCTAAGGAAATCGTTCTTGAGTGTGAAGTAGAGAAATGCAAAGCCCTTTAAGGGACTGTGTGAAATGATACTACTACCATATTTAATCGATTCTGACAATGTTTTTGTTTGTTTGTTTTGACCTACTCAAATTCTCTGAAATCAGAATTCATCTTAAAACTTGTAGTATATGATAGCTTATTTGATCACAGTATTCTTACAATAAAGGGCTGTCTTATGGTCACCGTTATCTTAGATTCAATAGTCTGTAGAGTAATGGCAATCAGAGCTGGGAAAGGAGATGGCCATTGCAAAAATAGAATTCCACAAACTTGGACTAAATAAGTTTGAAACATTTTAAAATCTCCTTACAGATCTAGAATCTTATGTTTATGATTTTAAGTAAAATATTAACAATATGTACTAGTGATAAAAACTGATAGCGGTGGGAGTTGAACATTTGCAGTTTATATGTGAGGAGTAGAAGGTCTTAGCAAAATAAACCTGTAAAAGTTAACACTTGCTTTATTTTTAGAGAAAAAACATACCCTCCAAGGTTGTTCTGTAAAGCATGAAAACATCTGTTTGCATCTTAAACAGAAGAAAGGGGAAAATTTTACATTTGTATAAAAATAAGTTTACTGGATGTTTTTCACTGTAGCTGAAAAGCATAATCTTAAAATGTGTTGGTACTTTCCTGTATTTAAAAGGAACAACTAGGTTAATTAACATATATGTTAATTTCCCTTGAGGAAGACTGAGAAATGGACACAAATGCAGGTATTTTATTTAGAGGCGAGCTCAGTACTAGTGAGAAAAATGGGAAATGTGAGACAAATAGGGGAGAAAAGCAATAAGGTGTATATTAATTAGCAGAATAATTTTATGAGCAGTTACAACTCAATAGCCCTGAAACCCTCTCATTACTCTGTAGAACAAACCTCAGAATTGTCCCACTGAAGACGGCAGAAGCTGAGTTCTGTGCACATTGATTTCCATCCCTCATTGGCTAGGGGTTGACACCCCCAACCCTCCAGCCCTCTATGCACTAAACCCCCAGCACTTCTGATCTGCCAGGCAGTTACATGGGCTGAGGCAGCTCCAAAGAAAGTACCCAGGCAGCAAAGCAGAGGTCAGTGTGCTTGACTGACCATCAAGATGTAGCTGGTGGCCGGGGAGATATGGGATGGACATCAGCAGCATCTACTACACAGATATATACAGAAAACACCTGGTACTTTTTGCCACTATGAATAAGTGAAATTAACCAACTTTCCTGGAGGAGAAATATGAGTTATACTGTTTTACCACCTTCATCCTATGGAAAATCCCTAGTTTGTTCCCCTGTTGTACTGGAGTACAAAGTTAGAGTATAAGATCATTTCAGTTATATTTACTATATAATATGAGTACTGATATATTTGTGTGTGATTATATCAAGATTAATGTTCATGTCAATCACTACTAAGTCCATTATGGCTGCAAATCATTTCTTTGTAATTTTCTGTTTGTTTTTCCTGTACTTTGGTTACCAGTTAGGAAAAAATATAGTATTGAATAGATACACATTTAATCTTTCTTCATTATGCACAAACATGAGGAAGATAAGGGATCTTATTAAAAAAGAAAAAATCTACCATTTGAAGCTATAAATCTGTATTAAGAAGAATTTTGATTTATGATCAGTCTCATTCTTTTAGCAAAATGTAGTATAATCTATTATTGGTGCCAAAGCAATTATTGATATAAGTTATTGATACAATTACTTTCCAGTTTAAGGATTTGTTATAATATTTTGCAAGATAAATAAGGCATCATTATGAAATCTGAAAGAACACTTTATAGTAAATTTATAAAAATTAATATGGCTCCGTTTTGTTCCTACCATTGTGTAATATTCTCATTTACTTTATGTTGCTAGATTGGAGATTTGCATTTTAAATAATTTATTTGCAGACTTTAATCACAAATTGAAGCTTTCAGGAATGAAAATTCTGCATTTCTATATTTTAGGTTCATCATTTATTGTTTCTTTTCACAGCCTATTAAAATTGGCCAACCTTAATGACGATAGAGCTCCTTAAATGGGCAGAATGATGATTGCCATTTTATTTAGGTTAAGTGTGTAAAGGGAAGTGCATTGCAAGGCCAAGGCCAGTAGGCTCCTCTTGAGACTTGATAGAGAACTCTTGTTGGATTTATAGTTCAGATGTTACTCAAAGACAAGCTTGTATTTTTTAGGATAAGGGAAAAGAATACCATGGATATGAAAAGGCATTTTATTGACTTTTGTAGTTTGACTCAGTGCAGTTTTATACAAAAAGATTAGAAAGCAGCAGAAATACCAATTACTATTTTCATGGCCCTGACTTAACCTCACTGAGGCTCAATGTCATTATCAGTAAAGTAAGAATAATAAAGCTAACTTCATGCAATTTTGTGACTATTAAATGAAGTAATGCATGTTAAATGCTTAGCAACATACCTTGGTACATGGAAAATCTTAGTAAGTAATAATTGAGAAAATTAAAAATTAAAAGACCCAAATAATTTAATCTATAGAAAAGGAAGGGTTGGCTTTCAATGCTAATCCTCAGGTTTTTAAAAACTGTCAAACAGCGATTATTGATTCGGTGTAAGTCAATACAAATGTAAAAGGAAAACTCACTTTCAACATAAGAAAAAATAGCCGTAAAGTATTGAGAAAGAGTAATTTTCTTGGGCAGTTTTGAAAGGTAGGTTATGATCATCTCTGGAATTGATTTCTTATGATTGTCTTTCTATGGTAGTGTGATACCCAACCACGTAATGTGGCAGTATTCATGCCATACTTTAATATACCTTCGTAGTTCAGTCTATAATTTTATTGATTTAAATTTGAGAGTCAAGAAGGAAGTTCTATAAATTCTTCATAGATAACTGCTCTTAGAGTAAGTCATATAGTCTATTTTATCTTTTCCCTTGAGAGGAAATCAGATTCCCAGTAAGCTTTCACATACATGGCATATTTAGGATTAATTTATAGACTGCTTAATATTAACTAATCTAGTTCATCTCACTATAATAAATCTATTTGAATCTTTTAAATAATGTTACTGTGATCTTTGCTCTTTGAGGTTAAAAGTACAGACTGGAGTCAGACTGCCTGCATTCGAATCCTAATTCCAATACCAGTTTTATTTTCTCATCTGTAAAATCAGAATCACATTACTTCTTTAATAGGGTAATGTTGAGAATTAAGTGAATAACATATGTAAAATAGGAAAAGTCCTAGTTTATTTTAAGTACTTGGTACTTAAGGTTCTCTAATGTAAAAATATTACTGGTTTAGGTTTTACTGCAATTATTCCATAACTATACAGAAGTTACTCTGGCTAGTTATAATATCTCCTCTACTGTTCCTCAAACATAAAAATGCTGAATTATGACACTCTGTCTGTGTTTGTTCAACAATTTATTTAGCATTCAGGCTGGGTGAGACACTACATAGAGAATAACAACTATACTGATGATTCATACACAACTAGTATATGCTTCTCATATGTTTTCTGCCAGATGTTTTTTTTCTCATTCTGTATATGTAAATATATTTTAAATTGTTGTCAAATACTGTTCAAGAAATAGTGCTAGGCATCCTGTAGGAATCAATGAGTTGAAAGAGAAAGCATCTGTCATCAGAGATAGTTTTTATATCATGAGAAAGACTGGTAGTTTTCATTGGTACTAGTTCTAGGGTGGGAGATAAGTTTAGGATTAGTACTTCCCCACTAGAACCTTCTATTTATTTTATCAGAATCAACTTTATAGTTTATGACAGGCAATAGTACCCTTTATTGGTTATTTTTACTATTGAATTTCTTCTTATTTTTATTCTGTTGGTTTTCTGGGCATGGAAATTCTATAACCTGTCTTTATGTACCCATCTTGACCTGGAAGAAAAATTTTAAGGTTCTGTAATGTAAATTCTCTTATTCTCAGAATAATCTGATTCATTAGGTAAAAGAAACAATGGATCAAAGGGGTTAAATATCATAATCTAGGTAAATTTGTGTTTACTGGTAGAGCCATACCCTAATTCTATAGAATATTCTTCCTGTTCTGCCAGGCCTCTCACTTCCTTTGAGCATCTTCTAGATTCACATTTGTACAGTGAATACAGCACAGACTTACACAAAGCATGAACTTTGTTGCATCTGAAGGATTAGTTTAATCTCATATGATTATGATGGGGATAATATGAATTACATTTTTAGTCTCACATATAAGAAATTAATATATTCCCTAAGGAGTACATTAAAGTGTTTGAGAAATAACAATATAACCATCTGTTAGCATTTTAAATATAAGAAAAGTAATATATTATTGTCTCTTTTTCCAGAAAATACAAAAGACATCCTGATATTATATGAAGAGGACGCTGAGGAATGGGCTCTGTACTTGAGGAAAGTATTTTTACATATTGTGAAAAGAGAAGCAATCCTGTTGTACAGCTTGGAGAATTTCTCTCTTCTGGATTTGGAATTGCTGAGTTTAAACTCTTACAAATGCAAACTTTTGATACTATCAGATAGCCTGCTTAAAGACTTAACTCCGAAGAAATGTCAGTTCCTGGAAAAGGTACTTCACTCACCAGACAGTGTGGTTACCCTGCTGTGTGGGGTGGCGAGTTCAGATGAGCTCTACAAGTTGTTAAATGTCCCTGGAGGCAGATGGGAGATCTCAACTGAGCAGGGGCCCGAAGACTACATCTCTGTAATCGAGAGCATCATATTCGAAGGTAGTGTTACCAAATCTTCCTTATCTATTTGTTTATATTTTTGTCTATTTATTACACTTTAAAAAAAATCTAAAGTTTTTTTAAAGAATGAATATCTGGATGTTAGGATAAAAAAGAAAAAAATGAAAGCGAATTTATTTAAGAGTATATTGCACTGTCCTCAAAATGCATAAAGGTTGTTAATTTTTAGCAATATTCCAATAAGAGCTTATGGGTTGTTCTAAAATGGTTCATAAATATATTTCTTAGGGAAGCTTATGTAAGATTATACTTGGCTGAACAAAAATGGTATGCTAAGCTGCTAGAAGCTAGTTTCCTACTTAACTTGCTGTAATGTTACCACGCAGTAGCAGTCCAATGTTTGAAGGTCTGGTTTAGAACTACAGAGCTTTTGTTGTGTTGATAATTGGATGGTATCTATTACTGGCATAAAATACTGTTATTTTTATTAACTTTAAAAACAAATTTTGTTTTAATCATATATCCATTGTGTTAAAGAGCAAAAGGCAAGGGCTCCTTCATTAATTAATTATAGTTCCATGTCACAGTCAAAGCTCTGAGGCTTATAATGTTAAAGCTTCGCCCTCCCCCGTCTCTTCTGCTTCAGGCTTGATGTGGAAGGGCTGCCATGGTCAGCCCCTTCGCTGCTTTTCTCAACCTGCGCTTTCCCTTTAACTCCTAGTGTTCCAGCTGCAGGAAAGAGGTGGGGTTCTTATTTCCCAGTGGCTATATAATCCATGAAGTGTTGGCTCTTTTTCTTGGAGTATGTTTCTGGGTTGTTGGGTGATCCCCTCATTCACTGAGGATGTCCCGCCTGCAGTTCTATAATGAGTGTTTCCTCTCTTCTAAGCATCTGGTGTGGAGGTCCACCTTCTATAGATTCTAACTGTGGGTTTCCATGGCTCCCTCATGTGTCTCTTTTGATCAAAGTCTCTCTGAGGTATCTCCTGGCTGGTCCTTTCTCTCTCTCACCTGGTCCAGGTCATCTGTAAAACCATTCCTTTGTCTTTTGCCCTGACAAACTGCACAGGCAAGCCATTCCCAGCATAGCCACCACCATCCTGCCTCAGAGCAACAGTGCAGTCACAGCCTCTTGCCTGTAATCATTTTCTAACATGAGTCTCAGTGTTCTATACATCCAGAGAGCACAAATCAACCCTCAGTGGTCTGCTGGCAGCCCTTATCACTATGGGTGAGGATGGTGATATCCCTCAGGTTTCCCCATGGTGGATGGGGGACTCATAGCACATTAACAACTCTCCTTAAAAAAATCCTCTTTCTATTTTCCAGCCTTCCAACATCTCCAAATTCAATGTTTTTAAAGCCTTGTTTAAGTAATCTATTGTTGCCTAAAAACCTACCTTAAAGTATAGCAACTTAAGACAATAAACAATGGTTCTATCACCGATTCTATGGGTGAGGAATCTGGGAGCGGCTCAGCTGGGAGGTTTTGGATCAGTGGTTGTAGTCAAGCTGTCAAGAGCTACAATGGTTCATAAGCCTCCCCTGTCCACTGGGGGAGGATTTGCTTCCAAAAGGACCTTATACTGTTGGCAAGTTTGTTACTGAATTTTTAATCATCTCTTGGTTGGATAAGTCCCCTCTCCTAGATTCCTGAGGTCCTAGATTTCTGAGGGAGGGCCCTTGGCAGCAATGTTTCTGAAGTCTTGCATGTTCAAAAGTCTTTGTCTTTTATCTTGTACTTTAAGTACATTTTGACTGAGGACCATGTTGCTCTTCTTTCTTCTAGCATTGTAGGATTTAGGGAGATCTTATTTGCCTGGTTAACTAAAGGATTCTTCATTTGTGTTTTAAATCTAATGACTTCACAGAAATGTTATCGTAGTACTGACTGTTCTGGACTAGTTTGCCCAGAGACCTGGCTATTTTTGTATCAGTCCCACTCCCTCCCCAAGATATAGATTCAAGTCTTCTTTTAGTTCAGGAACAATGTCTTGATTTATATCTTTAAACATGTGAACAATCTTATTATGATGATTCCTTTTATGTGTAGGCTGAATTTATTTTATTTATGATACATTCAAACAATTCATTTTGATTCTTTATTAATATTCATTACTTAGTTTGTATTATCACATCAGGTTTTGCTGTCTTCTTATGTTTTCAGTACTTTCTTTTCCCCTGTATACTGTCCAACTTATCTCTCACTGTTATGGTGCTTTTACTATTTTTCATTATACTGTTTGGTTGAGCATTGAAAGTTTACAATTCATCTCTTATTCTTGTCTTGCTAACTGCTCCTTAACATCTTGCATTCTGCACTCTATAATTGCTTCAAAGAGGTGGTTGCTATTTATTGCATTTTAAAAATTCACGGTGAAATGCTTGGTCACAATTTTCCATTTCTCTTATGGCAGCATGCTCTTAGTTGTGTGTTTCTGATGTGCCATTGGTTTTATTTTGTTCTCTTTCTCTTGTAGAATCTTTATATAGATCCTGTGGTTGCTCAGTTTTGTTTTGTTTTTGTGCCTCTGAACAAAGTGAGTTTGTGGTTTTTTTTTGTCTAGCCAATGTAGGTAGGCAATGTGGGCTTTTGTTGTTTGTTCTGTTCCTTCCGTTTTTCTCCCCCACAATGAAAGACTTTACTTCTCTTTTTCCACATATGTAGATTGCTTTCTGCAAATATGTCTTTTCTGTGTAGTTCCTCATTTAACCCTACTTTCTCTGCTTTTTGGAACCAAACTGCTTTCACAGATGCTTCCACCTGAAACTGTTGCATTATGTCTACAATATAAAAATGTGTGGCCCCTACCCTTAGAGGGAGGTAGGTTTGTTAGCTCTTCTTGAAACCTGCAGATTCTAGATTAAGTCTTCAAGGTTTCTTTCCCCTGTTTCCTACTGCACATGCTTTAGCTCATCATCACTGGTTTTGGAGCCACTCCATTAATCTGGAGGTCTAGAATTTCACTGTTTTCTATTTTCAGTAAATAGAACATTTGCACAATTGTTTCTCATTCTTGATCTTTGGAATCATTTTCAGGAATAGAAAGGGGAAATGTTGATTATACAGTAAAATTTTGAAACTGGCAGTCCTCAAGTTTTTTCTTACCTCTGTTTTTTGTTTGTTTTCCTCAAGTGCATTAAGTTTTTTTGCGTGTGTTTTGTTGTTGTTGTTGAAAAGGAAAAACGTTACAACTGGAAACTGAAAATTTTTCAATACAATGCACATAAAATACAAGTAATTGTATGCTAATTCCCCTCCTACTCCCCCATCCCCAAGACAGAGGAGCACTATAAATTGGTGGCAAAACTTTAAATGATTCTCCACACCTATCATTTCTATTTCCTTAAAGAGATGAGTTATGGCCACTTAAGTTATGCTGCCTCTATTACATAAAAATATTGACCAAAAAACCTGTTGTTGTAGTGTTATATTTTATGATGAATATCTTTAGGTGGTTATGTCAGTGGAGTTCTTGTATATCTTCAAATTATTTTCCTATTGATATTTAAATTAAAATACCCCCATGCTTTATGAAAAACTAGGATTGTTTTGAAGACATCATTAGCTCTCATCTTCCCACATTCAAATTTTAGACTCTATTTCTTAGAGTAACTTAGATGCACCTACCAATTGAAAAACACAACAATGTGCATAAGCAAACACATTCAAAAATGATAAAGTTGTCTTAACTATGAGCATGCAATCAGAAATTAGAACTTTAAGCAATTTACAAACCATGCATGAAATAACTTTTACATATGGGTTGGGAACCTTGACAAAATCAGTGCTAATTGCTATAGTTGTGTTGAATATGTAAAGTCTAGTTTTTAAAAAATGGGTGAAATAAAATGAAAGATAATGGAATTCAGTTTTTACTGTCCTTTTGCTACTTCTCTATCCCATAGAGAACTTATATAAAAAAGAAAGGGAACCAATTACTTAGAAACATGACATGATAATGAGAATAGTCATGGAAATAACTAAATGTTCTAATATCTTAATATATAAAGAGGTAATATGCAAATTTGGCTGGGACACCAAAACGGGACGACCAAAAGGGAGGTGGTTGCGCATGCAGGTGATGCCTGGAGCGGAGACGGAGACAGAGATGGGGAGCCTGCCCCAGCCGGTGCAGCAGCTCCGGTGCCTGGAGTAGACACAGGCAGGGGAGCAGGGGGAGTATGGGGTGGAAATCAGGCGTGGTCCCGGCCGCCTGTGGTGCCAGTCAGGCGCGGGTCCCAGCTGCCTATGGCGGTGGTCCGGCCTGACTTCCGCAGCGGCCTGTGGGGTGCCTCCTCGTGCAATTTCAATCGCATGCTGGGCCTCTAGTATTTATATAAGAAAGAAAACTCAGAAAACATTTTATATGTTTAATATCATTATTTTTGTTCTGAGTATTTTATTTCCTTTTTAGGAATTAAGAAAGCTAAATTTCATGTCTCTTTAATTCCCAAATTAGGATTAATACAAACCTATATGTGTTTCCCACCTTTCTGTGTAGTATAATTATTTTGACCATTGTTCATCTATTTTCTGTCTTCTACTTTATTTTTTTGTGTCTTTAGCTCATTGTCTGCTTCTAGTTTGTCCACATGTGTAGGTTTCATACAGCATTGTTTATCTGTATACATAAAAGACTAAGCAACCATTACGACTGAATGACTGGTCGCTATGATGCACACTGACCACCAGGGGGCAGACACTCAATGCAGGACCTACCTACCACAGTCCCTCCCTCTGGCCGGCGGGGTGGTTAGTGTGCTCCCACAGCCAACCTCCCATGGCCAGCACCCGGCCAACCTCCCACGGTCCCTCCCCTAAGGCTCCAGGCACTGGAGAATCAGAGTCTGGGAAGCCTGTAGGAGGAGAACAACCCTTACTCTGATTAAAACAGAGTAGCAGCTCGAAGTGGGCAGAAGGGGCAAGGCAGCAGCCCAACTGCAAAGACGTAAAGCAAGCACCACTGCCATCTTACCTCTGCCACCCCACCATGCCCCTTGCCCTTCTGCCCCCATCAGCCACTTCTAGCTCAGCCGCTACCTTCCCGAGCTCCTAACTGCTGATTGGCTAGCGCTCCTATGGCTGTGTGCCACCATTGGCCTAAGTCAGCTACCTATCATGCTTGGGAGTGGAGCCCTGAGAAAATGTGTGGCGAAGGTAGGAGAGAAGACCTGTCTGTCTGTCAGCAACTCTGCCCCGGGGAGAGTGAGGCAGTCAAAGCCTGGGCAGCAAAGGAGAGCTGGCATTCACGCCATTTTGGGGTGCTCTGTCTGTGGTCTTTGCTTGACGCTACCTCAGCACATTTACACAACTAGATTAGGGTCTGCTGACCAACCTTTTTCAATCTCTAATTCTATTACATTTTTATTATTGTTCACTTATGATTCTCATTACATTCTTTGTAATTATTTTTGACAGTTCCTTTTCTTCTCCCTATTATTTTATGTTTTAAAATGTAATGCTGGTGACTTTTTTTTCTAAAACATTTCAGCACTCCAAACATTCAAAAAATAACAGAAGAGTACAAATTGTGTCGTGTTTTTTTTAAAAATATTTTTATTGATTTCAGAGAGGAAGGGAGTGGGAGAGATAGAAACATCAATGATGAGAGAGAATCATTGATTGGCTAACCCACAGTAGGAATCGAGCCCACAACTCAACTCATGCCCTGACCTGGAATTGAACATGACCTCCTGTTCAACCACTGAGCCACACAGGTCAGGCCAAATTGAGTTTTTAAGTGCAGGTTTATAAATGTTTTGGGTGCATTGGGCTTTTCACTTTTTTAATGATAAAAATTTCTGTATATTATCGCCAAAAATACACAACCTTAGACAAAGCGTGAGGGGTATCAAACAAACCTAAATTAGATTTCACAAAATAATATATTTTTTTGTATTTTTCAAATATATTAAAGTCTAGAAACTAAAAGAAAGGATGAGTTATTGTTCCAGATTAAATTAATTTAAGGTTGCACAAAAACTACATATAATATTTAATCCTGAATTATACACTAGACTAGGAAATATGGCTATAGTTAATATTTTTATAAACAGAAGTTCTTAATATAGTTATATATGTCAATATTTTTCTTTAATTTACTACTTTATATCCTGTCTAGGAAATCCTTGCCTCTTTTAGGTCATACATACATCTTCTAAAATTTGAAACTTTTGACTTTTCTCATTAGATTATGACATCCATATGGAATTAATTCTGTGTGCAATGTGTGGTTAGATGCCAGATTATTTTTCCCATGTGAATGAACTGTTCTTTGAATGTTTCAGTTGAATATATATAACAGTTTGGAACCATTCAGGTTTTCTATTTGAGTAATTTTTGTTGTGTGTTTATTTCTAAGAACTTGCTGATTTCAATTGTTTTCTAATCATTGACATAAAATTGTTTATAACATTTCTTTATTTTTTGTAACTGCTCTATATGAAATTGTGTGCTCTTTTTTTCATTTCTAAAGATCATTCATTTGTGTCTCTTTTATTAAATAGCAATTAATCTTCCCAGAAGTTTGTAAATTTCATTTTCCCTTTCAAAAGACAACCTTTTGAGTTTTTAACACTTGGAGTGGGGGAAACGAGTTAAGTCGGCTCGCGTGAATTGCGCGTACTCCGCGGGAGCCGTCTTTAACTCGGTTCATATAGATTTGCGGTGGAGTGCGGGAAACGTGTAAACTCGGGCCGATTGTAACTGCGTATTACCAAATATTTGTTTGTTTGCCGTTCACAAAGATACCTACCTGCGTATGCGAACCGTTTCATACCCATTGGGGTAATAGGTATCATAAAAATCCCTGATTTTGCGCGGGAAACCTAAATAATTGCCCGCGCCATCTTATATTTTGGCGGGAAATTCACCCCACACCAGAGTGTTAAAAAGTGTTTTATTATCATAAAATTTTATTTATTTTGTATTTTATTTAATATTTATTTCCTTTTACTTTCTTTGAATTTTTAAAAAGTTTAGCTCTTGGAAATCTACCTTATTGTTTTTTCTTTTAAAAATAAATATTTAAGGCTATAATGGCAAAGTACTTCATCTATATCCAACAAATTTTTACAACTTTTTATCATTATTTTTTAGTTCCACATATTTTCTAATTTTATTTTGATTCCTCCTTTAGAAATAAGATAAATAAACAGAAGTATGAGCTTTAATTTTTCTTTTTGCAATTGATTTCTAAATTTTGTTGCATGGTCAGAGAATATGGTCTATATTATTCAGGCAGTTTGAAATTTAATGAGTTGTATTTGACTAATTTTTGAAATATTCCATGTATACTGGGAAAGAACACATTTCCATATTTGGTATGTATTGTTATTTATGTCTATTGGATAAGCTTGTTACTTATATGGTGTATATATTTACATTCTTTTATTTTGAACTATCATTATGTATTTACTCTATCTTTATATTTATTAAGGGTATACAGCTGGATTTTTAATATTCAGTCTTAAAATCTTAGTCTTTTAATGTGTAATTTAATTACACGTTGATTATAATACTTGATGCATATAGATTCAATTTTGCCATCTTATTTATTGCTTCATCTTTTGTTTCATTTTTTTATTTTTTTCTTTAACTTTTCTTGCTTTCTTTTGAATTGAGTTCCTCCCCACTCCATTTGTGTGCTACTTTATTCTTTCAGTGATATCCTGGAAATTTCAAGATGTATACTTAATGTAGCCATTAAATTAGCATTATTAACCATTTTAAATTATTAGTTATATTTAATTTTCTTTCTTATTAAAAATATATAAAGGCCTTTTGTAATGCTTTAACTTGAATGATCTCCTTTTCCAGTTTTATAGGATAATTATTCTATCTGACATTTTTCCATGTATTTGATTTTTAGACAATCAATATTTGTTTAATTTAAACCACTTATTTACACTATTCTTTATATGCCATTCTTTCTTTTATACCAAATCTCTTCCTGAGATAATTTTTTTCCATAAAGCATATATTAAAAATTTATTTTAGTGAGCCTTTTTGGTAATAAACTAACTCAGTTTCTATTTTCATTATTACTGGAAATAGGCTCAGTGGATATAGCAGTTGGGTTATTTTCTCTCAGTCCTTGAAAGTATTACTCTACTCTCTTCTCATGTCCATGTTGCCATTAAGAAGTTGGTTCTCTGACAACCATTCTTCTATAGTCAACTTTATTTTTCTCATTAACAACTATTAACATCTCATTGTACTTGGGTTTCTTCACTTTTATAATGATGTGTTTAGATATTTATGTTAAAGTTTATTCTGTACATAATGATTTTAGCTTCTTAGATCTGAAATTCCATGTACTTCCATAATCTGAAAAATTTCAGGCATATCACTTTCTAATATCTTTTCTCTTCTCCATTTCTCCAACTATCTCTTGGAACTCTGAATAAACACATGTATGACTTTTTCATTCTCTCTGCATGTCTCAACCAACTTTTCACATTTGTTCTCTCTTTGTCCCTCTTGCTTCATTCTGCTTAATCTCTTCAGATTTATCTTTTGGGTAACAATATAATGTGGAACTCTATCCACAAAAATCCTTTGAGGCCAGATTTTAATGTATTTTGCTGAACAAAAGATTTAGGTTTGTTTCTGCCAGGAACTTGAATATCCACCTTGCCTTGCAGTTTTGGGCAGTTTTTTAGGCACAATTTATCCAGGTCCTAATTCCATGTGAATACTCTTAGTCTGGGAAATCTCAAGAAGTAATCTCTATTTTTCTAGTCCACCCAGAGCCAAGGCTGAGAAAAAAATTTGTTTTTGCAAGTTTAGATGTCCCAATTTATAGGAAAAATTTTGGTCTGATCTCCCACTCTGCTCATGCCTCCCATGTGTCCTCTCCAATGAGTATGGAGCACCTTCAAACCCAGCATCTCTAAGAAGGGGCAGGAAAACTCAGAGCACATATGGATTCCAATGTGTTCCCTTAGTACTATGAATTCATACCTATTTATCTTTTGGTCGCTGAGAAATTTTTTTCTTTACTTTCAGTCATTCATGAATGAAGAATTATTGTTATTGTTACATTACTAGTGGTCCGGTGCAAAAAATTCGTGCATGGGGGGGGTGTCCCTCAGCCCGGCCTGCACCCTCTCGCAATCTGGGACCACTGGCTCCTAACTGCTCACCTGCCTGCCTACCTGATGACCCCTAACCACTCTGCCTGCCAGCCTTCTTGCCCCCAAATGCCCCCCCATTGGCCTTCTCACCCCCAACTTCCCCCCCCCTTGCTGGCCTGATTGCCCCCAACTGCCTCCCTGCCAGCCTGATCATCCCCAACTGCCCCCCCGCCCGCCTCCTCGCCCCCAACTGCCCCCTCCACCAGCATGATAGTCCCCAACTGCATCCCTCTGTTGGCCTGATCGCCCCCAACTGCCCCCCCTGCCGGCCTGCTTGCCCCTGCTGCACTCCCCACTGGCCTGCTTGGCCCTAACTGCCCCCCCTACCAGGCTGCTCGCCCCTAACTGCTCCCACTGCCAGCATGCTTGCCCCAAACTGCCCCTCCCGCTGGCCTGATCATGCCCAACTGCCCCCCACTGCTGGCCCGCTCACCCCTTACAACCCCCCCGCCAGCCTAATTGCCCCCAACTACCCCCCTGCTGGTCTGCTCACTCTCAACTGCCCTCCCCTCCTGGCTTGATTGTCCCTAACCACCTCTGTCTCAGCCCTGCCACTATGGCTTTGTCTGGGCAGCGGCCATCGAGCCTGCTGGGGTGACCAAGGAAGCCAAGCCTCCCGCGCTCACTCTCCGCTGGCTTGGTTCCATGGCTCCAGCCAGAGCCACCATCTTTGTCATGTCAATTTGCATATTCCCTCCTTATTAGCTGTGGGCACCACCCTCTTTATCTCGAAGTGATGGTTAATTTGCATAATACTCTTTTATTAGATAGGATTATTTGTAGTATTTTAGCTTTGATATAAAGGAATTAATGCTTTGGACTCTCTAATCTGCTATATTTTCATAAACAGATTACTAGAAACACTTTTTTATTGAAAAATAAATTGTTATCAGTTATGAGTATAACAATGACCCTGAGAAATTAAAAATTTCGAGTAATTTAGATCTCTTTTATGAACCAAGCAACTAAACCTGTCTTTTCTATTTATTATACTTTCATGTTATATTTTCAGTATCACAATCTACCCCAGAAGTAAAACACCCATAAATCTTCAGTGGTTTGATAGTGTAAAATTTGTAGACATTTCAATTTAAGAGAATAAAAGTGATTCTAAAATGCTGCAATTAAATACTCTTTTTTAAAATTCCTGTGAGACAGTGAAATGTGGGGTTCAGGGTGCAGACTCCTTCTGGTGGGTTCTTGTCCGACAATGATGAAGAGTAAATTCGTGGACTAACAAACTTCTTTAATAAAAATGTGGAAGTTCATTGGAAGCATGTACAAACTTCATCGGGGCAGTGGTGTCCCGAAAGGGGTCCCCCTGAGGACGGGCCCCAAAAATAATGGGAAAACCCTACTCGCTCTCTCTCTCTCTCTAATGGGAAAACTCTAAGTCTAAAATCTAAATCTGTAAAACCTGAAATCTGCTGAGTCTCTTTGTCTCGGGTTTATGAGGGCTGTAGCTCTTAGTTCAAACATGACCTTTTCTAATTGGACCTTTTCTAAATTTAGGACCCCTGTGCTTTCCTCATTGGTCACTCTGCTACATAGTATTAGTTTCAAAGCTCAAAGCCCAGGTGTTACCCCCTTCCCCCCCCCCCCCCCCCCCGCTTTTTTTCTTTCCCCCTTATCTTGCTTGTTGGAGTTGCTTTTGATCTTCCAGATGCTCAGGCCAGAGATACTCTGTCCTTGGTTTATGGCTGTTTTAATTTCTCAGGCCAGAAATGTTTCCATCTGCCTGGCCACCCCCCCCCCCCCCCCACCCCTCGCCACCCCCTACCTATGGCATTTCTCTATCCTCTGTACAAGATAAGCATTTTGGCATTTTCAAGTCCCCATCTATGCATTCCTTTCCCATGGACCCTTTTTATCTCTAAGACCCCCTAAACCTGCCTATTTGTCTCTAAAATTCCTTTCAACAGGAAGTTATACTTAAATTTATGTGAGAAAGGGATTCCTTAGAAACAGCTGATATTTAATCAATTTTTAAAAATCATTTGCAACAGCATGGATAGAACTGGAGAGCATTATGCTAAGTGAAATAAGCCAGTCAGAGAAAGATAAATACCACAAGATCTCACTCATTTATGGAATATAATAAACAACATAAACTGATGAACAAAAACAGATCCAGAGACAGAGAAGCAGTGATCAGACTGTCAAACCTCAGAGGGAAAGTAGGGGAGAGTGAGGGGTAAGGGGGAGAGATCAACCAAAGGACTTGTATGCATGCATATAAGCCCAACCAATGGACACAACAACAGGGGGGTAAGAGCATGAGTGAGGGGGGCTTGGGGGTTAGTGGGGGGATGAACACACATATGTAATACCTTAATCAATAAAGAAATTAAAGATTGAAAAAAAATAAACCATCCAGGATTCTTTAAATGAAACGAAAACAAAACAAGTTCTTCTAATAAATAAGAACTGTATTCTATTTTTCCCATTATCTGTCACTTATCAAACACAATAAATAGGCCTATTTCATTGTAGACATGATGTGGTTTAATTAATCTTCATGTTTTGTTGGCACACATAACACTGCATGAGGTATTTGAATTCAGAGTCATGTCAAAGGAAGGACTAATTTTCTCGTGGTAGACTTTACAGTTTAAGAAAATTTAATGATGTATGTTTATAACAACAGATTAGAAATAAGTGTAGTAGTGCACATTAATGAAATTGCAACATTTGTGTTATGATTCTTGTTTAAATATTTTTTGGGGAGATTATTATAGGTGAAACTGGTTTTATGTATCTCAGTGATAAACCCCCTTGGGAAGGATGTTTGGAAACTATGCTTTTTTTTGTTCTGACCTTTGGTTGGATGTGTTTGAAGAAAATGTGGTATAAAATATGCTCTTAAAAGTTGTTTACTTTTAGCTTTACTGAATATTCTTTCTTCTAATGCCCTTGCCTCTAATTTATAGTGAGTTATGAAGGGGTTGGGGCAGGAGAGGCCACACTATGATGATAGTATAACTAAAAAAGGAATGTTGCAGATAAATTCAAAACTCTTAGATTGTAAGTGGATGACATAAATAGCAGCAATGAAATTCATTACCACTGTCCATTACAAGTTTCTTTAAATTTTCAGTCAATTTCAATGAGCAGAAAGTGCAGATCTTATATAGGGTGATTGCTTTCAATCATTTAAACGTTGTGTTCAGGTAATTTATAGTCAATCCTATCTATATATATGAAAGCCTAAGTGACCGGCTAACCGGCTGACTGGCCGGCCCACCAACCAACTGGCCGGAACATATGACACACACTGGCAATTTAAAAATAAACGTTGACTTGCATACGCATGACACATATAAAGCTCTCGTGGGCACCAATCTCAAGTATACAGGGAGATATTAGAGTAAGTTTAATCAATTTATTAGTCATTATTTTTATCAATGTTGTTTTTATATCATGTTTTGTTGTTTTTATTTCATGTCTTTGTTGTTGTTATATCATGTTATTGTTTATTTATTAATTAATTTATGTATTATTTTCATATACATTTTACTAATTTTCTTTCATCTTTGACACTTCTATTATAGAGAAAGGGTGAATAGAGATATTAAAATATTTCTTCTAATTAATTTCCTTTCAATGTGCATGAATCCATGCACCAGGCCACTAGTTGTTGCATAATTGTCTACCAGATTAGAAAAGAAACCTTTGAGTCACTATTGTCTAGTCACACATTTATGGTAATGACTGATGCTCATAAATAGAGTGTGGAAAAAATGACTCTAGGAAGTTTCAGTGACTTGTTTTTATTTATTTAAGCTATTTCATTTTGGGTGTATGACAAACTGAACAACTATTTTGAAACCAGGGCAAATCTATTTTAGTGAAAAAAAACTTCCTGGAGGTTTGAATGACTGTAATTTACTTACAGGTGGTTTTGTATAAGAGCCTGGAGAACTAGCTTAGAGGCAATCTGAAGAGTTTTTCTTATTTCTATGGAGCTGGAATTTTAACAGCAAGGGACTGATTTCAAAGCCCTTTCAAATATGGATAAGGTATAACCAGGCAAGTTATTTTATTTCTTCCATTGCCACTTATCCCCTCTATGCCCACTTCAACCACCACTCAGCCCCCACAATCACCACACTGTTGTCCGTGTCCATAAATTCTCTCTATTTTGGTGTTCAATTCTTCCACCCACCCCTTCTACACCTCCAACACCAGAGCTGTTTGCCTTATCTATGAATCTGTCTCTATTTAAGATGGTAGTTCAGTTTGTTCATTAAGTTCCATACGAAATCATATGCTACAGGATTTTTATAAGGATTACTCTGATAATGTGGTATAGAGATAATGGCTAGAAGACTAGGTAAGGAGAGAAATGATGAGGGCCTGAATTAAGGAATTAACCCAGAGATGTATGCCCACTAGAGGACAATTTAGAAAGACACTTGAGGGGCAAAACAGATTGAATGTACAGAGGTTGATCAACTGAAGGAAGGTGAGGATATCTCTCATGTTTCTATCCTTTGCATTTTTATTTTGACTGTTCCAAATGTGGCTTAAAACATTTTCTCTAAGCTGAAGACTTTCAAATCTATAATTCTAGGCAAGCAATTCTTAAACATTTTGTTCTCAGGACAACTGTATATTCTTAAAATTTTTTGGAGGGCTTTTGTTTATGTTAGTTAAATCTATTGATTTTTTTCTAATATGTCAAAAATTTAAATGTAGAATTGTCAAGAAACATTTATTAATTCACTTAAAAATAAGAAATCTCTTGCATGTTAACAAAACAAACATATACCCTTCCTCTCTGTAAAAAAAAAAAAAATCAATAAAATATATATTTTTTAAAAAGCCCTGACTGGTTTGGCTCAGTGGATAGAGCGTCGCCCTGCGGACTGAAAGGCCCCAGGTTCGATTCTGGTCAAGGCCATGTACCTTGGTTGCGGGCACATCCCCAGTAGGGGGTGTGCAGGAGGCAGCTGATTGATGTTTCTCTCATCGATGTTTCTAACTATCTATCTCCCTACCTCTCTGTAAAAAAAAAAAAAAAAAATCAATAAAATATATTTAAAAACAAAACAAAACAAACAAACAAACATATATCTATGCAAAAGCGTTAGAGGCACCTCTTACAGACACCAGCGAGGTGTCATGGACAGCCCCCTGAGTTGGAGGGAGAGGGCTGTCCCCAACCTCTATTCTTTTTTTTTTTTTTTTTTTTTTTTTTTTTTTTTTTTTTTTTTATTTTTTTTTTTTTTTATTTTCCTCTTAAAGTATTACAAAGGGTATTACATAAGTATCCTTTCCCCCCCCCCCGCCCTTGACAAACCACTACCCTCCCTTACCCCCCAGTGTCTTATGTCCATTAGTTATGCTTATATGCATGCATACAAGTCCTTCGGTTGATCTCTTACTCCCCTCCCTCCTGCCCCCCAACTCTCTCTGGCCTTCCCACTGCAGTTTGACAATCAGTTTGAGGCAGCTCTGCCTCTGTATCTATTATTGTTCAAAAGTTTGTAATGGTCTTTATTATCCATGAATGAGTGAGATCATGTGGTATTTTTCCTTCATTGACTGGCTTGTTTCACTTAGCATAATGCTCTCCAGTTCCATCCATGATGTTGCAAATGGTAGGAGTTCCTTCTTTTTAACAGCAGCATAGTATTCCATCGTGTAGATGTACCACAGTTTTCTAATCCATTCATCTACTGATGGGCACTTAGGCTGTTTCCAGATCTTAGCTATGGTGAATTGTGCTGCTATGAACATCTGGGTGCATATATCCTTTCTGATAGGTGTTTCTGGTTTCTTGGGATATATTCCTAGTAGTGGGATCACAGGGTCAAATGGGAGTTCCATTTCCAATTTTTTGAGGAACCTCCATACTGCCTTCCATAGTGGCTGCACCAGTCTGCATTCCCACCAGCAGTGCACAAGTGTTCCTTTTTCTCCACATCCTCTCCAGCACTTGTCGTTTGTTGATTTGTTGATGATGGCCATTCTGACAGGTGTGAGATGGTACCTCATTGTTGTTTTGATTTGCATCTCTCGGATGATTAGTGACTTTGAGCATGTTTTCATATGTCTCTTGGCTTTCTGAATGTCCTCTTTTGAAAGGTGTCTATTTAGATCCTTTGCCCATTTTTTGATTGGATTGTTTATCTTCTTTTTGTTAAGTTGTATGAGTTCCCTATAAATTTTGGAGATTAAGCCCTTATCAGATATGACGTTGGCAAATATGTTTTCCCACGAGGTGGGTTTTCTTGTTGTTTTGTTGATGGTTTCTTTTGCTGTGCAGAAGCTTTTTATTTTGATGTAGTCCCATTTGTTCAGTTTCTCTTTAGTTTCAACTGCCCTAGGAGCTGTATCAGTGAAGAAATTGTTTTGGCATATGTCTGAGATTTTGTTGCCTTTGTATTCTTCTAGAATTTTTATGGTTTCCTGTCGTACATTTAAGTCCTTTATCCATTTTGAGTTTATTCTTGTGTATGGTGTAAGTTGGTGGTCTAGTTTCATTTTCTTGCATATGTCTGTCCAATTTTCCCAACACCATTTATTGAAGAGACTATCTTGGCTCCATTGTATGTTCATGCCTCCTTTGTCAAAAATTAATTGAGCATATTGGTTCGGGCTAATTTCTGGACTCTCTATTCTATTCCACTGATCTATATGTCTGTTCTTGTGCCAGTACCAGGCAGTTTTGAGAACAGTGGCTTTGTAATACAGCTTGATATCTGGCATTGAGATCCCACCTACTTTGTTCTTTCTCAGGATCGTTGATTTTGTTGAGGATTTTGGCATCTATGTTCATGAGGGATATTGGCCTGTAATTCTCTTTCATTGTGATGTCTTTACCTGGTTTTGGTATTAGGGTGATGCTGGCTTCATAGAATGAGCTTGGAAGCGTTCCTTCCTCTTGAATTTTTTGTAGTAGTCTGAGGAGGGTAGGTTTTAGTTCTTCCTTGAATGTTTGGTAGAACTCCCCTGTGAAGCCGTCTGGCCCTGGGCTTTTGTTTGCTGGAAGCTTTCTGATGACTGCTTCAATTTCTTCCATAGTTATTGGCCTATTGAGGTTTTTAGATTCTTCCTGATTGAGTTTTGGAATGTTGTATTTTTCTAGGAATTTGTCCATTTCCTCCAGGTTGTCCAGTTTGTTGGAGTAGAGTTGCTCGTAGTATTGTTTAACAATCATTTGTATTTCTGTGGGGTCTGTTGTTATTTCGCCTCTATCATTTCTGATTTGGTTTATTTGGGACCTCTCTCTTTGCTTCTTGGTGAGCCTGGCTAGGGGTTTGTCAATCTTGTTTATCCTTTCAAAGAACCAGCTCTTGGTTTCATTGATTTTCTGTATTGTTTTTTTGGTCTCTATTTCATTGATTTCTGCTCTAATCTTTATTATCTCCTTCCTTCTGCTCACTCTGGGGTTTTCTTGTTGCTCTCTTTCTAATTCTTTGAGTTGTAGAGTTAGATGATTGACTACCATTTTTTCTTGTTTTTTGAGATAGGCCTGTAGAGCTATAAACTTCCCTCTCAGGACTGCTTTCATTGTGTCCCAGAGGTTTTGGATTGTTGTGTTTTCATTGTCATTAGTGTCCAGGATGTTTTTAATTTCTTCTTTGATGTCATCGGTAACCCAATCAATATTTAATAACATGCTATTCAGCTTCCAAGTGTTTGAGTATTTTGGGTTGTTTTTATTGTAGTTTATTTCTAACATTATGCCATCGTGGTCTGTGAAGAAGCTTTTTATGATTTCAATCTTCTTGAATTTGTGGAGACTTTGCTTGTGACCCAATATGTGGTCTATTTTTGAATATGTCCCATGAGCACCTGAGAGGAATGTATATTCCGCAGCTGTGGGGTGAAGTGTTCTGAAGATGTCAATTAAGTCCTTCTGATCTAGTGAGTCATTTAGGATTGCTGTTTCTTTGCTGAGTTTTTGTCTAGCGGATTTATCCAGTGATGTCAGTGGTGTATTAAAGTCCCCTACTATGATTGTATTGTTGTCGATCTCTCCCCTGATATCTTCCAGAAGTTTTCTTATGTATGTGGGTGCTCCTGCATTGGGTGCATATATGTTTACCAGGGTTATATCTTCTTGTTGTATTGATCCCTTTAGTATTATGAAGTGGCCTTCCTTATCTCTGGTTATGGCCTTCACTTTGAGATGTACTTTGTCAGATATAAGTATTGCTACCCCAGCTTTCTTTTCCTTTCCATTTGCGTGAAAGATATTTTTCCATCCCTTCACTTTCAGTCTGTGTGAGTCCCTTCTAATGAGGTGGGTCTCTTGTAGACAGCAGATGTATGGGTCATGTTTTTTTATCCATTCAGCCACTCGATGTCTTTTGGTTGGAGCATTTAGTCCATTTACATTTAAAGTTATTATTGAAAGGTATTTGTTTGTAGCCATTTCTTTTTGTGTGTGTGTGTGTGGCTGTTTTCTTTCTGAGCTTGATATTTCTTCTTTTTACACCAGTCCCTTTAGCATTTCTTGCATGGCTGGCTTGGTGGTGATAAACTCCCTTAGCCCTTTTTTGTCTGTGAAGCTTCTTATTTCCCCTTCAATTTTGAATGATAGCCTTGCTGGATAGAGTATTCTTGGATTCAGTCCTTTGCTTTGCATCACTTTGTAGATTTCCGTCCATTCTTTTCTGGCCTGATGTGTTTCTGTTGAGAAATCATTTGATAATCTAATGGGAGATCCCTTGTATGTTACTTTCCGTCTCTCTCTTGCAGCCTGTAAGATTCTCTCTTTATCCTGAACATTTGCCATGGTAATTATGATGTGTCTTGGTGTGGGTCTTTTCGGGTTCACCTTGTTTGGGACTCTCTGGGCTTGTGTGACTTTTTTCTTCCCCACCTCAGGGAAGTTTTCTGATATTATTTCTTCGAATAGGTTTTCTAATCCATGTTCATCTTTCTGTTGTTCTGGCACCCCTATTATTCGTATGTTGTTTCGTTTCATGTTGTCCCAAAGCTCCCTTAGGCTCTCCTCCTGTCTTTTAATTTTTTTCTCCATTTGCCGTACAGTTTGAGTGTGTTTTGCTTCCTTGTCTTCTAATTCACTAATTCGGTCCTCCGCTTCTCCCAGTCTACTGTTGATACTTTCAATGGAGTTTTTTATTGAAGCTATGTCACTCTTCATTTCTTCTTGGGACTTACTTAAGTTGTTGATTTTTTCATCTGTTTCTTCTAGCTTCTTGCATAAGTAGTTGAGTTTTTCATCTGTTTCTTCTTGCTTCTTGAACATGTGGTGCATGTACTCTAGGAACCTTATTCTGAATTCTTTTTCCGTCATGTTGCATATCTCTGTCTCACTTAGCTGCTTTTCTGGCGAGTCCTCCTTTTCTTTCCTTTGGGGGTTTCTTTGCCTACCCATGTTTGATCTCGCTGACATATGTAGATGTTGAGGTGTTCAGTGGCTGCTCCCTGGGTGGCAGGGGCTCCTTGGGTTGTGGTTGCTGCTCAGACGGTTGCGGTAGCAGCTGCTTTCCAGTTGGCAGCAGCTCCTCTGGTGGGTGTTGTTCACAGCTGTGTTGGCTCTTCTGGCTGGTGGGGGGAGGCTTCACGTACAGTTGCTGTTCCACAGACAGAGGGTGTGGTGATCAGGAGGCTGCGGTGATCAGGAGGCTGCGGTGATCAGGGGGCTGCTGTTGCTTGGATCTGCTGCATTGATTTAAAGGCACAAAATACAACAGAGCAAGGCACAACGTACCAGGCACTGAACACAAGTATATTCACAATATTAATAACTCCAAATAAAGGTGACCACCCGAATTAAGAGAATTAGGGGATAAGGGAGAAAGAAGAGAAGAAGATAAAAGAGAGAATAGAAAAGAAAAATAAGAAAAAAACAAACAAAAAAGGAGTGCAAAAATAGAATTGGGAAAAAAGAGGGGGGAAAAAAAGAGAGCGAAAAAAGAGAATGAAGTAGAAGTGGGGAAGAGACTCCCCGTATGAGGAGCAAACTCCAATAGAACTGCCACTAATCTCAACAAATTCCAGCAACAGATCCCTGGAGATGAATGCAAACTACAAACCACCAATAATATCCAGAGGGGTAAGGGAAAACAGAAGCACAAAAATAACTAGGGTGGGGTGGGGGAGGGAAGGGAAAAACCAGCAGAAAAAAAAAAGAAAAAGAAAAAGAAAAAGAAAAACAACCTCACAACCAGTCCTAAAAAAGAAGAAAAAACACAAAACAAAACAAACAAACAAATTAAAAAAAAAAAAAAAAAAAAAAAAAAAAAGCCCAATATATTCAACAATCAAGAAAACAATAGAAAGATAAGAGAGAAAAAAAATGGTTGGAAAGTGAAGAAGGATAAAGAATAGGTGTATAAGGATTTAGAGCAGTAGATTGGAAATAGGATATATAAGTAGGGTGGAATTAGACAGGGGGTAAAAAGAGGGAATTGGGAAAGTCTGGAGCAGGAATAGGGTAAGAGAAACAGGACACCAAAAGGGGAAAAGTAAGGAAGAGGGTTTTAGCAAAGAGGTGGAATTGAGATAGGGAAAATTAATGCTAAAGGAACGATGAAAATAGAATGGAGAACACTAATCCCAAAAGAAAATAAAGAGAAAATAAAATGGCACTTTAAAAAATGGTAAAATGGTAGGAGTAATAATACTGGTTAAAAATAAAAATGTGGTAATTGAAAGGGTAAAATCAGGTGATGGAAAAAGAAGAAAAAGAGAAAAAAAAATTGGTTTCTTAGTAAAAAGGTGAAAAAATTAAAAAGAAAAAGAAAAAGAAAAAATTTGCAGTAGTGATGGTCTTTCGGTTCTTCTACTCTTCAGCCTGGTTCGCCTTAGTCCTGCCAGGTATTTAGGAGAGTGTTGAGTTTGCCTGCATTACACTGTTCCTCCGTGTTGTAAATCACAGTCCTGATTTTAAAGCAGGCCGTATTTGTGATCCAGTCTGCCTTAATTTGTATTCCCCTAAGAGTCAGTTTGTGGCTCAACCTCTGGGTGGCAGTGTTTTTGGGTTGGCCTCTGAGGCTATACAGCTTCTCTATCCTTTTTTAATCCTTACCCTGCTCTGTGTTGTTGGTGGGACTGAAAATCCCTCTATAGGCCAGACCCTGGTAACTCCCAGGGACTAATCAGCTTGTTTTAGTCCTTTATCTCATACAGGGTGGAATCTGGGTGTGGCTGTGCTCCTTGCCTGGGGGGCTGGGGGGAGGAGTTCCACCCTCTGGAGGAATGGCTGCCCCAGTCCTGGGCCCAGGGGTGTCTCAGCACTCAATTCGCTGCCACCTCCTCCGGCTCCCCCTCTTTCCTCAGCCTCTCCCCAGATTCCCCTCGTCTGCACCTTCACCCTCTCTTCAGCACAGGTGAGTGTCTGTATCCGAACTGTCCTATGAGCAGGGTTCAGTGAAAACAAAGAAACAGACAAACGCCGGCCGGCCGCGGAAACGCTCCTCTCTTACCGGTCTGGGAAACGCTCCTCTTACCAGCACTGCATGGTCTGGGAAACGCTCCTCTCTTATGGGCACTGCATGGTCTGATCAGTTCCTCAGGATGCCCCCTTTAGTCTCAGTTCTCCGCAATCACAAAATCCAAATCTCAAATCTCCTGGCGCCAGCAAACCCGCGGAACTCCTTACCCTGGTCAGGGTCTGTGTCTGTCCCAAGAGACGCGGCTGTCTGCCATGCGGTCTCCCTCCGACCCTCTGGGCTCAGGTCTGGCCCCCAACCTCTATTCTTGATTTCGCATATAAATGAATTTAAGTGAGGAAACTCCAGGTGATTGTGTTGTGATGAAGCCCATTTTATTAAACCAGTTGAAGGGTCCACTTTTACTAAAGAAGCAAGGCCAGTAAATCTATGCATCTGGCTTATGAGGCACAGATGGGCTCTCAGCTAACCTGTAGAGTGAATTGGGTGGGGGTTGGTAGCATTATATACTCCCTTGTCTATAGGTTTCAGAATTCCTGTGCTGAATATTTTGGTGCTGATGAATCCGCAAGGTCCTTTTTATTTTGCTGTGGTCTTCCCAGAATTCATGAGAAGCACTTGGCAATTTTATCGTGTCAAACCTTGAAACTACTGGCTGTTGGGTTCAGGACAGGGGTGGGGAACTTCCAGCCCCCTGGTGGATTGTGTAAGACCTGCAGAATCATTTGGTCTGGCCCTGCCAAGGCAGGCATTAGGGGTGAGTTAATTAAATGTTTAACCAAATAGAGCAGGCTCATTTTTAAGTTGATAATTTTGAATGTCCCGCGAACGATGTTAGAAATATACAAATCTTCCTTAGCAGGGAAAGAAGGTTCCTCCTCCCTGATTTAGGGAATAAAACTGCCCTTTGTCCCTTTCCACTTCCCCCTTCTTTTCCTGCATTCTTTCCTTAGGGGGATTTTTAAACATGTGCTCTCCAGTGTCCTTGGTCTGGGGAAGATAATGGCTTGTTATTTAGAAGCCAGCTGCAAATTGCCCACACTGCTTGGTCTTGTTTTAACTTTCCTGTCTCCGTTTCCCTATTCCTCTTGCCCTGGAATTTTCCTATCTTTTCACTGTCCTGTAACAAAAGGGCTATATTTACTTTTTAAAAAAATATAGTTTTATTGATATCACAAAGGAAGGGAGAGGGAGAGAGAGCTAGAAACATCAACGATGAGAAAGAATCATTGATTAGCTGCCTCCTGCACGCCCCCTACTGGGGACTGAGCCCACAACCTAGGCATCTACCCTTGACCAGAATCAAACCTGGAACCTGCAGGCCGACGCTCTATCCATTGAGCCGAACTGGCTAGGGCCATGGTTGGCAAACCACGGCTGGCGAGCCACATGCAGCTCTTTGGCCCCTTGAGTGTAGCTCTTCCACAAAATACCACGTGGGGGCGTGCAAGTACAGTGAGATTGAAACTTAGTGTGGCCCATACGCAGAATTCGGTATTTTGTGGAAGAGCCGGTATTTTGTGGAAGAGCCACACTCAAGGGGCCAAAGAGCTGCATGTGACTCGCGAGCCGCAGTTTGCCAAGCCGCAGTTTGCCGACCACTGGGCTAGGGCAAAAGGGCTATATTTACAAAATAAAATTAATTAGTGGGAAAAGTGCCATTGCTTTATCTTTTTGCAAAACTTTTAATGCCTGGTTTAGTAAAAGTCAGTTCAGTTCTCTTACTGGCATCAGCAACATCTGATATGCAAATAAAATCCTGCCTCACCCAATATGTAGTTAGAAAAGAGAGGCACATTCTATTTTAGTACTACACTAAAATTCAACAAGTGATAGGCATTTTATTAGCATCAACTTAAAGAATTACACAGGTTCTTTTTCTTGAGATAACTATTGAACTTCATTTTGTAGCAGAAGGCAATA